>NC_091024.1:7500-686250 GCF_041296385.1 Aphelocoma coerulescens | reverse complement strand
TATTGAACCTAATTATGAACTATCAAGATAATGGCCTAGACTAAACCATTTCCTTAGGGATTATTTAGAAACTAGTCAGCCATTTTAGGTTCAAATCTACTGTATAGCACTACCTTCCAACACAGAGCAAATACTAGGTACAGTACATGTACAGACACACTACACACCCATTTCTGAATAACCCCACAGCTGCCAAAGACAACTCAGGTGTGCAAAGCACATACTCAAATCAAGCTGAACTCAGGTTTTGATAGAGGCAAGCGAGTTAAGTGAAAACATGAAGAAAAAGGATGTGTATAAATCTGCATGGATATCCACAAAGGGGTAACAATCCAAATTTTGCTTTTGGTTTTGCTTAGGTCTAGAATTAAAAGCCTTTTAATTAATAACACAATACTAAGAAGCAACTGTTTGGGATACCATTGGATGTTTTCAGACCAAGCACAGTAACACTCATGATGTTTATAATCTATTTCAAATACATTCCATAAGAGAGCTCATGGAGGATAAGTATTTCATGCTTCTTACATTTCCCATAACTTAAAATAATGCATGGGATCAATGCTGCCTTGTGTCATTTTTGCTCAGCTGAGGGTATTTTTACTTCTTTCCACCCCCCAGAAAGATAAAACATTTCAGCTGAGTTCACCTTTCCAGCCAGAAAATGCCATTAAAATATTTCCTCCCCTTGTGTGCCTCACACTGTAATTCTCCCAGGTATATAGAACTGACTCATTATTATTTTATATTTCAGCCCATGTAATTATATCCAAGTTTCAGATAGGAATAGTTCCTTGAGATCAGAGATCTTCTTGTGTTAGAAGTAAAGCCAACCTCTGAGTACTCCTAGCAGGGGAAGATTGATTCCCTGTATGATTCCCTCAATTATTTAAAATTATCTTGTTTTTATTTAAGGTTTTGATTCATATGATAAGAAGAGACCTACTTCAGAGATGTTTGTTTTTCTAAGATCAGAGTTCTGTTGCTGTGATAAACTTCTCACCTTTTCAGCTTCCAGTCCCAGTGAACCAGTCAACCTGTATGAATTAACATGATGTGATTGACCCTGTACCTTGCCTGTGGGTTTATAATGAGATCCAACCCATGGGAAAACATGTAGGGAGAAGGGAGGGGGTGGCTCATCCTGAAACCTTTCCTTTAACTGGTTGGCCTGTGAACCCATATGAACTGGATCCCCCATAGAAGTCATGGTTTGAAAGTAACCCTTTCAAATCACACTTGGAAAGGTTTGCATAGCCCTAGTGCTAATACACTGGGGCAATTTGCAGAAAATTTTGCATTCCTTCACTCCACACTGACAAAGACTGAAGGTTCACAAGCTCTAGGCCAAAAGAAGCCGTAAGGGAAAAGTGGTCTTTCACAAAAATCAAGATAAAAGAATGACTTTGTCATACATTGATGGGGAGAGTCTTTAGGAATAAATGTAAGATGGGAGAAAAAGCCTACTTTCAGCAGGGGCACTGCTGAAAAAGTAAATTTTTTTTTTAAGCAACAGACTTCTCCATTTCATATCCTGAATTAGCCAGGCTATGTGTATTCTGTATTACATAGAGATCTATAGCAAGGCTTCTGATTTTTTTGTATAATCACTTAAAACAGTCTGGAGGAATTTAAGAGTTGGGTTAGCAATAGCTGCTTAGGAGAACATGAGTAATCATGTGAGTTAAAGGGTTTTTTTTAATTATCTTTTAAAGATTTGTGTAATAAATTATATGCTTTTTCTATTAATATGACAAGAAGAAAGAGCAGAAACCTCCCAATTAGAATTAGAGGCACAAGTAGCAGCATTCTCACATGAAGGGCAGGTTAGACAGCAGAACTGGATACCAGGTACATTATGTACCAACTGAGGTACAGAAAAAATACCAAGCATTCCTCCAAAGTCCTAAAGGAACCCAAGCCATTATTTTAGAAGAAATTCAGAAGGAAAAACAAAACATCAGTTTAAAAAAAAAAAAATCCTAAGCTCCTGAAAAGCCAAGGAAGAAGTTGGAAACACCAGCAAAATGCTCAACAACCAAGAACATGAAAGGGCAGAGGAAAAAAAAAGTACAGCTGCTGAGGGCTACAGTATCGTAAAGAAAACATAATGAAGTCAGTTCTTCTGAAAAAAAACTTTAAAAAATACCTGATTTTTAAATAAATATTTTGAATGAAATACCTAGATCTCAAAAAACCCCCTTCTAAATATAAGGGCTGATTGCTCCTCATCTGAAATAAAAGTAACTACACCATCTTCCAACAGAAAAGCTCTGGCTCTGAATTTAAAACCATCTGTCAGTGAAAGCAAATTGTTGCGTTTTAATAGGTCAATGAAGAGAAGAACCAGTCCTGTTGTGGTACAGTCCTATTTACTCCTTCACAATAGCAGCTCAGATGCCTTTCAAAAAGACTTGATCAATGTCAATAAATGTGGGACTGAAGTCTGTCTAGGCCTCCAACCTACAACATTATTTTTGCACATGCTACACTTCTACAATTCTCATGGATTTCATGAAAACATGGAGCTACCAGATAATGTCCATGTAGATATCAAAATACAGTTTTAGACACCTAGTGGTAGCTAAATGAAATGTGAAAGCAAAGTTTTTCTGCAATTCAACATCCTGCTAGCTTTTCCACCCCTTACCCTCTTGCTTTTGTCCCTTTGCTCCTCATCTTGCTGTGGCTGCACCAGCTGCAGCACACAGCTGGAAACGAAAACAGCTGGAAGCAGAGGAATGGCACAGCAGGGAGACAAAGAGCCAGTGCTTAATAAAGTTTTTGGGCACAAAAAATGCTTTCCTTCTATAGGAAATAGAATACCTCGGGTTTGCACCCTTGCTCCAGCAAGCTGCCTCAATACTTAAATTATATTTTTAAGACATGATGATGACACTCATTCTTTTGCAGTGTCCTGCTTTCAGGAAGCTGTACATGGTTTCCCTGCCACAGGCTGCAGGGGACATGGGGTCTGAGCAAAATATCACAGAAGTTACCAAGAATCTTCTCATTCATATAATTAGATTTCAGTGTATTTTTGTGGTGCAACATGAAAACAGAGGGTGTGGAAGGCACTTGAGTTACTGCATTGCTAATTAATATTTCGGGAACCTTTCTACAAAGGTAATGTAAAATAGATATAACTCCAAAAAGCATTTGGTACAGTGAATTTCTAGGATATAAATGACAGTGGGAAACACTGAGAAATCTTGCATAAATTGTAAACATATTAGTCAATCTAATTTTCTCCTTTTTGTGTGTGGACACAACAAGCTGGTTTTACATACACCCCCACCTCTGGGAAGCAGACCAAGCCTTTTCCATAACCTCACCATACACGTGTGCTGAATCAGACCAACACATTTCTTCATACATAAGTGCATGCAACAAAATCAATTGTCTGGAGCATTATCTGATGTAGCCAGCCAGTGGAAGGCACTTTACATTTTGTTTATGCCTATTCCTGTTCACTGTTTTAAAATAAAGCATCTCTAAATGGCGATAGCTTTTCACTATAATTCTGCTACACTTCTAGATTCCAGATAAGGAAGGAAATGCTGAACAGACATGACTACAAAATGTTAAGAGGCAGAATACTTTAACACATTAAAAACTGTCTCATTTAAAGGAATCTCAAGGAATATATATTCTCTCTCTCCTATCTTGTCTTGACTACAATATTAAAAATAGAAGTAAGATTGAAAGGCATCAGGCCAATCCTTCGATAACAGGAGGGAGAAACTTCTTGACAGACTGGACTATGCTTCTAACACTGTTCTTCCCACCTTCCTACAGTCCTTAGTTATTGCCAGATCCTTGCTGGAATCAACAGTTTTTATCTGATTGTGACTGTAGATAAGTATCAGGATAGTAGAGTTACTAGCTACAATAAGAGGATACACAGCTTTTGTGCTAATAAGCACTTCTGTTTAAATGCTAAGAGCAATTAGTCCTTTTGTGTCAACTATTGATTATGCAGACTGATAGACAAAAATCCCACACAGCCTCATTCTTCTTTCTCCTGGATTTCTAAAGACCAAACTGGCTTAAAGCAACTGTAAAGCTTTTCCATCTTTGGAATCGAGAGCAGCTTAGCTGTTTGAAAGAGCAACAGTCATGGGTTTGACTATGAGTGAGAACAGCAGTTTCTGATGTATTTCTTTTTCAGTGCTATTTAATGAAAATATCCAATTTTGATACCAGCTTTCTAGAACAGGTATGAAGAAGGTTATTTCATTAAAAAGTTTTAACTATAAATAATTTTCATTGTTTCTAACTGTAACTTTGTTTTTAAATTGACTTTTTGCACAGTTAGTATACATGCATTCAATTTAAAATTTGCTTTCTAAAGAATAAACACAGTTCGAAGTTTCTGGATTTAGAATCATCTTCTGACTTAAGCATGGGGCACCAGCATGACATTACCTTCAACCATAACTACCACATTTATAGAGTATATATGTGTCAAACTGCTTGCTTTATTTACAAATCATGCAGCATCAATAAAATGATTTAGAGGGTCTTTTATAAAAAATTTAAATAAGAATCAACAAGTATATTGCAATAGTACAAATGCACATTCTAAAATTTTAAATTGCTCCTTATAAAAAGATGATAAAATGAAAAGATGGAGATAAAACAGATTAAAAGATAAATCAAAGTTTATAAAAATGTACCGTTTCAAAATAGCCTTTGTATTTTATTTGCTGAACCACTTACAGATTCTAAACATGTTTAAGCTAAATATAAAGAAACACTGAGAGTAATTGCCTGGCATAAGTCACAATTTTCATTGGTGACAACAGAGTCAACAGTTACAGCAGGAGTTACCAGCCTATTATTGTATTAACTAAGTGCTTACTATTCCTATGATTACTCCTTTAGGCATATTTTCATCAAAACATGGGAATCCTTGAAAACCCAGAGCAAGCGAAAGTTGGAATTCAGTATCTCCAAATTCGCAGCACTTTGTTGAAGAGTCCTTTTCAAGACAGAAATATAATGTAGATTAAAAGAAAAGCATAAACTCTTATAATTCCACATGAAAAGCAGCAACACATTTAATTTTGTATGTGACTGCTTTTTCATAGTTTTTACACTGCTGCACTGCAGCTTCTCACAAAAGTGACTGGGAAGCTATTTCATGAACTACTCATTGATCTCTATGAATTTATTACAAACACTCTGGACCTTATTATAACAGCATCCTTGAAAGACAAGCATTTTGAATGTCACAAGGAGATGTTGCTGTAATAAAGGAGAATGTAATAGGCCTTCATGCACAGTATTTGTGAGCCAGAACATTTTCAAAGAGAATAATGTAAGTACCTTATAAGGAAGGTGGACCCTATACATATTGCAGTTTGAAGATTTCTTGATATAGTACATTAAATCTATAGAAGGATTCTGTCTTCAGACATACACAGGAAGATACTAGCCTGGATCATATTCATGTTTTGAAGAGAGCACACAATATTCCAAGAAAAATAATACACTTTTATCACTACTTTGCCTGCATAGAGATGAATACAGAGCATGAACATTTAGTGCACATCACTAAAACTGACAGGAGCATTAAATCCCTGTGAATGTATAAAAAATTTGTAAAAATTGATTGTTATTTAAACTTCTGGGGTAATGTTTTGATACTTCTAATGCTAGACATGTTTGGAACCTCTGCTCTAAATACAGTATTAGGAGTCTAAAATCCTCATGTGCTCTAGGCAGCATCTGGGCCCATATCACAAGCATTCACACAAAGGAACTACAAATATAAGAGTTAATTTCTGATCAGATAATGCATAAATGTCTTCAGGGTTATTTGTATTTGACACATGAAAAATCATTGCCATGTATTTTGGCAAGTACCTATTAGCACAGTCATTTATGAAGTTTAAATGTTTAGTATTGGGTTATTCATGGCTGCATTTTAAATGCAAGTAATGTAATTATATGACTCTGCCATATCTGATTAATGTTTTATTTTGCCAGGATTTCTTCAGCTTAAAAATATCTTCTCTGTTGTTTTGCTTTCCATGAGTGCTGTTGATCCCATTACTGAAATCTCTACTCAACCATTAGGTTATTTTTTGTAAGTGCATGCATTGCTTTTGAAAGCTGTTGAACTTCCAGATTTATGACACTGAAAATCTAAGCCATTGATCCACCAGGCAAATACATTACAGAGAGCACTGGCACTGTACAGTAGCTACTTCACTGAAGAGCTATTTCAACAGGCTGCAGCCCTGACCTGGGGCCTGCCTCTAGAAGGGAAGAGTTGAGTCTTCTTGAGTCACTGAGCTTCACAGTCCGAGCCAGGAAGTGTGCAAATACCATGTATTGCTACAGTGATGGCAAATAGCATTAGTGTACACAGCTCATTATTTAGAAGCCTGATTAGATCTTGGCATTCTTTGCAGCCAGAGTACATAGGGCTACATTTGCAAGGTGTAGCCTTTAAAAACAGCATACACTTACTAGAAATGTGGCAGGCCTTTTCTTGAAGATACACCACATAGCTGGAAGCTTGAGCGAGCCTTTAAATGACACACAACTCTGAAAACATCCTAGGTTTGGAAACTGATGCTGAAATGGGATTGCCTGGAACAAGTACTAATCCTTCAAGGGCAAAAACCAGATATAGTTGCTTTCAAAAATCTTGATGTCAAGTAATGACAAAATATAGGACAATATAGATAAGTCAGTCCTGGCCCACTGTCACTTTTCAGTGACATTTTTAGTGCTCAGATGAACAGTAATATTTTAAATGCAATAGCCAGCTAAACAGCAAACATTCATTAACTGAAATAGAAAAAGTTCCAAACAGATCCTAAAAAACAGAGAAAGTTGGATACAACTTGTGTTTTAATAGCTCTTCATAATTTACCTAATGCATAACGGTTCCTGGAAGATACTTGCCTGTCAAATTTATTTTTATTCAGCTGTAACTCAGTGTTCAGAAAGGTACACAAGGAAAGGAAAGACTCCCTCCCAAGAATAAGCAAAAGATATTGTAAACATATCACATAAAAAAAATACATACCTAATAGAATATACCTTGGGTGTAGGAATGACAGTTGTAAAGAATAAAGTTGCAAATGACAGAAAGTTGCATGAAAGCTTACATTGGGCTTTTCTGTTGGCAGTAGCAGCTACATTTGATACAGTGAAACAATTTCTGCTGGTGCAGGATAGTCCTGATGCTCCACAATAGATGTGTTTGTTTGCATAAGCATATCCTGCATGAAGAGACTATAGCCAAGAAATTACTCTAAGTCAAAGAGGAAAGCAGAAACTTAACTCCTAAATTTTTCAGCTTCTCCAAACCACTACACAAATGAGAAAAAGGCATATACCTCCATTTCTGTATTCTGGCCATCAAGTTAGGCAGGGCTTGGACAATGGAAGAGGCAGAGACATGACTCAGATCATCTGGAAAAAGTACAATTTACCACTGTGCTCAAAAAAAAGTATAAGCAGATGCTAGGAGCATATTTATAATAAATAAGAAAGTAAGAATATTAATATGGCAAATTTGAAAGAAATATCATGGGATATATATTTCTCAGGACAGTGGTTCTTCACAAAGAGAATTAAAGACTTCCGACCAAACAAATCCTCCTGATTCCACATCAAACACTTAAAAAGGTATCCAACAAAAAATTATTTGCAGTGAATTCTTGTATTATTCCTGTGTCCTAAGTCTTGAAGGTGGTCAGAAAGATGCAAAATGTAACATTTAAATTTGCCACTTGAAAGAGATGCGTATAAACATTTAGAAAGAAATATACAATCATTATTAAACATTAGACAGGAATACACTAACAATTTACTGTAAAATCAGCAATTACAATTAATAACTGCTACTGAGGGAAGCAGATAAACATATAGCAAGAATTAGACCATTCTTAGACTGGGGACGTTTTTCCCTTGTGAACTTCTTTAAATGCCTAGAATTAGTTTCCTTTTTTTCTTCATTTAATGTAAGTGTTCTCTCATGTTTTATGCAATTGGTTTGCTAGAGAAAAATAGTAGCTTTGTATAATGTAATTTAGGATGAATTAGAAACTTTGAAATATGTTTTTGTGTTGTAAAAATGATCTTAATCAAGGTTTACCACTAATATACTGACAATAATGTCTGAAATGTTTTCCTGGAATCAAAGAGAAAAATTCTCATTTTCATAATGTATCATGCGACACAAAAAAAAAAAAAAAAAAAAAAAAAAAGGTTTAATTGCACTACCATTTCTGACCATTACAGTTGTAATGTCTTCTGGAGTCTTCTACATTCATTAGGTGTCTACAGGCCCCAGCTCCTGATGTCAGTAATGATTAGAGTGCTGTTGCTGTGATAAGACTGATTAAGGAGCCCACCTGGAAGTGCTATGATCTCTCTCCTCTCCCGCCAGCACATGCAGATCCACTTGTAAACTCCAAGGTTATAAGCACGTGCTTTCAAAAAACCTCATTCAACTTTTCAAATTAGCACAATTTATAAAAGTAAGTTTCGACTTAAGGGCAGAAGAAACTCTGAGCAGCTGTCTAGCAGGCAAGATCTAAGCTCAATTTTCAAGAGCAACTTTTTTCATAAAGAATTAATTAAGTTAAAACATTGTTCCTGCAGCCAAAACTTGATACACTGATGCAGAAAGATTAATACAGCTAAGCATCACAGAGATGAAGGATTTCCTTCTAATTAAAACTTTCTGGCAAGATAACTGAATTGCCCTCGTATTAAAGATTAATGCTTTTGATAGCTTTGATGGCTCAATATCCCCTGTAAATCATAAGGGTAAGATGCTTAAAAAATTGATTCAAGCTTATTAATTGCAAAAATAAATAAATATCACAGCATCTGCAGCAACTATAAAAAGTTGAGCAGCAATCATTGGCAAGTTCATTTTTATTTCTTTTTAGCACACTGCATTAGTGGAGTAACTAAAGCATCGCTGCCTCAAGGCTGCATTTTGCAGCTTCCCCATATATATTAGACAAACATTCACTGACCCATGTGGTTTTATAGAAACTGCTGTGTTTACAAGAATAAACTTACTTTCCCTTCAGCAGGTCTGCAGCTGGGCATTAACCTGTCCTTAGCCAGAAAGGGTATATGCCAACCGGAAAATCAGCTTCCAGCAGGTGGAAACACAGAATCACACCACAAGCCCTGAGGATTTTTGCATTCTCATTCCAAACTTTACTCCTTAACCCTATTTATTTTGAAATCATGGACTTTTCCAATTGTTAGCCAATAAAAGCAAACCTTTCTTCACATAAAGGGGTTTCATCTGAATGGGAGCAATATCATTTATTTCAACATGAATTCAGACATTGCAAGCTTTATATACTGCTCTGCTAGAAGCCCTACATTAGAAGTTCTTGAATTTGTGTTGAATTCTCAACAATATTGACCTTGGACTATCTGGGAATATTTTTGGAAAATATTATCAAGAGATTTTTGATTTTTTTAATTTATTCTTTTAGAGATTAATGACAAATCAGCTGAAGATCAGAGTACAATAAAATTCAAGCTAGAACTTGTTTAAAATAGTATATTGCTCCCTCCTATTTTCCTGCCTTTTGACACACAAGGTTAAAGCAAGAATAGAAGGTGTAGAGGTATCATCTACCTGGACATGTTCACAGTCACTGAAAAACTTCCCAGAACTCAAACCATTTCTAATAAAATCAGTGGAAGCTTCATCCTCCTGAGGCATGTGGTATATAACACTTCTAGGCTTCCTTTTCAAGTGCCACTGGCTAGCAGGGCTTAGAAATTGAAATTTAACAGGAATATTTTTGTATTCCCTCATACTGCTCTTATTCATCAACTCTGCTCATGGAAAACTTACAGAAGCAATGCCAGGGATACAACAAAAGCAGTCCATCGTTCATTATGCAAATACATCACTTGGAGATACTACTTTTTAACCAACATGGTTTCTGTTTATTCAGATCCATTTTAGTATTTATTTCCTACTCCAGTGTGTTACATGTTTGTAATCTTTTATATTAATAGGCATTAGAGGTAAAAGAGAGCAAAGTTTGATCACATATACTAAAGAACAGTACAGGACACATTGTAAAGTTAATTCTCTCCTGCAGGATTTGGAGAAGAGGCCAATTCTGATTCCATTCTGTGCATCAAGGTCAATTCTGATTCCATGACTCACAAGGAAAGTCGATTGCATGTAAAAGAACTAACCCATCATTTTAACTTACAGAAAACCTTACTACTTTTTGTCACTGCTTCTCCAGTTAAAACAACACAAAATGTCTTATTTATTTATACAAAGAACAAGTTGCCGTATTTTGAAAATACCACATATTTTGAAAGTAATATGGAAGTATTCTTGGAGTAAAGTTTCTGGTTTTAAGAGACCTCGGGGCCTGACATAAAGGAAACAAATGAAAATCTTTAAACCTGAACCCAGTAACAGGCACTGATACTTATTTGTACTCGTTTGAGCACTTCATGTTCACAGCCATTTCCACATATAAGGTTGAATTTGAAGGCTGTCTGTATTTAATTGCAGAAGGAACAATAACCTATAGCCTGATCCAATACAGGTGACATTTGCCCTGTTCACTAGGGAGCATCTTTTTAGTGTTTGAAGGAACAACTGCCTTCTGCACTAATTTAATGGCTGCTTTGGAATGAATCTGCAGATACAGTTACGTACACCCACCCTGGTGCAGGAAAGAAAAAAAAAAAATCAAAAGATTGACACTAAACACTGAGAACACAGAATAACAAGCATCTGAGTCTTTGTGGAACTGTTGTGAATGGATCTAGTTCCCTAAAAACTGTGCTATAATGTGTCTTCAAATGGCTCAAGGTCTTAAATATGTAAGCACAAAAAATTGCCTTCAAATTTCATTTCTAATTTGAAAAGGAGACTCCAAATAGCTTAGAGTGAATATTTTCTTATTTTTTCAAATACAGATGGAATTTAGCATAGACCATTTTGACAACAAAAACTAGCCCAATCTTGTTTTTCCTGTTTTTTTTTTTTAACATTTCAATACTTGCTTACACATACAGGCATCCCCAGGCACTTCAAAGGTATTGGGGCAACAGGCTACATAACTTAAAGCAAGTTAAAAAGCATTGAAAGAACCCATATTACTGCATTCCCTTTTGAAGTTCAGGAATACTTTCCTTAGCTTTTTAAACTTACAGTTGGCCTATCCCAGCCCTTGGGGATTCAGATTTTACACTCATTGAATTGATTGAATAAGACTATTTCCCCAGCGGGGGCCATGTACACCTAAAATTGTAGCAAATGCTACCCCAAGAGTCCACCTTGCAGAGGACAGATCTCATTCTAATCAGAATTTCATCATCCTATTGCATATTTTTAAAATGAATTTTTCTTATTTCAGGTGTGGTCATGCCACTATTACAGAGCACACCTGAGAGCACATTAAAAGTCAATGGAGTAACTTCTACTAAATTCACTGGGCTTTGAAATCAATTTCTTCACATTGATTTCAAATGGAGCTGAAGAAAGACTTGTGTGGGCTTATGAAGTTGGAACAGAGGAAAAAACTACTGCATTTGCCCTTATTATGGTAAATAAGGTCAACAAAATGAAAACGGCATCATTTTTACAGCCAACAGCTCAGAGGATAGTGTCAGCAGAGATTTCCTCATTTGAAATTGAGGTCAACAACAAACACACTTAGACGCCTGAAATTCAACATCCCAAAAAAATACATGCAAAGAGGAAATGGAGAACTTCGCTGTTCAGCTTTTCCTCAGACCAATATCTGAATGCACAGCAAAAGGTTATCAGGAAAATTTTTCCTGAGCAGCTTAGTAGAGCCCTGTAGTGTGAGTGGGGTTATGCTCCTTGTAGAACTCTTTCTTCTGGGAGGTGCGATGTGGATACACAGCATCCCCTGAGAAGCAGCAAAATCCCTGGAATCAATGACATACAAGGTACAAGGTCTGTTCATGCATCTGTCTAAATTTTTGCTTGCCTTAAACAGTAGCAGCACCACAAGATCTCTTAACTGGGTGCTCGAAATTTCTTCTTCTTGGGCTCAGACGCCTCCTTGTTTTCTCAACATTGCCACTCTTGCCTCCCTACAAACCCTCCCTTTGCAATGGGGTGTCATTGCTCAAAACTACCATATTATACAAGGGTCTGTGTAACCACTGCATTTCCTGATTGAACCAAGCTTGTCGCTGTCAAGGAAAAACAGATGAAGGAGCCATACCCTGGAAAATGAAGACAGTTAAAATATCTGTCTTATAGTAATGGGGTCATTAAAGAGGGAAATACTCCTTGCTTATTGCTTTGAATCATGCAGAAGATATGCCCTGCCTATCCCCTTCTGACCCATGAGACTGGAGGTTATGACAGAGAGGATATGAGCTCAAACAACAAGCGCTGGGAAAGGCAACATTCCCCATTATGCTGGCTTTCTAGAGATAGAACCCTTTTTGGAGAAGTGACCCAGATCTATTGGCAACAAGGCATGTTGGAATAATAAAGATTCAAGTGAAGTTAATACACTGGACTGACAGTCTGTTTTCTTTTAAAAAATAGCCTGTTTGTCTGTAAGAATAGTCCCCAAAACTATATTCTTTTGTGACAGAAAGATGATTATTGTTTCATCTTTATTTCTCTCTAGGAAAAGGAAATTCACCTACAGCCAAAATTAGAGCAGTGAGGAAAAGCAATCTGTGTCTAAAGTATTAAGCCAAGTAAGGGCAGTGATTCTTAACAATAAAAGTGAACTTTTGCAGAATGTAGAACTTCAATGTCTTCAGTCAGACAGAACCCTAAAGACAAGTGGCTTTAATCCTGCAGGGAAACTGGAGAGCTCTGGGGAAGCAACCAGCTTTAAGGAGCAACAGCAGTGCTCTTGGGAAGCATCACTTTCCTCAGACAAGAAACTGGACCTGGGGGAATCAGCAAGATTCTACAAAGGCAGAAACTTCTGTAGGCAGCTAACAAAATCATTGTGCATACCATGAGCACACACACAGAATTTTGTCTGTAAAAAGGACTCACTAAAAACCAGTATTAGTCAAAATCCTTGAAATATAACCTTAGATGCTTAAAAACTTGCCCTGGAATTCTCTTTCCTCCGTTTCCTTAGAAACAACTAATTCAAGATGACTTTCTCTAGTTTCTAAAATATTATACCAGAGTTTCCTCAAAATAGAGAGCACTGTAGATTCAAAATTTCCATGTTATCTAATTATGTTGCCCCCCACCCCTTGCTTACTATGCTTTGCCAGGATTCAGTTGCACACAAAAATATACACTTTATCTACCCATTTAAAAATTGTCCAATAGTTATGCGTGCATAGCCCTCTCCCCAGGGCCGGAGAACAATTCAGATGCATCAAGGTTCAACCAATACTCCTGGATCTTCTTCCTGAATCTTTCTAGGAGGGTACAGTTTGGTTGTTAAAAAAAAAAAACAACCCTAACATATGTTCAGGCAGACTCATTGTAATGATCATAACGCAGATTTAATCTGGATTGAACACAGACTAAGAAATTCTGCTTATTAGCTACACACAGGGTCAAAGTGCAACAAGACAAATTCATGGAAGAAAAATTCATTGAGAGCTACTAAATAGAAAAGGCACCACCGAAGCCTTTTGAAGCCAGAAATAGCAGCAGAATAGATCCATCTAGTGAAGTATCACTACATGCTCACCCTGTTCTGGTTCTTTTTCTAGGTATCTACTTTGGGTTCCTCTCAGAGGCCAGATAATAGACTCAGAATCACCTCAAGGCCATCTCAGTATGGCCATCCTTACATTTCACCATTTCCCAGGTAATTTAAATTAAGTACACAAGAAAACTGTATGTTCTTCAGTTCCACATTGAAAAGAACCATTTCATCACCACACAGCTGTGTAAATTAACAAGTTTTGCAGGCTCTTTGATACTATTCATGACTACCATCTAAGGTGAATAATTGTGGAATCAGGCCATCTGCCAGCTGAGAAATTCTGTCACTTTTACTCTGAGTATTACTTTACTTCGCAAGTTGACCTGTAACGAGATTCTGATGGGGATAGATAGAAGATTTTCAGCCAGCCTAACTCAATGATGAAAAATGATGGGCATGAAATTACACTTTTTTCATATTCTCCCGCTTCTTCTACTGCAACCCCATAGCTTCATTTTTTAAGCTACAGGTAAGGATTTTATTACAATTTAGGGTAATAAGAAAAAAGATTACCACCTGAACAGTAAGAGTGGCAGCACTCAAAGACATGGGAAGATTCTCCTCCCAGGTTTCCCCAAAATGCATTTTCTGAAAGGGTGTTGTGCTCCATTACCCAGAGTTTCACACAATGCCCGTAACACACCCAGAGTCCCACGTGCCATCACTGCCCAGTGCACGGAGTAAAAGCACACACAGCAAAACTCAGGGCCTTTTTGCAGAAGATGATTTGTTGGTTGCTGCCCCCTCTGTTTCTTCTCAGGGTCTGGTGGATCTTGATGTTCCCAGGATGAGCAGTATTGGATGAGCAATGTCAGCTCAGCACATACCTCTTGCTAGCAGTCATCTGAAGAGCAGCCTGACACCACCATCACACTTGCTTTCCTAAAGCACAGCTGATTCAAAGGCCAGCTTCGTATTTATTGCCAAGGTGGTTTCAAACTGGAGAAGGATAGTTTTCAGTCCTTTAATCCACAAGATTAAATAACGTATAGGAGAAATGTGATTATCAGCAAGAGGCCAAACTCATTTTCTTCTAACCCTTACTAAGCCACAGAAGTTGGCTTTGAAATCAACTGAAGTGACAATTTTTGCTAGGTAATTTATTTCCACTTCTCTTCCAAAACCTAAAATAATTATACATACAAATCAGAGTATTTCATTTCCATGGATCTGAAACCCACAAATACTATGCTTTTTCTCCTTGTATGAGAAGAGATGGTCTACAGACTCTAAAATACAGCAGGAGACAAGGCATCAGTGCTCAAAGAGTTCCTGCCACAATTAGTGGCTTTTGCAGCTTTGCAGGCGTAGTGACCTGCTTCTCCTGGGCAGTTCCCACTACCAGAAGTTGAATAGCATAAGGAGTTGTATACATCTTTCTCCTGAGAAATAAGATTCTAAAAAGCACAATAGAAACAAGTGCAAGAAATTAACCTAGCCAGTAAGAGGAAACAGGCAAGACAGTATGGAAACAAGCTTATTTGGGTACAATTTCCTGGAAATATGAATATAGGCAATAGATAAGTGAAGGTGGGAACATTTTAATTAATAATGGTGCAAGCAGACCTGCAAGTGTGTAGTTGTCAACAGGGTCATTATTTGCTTTTTGCTTCTGAGTAAAGAGAGGTCTCCAGAAAGAACAGTGTATGACAGCAGTGTGGCCTTTTGTAGGAGAGGGAAAGCAAAGTTTTTGGAGAAGACCAAGGGTTTTTTTTATTTTAAACACAGATCATCCTGGGTCCCTTGGTTACTTCAGGGTAGTTCTCATATTTCATTCTTCGTTCGAAAGGAATGTTTGGGCTGGCTGCCTCTACGTCTGTTCATCCTCAGCTCTGCCAAAAGTTAGTTTTGAGCTGCAAGCAATTGACCACAGAGGAATAGGCTATCAAATAATTGATTTCTCAGAGCTTGTATGGCCTCAAACAGGTTTAGAGAGTGCTGAAGCAAGACAGAGTTTAGGGCTGTCTCTAATTCTGCAGCTCATCAAGATGAGAGACAGCTTTATGGGCATTTCCAAACGTGTGGCTCTGCAAGCAGCCAAACGTGTGGGGACTCAGAGGTGAGGTCTGGAAGATAATACTCAGTACAGCCATTCTCCACCTGGGCTGGACAATTTGCAGCACAGCTTTTATCGTCTGGGCATTTTCTATTTCCTTTCAAAACTGAATAAGCAGCAGGATTTTTCTACAACCTCATTGTTTAAAAACATAAGTCTGGGGTTTTTTAAACACTAATACAAAACACATTATCATTATGTCTCCAAGACCAGTAACTCAGGTGACCAATTTCCATTGTCTGCAGGAAAACATGACAGAACAGTTCTAAAAATTTCTCAGTGCAGGGAAAAAGGATAGATTTCCTGACCAAGTCACTATTTCAAAGTTTACCAGTTGATTTAGCAAAGGCCTTCAAGGGGCTTAGTTAAAAGGTCTGTGGTTTAGTTTTCTTAAAAAAATATAAAAATCATCCTACCACCTAAATGTTGTGTTATTACACTTGCTAGCAATGCCATTAGAGGATGCTCTGACAGTCCTGGCACCATGACTAAAATGTACATGAGCTCTTAAGGCTTTTTTTGCTATCCTGAACAGTGAAGAATGCTACAGATTCACCTAAGGAAGCATTTCTTTGTCTATTGCTCAGGGGCATTTCAGAGTACCTATATCAGTATCTCTAGGCTCTTTTTCAGCTATTAATGATTTCAGTAAAACGTGAAAAACTCTGCAAAGCTCTAAGCTCTTGTGATGGATAGAAATTTTGTTAATGTATGAATTAACTATACATGTGGCTTTTAAATTCAATTTAAGCCCGAAAATCTAACCTTAGGGGTTTGAAATAATGGGACATTAACTTCACTGCCTTTTACAAACTACCATGAAACATAAGTAAATGACAAAGATGAATAAAATCAGAATGATAAATGTTTTATAGTTGGTATTTTTTAGAAATAATGTTATTGCCATTGAAAACCTAAGTGAAATGAATTTGGTCATTCCAGCTTAGTCCCTGGTGGACAATAGTCCACATATCAAAAGCATCACACATAATTTGGCAAAATTGGCAGCTTTGGCTCAGATGTGGCTTAGGGCTGAGTAAGCATGCAATTCCCCTAGTGAGAGTGCCCCTTTCCTTGAGGGTTAAGGTCAATGGCTAGTCACTGTGGGGTACAAAGGTTGATATAGTCCACTTGTATTCATCTCAACTACAGCCCCAGAATTTCAGCTGCTGGTGATGCACAGCCTCCCAGTGCCAGGAAATATATTATACTCTTCCCTTAAATATACATGCACCTTCCCTCTCTTCCATTCTCCCAGATAAAACACATACTTTCCCTTTCCAGGACAGACAGTCCTTCAGTCAGTTTTATAATCCTTGTCTTCCCCCTCCTCCCCTTCCCATCCCACAGTAATATTTCACCTTATACTAGATTTAAAAGATTGCCCATTCTTGACCCAGAATACAGCTGGGCAATACACTAGTTTAATGGCAGGAAAACAGGGGCATCAATGGAAATTATAGAAAATCAAATTGAACAGATGTCAGGAAGCACATCAGGCATTGTAAATGTGAGGGATGCCCATCAGACAAGGTTATGGAGGTGAAAAAACAGAACATGTTAAAAAAAAGCAGAGCAAGAACAAGAAACCCAACCCTCCCCCAGCTGCCAGTGACATGCTTTAACTGATGCATTGGGAAGGTTATTCTGTGCCAGCCTTCAAAGTGACAATGGAATCTACTGTGACTGTAAAATATGACAAACAAGTGTTACAGTTGCTACAATGTTACAAAAATAATTACAAAAAAATCCTTAGTCTCATTAAAAGTTAATGGGGGTTTATATCCAGCCCTGAAAGTATTGGGACATCTTTGATTTCACAGGAATTTTCCACTGATTTTAACCTACAGACAGATTTTTTTTTTAAAGGTATTCAGACATTTAACACAGTAGATTATGTCCGCTGGGATTTTAATAGAGCCTAGACATGTAATTCTTACTAGTGACAGCTTTGAAATGCCCACTGTCATCTCATCAGCATTCTTGGCATTTAAATAACTTTACAAAATTGGTTTAAGTTGAAGAATTTTTGCCTTTATTACTGCCTCTAAGGAAAATTGTAGAAACAGATTCAAACACTAGCAGGTTACATGAACCCCTTTCTTCCCAGTCAGGCAACTCTACTCATTGAAATGACGTAACACTAGCACAAGTTTTGCTTTCTTTCATCTTACTAAGTCAAATCTAACTAGAACAGTAGTCAGTTCAGGTTTTGAAAAAGAACAAATAGACTGTGCTCCATATTTTTAGACAATGAATGTCTCACTGCAAGTAGTGTTTAAGCCACGAGGTATCTTTTTTCATTAGGTTGCCAAATCACATAATATTGCATAGAATTTTCAGTCAATACTTATGCTTTTTAAAAGAGTATGTAATGCACATGAGAATAATTTCTTAAGTCTCTGTCAAGAGCTGTATTAATACGCATACATGACATACAAATGATTTAAAAGTTGCTTTAACAAGAATTAATATCTTGCCCAAGTAGCTTTTAAAACGCCTTCTGTTAATTCAGATATTTATTTATTTTAAATAAATGAATAAATAATTACCATATGGTTTTCCTATTTTGTGCTATTAAAACTTGATCAAATTGTTCCCCTAACGGAAAGTCATTAGGGAATGTTATTCCACCCCACACCTGAGCCTCACAGTGCTCGGCTGGAAGGAAGGTAGACACTGAGGTCTGATGCTGAGACAAACTGAGAGCAAACAGGGCCAGGGTGAATCTCTGCCTACACATGTCAGGGATCTCTAAAAAGATCAGAAAAATGTATGTTCATTATAGACTAAAAATTAGCTCCTGGAGGCCCTGGCATAACAACTATGCATTGTTTGCAATAAAGTTCAGGCACCAGAGTTTATAAAGGTCCTGTGGGACCAGGCATGGAATCGGACAATGTTTGAAAGCAGCACTACTTATCTATATGCACTTAAAAACATGTAAATCATACTTCTTCCCAAAAAGGTATCACCAATCACCTATCAGATACTCTTGCTGAAAAGGCGTTTTCGTTTCTTCACATATTGAGCAGCACTGTGTCCCTGCTACTTGCTGTCACTGCATGTAGTCAAGTGCCCTTGACTGTCACTTGGCCAGTCTTGGCTGACAACAGCTCCACGAAACATGCACTTTACTAGTTCCAGGTATTTCAGAGTAATGAGACACAGAAAATTAAAGGAAAAGACAAAACAGCACAAGAAAATTTGGCCAGCAGGTTCCAAATTGAACCGTTTCAAACTTTTCTTTAAAGCCAAAATGCTTTGAAATTACTAACAGAAGTTTCCCTTAATTGAAGATGTAGTCACATAATGTGCAACTCAGATCTCAGTAGGAAGTGATGGTACAGAGAATATTAACGTTTAAGTGCACTAAATCATCCCAGAGCATTTCCCTTTCCACCAGCCAAATCTACCTCCTTGCTAGAAATGAGACTTGCCAAAATTGGGATGTCTGACAAATCTGAGATCAACATGAGGAAGTGTTCTCAAGAACCCAACTTCTTCTCCCCACCAAGTTCAAAAATCTGCAAAAAGGTCTGTTTACTATCACAAGGTTGAAGGTTGCTACAAAACCACCTTGCTCATCATTTCATTCATTACTGCCAGTTCTTAATTGTTTGGACTAAGTCAGGCCAGCTCATCTTTAATTGGAATAGAGTTAATCTTTTATACAAAGGACCCAGCTGAGTCTTTGTATGTGTTTGAATGTGTAAAGGGCTTTTGGCAGTTTAGAGTGTGTGGTGTTAGCAGGATTTAGCTCATTAGCAAACCACAAAGGCTCTGCTGACACTGTACTCTGGGTAAAATACATGAGGCCAATCTACACCCTGTGGACATGTACAGCATAACTACATAATAAACAGGCATTTATTAATAATTTTATCTGTCACACATGTAGAAGGAGAGGGTGAGAAGTCAAAAGCTGTCATATGTTGCAACTAAAGAGGCATAATTAAAATGATAAGTGTCATGTGATTATAACCCTTGAAGAATTAATCTAGCATGAAGCAACAATGGTATAAATACAACAGCATATGTTCCAAAAATTAATTTCACATAATAGACAGCTGATGTAAGCATTTAGACCCAATTATGTATGGTCATACAATAGTGGCTGATGCATGGAAAATCCCTTCTATAGTGTATACTAGAATAATCCCATTATAAATGAATGAATGGAAAGACTCCTTTAAAGTCTTTGCACTAGTGTGTATTTACAGAAAAATCAGAATTTATGGAAAAATTATGTAGCTTGAACTTCTCCACTAATTTGCCTTCAAGGTTTAACTTTTCAAACCAGATATTTCTTCCCCAGTATCTCACATCTTTAGCTGTTCTGCAGAAGCAGGATTTGTGGTGACAGCAGTTACAACCTACAGATTTGTTTAGCCCCAGTTTTAAATAATTTAAGCTAATTATTTAATTTCATAATTTCTACTTTACACAAATTAGACTTCATTCCTAATATGTGTTCTACCTGATTCTCCCTCTGAAGGTGAATCAAACAGGATACTGCAAACTGCAGGAGTCAGAATTGAAGAGACTAGCAATGAATTAATGTTACAGGATAAATCTGGAATACATTGGTTGTACTTATATTAACACTTACTTTAATACTCTGATCAGGATTTTTCTCATAGTGAAAGTGTAAACAGTTTATACATAAATTAAGCGTGTTTGTGTTTCAGCTTACACTGATAATGTGCACATGGGCTTTGCTCTGTTTCTCTGTTGACCTCAGCTCTGGTTGCGTGCAGTGCAACGTCGCATCTCAAGTTTCAGCTTGAGAGCACAATGTGCATCCAAAGTTTTAAACCTGCAAGCACTGATAAGAATTCAGATGCACACAGATTACCTCCTGACAATGACAGAAATAAACTTATTCTAGAGAGAAACTGAATTTATTGATTAAGTTTTGGCCCTGAAATCACTTTGGATGCTTGTAAGGTCAATCACAATGACCTACCATATGTTTCAATAGCCTTCTGTTCTCTTTCAAATTACACAACTTTTAGTTATGAAGCTGTGAACATTTCTACTACTACCACTGACCAATGACACTTCATATGTTTCTGCTTAGAAAAGCTAGAAGCAAATTACAGTCACTCTGTCTCTAGAGTCATACATTAAGCAAGAGAAAAAACAATGGAAATAATACAGCACCATGACAAGTAAACAATGTTATCTGCTCCCTGGAATTAATGTTGAACTGTAAAGCAACAATATTCTGGGTGCCATGCTAGGCAAAAAAAATTTCAGAGATAAAAACAGACCTGGAATTATCTATTCAGCTGATCACATAAAAGTGTATCTGACAAATAAAGAAAAGTACAACATTTCATGAATGAAGTCTTCAATAAAGAGGAAAAAATTTACAACTTGTCTCCAAGAACTCATTTGCAATGTATGCTAGAAGTTGTTTTCACTAGGGTACATATTTTGTTCTTTCAGTGTGTTGAAGAAAGAGAATGAATACATACAGCTCATTAAGCTGATTATTAACACAGTTCTTGCAGACTAAAGACAGATCTGGACTTTAAATAGAAACAGGAAGAGGTGGCCAAGATTAACAGCAAACAATATTTTTTTAGTAGACAAACTCAATGACAGAACTGCAAGTCCTTTTTGGGAAAGTAAATAAAGTGTTATATCTCTGGGGAACACAACGTTTTCTTGGCATCAGTGAATTTCCAGGTGGAAGCTGCAGCCAGGACCCAGGAGTGCTTTCACCTGTTACCTAAGTAGAGCTAACCCTAAAAGTTTCATAACAAGGAAGCAATAGACTTTGCACTCAGAGGGGTGCACTGTGCCATGGGGAAGGGACTTACTGCTTTAGGGACTGGTGGATTGAGGGTCAAATGAGAAAGATGAAATAATACACAAAATAAAAAAACCCCCCACAAACAAAAAACCAACAAAAGCCACCAAAAACCCCACCATGATACACTTCCTATCAGTCAGAAGAACAAAAATAAAAAAACCCCAACATTTTAGGGGGAAATAAAACCACTTGAGAGAAAAGGCCAGAAGGCCAGACACTAATTGTTTACCTGAGACAGGAAAGGAGAGCTTCTGTTTAAAGTTAATGCATTAACCCAGATTTTGAGATTTCACTTGACATTTAATTCCAGCCATTTGTAAACTATTCATTAAATTAAGGTTCTAAAAACATTGACAAAGGCAAATGACACAATACTACTTTAAGAGACTACCAGTCACAAAACCAGCCTAGCTTCCTGAAGGCCACTGCTAGCAGTTACATTCTCTTGGGAGAACACCCTACAAACGACACTTGTCTCCAATATAAAAGTGCTTCAACACCCTGCTTCTGGCAAACTGTGCAAGCTGTGCTGAGGCAAAAAGCCACACACAAGGTCTGTACCCCAGGACAAGGTGCTCATAAGAGAAACATTTAAGACTTCATCTCTGTGCAGAACAGGCTAGACAGCCCCCCAACACACACCCACCAGGTTGCCGGGGTCTGCAGCCTCAAACCAGGAGATGAACCAGTGGATTGGTCCAATATACACCAACTGGATTGGCCCTTTGGGGACCCATTCTGCCAGGAAGGGATTATTAGACTTTGCTTATATCCTTTCTACTCCTGGACATGCCTTTAAAAAGAAAACCTCTACAAGGGCTCACATACTAATACAGACATTGGTCCTATTCCTGTGTAGAGAGAAGTTTGTGGATGTGTCCACGCATGGGATGAGAAAATTCCCTTCAGCCAAGGATCCATTTTAACTCCTTCAATTTTCAGCTAATTTTTTTTCAGTAGACCCAAATTAAGCTCATTACCAAAGGGCAAAGGGAGTTTTTCCTATTCTACCCTGCCCTGCTCAGCATTTGATGCATGTGATGGTGCGCTGGGGGGGCTATGTGTGAATGGTGAGTACAACTGACCTGGCAATGGGTTTGATCATTTAAGTGCTTCAGCCTCAAAGTTAAGGAGAAACTGCACATAGGTATTCCTGAATGAAATCTTATCTTTATCAAACAAGGCCACACATTTGGACCTGGAACTAGCAACAGCTGTACCTAAGCGAATGTTATTAACAAAGGAAATAGTGAATTGGGAAGTATTTGAAGTTCTGACCTTTCACCCCCAGCACTATGATTCAAGCTAACCCTGAAGACCTGACTATGATCTATCAATGATTTCTGGTTTAGATCCCCAATAGTTAATTTGTTTCACGCTGGGAGAAGTGGCTTGATACGGTTTAAAAACTGGACTATTAGTAACAGCACATTACCCATTTGTGCAAAATCATGCACATGAGCTTGCATTAAGCACTAAATAAAATAGCAATATATACAAGACTCTGGAAACACAAAATTGAAAAACAGATATGAATTTTGAGAATATGAGTTAGATTAAATTATTTTTTTTCTCAGTAGAAAAGTCTCGAGTGAATAAGAAACGAAGTATTACTGGACCTCATGCCATTAAAATTAAAATAATAGCTAATGAATTTACAAGTAGTGGACACTTCAAAGGCCACTTTATTACATCTTTCAAGAATATTGCTCTATTAGAGATGGATTTTATCAGTTAGAAGGGTGACATTACTCAGTATTAATGAAATACAGCAGAACACTTGAGGAGGTACATATTTAATTTTAAATGAAATAATTTTTTATGTTTTCATGGATAATAAAGAACACTCCCTCTGAGTGGGGAAAAATGCTAAGGAGCCAGAGGTTATGGGAGGATCATTTAGTAATGTTGTAAAATCCTGGCAGCACCAAAGTGGTAATAAGCATTACATGTTCCCTTCTTAATTATTGTAGAAAGACTACACACCAGAGCTTTATTCATGCAGTTCACCTGGTCTCCATTTAAACTGAACAGATTTTCTTCCTTGCTTTTCCTCCAATTTTCATGTTAAGTAAATACTTAAATTTTTCTTTGTCTACATCATACAAACTTCACAAATTATCTAATTAAGTAGCCAAGATGAAGGGATAATGTTTTATCAGCAGCTTCTGCCCTATTAACTGTTGTTTAAGAAGAATTCTGAGATAAAAAGGAAAGGTTATTACACTTGGACAACCTTAATTCTTCAGGGAAAGATGTACAGTTTAATAACAGCAGTCAGCCATCTGCTACTCCCAAGGTTTGCATGCAGATGGAGCAGCCTTGCAATTGTGCCAGCTCAGAGACAGCAGATATCCCTTCCAGGACTGTGAAAAAACCCTGCCAGGACATAATCTCTTCTCACCAGCAGTCCAGGCTCAAGGAGCACTGGGACTCTGGGTGTCACTGCTGTGAACCCCTAGTGTTCCCTTCACTAATATGGCTGCATCAAGGCTGTAATCTCACATTATAAAGCATAGAATGAGTTAGATTTTAATTTTAATGCCATGAGTTTAAATAAAATAAAAACAGATTAAAGGTTCTTACTACCTTCTTAAGTTTAGCAAGTAACTGTCCACATGGCACAGAGCATGACAGTTGGGAATGGAATGTTGTAGGAGACACATGTACCCGCTTTCCTACAGTTTTATTGGTTGCTACAAGGAAAGGAGTTGGCAGGCTGGAAGCCCAGATTTGGGGTGTAGGCACAGATCTTGGCCAAGGGTCAAGGAATTGACAAGTTTACACTGCAAAGAGATACGGACACATTGGAGATAGTCCAACAAAGGGTCACAAAGATGACTGAGGAACAGAGAGGGCAGGATTTCTTCTATAAGGGAAGGCTGAGAGACCTGGGGCTTTTTAGCCTACAGAAGAGCAGGTTTGTGGTGGTGGTGGGGGGGCATCTTATCAATGTATATAAATACCTGAAGGGATTTATACCTGTGCAAGCAAGACTGAGCCAGGCCCTTTCCAGTGATGTCCAGTGACACGACATGAGGCAATGGACAAAAACCGAAACACAGGAGGTTCTGTATGAACATCAGAAAATAGTTTTTTTACTGTGACGGTGATCAAACACTGGCACAGATTGCCCAGGGAGGTTATGGGATCTCCATTCATGGGGATATTCCAAAGCCACCCAGACACTGTCCTGGGAAACTGGCTCTAGGAGGCCTTGCCTGAGCAGGGAGATTGGACAAGACCATCTCCAGAGGTGCCTTTCAACCTGAACCATTCTATGATTCCAAGAGCAATAAAGCTTGCTTAAAATTCTGATGGAAGTTTATGTTCATTAGGAATTCAGTTCTCAGGAACAGAACCTTACACACTGGATGACAGTTTCAAAGAGTGCTTTACACAAGGAGGCATTGCACGTTTACTCATCCAACCTCCCAGAGCTTTTTGATACCAACATTTCCAGCAAAGAGACCTCTGTAGACCATGAGTAGAAAGAGGTTGAAATGTTTTGTTCCTGAAGGTTCTCTGCTGGAGTATGTGTTTCTGAGAACATAAAGCTGAGGGTCACAGCACTGGTCTATTCCCCTTTCCCACAGACATAGTGGAAACAATTTTTTTTTCAGGCTTACTCGTAATGTGAACTCTGCCAGAGCATCAGCTGAAATGACCAGTGCAGCATGGGAAAGTGGAGCCAAGTCTATCCCTTTTCTTATGGAGCTACAACAGCAGCTGTGTTTTCATCAGCAGCAACATTGTTGGGGATGCTAGGTGAGCAATAAGAAATCTTCTGTTTTCTTACACCTTTGCATCACTACAAATTACCCTGTGTACTGCATCATTCAAAGGCCAAGAAACTCAGGAATGTCAAACTTCTACAGACAACTCACAGGAAAGGGGAGTAAAAATGTTGTTCTCATCCTTTAATTTTTTTACTAGCTAACATCAAATAAAGATTACCATAACATAGAACTTGAATCTGAATTTACTGAGGTAAGAACTAGAACCTGTGATATTTGAACTTAAGTTTTTCTGAGGTTTGATCTAAGCCATACAGGTGCTCTGTAAAAAGGATTTGGAACATCCTACTGCCTTTTCACTTGTTCTTTGAAATAAAAAGGCATAAGTGAAGGTCCCTTTTCAAAATATGGATGCCAACACAAAATCTCACACTGCAAGAGATTAAAAACCAGTATCTGTATACAACACCAAACAGATTTATTTTTCAACAACCCTAGACACTTAGGAACAGTAAGCACAGGGTTTGAGGAGTAACAGAAGCTAGTGAAAGAGTTGCAATTAAGCATTTCCCCAAACCCTTGACAAAGCACTGAAGCAGCATCCTCCTGTAGATTTGGGAAAGGTGCAAATAAAATCTGTATTAATTTTGTGCTGTTGGTCTTAGAAGTGCAGATGATTACCATTGCCTCCTGTAAGCCAGAGAGGTATGAACTTCATCTGACATTCTGAGATAGTTTAAGTCAATATTATCATTGAATGGGACCCATTGATCAACCAAGTCAAGCAGCAAAAGAGTGGATTCCAGCTTGAGGAAAAATTCACTTGGGAAACTGCAAGCCTGGCTTGAGAAAACTGAATTCTTTGTGCATTGACTGAGTTATTACTGCAGCCTGCACAGCCAACTCCAGACAATTATAACCTAGATTTAGAAGCATGCTGCAGTTAAAACAGCTTCCTGACCAAGATTTCACTTAGTGAGGTCAGTAGTTGAAGCTTGACCTGGCTTGAGTGGACTGAGCCAATAATATGGTTTGATATAGTTATGTGGTCAGACAAAACACTAATTAATTACAGCCTTTCCAGAAGCTTGACTTTCTAATGAGAGGTTGGTTGTAGCATTGCTGTTTCCCTAATCTCTCTTGCTTTTTGGTTTGTCACACTTTAACGGAGAAGAAAAATAGACTAGAAGTAAGGAGGGGAAAGCAAGTAAAGCAAAGGATGGAACTGAATCCCAGCTGGTCCAGAGAGCTCACAGTGGTAGAAGTACCTTCTAAACCAAGAGCTGCTCTTTGTACTCACTGCCCAGATCTGCCTCACAGACAACACTGTAAAGCTTTTTATAATACCTTTATGGTACACAGATGGCTTATTCATTGAAGCAGCAGGGAAAAAGGTCTATAATAAATCATCACAAAGGGCTCCTTTAAGGTATGTGATAAGTATGGTGAACTAGGACTGAATTCTGGATAATAGTAGTGAGCAAGGAAACAAAAATAATGGTTACATAGCTCAAATTAATGCATCCCTTCCTCTAACCAAAAGTGCACTATAATAATTCACTAGAAACATGGATATTTCTTTTAATTTCTTTCCTGCTGCACCTATGAAGATGACTACTATTGACCAAGGGCTGTCCCCAGGTGAAGCTATTTATTCACATCTCACTAAAAAATATTGTAAGCCATTACCAGTTAATCAAATGAGCTTTTATAAACTTCCTGTAATTTTATCCCCACCTAAAAAAAGTGTTCTATTTTCAGCTTTCATTTGACTTTGCTGAACAGCAGAGGGAGATTTCAAGCATCATCAATAGTGTAGATCCCTAGCCACAACAAGTAGCTACCACCAAGAAAGCTATTTTTATACAACAGGCACTGGACTAGAGGAGTTTTTTCTATTTTGTATAGGTTATATATTGCCTTCATTACCACAGCATCCAGGCAGCTTTCATTAATACATTAACTAACACTGCTAACGTGCCACATGCAGTTGGCTCCTCTGAGCGCCTCCCAGGAGAAAATTGTGTATTCAACATGTGCATGCAACATGAGCTTTCCTTTGTTCATTATTGACTTTCTTTACCAAGACGGTAACAATAATCTATAAGCCTGCAATCTTAAATATTCATAATCAGGTGTTTTATCACAGTTACATCCCATTATAATCAGAGGTTTAGAAACAGAAAGAAAATTCAATCCCATTTTCTAATTGTGCCCACCATTTAAAGAAATTCCCCAAAAATGTAACTTGCTCCTCAGAGTCAGCTGACAGGTCCTAGACTCATCTTTAGATGTTTCTTGTACCGCAATAATTGCGGTAACAATCTCTACGGAGAGGAGAGCCCATTATTCACATTTACAGGCTATTTAAACATTGTCAGCGTTAGATAAATGACAGCATGTGCTCACTGCTGCACAGGAGCCCCAACCCTGCGTAAGGGGCCCAAGTCTCACACTCTGACTCTGCTTCAAGTCAAAGCACTGCTGCACTGACTTAATCCAGAAAAATATTTAAAACATACATTTCAATTTTGGGCACTTTATTCAAATCTGAAGGCAACTAGTGACAGAAACACCCTAGAAGATTGATATGGTTTGAAGCATGTTATGTATGGCTTTGCTCTTCAACTTGCAAGTAATTTGTAAAGCGGGTCTGTCCTGACTATGAAACATTGTATCAGTGTGATTGGAATCAATAGTTCCTGCACTGTCATTTGTCACATATTTACAAGCCTGAAAAATAGTTCATTTTGTCCTGATCCTATAACTCAAAAGATTGAATCAGAACCCTGGAGGGATCTTCGAGTGCGACACATTCATTACTGGTCACTAGTCTTTGGTGACGCTGCGATCACTGCCACACCAGAGAGGGAACACGACTTAAAATTAAAACAGGGATGCTCCTGTATGTGTTACCTGCTCTAGTATATTTCAAACCTGTCGTTAAGTTGTATCTCTACTGTTTTATTGTAGTGAACTTAAAAACCAAACTTATTTGTACTATAAATTGCTTTTCAGTTTCAATTGCCCTTTTTAGAGGAGCTTTCAGAATTTTTGCCTTAGCTTTTCAACATATTCCAGCTACTGCAATAATTTTAGGAACAAGCCTGAGCCTTGACAGAGTTGAACTAATTTACATTTTCTCTTTAAGCTTCCTTTGTACCCTTCAAATCAGATTTTATGGAAAAAATTTTGTCTGAAACTTTCTTTCTTGAAAAATTTTTACCATTCACTGTACATCTCCCCCTAATGCTGTACTTTGAAAGCGAGGCCCAGCAGCTGAACTTCCCCTTCAGTCTCAAAGGCTAAAAATCATTTATAGCCCTAAAGACAGTCTGTGGTTCAAGGCAGCAGTTCACTGCCATGAGGTAATGCTCCCTTTCCCACAGGAACAACCTCAGATTCACTTTCATATAGCTCCATGTTCTGAGAACTGCTAGGATCTCTGTGCTGTAACTCTGAACAAGAGGCAGAGATTCTATACCAACTTTATGTTAAAAAGTGAACACTGATACCCTCTGGGATACCTCATCTACCTCCTGCTGCTCAGCCTGGAAGCCACCTCCTACCCTGTTCTAGCCCCCACAACAGGAGGGGTCACTAAGTGGTGCTCCTTGCAGATGGGGACACAGCTTCCCACATTTGTGCAGCTAAACCAGCATCCAGGGAGCACAACTGTCTCCCCCAGTCCTCTTTCACTCTGCATATTTGGCAAAGTATTGCTTATTTGGGGAAAAAAGCTCTCAGCACCATCAATAATTCGAACATCAAGGTTATCAAAGTATGAAAGGCAATACTGAGAGCCTGTGCTCAATCACTGGATACACATATGGTCTGCAAATACACACGTGGCCTGGGGTGATAAGACTTCACTGTTGTGCAGTTTTCTGGTAAACCACATTTTTGGATAAAATGGTAATTTTGAAACATTTGATCAGATTTAGCAACTTGAGTGTAATGTAGCAAGGCAAAGTGTCACCTACACCTACAAAAAAAAAAAAAAAGCAGAGCATTAGCTCCTGGATCAGACCCAAAATAAGAGCCCAACTCTTTGTATCAACAAAGTTCAGTCACCATTTCAGCAAAAAGTTCTCTTGAAGTTATTATCTCCACAAATTAACAAAACCATCAGAGTCACTTTCCAGGGTATGCAGTGTAAGACTGTGTAAGAATCTCAGTTACAGTAATTCTGCTTCCCAGCTAATGTGTCACAAAGACATGAGAAGAGGCAGTATCTGGAGAGGCTGGATTAATAGAACCTAAAATACAATTTCAGTAGAAAGAGGAAAGATTTGCCAAAAATACAATTTCAGAAAAACATCATTTCATTTCTGACACATAGCTGACTATCTTCAAAAGTGAAGCAACCATTCCAATGGTATCTCAGGAGAAAAACCCCTCTAATCAGAGCTGTGAGCCAGGAGTCCCTAGCAGACTTTGCTGTGGCCCCTGGTCAAGTCAGGTTACACCAGGGGGGAAACAGCACTTATTTCTCTGGCTCAAACTATTAAAACACATGGATAACTGTAATACTTTTAAAGCATTGACTTAAAAAGCTTTGAGAATTCAATTGTAGCAATCACTTTGGTTTTCTACTTTTACTTGTTGTAGTCAAAGGGTAAGGATGTATAACATTTTTTTCAGTATTCTTTAGCCCTGTAGCAGTATTTTGAGCGCACAAAGAAAAGTAAGCAGAAGTTCCCCCATGAAAAACCCTTGGACTGCTTGCACAGATTTGATTCACTTTGCATTTTCACAGATGGTAAAAATGGTGGGGGAACTAAGCAAAAATGAAGAAGTCAGAAGAAACATGCTTATGACTAAGAAAAGAACAGAAAGAAGCCAGTGCAATTCCAAGACCCTTACCAAGCAAAGCAGATTCTCCAGACTTGAAAAGGAGTAGAGAAAGAAACCACCATGAAAACCTGGTTTGCTGTTTTACTCCACTTTCCCTCCCATAAGGATAAGGGAGGGTGGCCCCACCTTTTCTCCAACCTCACCATTTCACCCTGCCTTGGCATTGTTTATTCTTTCACCAAAATAGCATCTAATAGCCCAGAATTTACTGCATCTTCAGCCCTGCCATGGGGCTTCCCCCTTTCCCTCTTCTCAGCAAGATTTCCCAACCAGTGCCAGAACTATACTGGCACCAGCTCCTTTCCACTTGCTTCACAATACTTTCCAGCTCCCTCTTTCTCTTACCTTTACAGTCTTCTAACTCCAGGCTTGGTGGGGAGTAGATAAAATTCCTCTTGCCACATACCTTTTCTCTCCTCTCCTTTATTTCAGGCTTTTTATCTCCAAACGCACATGCTCACTCTTCTCCCTCTCCCAAAACTTCCAAGAATCTTTTTCTTCGAGCCCTTCTATTTTTTGTTGGATTTAAAACACCCTCCTCTTAGCATCTCCCCCACCCCTGAGGCCATCTGTATGGGTCAGCCTTCTCCTTTTGTTTTTCTCCCAGATGTGATAGAGCAGGTCCCAGAAAAAAGACAAGATGACTGTTACCAAATATTAATTGTACGAGTTCGCCAATGCTAAGATGCTTTTAGCTCAATAGGTAGAAGTTTCAAATACAGAAATCCTTTTATTTCCACTAATTCTGTAAAACTTCTATCATTGTTTTATATTTTTTACTGACAATAACAGTTTCCTCAAAACCCTGTATGTCCACAATAAAAGTCCTTTTTCTTGCAGCTGAAGTAATAATGGAGTGCCAGGATAAGGTCTATTTGTTATGTATAAACAGATGACACAGGTTTGCCTTTCAAGTTTGACTTGTGCAGTCTCAGGCAAATAGGTAACAACATGCAGGCCACAGAGTGCTTCTCAATACTGTGGAACCCGTGCCAGACACATACAGAAAAAACTCAGAGGTAATAGGCCACAAAAAGAGGGTAAATTAGAGGTATTTAAAGAGCTGGGAGTTTCTCACAGAGCCCAAAATCAAACCAAGTAGTCCTTGCTCTGTTTCCAGAGGCATAGTTTTGCCTGTTTCCAAGGTCTTCCTCACCCCTTCAAACCACGTTTATGCCTATCCTTCTTGTATCACTTCTCATTTGTCAAAAACATTAATAGGGTTTAGAGCCTGTAAGCTCTTCTTAATCACCACTTGTGTTAATCTGCACACTTCCTAATTATTCATCTGATAGCCTTAAACATCTGATGCAGTTTAAGTAAATCTCCACCATCTTCATTTGTAAAACCAGATGCAAAACGGTTAATAACTCTGCTGTTTAGTATCTTATCCCTTAATCTGTACTATAGCATCAACCCCTAAGAAGATCAGGTTTTCTAATATTTGTCTCCTGACTTTATAGCAAACAAGAACTCTAGCAACAGGTGAAATGCCTTACTTTAATTATACTCCATTGCTCCTGAATTCCTGAGCCTTTACTTTTCGTAAGAAACACACAAGAATATAAAATGAAGAAACCAAAGCAGGAGAAGGGATGTGGCAACACAGTCCTGTTCCCTCTATTCCCACTACATTCTCTGTATTCTTAAATATTTTCTGTCATTAACTGCTTCACTCTTTTTTCATCCTGGTGCTGCACACTCCTTCAGTCCAGGAGGATTCAATCAAATGAACCAAAGCAGGGGTGAGCACCCACAGCACCCAACAGATCTCTTACCTGTGTCTCAGCCGCTCTCCTCAGACAGCCCAGTGGGCACTACACACCACTCTGGCTTTCAAGTATCCTTATGCAGTCTGCTACAGAAAGGCATATGATGCCTTTTATCCATCCTCCTTTGTCAGTACAGCTCCTTGAAGTATTTCTTTCTCTGTTCCAGAGTCATTATGGCCACTAAGCTCATAAGTTACACAGAGAGAGCTCTGTCTGGAGGATAGAGGAGACAAGAGGCTGCTGCTCACTTCAGTCATGATGGCCTTGGAGACGGATGAAGAGCCTCAGCTGTCGTGCAGCTCCATGGCCCGGCAGAAACAAGCAGGAAAAGGCAGGCTTGCACAGCCCTCCATAGCAAAACCTTCAGCTTCTTCATGGAAGGGCACAGCAGCCACCCATTGCTCTGGGACCCACTGAGGCTGGCCGCACACAGCTGCAGCAGCCCTATGGCACAAGGTGGCTGCATGCTGCACACACAAACTGTTCCTCCAGAGCCCAAGCCAGGTTCCCAGTGCCACTACCAACCCTACTCTGGCAGTACAACAGCACCCTCATGGGCTTTGGCAGCTTCAGGAGCACTCAAATCCCCTCACCTCACTGCCAGGTCCCAATCTCAGCCCCCTGAGGGGCTCCTCCTTGTAGCCTCCCAGAAGTGCTCCTCAGTGTTGATGGGGGACACCTGGGGAGGCTCATTAGCTCACTGGCACTCCCTAACAAGGTCTGCAGGAGTGGGATTGTGATCCCCAGTGCCACCTGGGGCAAAGGCCCCACTGTACCCAAAGCTCAGTCCCGAGGTGTCCCACAGGGTCTCATGGCGTGTTCCAGCGTAGCCGTGGGCCATGGCCGTGCCCCCTCAGCATGTCTGCACTATGTGCTGGTACAACACCTAACAGCTCATTCACCAGGGAAGTGTCCTATTGGTAATAGTGGCAACATTTTTAGCTAACTTTAATGACAGGGTTTTTTTTTAAAAAAAAATCTTTTCTTTAAAGAAATTATTCTTTTGAAAATATTTGACATGTAGAAGCGTGTTAGTGGGGGTGGCTCCAGCTCTATCAAGAGGTAAGGCCAATGAACATGCAGCAAGTGTGGATGTCTCAGCAAGGATATTTTATCCTGTGCATAGCTTGCATGAGGCAAGGTTTTCTGTTACACCTTCCTTAAGAATGCAAATTTTTTAAGTCATTGTTTGTCATCATTGTGGGACAATATGAGCAGCTGTTGCAAAGCTGTTATAAAAATGGCTGAAGATGGCTGTTAATATTCTCTTTACACATTCAGAAATAACTTCTTTTTCCATACTCTTCTTAGTTGGTATCACTCAATAGTAAACTAAGCAAGCCGCAAAGAACACTTGTTTTGTCTGAAATTGTCAAGAAACATGAAGATTCTTGACATGAGAAGTAGTCTAATAGAGATATACACATATCCCCACAGAAAACTGTTATCAATTCTTGATACAAGAAAGGAAATATTAATACCATTAGTTAAAAATAGCTTCTCAGAGTTATTACAGACATAGAAATGACCTACTAACTTTTTTTTCCCATTGAGAAGTGTTTTCAGTGACATCTGATCTAATGTTTTGGACAGTAGATGCTTGCACTGGAGAAAAAAACCTAGCAATGATGTCCCATGGCACTGATGTATCTGCATAAAACCTCATTTTATGGAGAAGTAGAGCACTCAATTCATCAAATCACAAACAGCTGACAGGTCTTAACAACGGCAATCATATAGCCAGACAGCCAGAAATTCAACACCCCCAAGCAAGCTAACACCAACCCATGAGTAAGATGTATTACTTATATCAGTGCTTTCTCTCAGTGTAAACTATTTTCTTTTACTAGCTTTAGCCATGATTTCCTGTTCTTCACATGTGTGAAAGATTTTATAGAGCATTTAATGAAACCAGAAGCAGTGGCACTGCTGTCCCATGCCCACACTTAGTCTGGGTGGAGAGGGAGGTTCTGACAAACCTGGGATGTTGGGAGGAGGCTGTGACCACTCCGTCAGCCCACCGCAGTCCTTGACTTTAGATTCTGGTCACAAGCAGCCCCATAAGGGTGCCAGCAAGAGGTATTTTGCTTGCACTTACTGAACCTCCATTATTTTCTTGTGACCACAGTGATAAAGCTGTGATCACTGTCATCATGGTATAATTACAAATGGCATGATACTTGCTATGGGATGCCTAGTATTTTCAGAAGTAAAAAAAGGGATTTTTTTGAGATGACCAGATAGACCAAAACCAGTCAGGTATTTTTTTCTCTCCTTGCAATGTCAATAAAAACAGAGCCAATGGGATTCAAAACCTACCTTTTGTAATGTGTCCCAGCTGAGTGAGTAAAGGTCATTTTCAGTAAAATGGTCAATGTAATCGAGTGGCCTACGGCCATCTGGGTAGATAAGGCACTGTGGTCAAGGGCCATGGCCACAGTGCTAAATGCTAGTGTAAACCTTGAGGTTTGGGAAAATGGATGGGCAATTTCAAGACTGTGTCCATCCATGGTCGGAAAATGCCCTAACCTGCTCAGTTCAACCAGCCTACAGAGGAGTGGTACCTGCTGAGATATGAGCAGCCTCTTCTACATGTATCTGACTTCCAGAAAAGGCTGAGTGTCATGGCAAAGCTTCACACATATATTGCACCTAACAAATTCCCAATCATGGTTTCCAAACCATGGATTTAGAGAGAAGATTCAACAAGTCCAGTGGGAGAGAGCATTCTCTCTCAGGTTTTGGTAGCAGGACAGGAGGTGACTGGATGTATGAATGTCAGAACTCAGAAAGCAATCTTTTTTCATGTGCAGTAAACCAGATGGGAAAAGCCCCAGAGAACAAAGCAAGCAGGAGTGTACTCCACACATTGAGTGATGAGGAATCTACAACACCCTGGAAAGCAAAACAGGTATGCCACCTCCTGATCATCCCTCAGTCACACAAATGCCCTGTGTCAGACAGGTGAGAGACTTGAGCCAACACCACAATGATCACTAACAGAGAAAGGGAAGGAAGAGCTTATCACAGCAAGGACACAGCAGAGAACTTCATAAGACGTTCTTGAGACCAATGTGTATACATACCCACCCACCTTCCATTTACCTATTTGTAAAACAGAGCCTTCCAGAGCTTAAACAGTGATTTCTCAGAAAGTTTTTGATAGGGCAAACTCTCCAAAGGAAGTAAACAGAAAAGAGAAGACATGAAGAAACAAGGATTCATGCCAAGCTCTATTAAAGGAGCTGAATGAAAGCTGGATAAAGCTTTGTTAACTAAAACAATAATTCCTGCTCTTCATTACTCCTGTATTATCTCAGCTTTGCTACTTGTAACTTGAAGTAGGAGAAAGGAACTCCCTGTGGTAGGTAGGATTATTAACTCCCAGACCTCAGGAGTCAGTTGTGACAGAGCCAGCATTCACATCAAGGCTTGCTTAGCTCCCAGGCAATGGCTTCTTCTGAAGACTGTGTTTCTAGTGCCAGGAAAGGAAGCCACCCTGATACTTATCTTCCTGTTTCCCTATGCTTTTCAGTCTTCTTCGAGAGTTTGCATTTCTCATATACTCATATCAGTGGCACAGTTGCTTGCATTTTGTACAGCAGGGAGAGAGATTCAAACTTTTTACAGTGCTGGCAGTCTGTTAGTGAAACTGCCTCTCTGAGTCAGAATCCTGAATGTGAGATGCTTGCTGCTGATGAGGTGCTCTTCTCATGACTAGATCCATGATGGTGAGAGAGATCCCTGGATTGTACAGTCAGTAATGTGAAAGAAGCCTTAGATGCAGGAGTTACTGGATTAGTTTTTACGTACAGCTCATCCATCTGCAATACCCAGGTGTTTAATAATAACACATTATTATGTTTCTCCTGAGTAAGTAACATAGGAGAGAGATGAGGTATATCTTCCCCTCCATGAGGTATATCTCCCACCTACACTCCATTTAACATTTTCTAAACACATTCAGAGGGGCCTAGCACTCCTGTTTATACATGGTTCCCCACTTTAATATTTGTCACTTGACTATTCACAGTGGGGATTTTGATACAAATAGTGATGCTAAACAACACAAGTGTTTTAAATAGAGACGTGCTCCCAACAGAGTTGCAGCTAGGAAACTGCAGAGAGCATGTTAACTGAATTTTTATAAGCACATAACTCAGCTGAACAAAAATACAAGGTCAGTTATCTACTGCTTCTGAATGTCCTCAGTCTTCAAGTTAACCACTTACTGTTCAGATCACAAATGCAGCTGCAGCATCTGTATGCAGCAGAGCTCTCTCCTCATCTGTATCAGACTTCAGCCCACTGTTTCTCAGCCAACTATATTTTTTCACATGAAAGCAGACTAAACATTCTAATAAAAATATTCTTTCTCCCAAAAATGTGAAGCATTTAATGAAATTTATAATAATTACAGCAAATGAATAGGAAAAAGAAATAGTTTTTGTAAAAATGAAAATGCTAAAACCCCCAAAAGCCAATTACTTCAGTTTAGATCAAAACAGAAATCTTCACCATGCAGAAAGGTGACAAAAGCCTCTAAATCTCATAAATAAAATCTGCTTCTACATTTTGACCAAAAAAAGCAATGTCCAAACCAGTATATTCTTTTCTTCCCAATCCTTGTTTTGTTGTCTCCAACCTGCAGTGATGTAACGCTTCATGTGCCAGCTCAGCCCTGGGCCTCTCCTAATAGGAGCTGCCAGATATGCCAAACAGTGGCAATTACAGGATGGCTCTGTGATGTGGACCATTGCCCACTAGGGACTCATCTTTGACAACCAAACTGATTTAACTTAGAATCTAAGGAGGGGTTATACAAAGCTTCCAAATACAAAGGTCTCTGCTGTTAACACAGATTAATTGCTGCCATAACCATAAATACAGGCTTAAAATTGATTATATCTTCTTATGGTTGATATACAGGATGAGAAATATCTTGAATATCATGTCTATTGGCTTAAACATACAAAAGCCCCCAAATTATGTTTAATGTTAAAATTTTTGCTATATTTACTGTCCAATGGAAAAAAAGTATTAAATGGGTAAGATATTCACTACTTGCCCTCTTTATTTAATGTGTTATTTAGCTTTAGACATATTGTCTCCTCACTTGCAGAACCCCTGAACATCCCAGCACTCAGCCATGGACTGCTAGGATGATGTTCCTCACAGAATGCACCCCGGGTTTTCTAGTTGTCGCATATGTTTAATCTAATAACAATTAATGAGTTACAATTTACCCTAAGGGAACACTAGCTTTTGTTGACAAAGAGGTGTTTAGTGAATGGCATTCAAATTCTTGACCTAGATCTCAAATTAACAGGCTGTCCATTAAGAATGCATGAGTAGCTTTAAAGACTGCATTTATCTGTCATAGTCCTTTAAGTCCTCAGTGATGTCTTAAAAAAAGACAATTGTAACTGTGCAGTACTACTAAAAAATGTCAAACATTACTTTTGATGGTGCTTTTTTCACTGCAGAACATTACTGAGTTCTACTGGATTACACTCCATAAAGAGACCACGATGAATTAAGCTTTTACATTTAAACCCTGTTCTGTTTCTATTGCTGCACATCTAAATACTGATGCCACTTTCCTTCATGCAAGAAATAAAATACAAGGACTCCAGTGAAGCAAATTATCAGACACACTCTTGCCTATTACCTAAGCAGTGGGGAACTGCACTGATGTATTTTAAAGAGGAAGTGTGGGCTCAAGTGCAATAAAAAGGTGGGTCAAAATTCACAGCTAAGTTAAGCAAACAATTAAAATGACATATCCTCAGAGATTCTCATTCTAACTACTGTACCACAAAACTGTTTTCAAATCTATTTTTAAAGATGTTAACTGGGTATAAAAGTTAAGAATACCAATTCCAAATGAAATGGGAAAATGTTTTTTATGGCATTTCAGAAATCTATATGGTCAAATAACAATGTTCAAGAGTCTTTATGCAAAGCAGTAAAAGATAGAGTCTAGTTCAGCTTACATTTATCTTAAAAATTCCTGTTTCATTCATATATTATTTTCTTATTTCAGGGTGAAACAATATGTAGGATCACATTCAGTCTATGGAAAGCACACACAGCTGAAGGTGCCCTAAGGCTGTGTAGATAACTTTGCAAAATCTTTTGGATTAAGGTGCAGTAAACACTGGATTATGACACTAAAATGTAGATTTATATGGTTTAACAGTGACTGCAAAATCAGTGCAAAATGGTCCACCTATGTGCCATTGGTGTTTTTGTCTCCCTAAACTGTCTAGGGCTGCCATATAACATCAGCTTTCTCAGAAAAATCTGTTCCTGATTTTTAAAAAAATTAGTTTATTGGGTCATGCTATTAAGTGGATTCTCAGAGCCATAACTTCCGACACATTTCTCCTTCATTGTCTCTTACTGCTCATTCAAACACACTAAATCATTAACACAACACAAACGCGTATGTAGATTCAAGCTGCTAGTGTGCTATGGGAAATAGCTGAATTTGTTGCTGAATTTGTCCAAATTTGCCTGAATTTCCCTGAAAGGATATTCCAGACCCTGCTGGTGTGTTTTCCTGTTATTTGATTGTTGGGAAATCAGAAAGTTAAATATTGTCATGAGTAAAGGCTTGCAGGGAACAGCCATGAAGCATTATCAGCACAACTGGGGAGTACCCCTTTCTTAGAATGCTACAGAACTGCCATAAGAACAGTTCCTACCTGGACCAACTGAGAAAGGCTTTGCACTTTGTTTCAGCTCTTTCAGAGGATTCAAGTTTATCTGATGCTGTGCTGATAAGGACAGGTGTGTGCACAGGTGAGGCATCATCAGGAGGTGCGTGCTGACATCTCTCTCAGAGTGGGCTCTGGATGGGCACAATTCATCAGCTGGACAGAGATTATCACAGAGGCTCGGCAGTCTGGATCAGGGGTGTTTCTGCAATTCAGTGGCAGCAGATGTACACATAAAAAAATCTGCTTGATTTTGCCAGGTATAAAGTTGATCCTATATTTTCAGAAAAGAAAAAAATGTTTTGGGAAGCAGATGGATCTTTTCACTAGTAGTTGAACTCCTTTCAACCTGAATAATTTCAAAGGGTTTTACAATTTAGAAAGTTATCACGAAACTCAGATATATTCAAGTCTAGTTTTCCAAATAAGGAAATCTGACATGCTCTTATATCAAGTATTCAGCATGTAGTATTTTTACCCCAATATTTACCATAAGTATCCATAATTTTCCTTTATTTTGAAATTACTGTAAGTTAACAGTATTAACTGTAAGATAGTTTTTGGTGGTAAAAATCAAGCTAATGATGCAGGAGAGTAAGAATCCAAAATCTGAGACACTTGAAAAAGATGGCGAAGCATAAACCTTTAACAGTAGAATACAGATTTTCTACCAAAATGTAGATCTTCAAGTACTCTGGTAAGCCTGTGTGAATAGAAAGTAACAATAATGCAGGAAAATGAAATTATAATCACCCTGGCTAACTGTAAAGAGCCAGACAAGAAAACAGAGCAATTTATGATGCACAGCGTGCAGGAATTTATGTTCAGCAAATTCCTATACCTGATATGCCACTTCTTCCCCAAATTTTTTAACTGGAAATCACCTCATTTTTCATTATCTTGTCAAAATACATTACCTCATTTGGATATTGCAGAGTATTTGGTAAGAGAGATCTATGGAACAAAATTCCATCAGTTCACCCCTATTTCCTATATATTCCTGCTTAGAGCAGCACAAATTAGAAAGGAAGTTCAGAAATTGTTCGGTGTGAATTTACCAATCTGTAAGAGTGCATTGTGTTTGGAGCTTACACACACACAAAGCTGCTGTCTATACTGGGGAACCATTCCGAGAAAGCTCAGGTTAACTGTTCTCTCAAGATATCCACCAAGAATCTTTAAGTGTCTGAATGGGAGCCCTTTGCTATTTAGATAGTGAGAGATAAGATTTCTTCTTTAAATATTAGCTGTCAAACTGTGTTATGTCTTATTATGTTTCATCAGATTGGCATTCAGCATGATGAGGTTTAACAGCACATGCTGATAATGCACAAATAGTGTAACATAACTTAGGAATAAAATTAAAGTGGAGAAGACTATTTTCAGCTCAGATACCTGCTTATCAATGTTCTCGAAAGAGAACACAGTTCAACCACAATCAGAAATTTAATTCATGTTCACAAAACTGGCAAGTTCTTTCTCATCAGCCAGCTAAATTTGAACATCACTCACACTGTAGTGGAGTTTGTGAGTATTTTCAATCACCACAATATTTGCACAGTATTGCCAAGGTGTGTATGTTCTGTAGTTCCCAAAATACTGCCACCTGAGAAGGATTCTTTAGGTTCCATGTTTTGAGTGAGCATATAAGGGATGTGTTCCTTGTCCAGTACAAATAACAACAGTTTGTGTGACAAAGCAAAGAGCAGTTTCAAAACAGTTTAACCAGCCTACAGAATCTCTCTTTCATTCTCCATTCTGTGCATCACAGATCATACAGCTATAAACCCTTTTCATCAAGACAGAAGGTTAGCAGTCCACAGAGATAACCTTTGAAAAGGAAAGAGAGTGACTGCTGATTTTAATAGGTTACTCAAGTCTGTAGTCAAATTCTCTCTCCTAAACCTGGGTTCCAGAGTTGTAAGAACGCAGTTGGACCTCAATTTTTACTACACTACTTCCATGCTAAATTTTATTTTCTTCTAGTTTTGACTGCTAATTTATTAATGTCAGATATATTTTACTGCCCTCCCTTTCTCCTCTAAACCTCAATTACAGGTTGCATTCCAAAAGATGAATATTTGTGCATGGTTGGGAATTAAAACGCTGACCTTCGGTATACTTTTTTTCCCTCAGTGTTTTTCCGACTATCTGCTCTGTACCTGACAAATGAGGCAGTGAGGACCCTCCATATTCTGTTTGGGGTCTATTGGCTGAGGAACTCTTGGTCATCCTACCTGCCTGACGTCTAGGATCATGATGAATTGTCTCCAACTCCAGCCTCAGATTGTTTTTTAACATTTAATTTAGTTTCTTCCTGTGCTTGGATGAACATGGCCATGTTATGGATTTCTGCTCTAATGTACACCAGCAGGTTGGAAGAACAAGCCTCAGCAAGCTGTGGAAATAAGAGAGGCTGGATCAATAGTCAAGGTCACGACCCTGGCTCTGATTCTGTACACTGTCCTGAGATTTTCTCCCCTTAAAAGCCTCTGACTGCTTCTAATGTGGATCCAAGTGCATATTGAAAGAGAAATTCTTAAAAATCAACCCCCCAAAAGGGTAGGTATAGCAGGATCCTGTTACCTTTCTTGCACACAGAGCTGATAAATGTGTCTCTCTGAATTTGGTCTAAAAATAATGTCACACTTTAAATATCTTCCCATACAATTGTTTTGATAAAGAGACAGGTCATTGCAAATTTTGTCACCTGGTGCTGTAAAAACATTCATTCATTCATTCATAGAGTGATTCTCACCCTGCTAGAAGCAATTTCAGATGGATATTAACCACAATATGACATTTCAATGAAGATGCATAATTGTTATATAAAATAAAGAGCAAAAATTACTAATTTCACGAGTATACCTTGACTTGCGCCAAGTAGAAAATGCTGCCATAAAGTGTGGTGATAAAGGAACACAGATGCTAAGTCATTTGTTGAGCCTGCTTTTGTGCTGCAGATAGAGCTTTGAGTCTTCAAATATACAACCGTAATGCAGCCAGGCACATTTCTGAATGGTAGTAATTTTCCACTGCAGGATATAGTCATGCTGAGATTTAATGCTTTTTTAAAAAAAAGACCAAGAGAAAGAAAGATAGAAAGAAAAAAAAAAAAAGATTGCTAAGGTATTTAATGTATCACAACAGCACCCCCCCAATCCTTGATACAGATAAATTGTCGTATCTGTTAAAACCCAGCCCACAATGATGTGCAGTCAATACAATAAACAATTCAGTCTCCAGTAGAGATGAGCAAAAGAATTTCTCATATACAGAAGCAACCTTTTTGTTGTTTCTGCAAAAGAGTGAAAAGAATTACTTTTCAGTTGGCCCCTGTTTCTGGCTTTCACTTAGCAGAACAGAAAGCTGTATATCGCCACGGAGGGGGAAGGCTGAAGGTCAGTCAAGAAATTCAGCTTGTTGCATCACACTGCCCTGGTCTGAGTCCAATCTGCATGCTCAGCAGCAGGGTGACTGCAGAGAACTGCAACAAATATTTTTCTAAAAAAAGAAAATTAAAAGAAAAAAAAGAAAAAAAGCACTGCTTGTAAAGGTTTCCTATAATAGCTGAAAATTGTTTACATGTAAACTTGGCATCCTAATCAAGGGAACAGGAATTTATAGAGATTCTCATGGTAAAAATCAGGAGTTTGCTCAATGTGAGAAACAGGAAGATAAGTGAGCTTTATGAATTGACACAGTAAGGTTGTCCAGTGGTATTTAGGTGTCTCATGGGATTTTCAGTCAATGTAAATTAGATGTGTAATGGTTTTGAAAAATCTCACTCTATGCCTATTGCATGTTGAAGTGTCAAATCACTTCTAACAATAGTCAGTGAGGCCTGTTACCCATTAAAAAGGAAAGGTAGAGGACTCTCCTTGAGCTTTGCAATTGTCTCTTTGGTTCCAACCTCCAACTTTGAATTCAGGAATTTCTCTTATATGGCGAGGAGTGAGAAGTCAGACTCATCTCTTGTATGAGATTTTGTACCTACATCCCTAATGGTGGACCACTAGTCTGCATTCCTTAAGCAATAATTTAACATTTTACTTGCCCCAATTGTACCATCTCTACCTGCAGTCTATAGTATAAGTATGCAATAATATTTCACCAAATCAAATGTTACAGAACTACAAGATATGTCTGGATGAGATAACTGAGGAGAAACATGGAGAAATCAATTAAAAATCATAAAGAAATAGAGCCTTATTCTTATAAAAGGTGTAAAATTCTGCACGATTCAAAATAGATAAAAAAGAAACAGTATAGAGTCTGAAATATTCTAGTAAGATACAAAGACAGCTGTAACAGTGTTACTCCTATGGAGTTAAAGTTTCTCTTCCATTATGTCCCAATTACACTGCTCCATCAGCAGATAGGGCTTAGTAACCTCATAGGTATGACAGGAAATAATTTACATGGATTTACACGGATGTGCAATGAAATTTACTGCATTGGACCCGTGTCACAGATGGAGCACTCTGCTGCAGCAAAGGACACCCCTGGAAGAGATCTGGAATAAGCTTTGCCCCAGTTGTTTGAATGTTTTCTGAGATTCCTCTTGATTCTTACCTTGGCTGTGCCAACCACTTCCCCATCATAGTTCAGGACAGCTGTTGTCTGCCTGGTGGTTTGTTTCTCATTTGCCAATGTCTTTTGTTTCAGTAATTCACTTGGCTGCTAAGAGAAATAATATTTTTTGGTAACATTACCCTGTACTGGCAAACTGCCCACTTGGAAATGTATCTGGAAGAGCTGAGCATAAAATAGGAACAGTTTTGTGCCTTGATTCTGCCTTGGATGATCTATATTTTAGTCAGACTCAAATTTCCAGAAGCAACCCTTTTGGGTGGATCTTAGTTTTGCATATTCTGTGTTTGATTTTCAGGACTTAATTTCCAAAGGGACTGAGTGCCTTGGCAACAGCCACAGTTGCATATCTGGCAGTGATATACTACTCTCTTCTTCTAAATATATTATTTCTCATTATATCAGTTTCATTTAGAGAAGTAAGCCATTTTCTGCCATTCTTGAAAACTTGAAGATACCTGCAGATGTTAGTAAGGCAGCATCATCTGTGTCTCCTCATGGGATTCTTAAATTATCATCAAGTAGGTGTGGATTTGATCCTTAAGAAATAGAATTTCTGATGGTGGAAAGTATCTGAGAGAAAAAGTGGGATCTAACGAATTCTAAATCTGTACAGATCCAGGTAAATAATAAGGACAGGAAACGGCAGGACAAATAACCTTAGTCTAATAGAAACAATCCAGGATCAAAGAATGCAGATTCTCTAAGGAAAATAACAGGCAAATGTTAGGGATAACAACAGCAAGTATTTTTACTTTCCTTTACAGACAGTGTATAGGATGTGAACTCAAGCATTGTAAAGCAGCACTTTCAAAAGTATTTTTTGTATGAGCATGTGTCAAACTGGTTTTTACTTTTCCAGAATGTCAGTTTCTTACCCTTTCAATTCAGACTTTGTTTTCAGTGTACTTTTTCCCATTTTGACTATGAATACCAGTTATTTATATCTCAGTTTTATTCAAATAAACAAAGTCTTTTTTAAAACTAGCAAATGCTAGTCAAAATTTTCCTCCTGTACGGGCTGTTGGAATTTGGTCAGACAAACCTGGGTAGGGCAGGTTCTACCTAGAGCTGCATCTGAAAAATCTGGGATTGCTGGGATCTAGGTGATAAATTTGAGCTGAATTAGGAATATCCCATAGTAGTGTTATTGTTTAATATGGTACATATTCATCAGGGTTTGTTTTATTTTTTAAATCTGCTGGCTGGGTGAAACTGGGTATTCTCCAGTGCTCCAAGGAACACTGAAGAGTTGTACCTTAACAACTGCATTTCCTGTCTTTTTGAAAAATCCGTAAGAAATTATTTCATGTGGAAATGTTCTATTAAAGAGCCAGAGGCCAACTGGATCACAAACATGTTTATTGATTTGCATACCCAAGATGGTCTGGGTTCCTTTCTCAGTTAAGTGTGTGTGACCTCTCTGAAGTGAACAGAATTGCTCAGATAACAGCTCCTGGTAGAACCTGCCCTACAATCCTGAGAACAACTCAGAATGCCACATTCTGCCCCAAAATGGTTTTGCACTTACATAGCAATAAAAGATGCTGGGGAGTCTCCCTTAAGAAGTTCTGGGAATAAGAGGATAGGGAATGTGTATTATGCATAACCATATACCCTAAGATCTCCAAGCACACCTAGCTCCCATGTACTCTTTTTCTTGTAATTTCAGCGCCCCAGCAGACACAGCTCCTCTTTGACATCCCATTTCCCATCATCCACTCTCAGCTGTAGTGGATGATTGCCCTCAGTGTTCCATAAAGCCCAATTCACAATTCCAAACACTTAACAAAAAGCTGCAAAACACAATCCACGTAAAACATGGTTGTCAGTCTCCAAGACCAAATCAGGCTGCTATTGGCTGCCCAGGAACATTTCAGTGTGTTTGCGTTCTTCCTTTCACTGAGAGAGGATAGCAAAAGGCACCAATAATGTCACTGCTGGCATCAATGCTGCCTCAGAGGCAAACTTTCTCATTCTTATACTATTTTCTGAATTAATATTAAAGAGGAGAGCTCAAGAGTGTGTCTATTCTAGGAAGAAAAAGAAAAGCCCCATTCTAGAATCTGTTTCTGTCTCTCAAGTTCTTTTTATGCTACAGAGCTGGCTCTATATGATGAGACATGATAATGTCATATTAAACCTGTCTACCTCCCCTCTTGCTCACTCCACCAGAAAGTGGATCTTGCTTTTGATTGTGTATGTTCTTTCAATTTTTGTGGGTGACTTTTTCCAACACTTCCAAGCAAAGTGCAAAACTCCTTTTGTCCTCAAGATGTACTTGCCTTGACACTAATTCTGCATGTGAATATCATGCACAGGAGAACTTGTGTGCTGTACCTCAATAAAAAACCCCAAAAATCAGCAGCAGTCTCAGAAAATTTGTCCAATCTATGCTCTCATACACCATGCAGAGAATACAAAATGCAAAAGTCCTCTTATAACTAAGCCCTCCCAACTCTAGCTGTGCAAAAGACACGGCCTTATTTTTGTTGTAATCTAATCCACTGAAGTTAAAAATAAATATTAGAATTATGGTTTTATTAAAATGATATTGATGAAAAATACCTTCCAAGTCAAAAGGGAAGAATTAATTTTCTTGGCTTTGGGAAAATTACTGTCTCAGAAAAAGCTCTTGTGACTTTTTTTCAACATTATCCTTGTTTCATGACTTACTGCCTCCTGTTTATGTCCCTGGTGAAACAATCAGAACCCATCCATCTGAACTGACCTCCATCTCTCTCCTCTCTTGAGTATGGATGAAATAAACAAAGAGATCACAAGATTAACTCTTCTGTCAAATGCACATCTTCTGGATGTTGTGAACACTATATACATAACATGCAAGGGCACTTCTAAATCACTATTCTCTTTCGCTGTTAACATCATCTCAGCATCTTAATTAAACTTGGCATTCCTTAAGTGCTGGGTTCTTGCAACTTTTCCCTATTTATAAGCAAAGGAAAGTCTGAAGAAAAGTAATGTATGAAGAAATGCAGCCAAGTAACAACCATCAAGCCATCAAACTGAGTAAACTCTGTCTCACTTCTATGAAAGTAAGAGACAACTTCTTATTTACCTGATACTGTATTGCTGTCAAAATAACAGCTATCCTTTATGTCTGTCTTCAGGTACTAGATTTAGATCAGACTCATAGGGTAAAGACTTTGGGTTCATGCTTTGTCTCTAGTTCTTGTCTCCTTCACTGTAAATTCTGGAAACACAACTTTGATTGGGCACAATTCCCTTGCCACTCCACAAACCAAACTGAGATGAGGCCAATTATGGGAGTCTTTCATCTTGTAGAAGTGAGATATCAAAGACTGTAGTTTGATAGAGGCAAAAACTTCTAGTGAGACATTATCACATGCATTACACTCACACTTGGGACTGTGGGCATAAAAGATCAATGCAGAAAAGTACCAAAAGGTCAGTTTTAAAAGATTTCTTGAATATTCAAGGATTCAGCATAGATTTCCTGCTGACTATTGAACAAAACCAATTTAAATGAAAAACCCTGCTTGTGGATTGCCTGGTCAACTTCCCAGACCTTCCATACTTGCTATTGCAGAGAGTCAAAGACAAAACAAACACTTAAAAAATGTCTATTATATACTTAAACAATTTTCCAACAGAAGAATGTCTTAAGTAGCTTTTCATCTCATCAGCCTATATACATTTCAGCCCATCAGTTCCAATGTTTTCTCTGAAATGGTAATTTAATAAACACAGCTACAGGATTGTTTAAGGATAAAAGAGATCCTCTTTCAGAAAAAAAATAGAAGAGATCCCTCTTTAAGGGAGAAAAAAGCTTATTTACTTTTTTTTGTTGGGGGGGTGTACTGTGATTATAGTCTCTTAAGAAATGTAAATTTTTGCAATTTTATTAATATAAATAATTCCCAAACTTATTTTCAAAATCATACAAGAAAACTAGGCAGTCAGACTTAAAAACAGGTGATTTCAAAGTGTGGCTTTAACTAGAGTAATTTTCGGAAGGGAGAAGCTTGACTGAAAGCTAAAAATAGAATCCTAATTTTCCCTGAGAAAACATCAATTGTGTCCAGGAAGAATTTGTAGATTTGCAGAACTTCTTAAAGCAACTTCAGTCCTTCCAAAAGCTGTTTTTTGCCTCCTTTCTCTCTCCTTTTCTCACCCAGAAACACACACACACACAGAACAGACAGGGAGATGTTTGTGAAAACTGCAGTTACTGCAATCAAAAGTACAACATTTACTGTGGCTTTTATCAAAGATTTCAATTCCCTCATCTTAAGGAAAATGACCCTTTTATTTTGGTGTGGACATAAAATTATGGCTCAGGGAAAATTGGAAGCATTTCTGTTGAGGGAAATCAATTTTCTCACTGCCATATATGATCAACATGTCACAGCCATCACCTAGATAATAATAGTAAAGTACAAGTAAAATGGCTGGTAATACTGGCTTCAGGGAAAAAAAAGAGCAAGATAACACCTCTTTTTCCCCAACATGTTTTCAATAAAAAAATAAGAAGAAAGAATGCCAAGGTTTCTCCTGTGATCATAGCCTTTCAGAACAAGAATGTTTTATTTTGTATATTGATAGTCTGAAGTGTTGATGAATCTGATGAGAAGTTTGGTCTTCCTGGAAAAGAGTCAGCACTTTGTGTAAGCTGTGCTGGGTCCTTTTCCATCAGCTTTTTAATGGGTGGCTAATGGTAAGGAGAAGTGACCAGCCTGAGATTACCCAGGAGTATGTTTATGTACAGGCAACACTCACAGCAGTGAAACATCTTCTTAATTTGGATACTACAAACAAAGGAAACATCAAATTTGACCTTGCTGGGGAAATGTTAATGGCTTCTGCTCATCTTCCTTCTGCCACTTAGCATCTCTTGTGCCCCACCTTGGGAAGCTTCCCGGCAGAAGTGTGCATTAGCAGAACTCTACCCTTACAAAACCCTGGCCCAGACAAGGAAAAAACATTACAAGTGATTAAATGGTCTTTGGATGTTCACTTCAACAGATGTAACAGGTCACCACAGTTAAGCACATCTTCAGTGATGCCATGATAGTATGCACAAGATAAATCAGAACTCTGTAAACAGAAGGAAATTGTTTCGTATTTCAGGTTGAATTTTAAATGTTGTCAAGTAAAATCAAGAAACTACAGCTGCAAAGGTTAAGGACTGCAACACTGGAAATGAGAATACATACCAACAGTGATTTTCATACATTAAAGAAATGTAAATAGGACAGAATCCTACAAACCCTGGAGGTAACTGAGAGTAAATAATTCCTAGGACATAAAATAATCATCTCTGCTCTTCTATCTGTGTTGTACTCTGAACTTTACAAAAATTTAAAGAGGAGATGATGTCATTCATACCATGCTGCAAGAATGGTAGTGGGCTTACAGAACAAGCTGAAAAATTAGCATAATAAGGTTTGTCTTAAGACAGAAAGGGAAAAAAAAAGGAAATTAGGGCTAATCCATCTCCCATAGTTTTGTTGATGATTTTGGACTTTGCTACTGTTCCTACTGCTAATTTCTGAAAGATCATTCTTATTAACCACTTGCCTTAATATCCACAACTGGATAGAACTGGTTTTTACCTTTGAAAATCAAGTAGGTTATGGATTCCTAGCAGCTTATGTGGGATCCAAGAATGAAACCAGTGACATCAAATCACCAAATGAATTGGGGTCCTTAAAGAAAGGTATCAGCAAACTGGTCTCTAGGTTTTTAGCACCAGTTAATCCCTGTTTGGTATCTGTTTGGCACAGATGAATAATTAGTGATTTTTCTTGGTTGTGCTTGACCCATGCCCTCAAACGACCCCCTCCAAATATGTCCCAAGTAGCATGATTATGTAGGGTGGTGTAAACTGGCATGATTATACATCAGGATATGAAAAAGAAATGACAGCACCAGATTGTGCTCACTTTAAAGTATAGCTTTTCCTGACATACCTTTGTCAATAGTTTCTTTTGGAGAAGCCTCCATTCACACTCAACACAAGTGAAACTTGTGCTTTGGCTGCCAGATTCCCATGAGAGTTCCTGTGAGAGGAAGTCAGAGAAAGGACCTGATCTCTGTTCTTACTAATGACAGAAGTGAGGAAGAGACTTTCTGCTTGGGTTTTCAGGCAGCAAAAGCATCTAATTTAAATACTACGGTAGTTACATTCTTCACTAAACTGCATAAAACGAAGCACATTTTTGTATTTTTTGAAGGATTTATTGTGAATTTCATGGAAGTCCATTATGTCCTTGATTTGACAAAATGTTTAATAAAACTAGCCTGACTCCTAAATGCTTAAAATTAAGCATCTGCTTACTTAGGTGAGGAGCTCTGTGTTGTAATAACTGATGAAGGTTAAACATTAAATCTTCCAAGTCTATCTGATCATTCTAAGAATATGCAGTGTCATGACATGCTTCAAATTTAAATACAGTCTGGAAGTGTGTGTCTAAGGAGTAAATAGTATAACTGAGATGTGCTAAAAATACGGTGAAGACCTTTCAAATCCTTTTTTAGCCTTTAATCCATTATTTAGCACTTCATTCTTTAAAAGAAACCTGCAGAGCTATCTCCTCAGAAGCACAACCTTGAAACAAAGTGTTTTTAGACATGCACAGAAAGCATTAGTAGCTTTCATTGCAAAATGACACCTGTGTGCCCGTATGTCCTGATCCCTGAAGTCATACTTCACAATATAGACTTATTCATTCAAAAACACTTCATCTGATTTATATCAAAGTACCTGCTCCTGTCTACACCGACTAAGTAAATGTCCAGCTCAGACAGCAAACACTGTTGTCTTGAAATCTTTCATTCTGGTGCATTATCATACATTTATCATTATGGTGTTTCATACCCACATACCCATAAATATTTGGTTTTGGTTGTAGGCAGACCTGAGTGTCATGGAAAGCTGACCTGCAAGTAAGTAAGAGAAAAATCTTATCTGTGGCCTTGGAGAAAAGGAGATAAAAATGAAGGGAAAGTTTGAGCAGTGTGAGTAAAACTTTTTTTAAAGGTAAATTAAGTAAATGTCCCATAGTCAGTTATTAACTTCACATGGTTAATGCTGCTGTTTGGTCTAGGAAGGTTATCTGCTGAAACATTTCTTAACATTTTCCTAATGCTATCATGAATTAAAGAGGTAACATTTATCAAACATTCACAGTGTCGGTGAGTCAGAACAAAGAGCAGCCACAGAGCTGTGATAACGTCAGGCTGTCAGTTAGAAGAGAGTACAAATACCTTGGAGATATTTGCTTTTGGATGATGCATTCTATGTCATGTAAAAATGTAACTTTTCCAAGTACACATGTTACTGATTAAGTTAAAATCAGAAAATCTTATTTCCTTCTAATTACTTCTAAAGCCATATGCAAAAGATGGAGAAGGATAATCAACAGGATGATCCAGATAAAGGAGCCTTAACATGAAGAGAAATCAAAGGGCCCAATCCTCCAAATCCTTCTATGATTAGTCTTTAATCTGCAGTGAGATTGTTCATGTGAAACAGAAGTTACAGGACCAGATCTTAAATCTCCCAACTGCATCTTCCTAAGAAAAGAGGTGGATTTAAATCCAGACCTAATGTCTCATTGTGTCTGGCAGTATCAAAGAAACAATGGCAGCAGCTATTGAGTCTAAAAGACTTGTACCATTCCAGCAGGCCCTGATTTGAACAGTTAGGACTAATCCTCAATGCTGAGAAGAGAAAATTTTGATTACAGCACTTCTGTGTTAAAACCCTTACCCACGAAGCAATTGAACCCGTGCAAGTGATCATGCTCAAGGCAGCCAAAAAGCTAGGATTCACAACCCTTTTCTCTACACCTAGTAGCATAATCTCTGATTGAAAAGCTTACTATCATTTCAAAATAAGTGAAAATTAAAAGCTAGTTGCTCTGTCCTCTTTTTCAAACATTTCCATCAATGGCTATCATTGCTGCCAGAGTGCTGTAAGTCTCATGTGGCTCAGGCTAAGATATTGTGTGCTGATTTATATTTTACATTTACATTAACAATTATACATGTGGAGGCTTTTCCAAGAAAGAGCAATTCCAAGTTAGGGAATAGAGAGATTTGGAAAACATGGAACTAAACAGCCTTGACTACAACTCAGACCTGTCTTAGGTTCACCTCCAACCATTCATTCCCCCGTTCAGGTCTGGGCAGATCCTGGCAGTTCTGTATTAACAGCTCTCATCCAGAACTATTTCTGGTCAATAATAAATAACTTGGGAAGAGTAAATCGGTGAATAGAATTGCTAGTTACAGTCTCTAACAAATTAAAAGGCATCAAATCAATATTATGTTTCAGTGGGACTCCACACTTTCCAATTCACTCAATACTTCCTAAAATTATAATTTCACTAGTTAGTCAGGGATTATTTAAATTATGTGTGAACAGTGGCTTTACTGTCAGTGTGTCTTCCAATATGTCCAGTAAATCCTGCATCAGGAAGTGGGCCCAGAAAGATGTGGCACCTGCTCACGTTCCTCAGTGTGTAGGTACACACAAAGGCTGGAGTCTGCACGTCTCTCCTTGGCTTGCAGCCCCTCCAAGGGCAGGAGCCAGCAAACAGGTTGGCTCTGCTTCTGCCTCAGTAGGACAGGGGACATGGACAAAGGGAGCAGCATATGAGAGCTCCTACTACTTCTGGCTGTAGAGCTCCCTAGGACTCACAAATGCCCCCATTTCTCAGGAAGGAGAACGTACTTCTGCTCTACATTTTTCTTCTTTCCCAGATTTGGTAATATTTTAATGCAAAATACATCAAAATTATAGATGGCTCATCGTCTTCTTTCTCCTTTTTCAAGATATTACTAGGCTTCCTGATGTCCTGACTCCTCTGTCAAATATAACAAGTCTTAGAATAAACCTATTACTCAGAGCTGTACACATTACCAATTCTGGTTCCCTTCCTCATAAGCATGACACAAAATTCCTGCCCAAAATACATTGTGGGTTTTGTAGTAAAATGCAAAAATAGTGGAGCAACACTGTAAATTCATTGGGTTTTCTTACTATGGAACTGAAAATACTTGCTATTTTATTTAATATTTGATATTAATTACAACTATTTATATTGTCCTTTGAGAGGTGCTAGTCCAGGAAGAGTAATCAATTCCAGGCCAAATTCTGATCCAGGTTATAACCAGCAAGTACAGGATGATATTTTGGTTTCAGTGACATTGCTCTAGATTTACTCTAATCTAACCAGGATCATTACCAGGCTTTCTTTAAAGACATTGTTCTCTCAGATGCCTTTCCAGATTAATTGGCACAATTACATCCTTCTTTCTCCCTTCCCCCTCAGGTCAATCTGTATGTCAGAGGGCTACAAGCTCTGTTGATTCAGAGCTGAATGGGTCCTGTAGGGAAATGAGTTACAATGATTTTCCTCATCTCTAAAGGCCCAAACTCTTTTGGTTTTGATGCAGCAGTCACAAAAATACAGTAATCTGTCATTCACTCAGACTTACTTTTCTTCATTTGAAGGGTAAGAGACACTTGGAGGATGCAATGGGCTGTCTCTTCACCTGTGAAGCACTTCATGAAACCCTTACATGCACTTACTATTTCTTCAGCTTCCAGAGTAAAAAGACTATTGGCATTTACAGTCAGAAGGTAATCTTTCAACAGGAGAATTGTGAGGCCAGAGGGGATAGCTCAGTGATCTGAACATCGAGGATCAAATTAAGCCTTGGTGCAAGAGAAAGCAACTCGTCTGACTTCAATGGAACCGAGCAAATTTACATCAGAGGTGAATTTGTCCTGAGAGTCTGCATGGAAGCACAGATTCAAATCCCAGCACCACAGGTAAGTGAAGAGTGGATTGTCAACTCAGCAGTATGAGAAAAGATTTCTTATGAATGCTAGCTTAGAAATGGTAGAAGTGCAGTCCTTATTTCTGTGAAAGATATGGCACACCCAGGAATGAAGAAGGCTTGGCTTGGAAATGTTTACAAATACATGGCATATCATACAGAAAAAGAAATCCCTCCCCCTTTCCTTTCACAATTTCTCATTTCTTTATTTCCTGCAAATATTATTTGAACATATCACTGGTTTTCAAAAATGTTTATCAAGACATCTTACCAAAATGCATTCAAACAGTGGTCTCCGTTCTATAAAAAGTTATTTTATCAAGTAAAAAAACTCAACAACTAAGGAATAGTTATGTTTATGTAACAGAGATGTTTACAGTTTGCCATGTGTTTACTATGATCTAAATAACAGCAACCAGAAGGATACTTCCATTAACTTTTCCTGAAATCTGTTAGTAATGGGCTGGTGATAATACTGTTTTTTCCTGTTCTATTTTAACATTCAATCTCATTTGCTAAATAGATGACAAATTTTCATCAGAACAGAAAATGCTGCTAGATGCATTTCAATTGACCATCCCAGGTGGGCTGTGAATAACATAAATTAAAAAGCCATTCAATAAGCATTTCTGAATTTCCCCCACTTTTCTGCACTATTTTTCTGCTGTTGTTTCCATTATGTTAAAAAATGAAATAAAATCTTTTATACCACAAGGGAGCAATTAATACTGCTTTTTTTACCCCCACTACACTGTGACTATGTCTATTCATTACTTCATCAAGGCTAAGTAATCAATATTTTCATTTAACAATAGACAAAAAATACTTTTATTAACAACATAAATGCTATTTTCAGACCTGCCTCATCAGACATTCTCAGGGAAAGTAGGAGAAATTAACAGCAGCTCCTACTCCCTCCTCTGCTGTTTAAATTTCCAGGGGAAAAGGCTATGGGTTAGTAGCATGCAAAGACAATGTTCCAATATTAGAAATCTCCCAACCAGAAAGTTGTATTTTGGGCTTGTGTTTCCCAGACCTCTGCAGTAGCAAAATCCCTCATTGCTCTTAGATGGCAATTACACTTTAAGCAAAAAGATTCTGCAGATCATTGATTCCTGCAAATCTCTTCTCCTTTGAAGTAGCAGCACTTGCTTATGAATGAAGATACACACGGTTTCACCTTGAAATCACATCAGCCTATTTTCTCCATTTAGTCCTGGAAGCACATGAATTAGATGTTTCAAATTGGATACATCTCATCTGAAGAAAAGAGGTTTGGTCCTGAGAGCCCCCCTTTAAGCAGGTAAGATACGTGTGTGAGGACTCTTAGAGGTATGACTGAGACTATTTGTGGGAGTAAGAATTAAGAACAGGAAGTTTGTCTTGGACCTGAACACTCACAGCTCCACTCAGGTGAGTAAGATCCAAGTCCTGCTGAAGCTTCATGTCTGAGTGTTTGTGTGTGCAAGGATTCCTCATGGGAGGAAGGCTCGCACAACTCCACTGTGTGAAACTATGCAGGTGATGGACAGAGAAAAAATAGCTGATTTAAGCTCTTCTTTGATTTTACATAACATTGACTTCTGCAAATGTGACCTCAAATTCAAATTGATTTGATCTTAAATGCAGGAGATTTCATCTACCTTCCAGGCAAATATGCTCCATATGTTAAATACCAGTAAATATAGTTAAGTTCTCCATTGTCTATGAATGGAATACAGAACAGCTTTCCTGTAAAGACCAGATTCTCCCTTAGCAGCAGAAGATTTAAAAGGTCAGAACTAGTAATGATCAGCTGAAAACAAGGGCTTGCCTGAAAGCTGTTAAGAGTTTGCATTTCCAGTAGGTCCTAAAGCCCAGTGCTTGACAGTCCTTACAGAAAAATTCAGGTGAAACAGCACCTTGTGGATTTTTTTGTCCTGGTGATGCTTCTTTCTCCTTTACCTTCTGATGGTAAACAGGAAAACTTGAATGCTTTTTTTAGGACATATAATCAAAATTCAGGTATTTCCTTGCCACAGGTTCAGTATTTAAACTGACCACTACTGCAAGGGGTAAGGAAATAACTTTTAATTAGTTATCTCATAATTGCTTCCTGTAAGATTTTGTACTTTTTTTCTTAAGGATATTGTACTGCTTGACACCCAAAGAAAATTTCTTCAACAATTTTGGCTACTTATTTGTTATGCAGCCCTCTGATATTGTTCTGGATAGCCTCTATTTTTAGCTCTTGGATCATACATCCTGGGGAAGGAGAGCGATTCTATTCTCTCTCCCAAAGATAGATTGCCCCTGAGTGCCAAAAGCTGGCTATGGAAAAAAACAAAAACAGCAGCAAAGTGCTCATGGCAGAAGGCTTGATGGAAGCTTTAGGGGAATAATTCTGATATGTTTACTTTATTTTCTTTTTAATGGGTTGTCAGCTGAGGAGAACAAACAGCTCTTCCTGCATCCAGAAGAATAAGCATTTATTGGTCCAGATAAAGCACAGAGAAGAAATATTGTTCAGGGTGTACTATAAGTCATCACCATGTCTCTTCAGGTAAAATGCCAAAGTATTTCTCCTCTACAGTTTTCACTGTGCTGCTCTGTGCAACACAGACTGGTAGCAGAATGGTCCATGGCCATTGGAACAACACAGAGTTGTATACTGAACATAACCTCTGAATCTCACGCTGCAGCAGCTTCTCAGGTGAAAGTATTGCTAATATCATTAACAGAAATAGAAGTACCCTTGGGAATGATATGCATGCACTTTCAGTAGAAGGGTACACTCTCATATGCACATTCAGAGCGCTCCTGAAGATGGGAGGGGTTTGGGAAGGTTTGAAGAATCAAGGATTGCAGTGTCCCGACTCTTACAGACATATACTGGGAAGCCCTACTGTCTTCATGCTGTCTTCATGTTGCATGCAGTCCTCCCTGTGCAATAGAAACTTGCTATATTTTCCTCTTCACAATCCACATCACCAGTAAAGCCTTGATTTTTTACACTGGCACTGCATTAAGTAAGTGGTATACATGGAAATCACTTTCCTAACTTTTCAGGATAAGGACCTTAGAAAAAAAAATAGTGGATTGTTTTCAAAATGCCTGTGAAAGAAAAACACATTGCTACTGTTTAGCTGTGTTTCAGAATGTTGTCAGTAGGAAGTGCAAAATTACATTTCTTCATGCCCATACTGGAGTTGTCTGGTAAATGTACTGCTGAGCTGACATTCAGTGTCCTTGTAATGAATCAAGTCTATGTCTTTACAGAACCTGGGGTTTACAGCAGTGCTCTGAGTTTATAGCTGAGGGTAGTCTTAAAGATCCATGTTTCCTTTATGTATTTCAAATTGATTTGAACCATAAGCCTTTCTTTGCAAAGAATTCTCTAGAAAGTAACCCTCCTAATGACCTTGTATGTTCTGGCCTAGGACCTCAGCTCCCTCAGTAGGTTTCATTACAACTGCACCTGTGTTGCTGTGTAAAACTGCCCAGAGGGAGACCAGAATGGCAAATCATTCTCATTTCCCAAAATGATTGTTCTTCAGGTCAGCTTTGGTGTGGTTCTCTCGAACTGGCCAGTCTTGAAACTTGTGGGCACAGGTTCTTTTTATGACAACCAGCACCTATTTACTGTGCATGTCAATGAGTCAAACACTCTGAGCAGCCTTTAGCTACCTCACATGCCTTTGTGGTGACAATGACATTACCCTCAAAGGGAACCCAAGGACCTTCCTAGATTGCCACTACTTGAGCAAACAGGTTTTGATGGTAGCCTAAACACACGCTGGTGCCAGGCTCTCAGAAGGAGCAATAGAGATGCCAGGTGTCAGCATACAGGGAATACAAGGAATTGCTGGAACCCTGTCAGACACAGCCAACAGGGATCAGCAAAACCAAAAAATCGCTAGGAAACTCTCGAATTCCACTGTTTTAGGGGTCTGAGAAAGTTAAGGTTGCCATTTTGTCAACAGCATGTCCAATAATTCCAGTCCCAGATTCCGCTCAGGCATAATCATTCATCTATATCTGTTAATGACAATTTAATTGCATATCCTTATCTCATAAATACGGAAATATTTGTATATAGTAATATGTGCTAAAGAACACATTGAATTTCAGTTTGCCATCAATTTCAGCTTGCTATTTATATACAGCATATGGATTTCAAGTTTTCCCTTGACACTGGCATTGCTGAAACAACCACTTGATCTATTAAATTTTTTGAGTAGCTCTTTAAATTATAAATAGTGCCCAGTTGTTTATTTCAAGCGCTTTCAGTACTCCAAATGTGGTTTAATTGTATTTGAAAACTGCCAAATATCAATGGAGATCAATCCCGTCCCATTGATCTGTTTATGCAGTTAAACATGTAGAATATCAGATTCAGGCTCTAACATATTTAAATACTCCTCTATTGATCAGCTGCTGCCATGATCCAGCACAGATGATGGCACAGATGATTACAGGAAACTGCCTGCTCTGGTTTTCTCAACTGATACCTCCATCTTTCAAAAGGCATCATGGAAAAACTGATCCACAGCTCAAAACCAGAGGGTGAATCAGATGGACACACAAGCTTGCCATATAAAAAGGTTTAATCCATGGAGATTTTAGTGTCTGATGTGTGAAAAAAACACATACTGAAAAGCAAAATTCATTAAAATCCTGCACGTTTCTGCCTTAAAGGGACAAGAGATGAGTTAGGGACCTCAGACAATCTTTGTTCCTTCCCAAAAGCAGACAACTACCCTCCAGGGCTGCTTGTCCAGCTACAGGATAAAGGTCTAAACTTATGATGCAGAACTGTCTTCGTTAGAATATATGGCAGAAAAATGCAGTAATGTCAGATCCTGCGATGATGGTACTTCAGTGTTTTGGATAAGAACGTGATCCTGATTAGAGAGCTCTACAAGCAAGGGAAAAATACTTTGCTTCAACCCAAACCACTTTTGAACAGATTTTCTAGAGCTAAATAAATGTCCCTTTTATTTTTTAGCTGTTTTGAATATCCATGCAAAAGCTGATCAGGAAACATTGACCTCTTGTATTTGTAGTTCAGAACTAACAGGGCACAGAGAGTGTGAATGGGTAAGGACAAAGTGTTCCCAATACCATGTACTGATCAGGGCTGAGGATCAGAGGAAAATCACTCTCTGGCCAGTGGTGAGGCTTCAAGGGAGGAGTCAGTTCTGTGCTGGTATCTCAGTGAACTGAGGGGAAAGAACCTCACACACCCCTCAGAACTCCACAGCTAAGTGAAAGCTGCAAAAGGCAGAGGAACACAAGGGTTTATATCTTGGGAAAAGAGGAGGAGTGACATGAGGATTAAAGAGCAAAATTGCTCTAAAGGATTGGCAGAGCCTTTCTAGGTAAGAAGAAAAAAGGAACCTCATTTATAGTTCCATAAAGTGCCCCATGCACCTGACAATATTACAGAGAGAGGAGTGATGCAAGGAAGTGTCAGGAGCGTGGTCTTCCCACTCCTAGGGCCTCAGAAAAAAGCCAGCATTGCTGTGGATGAATGAGAAGAGTTCAGGCAGTTCAGCAGCTCTTTCTCAGAGCTGAATGCTTTATCTCTTGGGTTTCTTTTGAAATCCCAGCTAGCTGTGTAATACTAAGGTGAGAGCAAAAAACAAATACATATAAATTGCTCTGTGGTGTTTCAGGTGAGTGAAATGCTTGGAATGCAACCACCCATCATTATTATTATTGTGCTTTGTCTGCTAAAAAGGTAAGTAAGAAATTGTCCTTGTCAAGTTTTCTTCAAAACTGACCCTTGCTTCAGGCCTTAAGTAAACAGCCTTCTCTGGGAAAAGCTGCATGTGGTACTGTCATTATCAGATAGGTACTTTTTCCTGAATTGTACACAAGACAAGTGTTTAAACAAAGTCTAAATGTTTTTCAACTTCTCTTCATAGTCCAAAATAAGACTAAATCTACAGTTTAAGGTATCCTACATACCCATTATGACATCCTATTAACTGGTCCTGAAATTAATTCATATGGTCTCAGATACAAAGTAAACTACTTTTTCATTATTAGAGAGAATTATTTTGTTTACAACAAGTTTTGAGGACACTATTGCATCTGCTTTAGACACAGGACTCCACAGCTGATGACTAACTGAGGCACGATTTAAATATTTCAGCAGCTGCTGAAAATGAATTTTATCAGAGATACAATAACAAAAGTAATTGGCACATTAAAATATGAAGAAAGAAAAAGTAAGATTGTGTTGAGTTTAGAAGACTTCCTTCTTATGAGAAGTCAAGCATTGCAGGCAATACACTGCTGGTAGCAACCACCTGAACTAGCACTCATCAATATTTCTAAATTACTCAGAGGAATCTAGTTAATTATTAGTTTCTTTACACCTTCTGGCAACCTTGCAAAGATTGCTATGAGTTAATATAAATCCCATAAAGTTCAAAAATGTCCTATGACTACTGGAACTTTGTGGGAAACACTAATAACCAACCTAGAGGTTACAATACAGAACGTTTGTTGAAGGTACCCTGGTATCTGCATGTGACTGGCGGTGATGAATGATGATTGCCAGGCTGGCTTTGAACAAGCGTTCTTCCTCCAGCAAAGTCAAACAGACCTTGCAGAGGAAGTTACCGAATTTGCTTTTTGTTAAGGAAACTCAGAGATTAAAATCCATATGCCAAAACTTGAAAACTTGGAATCCAGCTTCAGGAGTGGATGATTCTTCTCAAAACAATCTCCCTGAGCTCTCATGTCACTGCTGTAGACTGGCTAAAAGCTCTGATACCCCTGTGCTCACCAGCAGAGACATCACCAGCACAGCCCAGCACAGTAATCAGAGGAGAGATGCTGCCCTATCCTGTCTGCCAGGCAAATGCAAAATACCTGCCCAGGATTGGTATAAATAATATTTGACTGTGTGTGCTCAGCAGATTCTTTGCTGAGAATCAGGCAGAGACAGCAGTAAATGTTTTCCTTGTATGTGTGAATTTGAAAGCCTCAGTTTAACTTCACCATCTACGTTTCAAGGCTTAACGTTCACATGATCCCTCTTCTTAACACAGACAATATACATCATAGCATTCATTCACAAATGCAAGCAGACTGTCACATACACTGGCAAAAATACAGATGGAAGGGGGTAAAATATGCAGGAAGCTATCCTATCCCCCTATGGCCTGAAATTTGCTCAGGGTATTATACATGTGATTAGCAACTGTCTGTCAACTAAAGGAAAAAAACTTGGGAAATTTAAGGAGGATATGGCTTTTACTGAAGACGCAGTAGTCAAATAATAATGAAATATAAAAAGCAGCATTGTAAATTTCAGCCTGAAAGATGAGGTCTTTGAAGACAGGGAAAATAAGTGGTAAGATTCTCCTATCTTTTGTTTGTTGGAGTGTTTGCTAAGACCTGCCTCATGATGGGTTAACATTTCAAACATGAAGCCAAGTCTATCAATGGTGTTGTTGTGGTCTGATTGTCAGGACCAAAATGAGACACATTTATCTTTAAAATACCTCTAAAAGTGCTAAACATATGTGTGTATATAAAAGTATAGAGGAGTATGATGAGGCGATTGTATTGATTATGAATGGACATGGGCTGATACACATAAAGATTGGTGTGCAGTACATACATGCAGAGGGAAGAGTTAAGCATTGCCAGAACCATTCTTTCTGCAGCCCTAGAGCTGAAATTTCCTAATATAACTGCAATCCTCACGTTCACTATTAAAATAGGACTCAATATGGAATATACAGTAGGGGATACAAATAAATACCTGCACATACACATGCTGTACATATATAAAAGGCTTGACTCAAAAATACTTTGGAATCAGTAAACTTGTTTCAGTGCAGTCACACCAAATAAATGTTCTTAACATAAATTTGCAACTTTAAATTTTAATGCATTTTAAAAACCTAGTAAACATTTTAATTTAGCATCTCTAATAGGAGATATTTTACACCTTCACATAGAAGTTTCATAAACCAGACATTCATCATAAGCATGTGTAATTTTGTCTCTCTGGCCATAGGATTTTCAGGATTTATGTGCAGGATGAACTCTGATAGTCTACTCACACCCTGCATTGCATTCTTAAGATGCCGCTCAGAATATCTTGTAGTAGATTCACAGTTCTTGCTGTCTCTTCAGGCTTTACTCTACAGTTTATTTCAAAGGTAAAATGTAGCTCCTTACGAGACAGAAAATTACATTCAAATCTCTTAATATAATGGCAAATTATATGAATTGGTTTAGCTGCATTTGTTCCATTAAAGAAATATAACAGCTTAGTTTCAAAAGGTCAGTAACTTCTGAAACACTCTTGATTCTCTTTCTTGTCTGTAGCTGAGGAAGAGCAGAGACCACTCTATTCTCAGCAGTAAAGTGGTTCTGTCTACTTAGCTAATTTCCCCACACACTCGGTAGTTCACTGGTGACATATGTCCAATGCTTCCCCAGGTTTAAAAGAAAAGGAACTCACATTTTGCCAAAGAAGAGCCAAGACCACAGAGGAGATGAAATATAAGATAAAGTAGTAACACTGCAGTGGAGTGAACCCAAATGGGACCTTGATTTTTTTAAAGTGACATATTACAGACATAAACCTGAGCTGGAGAGATCAAATCTATACCAGCAGCAAGAGCTAAGCTCTCCAAAATTCAGCAAGGTTCAGATCTCCTTGCTGGGCTTACTCCCATCCTTCCATGAGATGAAAATGTAATAGGAAACTCTAGCAAGAACATGTATTTTCAGCTCCATGATTTGATTAATACTGGTAGAGTACTTTCAAGATTGCTCATATTGCATGGCATGCATTTCTCTTGAAGAGGATTCAATCCACTTGCACAAATATTCTGCTTTAGGTACATTCCATCATTCTGTGCATATCCTTTGTATACATATCTGTAATAGCAACTAAATGTCCCTCAGACAGTTTTCTGACAATAAAGCCAACTGCCAGTAGAACTGAAAGTAAGTTTGAGTGAAAAATTATTTTACCCTCCAGAAAAGCATGGACATGTTCAAACACTTCCTATCAGGCATGGTCATCAGGAGTGTATTAGTAGTTGCAGATCAAGAGCATGGAGATTTTTCCATCACTTTATCAATTTATGTAATTTTCCATACCTGCAAATGTTTTCTCACTCAAATTTGCCAGTACAAATACAGCATCTGTTTCTACAGTCAACTCACAGTGAGGGCCCAGTCATACCTGCTCATATAAATACACAACTGTAGTACAAAAACCATGAAAAAGAATATAAATACCTCATAAGGAAAAATAGATTAGTGCTTAATTTCACAGTGTTGGGCTCAATAGACCAAGGTTGTCAGAGAAGCACAGTTATAGATTAGTTACGCCCGTTTTTGTCTGATAAAATTTTAAGCATTTTATTTTCATTATTACTTACTTTTTAAAGATAACTCCAGACACCCAGGTTTACTAGTGTGATTTCATTAGCAGAATTTCATTCATTGGTAGCATTTCAACTGATAGCTCTGAGAACAGAAAGAGAATAGAAGTGCTCTTGCTGGGAAGGAAGTGTCTGAGGGCAGAGGAGGATGAAGTATCTGCTGTTTTTTCCTCTGGATGCCACTGCAAAGTTTTAGCCACGGACTGCCACAGAGGACCCTATGATAGCTTTCACAAGAACAGTTCAATGCATTTCACTTAGTTGTCACTTTTTTCAAAACCACGGTTGTGCAATGGCAGTGGTGTGGAATAGAAGTTGAATTTCACCGTAGAGATAGCTGCATTTCAGTGGTGGGTGAAGTGATCCCAGCAGACTTTGTAAAGCACTTGGGGATTCTTACAGATGAAAGGTGCTATATAAATGTCAGGTATTGTTATACACCACTTAGGAAAAATGTTCCCATTTATTCCTCTGGATTTACTGTTGAGCATTTAGAGATAATCGTCACTGCTGATAATAACAGTAAGAATAGTACCTTGAATGCTGCAGACTGTGCAGATTGTTCTGTATTCTGCTTGTCTGTAGCAGGAGGTCACATACTGATAAGAAAGAGGAATTTTTTGACAATGTGATTATAGAGAACAAGCTATTTTTCATATTATACGGTCAAAGTGCAACTGTCAGAGTTATTTACATGGCTGCATCATTTATAGCCCAGGATTATTGAAAAGACTCAGCTGAAAGGTAAGCTGCTTTCATGATGATATTCAAAACAGCACAGTACAACAGCTCCCTATAGTAGGGCAATTTATTTGACTGTATTACCTCTCTATACTTGTCTAAGCTCTACTCATTCATTTTATTAATAGATTTTATTTAAATGCATGACAGATGTTTCTAACAATGCTTACCTAAGCACTGATTAGAATTTGTTAGAGGGATTCCAGTGTTTATCCTAACATGAGCACCTTTGGATTTTGGTGTTTTGTTTAGGGCTGGGAGGGGGGCACTTCTTTTTAGCATAACAGAGTTCCAAATGTAGTTCAGTATTGATTTTAACAGGAGTGTAAAAGGCAGACGGCTTTTGCCAGGTAGATGAGTAATTTCAGCAGTGCACTAACAGATCAAATGGTCTTTATAGTACTGGAAAACAATCCTGCCCCAGCAATTCTCTCAACTGAGTAACACCTGAATATAAAGACACTCACATTTCCCCCTTCCTCTTCTGCTTCCCAAGTCTCTCCTCTCAGATTTCTGTCTTCCAGTTGGGGTATCTCATTAACCTGCAGGCTCTATCCCTGCCTCATTATCTTCTCCTGAACATCTGAGGAGGCAGAAGCCAGGCTGTATTAACCCACTGATTGCTGCTGACCGAGTGATGCCCCTGAGCCCTTTTGGAAGCAGCTTTGGCTAAATAAAAGCTGCTGGAAGATGTGGTCCAGGACTGAATACTGGATAAGTATAAGAGTAATCTACAGTGGGGATTCCTTTTATTAAAGCCTTGGCAAAACCTTTGTGTGGAAGGCAGCTGGGTCTATCTCTAAGGAAAGCAAGCAAGCTTCCCTTCTATTTCCAATGTATTTTACTACAGAAGCTGTAAAAGCATTAAAATGCACAGAACCAGCTCCTCTCCTTCCTGCTAGCCAGCAAGGGCACTCTCCTGGCTAACCCAGAAAAATTACCCCCTGGAAAAAGGCTAAATACTAAGGAAAACAATGTTGGTGAGATTCTTTATGTAGTCCCATACCCCTTTCCAAAATGCCACATGAGCTCAGCGCCGTGGGCACTGTTCCCAATATCTGCAGGATTGCAGTTATGGCTGCATGTATCCTATGCAAATTCCCAGAAATTCCCAGTCTTCCTAGACTATTGACATTTACAGCCACCTTCAGAGCACTGTTCAGAATTATCATAAGAGACCAGAGTGCAGCTTGGAGGCCAGGGTGATCATAATTTGACCATGCTGGTATATTTACTCTAGCTAATAGAGTTTATTTCTCATTTTTCCTTTTTGCTGCTTTTACCTTGTTCTCTCCCTGTGGAAGTTTAACCACTGGCTATCATGGGAGGAAGAAAAAACTCAAAATTCTGGAAAAAGTGTGACAGATTTTTCCTACACACAAAGGAAAAAACAAACAGCCAAATAGCAGGAGCAGAGAAGAGCATCTATAGATACAGGTGTTGTAAAAAAGGGGAGTATCACAGGATGCTACATGTTCCATGGGCTAAGCAAAACATTAACATCAATTATATCTGCTTAAAGAATTAAATGAGAGAAGGCATTTTTAAATGAAACATCTAGAATGAAACCTGTGAAGTACTTATGCAGTTAGTCAGACATGTGACTTAAGATATGAGAAAAGACATTTCTAAAATCTAATCCAAACAACCACACAAAGCTAAAGATTTACTCCAATCATAAATTCTCCTCATACACAGGGTTAGGACAGGAGAAACCGAAAGCCCGGAATGTCTTTTAAATATCAACTCTTTTCAAGTGAAGTAATAGTCTTAAGTATCTAGTTGAATAAACAAATACACAGAGTAGGACATGTTCGTCATATGATAGGTGGTAGATCCATCTAACACTTCCCAGAGATTTCTTTATGGAAACCACCAAAAAACCTCTGTAATTTAATCACTAGCCACTGCAACTGGCTGCCTGCCTGTTAATTGCTTGGACAATACCCAAACTGTCAGACCAAAAGACCACCCAGTGATTCATTGGGCTGTCACTTCATATAACCAAAGCAACAAATATAAGAAAGAGTGCCTGGAATGAGTCTTTGCTTGTGATGTCTTCTCTGATATGTTCTCAGTATCCAATCCATTAAAATTGCTCATCACTTTCCTTAAAAGCTTGAAATATTATTGCTGCAAATCTCAAGTTCCTAAGGAGAAGTTATACTCCAAAGTGATTCTCCAAAAATATCTCTAAGGAAAGCCTGTTTGGTAGTTCTAAGAGTTTCTATATTGTATTTCTCAGGTGATTTTGCTGCTTAAGCGTAGTAAGTTTGGGCAGGGGTAATGAAAATCTACCAGTATTTTTATTATGGCATTTTCCTTTTGTACTGAACTTACAAAACACCATGACATCCCTTTATATATCTCCTTACAAAACTTCTCCAATGTAGTACACAGAGATAACACTAACACAGAGACAATGATTTTAAATTCCTTGGAGCTTTTAAAATATATTTTCATTATAGGTCATGAATAATCAGCACTAATATGAATTCTAAATGTATGCTTGGTTGCAATGCATAGAACTCTCCCATAACTATACTGTGTATATTACCAGTGAGGTAGAGGGAAGGCAAAAAGATATGTTTTATTACTTAAGCAGTAGCATAATTTTGAAAATCTAGAAAAAAAAACCTGGATTTGGGAGACCTTGAAGCAGCTTTTTGACAAATATCTGCTCACTGGAATGAAATCTAAGATTGATTTAATGGATGCTATGAAGTGAGAAGTAAAACCCATCAAATCTCCAAAACACATCCTAAAAGTAGCAAAAATACATTTGCTCTCAGCATGCATTAGTCTGGAAGACATTTAAGAAGGGAAGTGCTTTTCCCATTACCAGTGTCCAGTGCACTGTACTCAGCAAGTATAGGAGACACAAAAGCTGGCTACCCTAGTGCTTTGATGCAACCCATGTCCAGTTGCTGTTCTTTTCTCATCACTCATCCACTTTTACTGTTGTCACACATTTTATCAGGCAAGAATTCCTGCTTTCCCTTTGTGAGTCCTTTACCTGAAGCAGTAGTTAAGGAGTGCTGTCACTCCAGAACACGTATCACAACATCTGTAACATGTTTTTGGTCATAGCCCATTAGACATTAGAGGATTGTTTGGTCAGAGCCCATCCACTGAGTGCAGCGTGAAGCTGTGACAGACCCTCCTGTTGGAACCCAGGCCTCTGCAGACTGGCTGACAAACAGCTGGATGATACCCTGTGCCAAGGGTTTCTATTTCACACCGTAGAGCAAGGGCATCAGAGGGATATCAGTTCCCATTCCTCTCCCAGCTTCTGCAGAGGGTTAGAACAGACCTGCCCAGATCTGCAGCGGTAGCAGCTGGATGACAATGGTTCAGTGCCACAGTCTGCCCACCTTCCCAGTTACCGTAGCTGATTCCATAGTCAGAGTGGATTAAACCTCCACCCAATGCATCCTCAGACAGGATCCTATGGAATCCTACTGGTTTAGAAGTGTTGCAGGAGCTAGTGCTGGTCTGCTTTGTATGACAGCTCACTAACACACTACTGTTTGCCCCCAGCATTTAAACAGTATTTTCCAGTTCAAGGCACCATCATTGTGCTTTCTTGTGCTAGTTTTTCCCTCTGTGCACAGTTTCACGTGTAACACCTGCTTTGACCTCTGAGGGCCTGGAGATGATCCCACCAAGTCTCCCTGAGGTTTCATAATGCTGCAGAGACTGAGGCTGCTAGACAGCTTTGATTCTGGGTCTCAGTTTTGTTGCTTCTCTTTCAAAATCTCTCTCTACTTCTTAGCCGAAGTAAATGTCAGTGTAGACAGCTCTACAGTACGCAAAGATAAAGATATTTGGACCTTCAAAATGTTTTTTTTCCAGGACAATTCATGATACTTCCTATAAAGCATGCAATTAGTAGAACCTGTAGCACAAAATCCTACACTGTGTATCCCACTACCTTTCTCTGTCCTTCCTCTTTGTACCTTTGACAAGGATCTCCACAGTCAAGAGCCTTCCTGCCCAGGCTGCTGCTCATTCTGCAAAGAAATACCATTTTGAACTTTCAAAAACATGCTGTGTGTCTTGCAACCCAGTGCACAGGAAGAATTCTAGAAATTTATAGGAAAAAAAAGTGTAGAAAAAAAGAATAGTGGCAACTATATTAATACAGACGATATGAGTTACTGTCCTTTAAACACTGATATTATGAAGTTGAAAACTTCTTTAGACACACATTACTAAACTGATATCCATCTTTAAAGTCATCAGGCTTTCAGCTCAGTCCCAACAATAATATTCTTAAGCATGTTTTTTTCGAACAAACTTAAGAAAAAGCTGGAGTGAATTTCAAGGCTTGAGTGCTGCTGCCATCTACATGGCAGGAAGACTATAAACCAAAACAAACAACAAAAATCTGTACGTTACATTTACTGGGCAGAGCTGTAAGTCTGCAGATCAGTGTGATGATAGAAAATACAGTCCTGAAACTGAACAGAATCTTTTATTACTCTGAGTTTCTATGTGGAAAATGCATGATGATTTAGGGTATGATTTCCTCATGTTCTTATTATCAAAAAGATCACACATTCTTTAGATAAAATTTGAGAATAAATAAGGGAATTATCACTATTTTTCTAGTGTTGGATATTGTTAATATTTTTCTGATGGGTTTTATTCTTTCAAATGCCCCTCACCAAAAAAAGAGAAATAAAATCTGCCAGTTAATGCAAAACTGGAGGGATTAACGTACTTAATGAAACAACATACACTACTTACTCCAGTGATGCTATTTTTCACAACTGTCTTTCTGAGAGTATTGCCGAGGAAGAAAGCCAGTTTTTAGTGCTGTATTTGCATGCCACAATGTAAATTCAGGCTGCACAACTCTATATTCTGATGTTAAACCTTCTTTACCTACATGAAAGAAAAAGATAAATGTAATTAAACTTGTATTGCTAAGAAATTTTTTCAAATGCAGAGTCTGCTCTAAAACTCTGCAGATGTTTGCTAAATTTCATAATCTTCAACACTTTAGCAAGTCACACTGCTTCACCTTCACAGCTCTGCTTGTACTCACCCCTCACAGCCACATCCACTGGAAGACGGGGAAGGTGTTCCTGCTGTGACGTGCCTCTGTCCCACAGCACACCTCTCAGACACACTTTAGACTTTCCAGCAGCTGTCATTCAAGAAACAAACTTCCCTTGGGCTCCAGTAAGACAATCCTGGGTTATTGTGTGGATTTTATGTTTCATCCAAGTTGAGAACTACTTCTCCAAAAGTAAGATTGATGAATTTTCACTTTGGGGATCTATGAATTCAAGTGACAGTCCAACCCAAATGCTAACAGTAATGCTAAGATCTTTGTCTAGCAGTTCAGACTACATACTCAGTGAGGAAGCAAAAAGGGGAAGACCAGTCCTTGAAATTCCTCTGCATCCTTTTGTCATGCAAGAACAGCCTGCGAAATCCAGCAGAAACATCCATTACAAGAAGCAGGACTTTGTCTTCACAGATCCCCCATCATGGATGTGGGTGCAATGCTATTCAGCACTGGCACAATGACAGGGATTTTTGCTGAAGCTCACTGTCCTGGTCTGCCTTCAGAGAACTTGCTCTTTCAAAAGGAGTAAAATCCTGGGCAGAGGTAATGCTGCTTACTGAAGCTGGCCCCTTCTTTTCTGAATTTCAACACTTCAGCTCAGTCAGATGTGCAAAACCGTTTCCCTTGCTAGGCTGCTGCTGTTTGGTGCTTGCAGCCCCATTGCATAGTGGTTTTGTGAAAATGTCTCTTTATTTCAAACACTGAATCTCATATACATATTTCAAGTCCCATGCCAATTAGCTTTCAGAGTATCTTCCATTGGATTGGGAAAAGGCATTACTCCACAAAATACAACCCCAGAATGGAAGCAGTTTATTACAATGATTAAATTTAAAATACGTAAATGGCACGAGAGATTTCAAAATATAATGTTTGGATTTGGAGATATAAATGAACAGTTAAAACTTTAGGGAGGTTTCCAGACAGGAATCTAAGTCAGTGACCATTCAGAATGACCATCCAGACCAAGTATGAATTATTTGGAAAACTCAAAATCCCTCATTCAGAATGACCATTCAGACCAAGTATGAATTATTTGGAAAACTCAAAAGCCCTCAAATAAAAGAGATGCCAAAGCATTTTGATTTGGTCTTATACTAAAGCAGTAAGTGTCTTAATTTTTTTTTAATAATATAATGAATTATGCATGTAATGTAAAAAATGCTTATTGGATTTGAAAGCCAAAGGTCTACGTTTAAGTAAGACCGCTGCATATGGCACCCTGAACTTCCAATTTCATGCTCACTTTTGTGTGACCTGTCCCACATTTTCACTCCACATTGCTTGCTCCTCCTTTGGTCTTTGCCCTGAGGCCAGTACTTGTCTTGGCACAGGCTGGGCACACAGGCAGTAGTGCAAACATAAGTGAGGAGACAGAAGCCTGAGGTTGGAGTGGGCAGTAATCCCCCGACTTTAAAACCACACCTTGAGCCATACAGGTCATTGAACCCCATGACTTCTGGATGGAAAAAAATCCAAGCCAAACCAAAACACCATGGTCCTTAAGCAGTTTAGGTATTCCTGAATTTTTTACCCCATATTTAAAATTTATACAGCTACTCAAAAATACTAGCATACTACTCCTTTTGACAAGATTTCTTCAGAGCAACTCAATAGAAAAATATATCCTTAATTGCCTTGGGACTTTGTTGTCAACTCCCATCTCCATAAGCATGAATGCAGTGGTACATCAGACCACAGTCACACAAAATGTTTCTCCAGTTTGGCTTACAAGAAGTACTTACTGCAGGAAGTGCATCTGTATTTCTGTATTCAGCTCTGAAATTGCCACTTCGTTGCAAAAAGATTTTTCTGAGCGAGTTCATCATGAGCACATATTATAAAGTTGGTTGTTTGAAAGACATCCAGAAGACAAGGGGAATATATTTGCTTTACTGGGAAATAAATGCACCTAATAAAAAAGTTCCTGCCTTACCTTACTGATCCTGTAATGATAATTAACACAAAGCACGCACAAGCATGTGCCGAACACTGACCATCACTGCACAAACCATTCCAGAGGGCTGGCTGTATTGGCAGGCTGCTGATGTGCACTGCTTTGCAGAATTAAAGACAAGCAATCAAATATCATGTTGCACAAATGTAATTGCTACTACAGCAGTACTGGGTGTTATGGACAACGCCAGTTCCTTGAGCTATGAGACCTCCTTGAACACATCCATTTTTGAAATATTTAACTGGAAGAGTTTTCAAGAGATTTGTTATCCTGGCCCAAGTGAGTAGATGCTAATGCAAAGCAATGATGCTTCTTGTGAATGGACTTTTTGATGTCTGTGGAAGAGTCTGCTGCAACAATTGGATGTGGTTGTTTACATGGAAGGGGAGCAAAGGAGGGAGATGAGTCCATCCTTTGTAATTTTTTTCTACGGTCTGCAAGGTTCCTGTGGGGCTACTAACAACTTACAATTAATTTACAACTTTATTTTTACCTTCTTGATGTTTGCAACTCTCATTCAGCCACAAAAGTTAAGAGAAGGATATATGTCAGCTGAAGACACATTCTGCTCTCAGTTGTGTTGTGCAGGTATAAATACCTCAGTATTATTCCACGCATCCAGCAGAAGAAATGCAAGAATGAAGCCATAGCACTCAATGTTCAGTCACCATAATTCAAATACAACCAAATACAAACAAAAGATACACTTCAGATAGGAAAATGCCTTCCACAAACAAGGAAAGTTGTTCCTGAAAAATACCAAATGTCTTAAAACCATTGACTTTTCTGCCCAAAGATGCCATTCTTCTGCATGGTATTTTATTAGGTGCATTTATCACAGAAAAATAACATTAACTATCTTTGTCTTCTCTGGATTGCAGCCAATTTGAATTACATATTCCTTAGCCGAATAAAAACTGGGATACTTCTCACAATGCCCTTCCACCACCCAGTGTGTCTGAAGACCGTACACTGCACTGAGGGACACGGACTTACAGGTTATAAAAAAAGAGAAGGAAGCAGCTTTCATGTCTGCTTCATTCAAACCATATTGTGGCAACAGAAACCAGGTTTTATCACTCCTGCAGCCATGACATACCCCCACAAGGAAGAAAAAGATTCATTACCAGAGAATCTTTCCACACTGAAAAAATTTCCACTCACCTAGTTAAGGCATTTTATGGCTAACATGACAATTAGAAGGGATAAATCAGACCAGGATTTCCACCATAAGGTGCACATCCTGAAGGTAAATTCTCAAATATCCTTGCCCTCATTAACACTCCAACTATTGGCAATACAGAAAGTGAGCTTACGGCTCTGAGCAGCCATTATTTGTCAAACCAGCCTAAGTCCATCAGAATATCAGGTGATAAATGGGTCTAATCAGCTGCACATATCCTACAAATATAAGGATATAATTAAAAAAAAAAGTAAAAGAAAAAAAGGAATAGTTGCTTTTCCCAATGAGCACAAATTGATATTCAGTGAAGTGTTATCATTTCCGAAGAGGACTCCAATGGGCTTCTCCAGTTTCATACTGGTACTGCATTTCTACAGATGATGGTAATGGTAGTATTTAGAGAAAAGGAAAATTTACATCCTAGACATGACCAGATTTGTTATCAATTTCCCATCCTCTCCTGTGCACAGAACATTCTTTGTATTTTATTTATTTCTAAATATTCCATGTTTAATTCAAATTGTGAATTTCTCTTTTCAGTGAAAACAAATATTCTAATTGTTTGAAATGCATTTGGTTTTGCCCAGTGTTAAAATGCTACTGGTAAGAATAGTCAGAAGCAAGAAGAGAGAAAAACTTAAACTTGATGTATGTAAAACAAAACTAAAATTGATATAATTGTTTAATGGCAATCAAAGTTGTAAAGATTCAGGATCACTACATAAACAAGTGAATGACACCTAAAAATAAAGAGCTGATATTTTTATATCATAACTACCAAAATTTAGTTGAATACATGTGAATCTATCAGTGATGGAAGTGTGAATTGAAGCCAGTAAATCAGCCAAAAGCAGCTGATCTTACGGAAGGTATTTCTTCTGAAAATGAATTGTTAAAGGTACCATAATAAATACAAAAAGCCATTTCATGTCCACCACACCACATATGGTCCTTGGTTGTCCTTCTACATCTTCTATTTCTTTTGTCTCAGCAGGGTTTTTCTAACACACCTTACAGGAGCACACCTTAGATATCCAGGGATGTGGCTTCATGTCATCTGGAAAAGAAATGTATGATTTCTTAATGATTTACAGTTTGAGGCTCAATGATTTTACAATTTGAGGTAATAGCTGAGACTCTGTTACTACAATATATGTTATTTTACAGTCTTTTTATAGAGTAACAAACTCTATAATTTTTGTAATGGAATAAAAGCTTTCAGCACCCTCACGTTAGTGTTAAAAGATCCAGAAATCTACCTCCAGAAGACCATTCACGTTGCAACTGATATACCACAAGAAGCAATATGGAACCTAAGACAGCTCAAGAGAATGTATGGCACTCCTCAAACTCTTTTCCTGCAGTCCTCTGCTTCTATTTTTTTTTGTTTTGTTTTGTTTTAAAGGAAAACGTTCCAGTGGATCAGCAGAAAAGTAATTTCTATTTTAAATTAAAAGTATTTTTATGTTTCCTCTGGAAAAATAATCATGAAATTATATATATTTTCTCTTAGCAGAAATAATCCTACAAGGCCTGTAAACAGAAGTAGTAAGTCACATTGTCAAGGCTTTTTAGAATTCCACAGAAAAGCTTTTAATCACCAACTTTTACCTTTGTGGTTTCTTTTAATTTGATGTATGGTAATATTTAAAACCTTAATTTTAAATATTACTTGCATTAGAAACACTGCTCAAACAGGTACCGCATCTTTTATTCCAGTCTCATGAGTATCTTGTAAATTTATCCTATCATCTATGATCTTTCTATCTGTATCACAGACACAGAGACACACACATTTTCTTGATGATTATTATGCAATCTTCTGAGTTTACAGTTTAATTTGCTATTAAAAAAACAAAACTGAAAGAAAACAAAAAAAATCACAAATCAAACCAAAACATAGTCATGATTCTAGTAACCCAGAACACTGATAGGCTATGACACTACATCTACTGCAGTGAAATTATGATGCATTCATCCATGCTTACACTGGAAATTCTAGAACTTCCTTCTGGAATAATTCCTGGGCACTGACATTTTATACACAGTCCCTGGGCCATCAGTGCCTGTGACCAGTGGGCTGGCCCTACATTGCATCCTCTTCCTGCTGCATGCATCCTCACCAGAAACAGCCTCCAACACCCCATTCCCAAGTCAGTCCTCGTTTTTTGCCTCCTGCTTTTCATGAGTATGCAAACAAAAAATTTTGATTTTCTAGGGTGCTTTGTACCTGGAAATCTACTGAACATTTACTTTTACATTCTGCCTGTGTTCTGATCAACAGCCATAGAGACACAATGCTGACTTAAAAAACACTCTTCAGTGGACGGAACTTTGAGCTGGTGAGTGTTTGATGCAGTAATTATAACTTGCCTGACAACAAGATAATCACACTTTTACTGCTGTATTTTTAAGCACAGTGTGGCTAATAAGAATCTGCTGTTGTTCATACATTTTTATTTCTATTCGCTGCAGTTCTGCCTCTCACAGACTGTATTTCAGGGACAGAGACCTTTCCCATCTCTGTGCCAAGGGCTAAACAGGACAAGCAATTAAGCAAGACTGCAAAAACTGCTCGGATTTTCCTGATTATCTGTTACACACCCAGAATTACATTCTGTCCTGAAAAGTGAAAAATTGAAGAGAAAGAAAATTTAGTATGTGCAATGGTTTTGGAATGAAGGGATGGGAGAGATCATGAGCTGCAGAAGGGACCAGGCAGGGATTCAGGCAGAGACTGTCTGATACTTAAGGCTATAAGTGTACAGGGTTTTTACCATTTACATGGTTTCTATCTAAAAGATGGAAAACACTGTATTTTCCATCTACAGCTTCAAATTCAATCTTCCATTAGTGAGGCTCAGTTTCCCTCTATTGTCAAGTGAAGTAATAGTCTATTTCCTACTCTACTGCAACGTGTCTTTTGGGGAAGAAAAGAGGGAAGAGGCATCTGCATCTACATTGTTTCTTGTGACTTCTGTTCAAATCTGTTCCTTTTTCCCACAGGAGCTGCACTTGCAGAACCCTCCTTAGTGGGACTGCCCCACATATCAAAGCTATGACACCTCAAGTTGTGCTTAGTCCTACTACAATCCTCTTAGATTTTGATTAACAAAATTCAGAGTATTTTCAATCCCCTTAGGAACCATCTCAAGCAATTCCCTTTGGCCACGATGATCTGCATCTGGGGGTGTAAAATTTCCACTGTTTGTACAAGAAAACTCAGGTGAACAGCTCAGACCTAGAAGTCTAACTAACACATCCACTGACACTCACTTTCAGCCTCTTTCTCAGTTTCCTTAAATGCAGGAAACTTGTCTGGTAAAATGGAAAACTGCTGGGAATATTTATTGAAAGAAAGAAGCACTTTAAGTGGTAGTGAATTCTTTATGGGGGGTTGATATGATTAAAAGTCAAGTTCTACAGAAAACTGTTGCAATTCTTATCTGATTATTACGTTCAAGGCCAGAGCAGAGACAAGTTTGAAAAGCTAAGGCTTTGCATGTCAAACAGGAGTAGTCCTCAGCATGTGGGGGAAAATGGCAGTGATAAACCTACTATTAGGCATCTGGGAGAGAAGCCCAGCATCTCCTCTGTGTGGGGCCTAAAATAGACATGAGCCACTATCACAGATAATGGCAGCCTGTAGCCACATGAAGGGAGCAACTAAAATCCATTTCACTTAGACAAGAAACTGCAGTCTGATATTTACCTGTGTCCATCACATGTGAAAAGTGTTTACTGTGAATTATCCAAGAGAGAAGTGCAGGTTGAGGGGTTTCATTACCTATCTAAGAGCAGTTCAGATCACACATTGAACACAAGAAATCACAGGTAAATCTTGGATTGGTGTCTTGGGTAGCAAATGGATTCCTGCTATTCATCTGAGCATATGCCTCCTACAATTGCTGGAGGCCCACACCCAGCGCAGTGAGAACATGTGCAGACACAGAAAATATGAAAGTAAAACTAACAGAGTAAGCTTTATGTGATTTTTAAAATAAAGATTACTTTGAAAATAAAGCTCATTCTAATGTCAAGGACAGAGACTGCATCTTTCACCAGTGAAAAACACAACACACAAATGTGTTAATGGCTGCTCTGCAGCCTTCCTGAATCTGGTAGAAGTTGTAATAAAGAACCTTTTCTAGGAATGGTTGGAATTCCTTCCAGGTATGTTGTCATATTTTCACCTTTTCCTCATCAGAAGAGATAATAAAATAAATATATTTCTTAACATCACTTTTGCACCTATGACAACTTCTTGTAAGTGAAGCACAAGAGACTCATTACAGATTAATTAATAAAAACTTATAAATTAAGTTTTTAAGGTTGCCTGGACTTTGAATATGCGTGAGAGGGATTCTAAAGTCACAGGTTTCACCAAACCAAATGCTGACCTCCCAAGCATTCTCACGTTCCATGACTCAAAGGTAAAGCACCTGAGAAATTCATAGGCAACTGAATGTCATATTATAGTTTCAATGTTTGCTACTGAAAGTAAATGGTAAGCTTTAAGTAAATGTATTGTGTTACCAAATCTTTCCTTTCAAACAAGCACTTCTGTCAGAAGTGTCTTAATTTCTTATCACAGAATTTCATCCGCACAAGGAGCAATAAATAATTCATGTTCCTAGCTCTTTGTTGTGTGTCCCTGAACTGCACAGAGCTGGAAGGCTGACAGCTGTGTCAGGACAAGCACCAAAGATCTGACATGACAAGTGACTAACAAGTTTCTTTCAGTCTATAGTGAAAGAAGACAATAGCATAAAGTGCAAAAACGAAATCCTGAAACAAAATGAAACTGTTTCTTTCTCTTTACCTAAGTGTTTGCTATGAGCTTATTTCCGACCCATAACCTCTGGTCATTTTATAGTACTGCCCAACCCCCTTTACTCCTCACATTCGCCTGGCCATTTACGCCTGTCCACGGATCAATATGAGCAATTCTTGGAGAAATACGATGTCTCCATGACAACCAAGCCACAAATTCTCAGTGGAAAGCAGTGAGACCAGTAGTGAAATCTCCTGAGGTTTTCAGACCTATAAGACAAGATGTCTTAAAATGCAGGAATGGACAGAAACAAAAGCCAGAGTAATTCATTGTTTATTACTAGTTTAATGATGTCAGATGGACTGATTGGAATTCAGTTTTTAAGTTTGGATGCTTTATCAACACGTATTTTTGCCAGTCAATATTCACCTCCTGACAGGCTTTTATTCTTTCCATTACTTCATACAGATATGCAGAGAGCAGAAGTGGGTATATAAGTTCCCATCCAAACAGGTACACTTTGCCAGAGAGAATTAATTTAAGGTTAAAATTAGTGTTATCTTTAAGGTACATTCATTCTTCCCTCAATACTTTAGTGCCACCTTGCTTTAATCCTTCCTCACTTCAAAACTTATCAAATCTTGGACAATCCATATTTTGGCCCATAATTGCTGTTGAAGGGACTACAGACAGTTTCTGAAGGAGATACTAAACACCACATATTGTCAAACTTGGCTCCTTTCTGAGTAGATTATCTATTTCTTTCTAAAACTCATGCTGGTTTCTGCTGGACAACATTGAATCCAAGTCCGTGTGGCTTTAAAATGAATAGAGATTTACAATTCATTGGTTTCAATTATTGTAACATATACTGGTGTTCATTTCTCTGGAAAAGATGAAAAGGGAATGTAGTTCAAATCAGGTATATGACAGTAGTTGAACTCCCAAGGAATCTTGGAAGAGTGGAGTGTGCTGAAATATAATCCCCCAGACATGGGTCCTATCCGGGTTCTGAGATGACTTAGGGGACCTGACATGGATTTCAGACTGCACCCTTTGACTGAAAATTAAATCTCAGCAGTGTTCCTTGGGGAAGGATCAGGGGACTGTTGGCAGCTGCCCCCTGTCAGCACAGGCTGCAAGATTTGGAAATCTCTTAACTAAGCTGACAGGCCGCAGAGACGATGAATCAAAAATATGATACACGGATCAGCACACAAAGATGCAGGAGGGTATAGAGAAACCAGATAAAGCAGGGAAGGAAAATACCAAGTGAAGAAAGATGTTTAACTCTTTCACTAATGAGGGCTATGTGCAGGTTATGTGTGTAGTGTATATGGGTCAAGCTCACAGTTTCCTTAAAAGATCTTAGTATTTAGTCGCACAGAATGTTTTTAATCAGCTGTGACTTGATACAATTTCTATTTAATTGTTTCCTTTTGGGATTCATTTAATAAATTTCGTAGATGTTCCATAACGAGAAAGATAATGAAACTACATGAAGATAAATCTTTCGGTTACCAAAAAGGATGCACTTTATGGATGTTCCTGTATTTAGCTGAATCAATGTTAAGAGTCATTAAAATGAAATAAAGATTGTGAGCTGATTTAAGGGAAAGATTCAAGCTATTTAATGCCACCAATTTGCTTTCCTCCAGAGATACGGTGTTTGAGTGTCCGCTGCTGCATTCAGCTGCAGTATATACAGTACTTCTAATTTTTCATAATCTCACGCTACCTTCAAAGGGTCAGACATTGTACATATATTAAGTAAGCAGTGTAGTCCAAAAGTAATCATAATGAACTAGTAGTGTCAGCTTTCTTTTTGGTCATAAAGCCTTTATCCTTTCTAAGAGCTGAATTCCTGATGAAAGAGGAAAGGATAACAGCTCCACACCGTGACCCCTGGAGGTGACCATTAATTTGACATTGCAGCTGCTAAAAAGGAAACAGCATTACAATGTGCTTTTTTTTTGTGACCCAAAAGCTGTGTCAGATTTATCACTTGATACTTGGTGGCTGTCTTTAAACACCTCTCACCTGGACTCTCACACTCTTCCAAGACACATCTGTCAGGCGCATCCTCCACATCTTGGAAGTTTGCCGAGGTGGAGCTCTTGTCATGCTTCAGCACACTGACTAGAGCAATAAAGAATAAAAACACAGGGAGGGAGAAATGTAATGTATGCAAAAACCAACACTTCCTGATTTTCTGCAGAGCTTTCAATGCTGAAGACATAATTTGTAGAAACAAATAATAGATTGAAAAAACCCCAAAAACTCAAAGTACTTATATGTAACCACAGGACAGTTGAAAAATCTATAGACAAGAATTTATGCAGTGTGAAGTTTGAGACAACATCTTAAATGAGGCCCCTTTGAACTAGAAAACCAGCTTTTACTTACAGAATCCTCAAATAATAAAATAATTTGGAAGACATAAAAAAATGCTTGTCTGTTTAACCAAAGAAGAGAGTAAAGAACATAAAAGATAAATTAGACGGTTTTGTAATTACTGGAGTCATTCTGGAGGGAGAGAAATAGTGTTTACTTTAAGATGAAAATATGTTGTATACAACAAGCTGGAATGTGTATGAAAATTAGCAGTAATTCCAAAGTGCAGTGAAACCCAGACTGAGTTGCAGTTTAAAGATTACCAAATTTGGTTACATGTTTTACTTAATTGCTAAAACCATTTTCATTTCAGAGCATACAAATATTTGCAGGGTAACAATTACTTGTCTATATATGACTTTCTAATTCCCTTAGCTTTTGAACAGATCCCACATAACTTTTCCTGAGCAGAAGAGAGGTATTTCCCTTGTCAAAGTCCATTTCCCTCTCTTCTGCTTCATATCTCCATATGGAGCCACAAACACAGCTTGAAGACGAAGTACAATTATCATGCCTTATATTATGGAACAGCACAGTTAAGACTAGATCTCAATTTTTCTGTCCTGTTAAAACTCTTAGCTGATCCTATTTCCTAGAAAAACAGCAGTGGCTAGAAAACATTTCTTTTTTTTGCAGTATCTAGAAAACCAAGCAAAGTTCCAAACTTCCAGGGGGATGAGGATAACAATGGCTATGCACAATCTCAGTGTTCTTCTGTCTTCTTTTCAAAAGAGGAAATTCCCTTATAAATTTGAATGGATTTTTTTTTTAGACCAAATGAATATTTGCTGAAGGATTATGTAATTCAAGCACTTATTTAAATTCTCCAAGATTATGAATGAACCAACAAGGCCTCAGGGCAGTATGCAGACACTGGGAGCTCAAAAGACACATATTCCACTTCAGTGCTCTGTGCTTTCCAAGAGTTTGCAGCTATTGATCCCAGGTCACCAAAAGGTTCCATCATTCTTGACTCCTGCAACAGAGTCTGTCTGAAGCAATCAGGGTTTCAAGACTATTGTGGAATTAGAACTTTGAAAATGTAATATTAAAACATAATAAATAATAAGATCTATGATAGTGACACCATGCATTTCACCTGAAAAAACAAAAAACCAGTAAGTTTTGATTAAAATATTTGCTTTGGATAGAAACAAATCAGTACATAAAACCTTGTCCAGGTAAAGCAGGAAGTGATGACATGATGACGTGCACGGCAGTTCAGCAGGTGTGAGTGAAGGGAGGGAAGTGCTTGTTTCAGAAAACCAGGAGACAGGCTGGGACAGGCTGGGATGGGTCACTGGTGCAAGTAAGGGAAGTATCCCTCAGCCCTGTCACCTGCTCAGAAGTACACACACCTCCCTAGATAAAACCCAGGCAAATAAACTTCACAAGACCCTGGTTTATGAAGTTACATAATGACTGTATGCAGTGAGCAAGAAAGGGACCAAGGCAGAGACCTTCAGAGCTTTCTTTTCTAAAACATCACATTACATGCTCAATTGGAAAAGAAAGGTTTCTTAAAAATATCATAGAAGAACAAAGGGAATTGAAAAGTTAAAAATAAGGAAAGTACAGTCTGGCCCAAATAAAGAGTGAAAGTAAAAATGGCATTATGTAATCAAGGAAAAATATAAAAACATCTCAGCACTACCACCTACTTTACTGCATGTTCCCTTAGGGGAATAGGATTTTATGTACAAATATCAATAGGAGAAATAGTGTTCTGAATTGCTTATACTGAGGACGCTGATGGAATTTAAGTTATTTAAACATAAACAGTGTCATCTTTATTCAGGAGATACTCTGTCCTACTTTGGGTCTAAATGGACCTTAAAATTACTTTTGCTTCCCTTTGAAAGGTAATCTCTGTAGTCAAAGTGACATAAATACAGTATAAATGAGCCCCAAATCTGAGTCGTAGGAAACTTAAAAACCATTTCTTATTTTATAACTCCAGTAACATTTTCTTTCTATTTAGTGCAGTGTCATTTCCATTGTTACATGGACAGCAGCTATTACCTTTTTAAGCATGGAAATACGGTAAAAGGACGTATTTCATTGAAGCAAATGACCTTGAACTTAGCATATAAAGACAACATAAATCTTCATTGTACAGGATCAATCTTGAGAATTGTAGAATTTTTTTCTGAGGCATCTTAATGAGCTCTTAGGACTTGTTTACTGAACTTGATACCCATTCTCTTACATTATTGAAACAGAAAAAGTCAGTAAAATAGATACAGGATTTAGAACAGTAAAGGAATGTCATAAGATCATAGTATTTAATAAAACATTTATGTATCTAGTTTCAAAATATTTCAAACAATTCCACACAATAAAAACAAATAATTTCCATAAAGATAACACAGACTGGTGATCAATCTTTAAAGAACAGTCTTTGAACAAACTGTTGAAGCTGTTCTTTGTGAAAATAGCCTAATCACTAAATACAGCAACAACTCATCACTGTCATTTATTTCCACGCATTTGGTCGAAACTCTGAAAAGCCTTGTTGCACTCTGGAAATATCCCACACTGAAGTCCAAATAACATTCTCTGCATACCAATTTTCAAAGGGCAGACACACTGGAGAAAGAAGTTTGCATAACACAGGTGAATAAAACATTTAACATTTTCTAATAAGAGACCTGTGTTATTGATAAGGTGGTGACCTAAAGACAGTCTGTCTGCAGAGAAAACAAGAACTTATTTGTCATTCAAAACAACTGGATAGGGTAACAAAAATTATTTTTCATTCGAAGATAATAGGCAAGAGAGGATACAGGTGATAAATATATTTAAGGTCCAATATGGAATAGAAAGCAACCAGAATCTAAATAAAACTGCATGAAAAAAAAAGCTGTAAAGGGAAACAAAATGCTTGTATTTTTTATTTTTGTAAATGGATAAAACAATTGTGCTGCAGTGCCACTTCTGAGCTCTATGGCTTCTACAGGCACTTACTGTATTGTATCTAAGAAGCTTGATGGAGCAATAAATGCTTTGAGTACTATTTTAAAAGCACATTTCATAGATATCATAAAAATATAGTGAAAAGCATAAGAACAGACATATTTGCTGAGACTAAAAAATATCAGTGTAAGACTCCAAGAATCATAAAATAATTCTTCACCAGAAATTTCTCCTAAAGTCCAATTTGAAACTTAAGGAATTACAAAGAATTTTTCCCCCTCTTGTGATAACTCACGGTAGATTTCTGTTTCATGAACTTGTCCGGTTTTTCCTTAAATGTGGAATTTCTGCACCTTTAACATCCTACACCCTAACTCACTCTGACATAGCAAACTCTGTAGTTTTATCACATAGGAAGGCATCTCATTTTGTTTGTCTGCCTAGTCCCTGTTGGCTTAACATGCAACTTCTTGTTTCAGAAAAGGTACAGGTACGAGCCCTGCACACTCTCTCCATGACCCCTGTGGCTGAAATCCTTTGTTTTATCTCTTTTCCAGACTGAAAGGTCCTATCTACTTAGCTTTTCCCATGTATTTCCAGCCAAACTACAAGGGTAAGATTATTTCATGAGTATTACAAGAAATGCAGAACATATTCATGAGCTGCCAAGAGAAGTATCAGCAGCACTCCCCACAGTCCCAGAGACACAGGAAAGGAGGACACTGAGGTGCCCCTGCTCAGATGGGGCTCCCGCAATGCCCCTGTGGCAGGTGAGGCTCCCGCACAGCTGGATGGGGACATGCCCTTGATGGCACCAGTGCTGAGCACAGCTCAAGGGTAACTGCACAGGTTTTCCAGGTGAGACTCCCTTGTATGGTGCTTGCCTTTGTTGCCACATCAGGAATGCTGTTGACTCATGCTCAGCTTGTGATCCAGATTCTTTCCTGAGAAGCTGTAACTTTGCTTTTTCTTCCCCACTCTGTCTATTTGCAGGAGATTAATCCTAGCTCAGTCTAGATCCCTGTTCTCATCCTTATTGAAATGAACCCTATTTTTTTCCTAGACCATTTCTCAGGCCCTATAAACTCAGGCCCTATAAACTTCATCTCACTGACAGAAGACATCAGTTGCTGGTCATTTCAGAATTTTTGGTGTCATTTGAAAAGATCTGCAGAGGAGTATGTAGATGTCATTTAATTGAGAATAGCCGGTTGTTATCTTCTGATGATTAAATATCACACTGGCCCAGTTTTCATTGCATTTTAATTTCAAAAAGAAAGATGAAGATGTTAACCTAGAGAAACACATTATTATTCTGAAGTGAATGCTGAAGCATATGGAAGTTGAAATAAGCCAGTATGGAACTAGTCAAACTGGAAGGTCCTGCTTGAATCCATTACAATGAATGCAGAAGTAGGACCTATACGACATGGCAGAGCTCAGTTTGCAGAACAACCAACCCACGTGCCTGGGAAGCCTGAGCTGGCTCTTGCACTTTGAAGGCACATGCAAACAGAGCTCATGCCACTTGCCAGGTGAATTGCAACTAAAGAACATTTTTTCCTTCTGTATGTGAGAAAGGTCTTAATATATCAAAAAAACCTCTGAAAGTCCATTTTCCTCTCTCCTTATATCTATGAGGGCAGCATTCCTCCAGACAGAAAACCTGAAATTTTCAGTGATTCTTTTCCCAACATACCTTGAAGTTTTATTCACCCAGAGGGACTTCTCTCAACTAAAATATAATGGCATGTAACAAATTATGCCCTCAAAGGACATCCCATTTTTGTTTCATTAGTGCAATGAAACATTCACTCAATTTTAAAGCAGTTGTCTTGATCTTAGTTGTGATTTATACCAGATTCTATCAATGTATTCTGTGTAGTATATATTATATAACACCTAACTAGTTAAATTTGTCTCTGTGGGTTCTGCTGCAAGAAATAAAATACTTTCCCATAAAATTCCACACAGCATCTACCACACAGCTCTGAAGCACAAGATTCTGTAAAACTCAGGAGGACTTAAAAAAGGAAGCTGCCTTTTATTAATTCTCCTATTTTTATATACTGTTTCTTCTTCTCAATGCCCTCTCTGGCTAGAAAGCCTAAATTTCTCTTTTCCAATTTCCCTAAGTGTGTCTTTTAATCAAACATGATGTTAGACTGAATTATTTGATCAACATAATTTATCCCTCTCTCATTTTTTTTTTTCCAACCAATAACTGGGAGACAATAGCGAAGAAAAAAAGAGTTACAGAATTAGTAAAGAAAGCCGAAATCTGTTAGTTACTAGATAATCAATCTCTTTCTCAATTAAAGTACATAACATTTCCTCGCCTATCTAAATTTCTAAAAACATCACAGAATATGCTGATATGGAAGGGCCCCACAAGGATCACCAAGTCCAACTCCTGGCCCTGCACAGCACCATCCCCAAGAATCCCACCCTGTGCCTGAAAGTATTATCCAAACTCCTGTTGAGCTCTATCAGGTTTGGTGCTGTTACCACTTCTCTGGGGAGCCTGTTCCAGTGCCTGACCACCAAGCAGCAAGGATGATGAACCTTTCTCTAAAGAAATACAACACAACTTCCCCTGGTTTCTGTACATTACACCAATGGTGCGGGAGAGCACACAGTGCAGATGTGAATTCTATCAGTGTATCAGTAGCACCTACAAAACCAACAAAGAAATACTTCCTCTTTTTAAAATTGCATAGTTGACAGTACTGACATTATTATTTTCATGACAGTAGATTGATTTGGTATTCAAGTATAAAATCATTAATCAGGAAGCTTGCAGAGGATTCTGGTTAAGTCCCTTTCTACAGAGAAATTCTTGCTGTAGATTGCCTCAATTTGCTTTTAAAACCAAACCAAAACAAAAGCGTGCAGCACAGTTATGACACTGACACATCCCTGTGCATAATATGAGTGTTACAGCTTGTATAGTCTTCCCATCTCTCGATCAAAGCTGTCCAAATAGCTTAATCCATGGAAAAAAAAAATATACCGAGAGTCTTTATTAACCTCTTCTGGCCAGATTATTGTTATTCTTTTGCATTACGGCCTTGGAGATGTATTACTGATAGCGAGGTAAAGCCAACTGCAGCACAGCATGACTCTGCTGAATGGCTGCTGTAGGAAAGTGGAAGTACTTATTTCCAAGACATTTCTGTGATGCTCCCTACTGTTACAATGTTATCTGACTTCAAAAGATTTTCAGTTCAATTGTAAGCAATAAGTAAACTCAAGGAGTACAGAACTGTATACTGAAGAGTTTCACTAGCTGGTCAAACAGGCATTATTCCAAGAAACTAATGTTGTATAGGACTGCTTCCTGGTGGCTGAGATCTCTGATTGGCAAAAGACAGTGGACTTTTCAGTCAGCAAGCTAGTTACCCATGGATGTGGCTCAAGGCTGACGCACAGATTGACTGGTTCACACTAATTTACTTCACACAGATTCCATTTATCTCCTAGAAGATCCCCTGGCAGCAGCTTATAATGGCATATCCTAGGATGCCTGCCTGCATGAGTTTTTAAAGCGGCAGAGCTTGATGAATCTAAGTCCAGAAAACAGTTCACAGATTGAGGACTAGGTGCAATCAAAAAACACCAAGTAGCACAGCTGGGACTTGCTAGCTTGCTTGACTGGTTTGAGCAGCTGAGCATTAACTACGCTTGCTTTCCTGCTGGCAGCCCTGTGTCACTAGGACAAATCGGAGCACTACCCGACAGAGGAGGAGAAAGAGAAAAAGAAAGAGAAAAAAAAAAAGAAAAATAAGGAAAAAAAAGAAAAAGCACAGATTATTGCATGTGTACTACTTACAGATACAGGAATAACTCATTAGAACATTTAATCTCTATTCAACCCTAGGATTATTAAAGTAAATAATGCGCTGTCACAAAATAATGCAAGTTTTGAGGTTGGAAATTTGGAAAATTTTCTTTTGGTCGTGGGGACAGCTCCTAGGAAAAAGACCTGAATGAAACTAAAGTTGTTCTCATTTCTTTCTTATTGAAAATAAAACATATTTGATCTATTAATTCATGTACAATGAAAAACAGTTACCAATATAGTTGATTATTCATTACAGCAATGTGAGCTACATATCAATGCATTGCCTTGCTCCTACAGAGAGCAGTAGACTTCAATACATGCAAGTTTTTAAGTAGTATTTTTAAAAGGACTGAAAATACAGGCTTACACTAAAGCTCTCAAAATTCAGATAGACAGAGACTATTCTTTAAAGTACTTTTTAGAAAGGAAGCAAAAATTACTATTAGCAGAGAATAACATATGACAGCAAATGTATTATGAGAGATCCAAAGCACATTTATTACTTAGAAGGTTGAAGACTCAGCTGTAGTACTAGTTGATGAAAAAGTAGGATTAAGGCTTTAGTATGAGTCTTGACATGATCATGTTGTCTGCCTGCTGTCTTAAGCTTTGAAAAACAGCTGGGATCATCTTCTTATAAGCTCCAACTCAAAGATGTTTAAGCAGTTCCAAATCCAATTAAACAGAGGTAAATATAAGGAAGGGCCCTACTGAGCCAAATCATCTTATTTTTTTAATGAAAACCAGCATAATTGCAGGTTACACAACTCCTTAATCTCACTTTAAACCTAACAGACTGCTGCCTTACAGTACACATGGCAAGTCTAGTTAACCCAAGCATTCTGTATTGGTGTGCTTAATTTTTGATCGTTATCCTTTATTATGTTACTTGTAATCCTAAAAGCCTATGATTGTGTCCAGATATTTGGCAAGGATTGTACCTGGATATACAAGGATTCCTCTTCTAAGAGTAATGGATTAATTGGATAGTACTGTATGACTAGTAGATGGTTTGCAGTGAAACTGCTGTGCAGTTTTTAATTTGTGAACTCCACTTCCTTCTCCTCCTGTGCCCATCCTTTAAATAAATTGCCTTTTTGAACATTAGCAGTGTTGATGGAGTAACCTATCTATTCTCACCCCTAACATGACAATGGATTAGAAATAACATTGCCCTTTAGAGTGGGCTGCTTACTAAAATCCTCTTCATAAAAATTAATGGAAGATATGGAAATTGTACTTTTCACAGGGAATTGCATATTCAATTTAAAAGTGGATATCTTAAGAACATGACCCAATCAGACTATGATTACTTAAAGGCTTAGAGCATTAGACCCTTTATTTTCCATAGTCAAAAGTCATATTGTACCAAGGTATGTATTTTTCATATTAATACATTTAGTACCCAAAAAGCAAAAACACACATAGGTAATCCTTCTACTTTGTTCTATAAATATGCACAAGGACATTCTCCAAGGATGTAAAGGCAAAATCTCATCAGGGACTACTTCAAATACAAGCTCCTCATGTCTGTAAGAGAAAGAATGAAATTTAAATGATCGGGAGTGGACTGTTCGCAGTGATTGTGTTACATTATGCATGATTCTTGGCTGCACAGGATTTAATTAATGATTTCCAGTTACTTGGCCAAGATTTGTAGTGAATTGGTGTTTAGGGCATCAAACTAACATCTCACACTACAATTTTGTATTTCTTCCCAAGCACCAGTTACTAGGGGTTGCTGTCCCCTTTGTTTTTTTGTAGCTGGAAATCAGTTTTGTATATAAGGACAATAATTCTGGGCTGTGTTACAGAAGCATGAGTTTAGATTTAAGACAGATTTAGATCAAAGCAGTTATTCTCCTGATGCAATTTAGAACAAAATTTGGGCTTTGCTATTTTCTGAATTAATAAGCAATACCTGTTGCTATGTATAAGTATCAGAAAGGTGCTTGTCAAACTGCTGGATGGTACTTAATTATATTGGTAATTAACGTGGATCATCTGCTCCAGTTACCACAAAACAGACAAGGGTTTGGGAAACGGACTCTCCACTTTAAGCACCACAGAAAACAAATGTGTCACTCCCTCATATGAGTACATAAGCAAGAATCTGTGAAGTACTTAATGGGTAAAAGATGACCCCTGCCAAATACTGCACCTTCACTCCACCTACACTCAGCCCCATCCTTCAGGCCATCAGCAAGACCTATCTGTAAGGGAACAAGAGCCTGCAGCCTCCCTTTGAGACAGGTAATAAAGAGGCAAGACAGACACCACAGGCACTTCCAAGACTGACTGACAACTGTCATTGTGCTCCAGAGGCTGTGTGAAAGTACATGTGTGAAGAACTAAAAAGCATGAGTCCAAAAAGTGCAGTTGATCTGCCTTGTCAGGTGAGACACTGTACAGGACCATGCTCTTACTGGAGTTAGGGACCACAGTGGGACAAAGAGCCAAGGAGTAACACATGTGAGCTCTTCCATGATCTCTTTGATGCATTCAAGTGCTGTGTATGTGTGAGGCAGAAATTATCTAGATGGAGAAGTGGCAGGATATTTCAAAATGTCAAATTCACTGCACTTTGCTTAAATAAGGTTGGTCAAATATAACAGGGGGATGCTGCTCAGTGCTGCCAAACTTAAAAGTCTGTCACCAGTTTTGGTACTGCTCACTTTCAGCAAAGGACTGAAGCTCCCAGAGGTATGAGGTTAAAAAAGCAAAAAAAGAGAAGAAGAAAAAAAGTTTTCTTTAGGTTATTTTTTAACTTGTTTTGTTTTGTTGGTTTTTTTTCCAAGTGTTAGCCTTTTGGGGTGTTGAGCCTTTAATCCTCAGGAAGAGTAATTTGCTTAGAGCAATAATTGCATACTATCACTTTACCATATGAACTGGAACTTTTGGGAAAGAAACACACAAGATACTGTAAGATTTACCATAAAATTATGAGGGTTGGTGAAACATTACATTCACTGGCTGTATTTGTATTACCACAGTAGCCAAATCACTGATTAGAATTTGATTTTTCATTAATGCCTGATCATTAGTTTCTTGTTAGTTCTGAAAACAAACATTTCTATTGCTTTTTGTAATATACATTGTCAAAAGTATCTGGAATATCTTTATTTAGGTATTCTGAAACTTAAGTGCACTAGGGTATTATTTATTTGTGTACATCTATATTCCAATTCACACATAGAGAAGGTACGTATACACTGACTATTTGGAAATTATCCAGTCCTCAACAAGAAATTCCATATGGAAGTGTCCTACCTGTCTGCTGCAGATACTTCAAATTGTATTGTTGGTATTCTTCTCTTTTACTGCTTGATTTGTTTCTGTTCCTATTTCCTTTCAACTACCAACTTGTCTGCACATTCAGAGGTGAATCTAGGGACAGTCATATATATCCTTGTTCATATGGAAGGATAAAAACAAATTTAGTGTTTCAAGATACAAAACTGCCAGTTCAGGAGATCACTGAAGGTTACACTCCAGCTTGTAAGATGAGTGAAGTGGAAATGCCAAAAGGGCTCCTGCACAAAAAAGGTACAAATGTGCAGCAGGACCTTGACTGCAGTTTCAAAAGCACTGTGCAATTGCTGTAGCATAATTAACAGAAAACACAGCAGTCTTGTAAAATAAATCACAGAATGCTCACTCCCTTTTTCACCTCTGTGTTGACTAAGTGCACTTTTATAAAAACCAATAGAGCTGTTCTTGATTTACCACAATCTGAGTTTGGCCAAGGTGACCGAGCTGAAGCAAGCAGTGTAGAAATTCTAATGGGTACGTGAAAAGGATTAGAACAGATACTGTAAATGTAAGATGAATTTCCATAGCTACATTCAAAAGAACAGAAGACAAGTTCACTTATAACTGGCACACAGGAATCTGCTTAATCCTTTCCAAAATAACCCAAGTAAATTCTGAGCTTCAAAATAGAGCTTCAGACTACTTATTCCAGTGATTTGAGACTGCACAGCTGTAGCACCACAGTGTAACTGCTTTCAGTTGTTAATTAAACACACAAAGCCCACTGAAGCTTACAGGCACTCCAGTCTTTGCACATGCTTTATCACAAATGACAAATGCAGGTGGACCTCTAGCCATAAACTGCTCCCGTAACCCAATGCTTCTTCCAGAGGAGAGGAGCCTACCTCTGGCGAGAGAGCTCCACATTTTTACATTGCTACAGAATTGCAAGAATTCTTGTGGCAGTATGTGAAAAAATACCTACAGTGCATGTGGTCTACTGGACTTCAAGAGGGTGCAAAAAGATCTACAGCTGTGTAAGGCATTCCTACCTAGGGGTATTAACTTAGAGACGCTATTTTTCCTGGAAAATATGAAAGGCTAAAGAACAGATTTAAATAGTTCTTACAATGGGAAATATTAAATTAGTATTAAAAACTTGGGATCACAGCAGTATTTACCATACTGTATCGCTGTAAAACACATTACCTCTATCTACCTGACACTTTTATAGTTGCATATACAGCTGCCACTTCAGGTTCCATTCCCAGAAAATTACTGATTCAGAGCTAAAGGAAAGCAAAAACGTGGTTTACGAGAACAATTGACTTGCTTTGTTCTAGCTCATGAAGACAGATACAGAGTGCAAATGAACAGGCAGGGCTCACTTTCCTTCTTGTCTTATTTTTTATTCTAACAATGTCACCTGCTAAAGAACAGATTTTTTTTATTGGTTTCTTTGAGACTGCACCCTCTTTTGGATACATATTTATTTTCTTTACCTTTGACTTCTCAGGGAGCTTCACTTACCACTCAGTGTAAAGACAGTAGAGGGGTTCTCCTTCCTCTTTGTTCACTTGGTTGGTACTTGTAAAGACAAGTCAATCTCTCACCAGTTAAATGTTTGTTAAAAAAGGAAGATGAAATTTATTTTCTCATTAATCTGTTAAGTACTCTTTTCTATGTATTTTTCTACTCATTATATGTCTGCAAGTATTATTGGTAACTTGCTTCTCATTTTAACTAGCAGTATTGCTTTCTTTCATCCAGCAATTGGATGGCATTCTCCACATTTCTTGAGCCTAAATTTAAGAACCTTTGAAGCATTTTTATGATACTATGAAACGCAAACTTGGTCCCTTCTGTACACACATCTGCAAATCTTTCATGAACATGTAACATTCATAACATGCATAAGGAGGAATGATAAACGCCTTTTTTCACTTTCTAAAGTACACTGGGATATGTGCTAGAGCATTTCACAAATATTAAGACAGTAAGTGTTTCTCAAACAAACAACAATGTATATTTATTGCACCATAATTTTTTTGTTTGTATGACAATAAAGGCTAGAACAGGACCTGGGGTTAACTTGCATATGGCAGCACATGGCCATGTCTCTAGAAGATTCAGAGGGAACACTGAGAAATCTCCACTCAGCTCATCTATACTAAAAATAGGTTACTTGTTTGGGAGCACAGTGTGTAGGTAGAAGCCAACAAGTATGATGTATAAAATTACAGAATACCTGCAAGATAGAGACATTACTTACGAACAAGAGAAAGTCTGCACTTCAAACACTGCACAGGGCTAAATACTATCCTGCATTTCATTAATAACAAATGGCTTTGTTTAACTTTCAGTTAAAAACAACCCAACCACAAAAACCCTTAATGTGCCATCAAGACTGTAATGAGTACAAGACTGTTCCTAAAGCTAAGGAATTTGTTAAAAGGACTACTGCACCGTGGTACAACTCTCCCCATAATAAGCAGATTTTCGGCTTACATCATTAGAAGAAAACACTTCATACCAACCAAATGTTATGTACACCTTATCAGTACACATTTTTTTTTCTCTTCTAGTAGAAATACCAAAAAAGAGCTGATAACCTTACTGAATACTAATTAGTGACAGCTGCATTTACAAATGTGCTTGACTACAGATATTTGAAACACTAGAAATACAGTATTTACAATAATTTGAGTACCTACACGAATACAGATATTCAGGGTTTTTTAAATAAAATTTTAATTTATCACTACTTGTTAATAGCAATTTTCTTCATTTAGGTACATATGATTCGTCATATTTAAGATACATACACATTCTGTTACTTAAAGAATGTATTTTACAGCAACATTTAAGAAACCATAAATTTAGGACAGTATTACTAGAGGAAATCCACTTCTCTGAAAGCTGTATATTTGCAATACATTGTTGAAGTATATATTGCATTAATACTTCACTGTGCTTCTAAAAATTAATATAGGTTATTTGTTTATTACTACATCAAGGTTATTCATCATATGCAGTGTCAGAAAGCACAAGCTGATATCTCATATTGTCTGCTTCAAGGGCAAGACCAATGTGACCTTTGGCTCTTTCTTTTAAAAAGGATGAAATCATTCCAGAGGGATAAGGCTGAACTGCACAGCTCCCTTTAAGAATCAATCTGCCATTTTTGGTTTCCAATTTTCCATACTGTAGTATGGCTAGTTAAGATCTGATGGCTAATTTTCCCTTCGAACTTTAGTGTTCTAAAATTCCCAAAATATGCTTCATGCTGCAATGTCATTTATGCTTTCTATTTTAACCATCACAGAATTAGAATTTCAGATCATCAGTTCTTCCTAATTTTGCCAGGGTGCTTCTGGATTCTGTTTGGACTAAAATCATGCTGGTCAGTGACTTCGTAGATCTAGATCACATCTCAAATCCAAAAATATTTTGGACTCAATGTTTTTTATTTCCAGATTCTGTTATCATCTCCAAGAAAACGTTTTCATATTTATTGACTTTTTTTGCTTTACTGTGCTTCTAAGTTCTCCCATATTCAACTGATACACATGTGCAACTGAAGGTAGAAGATACTGTTACCAGTGAAAACATGTCAGAAATTGAAACTGCTAATAGGTAACTGTACAAAAGTATGGGAGTGATAAAAATGAGAGGTCATCTGTTAACTATGGAGCTCTGCCTTTGGCTGCCTCTGTACCACAAGCAGCAGAAAGCAGATGCACAATCTAATCATGAGCTAGATGTGAAGCTACGTGTGTTATTTCACAACGATGACAAGGCACCTTCATGATCTTGAAGCTGACATGTTTGTACAGGCAACTCTTCCAACTTCTTCAACCTCAAACTGAGTACATTTTTGGAGAGGGAGGAATGAGATTCACGTGAATTGGTAATTTTATTATCTGTGCGTGATACTGATTTCACTATAAAATTCAACCAAGGAGAATGCAGCATTCTTTGACCTAGCTGATAAAAGGTCAGAAAGCAATTTTGAATAATAAATGAGACCTGCTGACCTCATGACCCAAGTCTGGCAGGGTCAGCAGCAGCCCTCTCACCAGATGCTGATGGCAGATACACAAACGCAGACAGCTCAACTAATGAGCTTCCCGGATAAAGGTTTTAGATCCAGTGACATTTAAGTGCTATGCAGTATATAAAATAAACTTACAAACAATTTGTGCCATAAAAAATTAAAGTGATATTTACAGTGAGGTGCAATATGACATACTTTGTAATCCTCACTACAATGATTATTTTACTGCTTCTCCTAGGTGGCCATCAACCAGAAAATAAAATACCTGACTAACATTTCCTCTAAGATCTTTTCACTCTTATATGGTTCCCATTCAGTGGATGTACTTTGAAAAGACAGACTTTGATAGTGCATTTTCTTGGCACCTCTTTTAATAAAAGTCAACAAAAATTACTTTTAAGATAAGTTTGAATTTATTTTACTTGAATTCAAACTAACATATTTCTTCCTAGTGAGTAAAAGACAAGCTTAGGGTATGCAAGACCAAGAACTATTTTCTTCTCACTGCTTCCTGAACACTTCCACCCAGAAATAAGTTACACAGTACATGGTTCATGAAGAAGGGAGGGAAGTGTGCTAGAATTCATTCTCTTCCCTACCTTTCTATTTCACTCTGCAAAAGTCATACTCCATTCCAGACCTCAGAAACCCTGAGTTTTGACTTCACCCTGGGTGCTGGGTCTGAGTTCCACAATCTATCATCTCATTGCCCAGGTCTGTTACCGCTGCTTGTTTAAATTTGTAGGAATATAACTATATATTTATGGTCTGCATGAATTAGCAGTGTAAGGCCAAATTTCTAAATATCATTTTTGAGATCTGATTTGTAAGGAAAGATAATTGATTAGGTTCTCTTCACCTGCAAATAATTCACCGTGAATACAATCAACTACAGGAACCATAAAAACTAGCTCTTCTGTGTTTTTAAAGCCAGTATTATTACTTCTATGGAAGATGTCTTTTAGCAAGTCACTGAAGTCTAGAGACTACATCAAAAATGCTATAGAAAAGTTATTGCACTCTATTAAATTCTGTGTTCCTTTGCATAACTAATTTTAACTTATACAACAACTAGTATTTAAGAACTCAGAAAAATCCAAATATTTGCTGGAGATGGAGGAAAAATACTGTCCTATTTCACTGAAAGGGAATCTGAGACACTAGGTTACATGAAGAAGTATTTTCTTTTAAACTTTCTAAAGTTACAAACTTTCAATTTAATTGCATGCCTGCATGTTCTTGAATTGTGAAAAAGGATAAAGAATCATTATTTGATTAAATTTTGTCAAACAATACATATACATCTACAATATTATTTCCCATTTATCTCCTCTTTAAGCTAACCAGCTTTTAAAATTACATTTATATTGTTAATTTTTCTTGCCTATCTTTAAGGTGTCCTCTATTTAAGCCATAGCTTTTCAGAGTCAGTAAAGAACACAACCTCTCCAAAAGGCCTCCCAATCAATGTACATAATATATTTGTAATATTTGCAGTGTTATTTACATTCTACTTATATCTTCACAGTACATTAGCTCTTCTGAGTGCCACTGTACAACTTTTGACTGAAATGTTACCCCTGACATTTATAGATGGAATTTACCTACCCAGTGGTGACTGGCATACCACTAGGGAGAGAGCATCTGTATCCTTCTGATCCAGGGGCTGCCAGGAGCCATTTAGATCTTTTTAATCAGTGCTGATTAAGGCAAGTCAGATGACTACCCTCAAATTTATCACTGCCTCTAAAGACCTTGTAGCTGCCAGCAGCTTGGGTAGCTTGCGCAAGGGATTGTCTTGGCCACTCGCCTACCCTCTGCACTTGTGAGGACTTTGCAAGGGGAATTACACACTGTCTCTACATAATCCATCCCAATTTTTCACTGACTCAAAGTCTGTGCCCAGAATACAATTTTGGGACTTCAGCACTGTGTGTAGATACCAATTAAACTCATTGTTAGTGAATCCAGCTTCTAAATCTTAGTGCATTCATTTAGGGAACCAGTAACAGCAACCAGCTCCTGCACTCTCTGCCTGCAAGCAATTGAAATAGAATTTGATTATAAATAGATTAAATTATAGAAGTTGCTCAAAAATCTGCCTGTAGCTTTGCCTCATGTACTTAAGACAGCAGTGGTTTCCACTACCAAGAAAGATTATCTTACTGCATCCAGTGCATCAGTAAAGTGTACTCAGTCTCGCTGCTTTGATGTCTGTCCTGCCACTAGATATCTGTGTACTATAAATCTGCTAGATTTCCTTAAAAATATTACATTCAATCTACCTTAAAATGGCTTCTCTATTTCATAGCTAAGAGAGTACAAGAAATTTTGGAAGTCAACAGTTGTTCACAGTAGCTTCATACCCATTTTCCCTCAACAAGACCCTACAAAGCTGTGCACCAGCAGAAGCTTCTGCCTAGCAGAGTAAATCTTCCATTACATGAATCAACTGTACTTATGTTAATTATTTACCAGTGAAACAGTCTGAAACAGAATAGTGCAATCTGGAATTAGATTCAGGGATTTGAGGTACATCTCTTAACCAACACCTGAAAATGCTTTAATCCGAGAGAGAGGAGGAGATCCTCCCAGTGGGATCACCTGTGAGCAGAAATTCTACTTATGCTTTGCTCAGCAGGAGAAAACAAATGCAAATGACAGAGTGGATCTCACTATAGGCTTGCAAAGATCTATGTATGGAAAGGAGAAGTCAGAAAAATTTCTGTACCCAAATAATACTGTAATAACAGGAAGCAATCCTCTTACAAAAAATCATCTTAGGTACTACACACTAGAATTGTTAAACAAATCTAGCTGTGTTTTGATGTACCCTCTGCCCCTGCAACATTATAATGACAGCTAACGCATGGTGGGCTGCTCTTTTCCACCACTTGTTCTGCTTTTCATGCAACACTACACCACCATCCCATTTCATTTTTTATTCTGCACATTTATGCTGTGACTACAACCACCAGGATCCATTTTACCTCTGTACTCTAAATGAAGAATGTGTAAATTAGTACTGTTCACTAAAAATCAACATGCTTTTCAGAGTGTACAATATTTATTCTTCTTAACCTGGAATAGAGTATTCCCAAAAGCAATTAACGTGCCTTATGCTCTCTCCTCTCCTCCTCCTAAAATCACTACAAAGGAAACTAGAAATTAGATGTTTATCTTGGTATGTTTTATCTAAATATGGGCCAAAAATCAAAGCCCTAGTTGCCAGTTTTTAGCAAAATTATGCTTGGTAAGAGCCACATTCATATATTCTAGAACAGTTTTTGCTACCTGTGGCTTTTATTTTAAGTAATTACATATGCCACTTTCCCTTGAAAAGATTGTTTTATTCTGAATGTGTACTACAGTTTTGCAACTTGCATGAATTAATCAGCTGAGAATTTTCTAAGTAAAACTTGTACATTATCACAGTAATAAACATACTGCAAGCATTATCTTTTTTCATTTAAAACAGTTTCTCTGCATATAAGCTCCAAGATGTCTAACAACCCAATCCATAAAGCTTTTGTTTGTATTCTTGTTTAGGACCTTAATTACTATGACAGATTTTACAAGCTTTTTTTGTCAAAGTCATCATATTTTCTCAATGCTTAAACTGCACTTAATTTCAGTTTTTTCTTTTGGATTTCACTTAGGACCGGCTCACAAATCAGAGGCAAGGAAGTTCTAGTCTTCATACACACTTGTCTAAAAAAAGTATTAGAAATGCGTACTTCTTGTTCATACAGATTCCCTTTAATTTTATTCTTTATACTAGGCAGCTCATTCACTGAGTAAAATCTAGTTTTCTGGCAGTCCACTGTATGCAGGGCAGCTTTCAAATGTTACCATTGCCATAGGATAAATGAAAAAAAAAAAAAAGATAATCAGAGAGTCTAGAATAATAATTGCAAAAAAAAAATATTTCTGATGAAAACAATTAGTTACAAGCACTACGAGTTGAAATTCAGTTCAGTGTTAAAGAGACAGTTTAGAAGCCCATGGTACATTTATCACAGCTCCACAGACAAGTTATTGAGCTGTCTGTGAAAAACAGAGCCAAACAGGAAAGCTTTCAGCAGAAAGCAGTGGTTGAGGTCCTTGATTGATAGAGTTAGATGATGCAAAGCTGTCTGATGGCCTTTCTGCAAAATAAAGTGAAGGAACCCAAGGTCTTTCATGACGATCTCTGACCACAGATGAACAGCTACTTTATTACAGCGCAGATTGAGGTTGCACCTTAGTCCATATTCTGCCACTTTTGGATGCACACAGTTAACTTTACCAACAATCCAGTGTGTTTAACATTAAGTGTCTGCCATCTTTACATGATTTTAAAAGGGCAGCAGATTGCAGCAGTTAAAAGCTTAACCTCCTTTCTGTTTAAACATGGTGATTGAAAAAAATAATCAGTTTTATCACACAATTCTTATTGGAGTGATAGCACTGATTGTTCAGGAAGAAGTGCCTCATTTAAAAGATACAGCAAAATCCCTGCTATGCATAAGAGCCAAAATCTACCTGTGCTGCCTCTCTCAGAAAGGAATTAATTTACTTTTTCCAAAATGTAAATCCCATCTTCTTAACGACTTGGGTGTGGTTCCATTCTTCACTGATGTGATGCTACAGATATCATAGAATACATCTTTGCAAAGCCTGAGGATGATTGCAGCACATTTACTTCTAGCAGAAATTGAATACTTATCTCCCTGTTTGTGATACTTAACAAAAACTATTTTTTAGGAAAAGATACTACACTACCTGACCAATATGAAGTACTTACAGCCACCTAAACAATCCTGACTCGCGGGGCACAATTCAGGCAAGAGCAGGTGCTTCTCTTCACAGTACAAGTTGAGGATATTTTGCCTGGTGCTCTCACAGCTGCCTGTGATTCACACTAGCTAGGGCTGCTGCCTTTTCAATTTGGAGCCAAATACTATGACCCAGTCACTTCCACACTTCCCATACTGACTGACACTTCTGATTTTAGAACAGCAAAAAATCCCACAAAGAATTTTTCAGAGTAGGTAAGATGACTCTGGGCCATATTTCAGTTAAAGTCCCTATTGGCATAATTGGCTAGTGGGGTTTCTAAAGCAACTTTCCAGAAATTGCTCTCATTCACTCTCTTCAACAGTCCTTTGAAGAAAAACATGTTTTCAGACATTTAAAGTCCTTTTTCCTTAATTATAGGTCTCTCTCTCTCTCTCATTGACAAGGCCAAAGTAGTGTCCTGGACTAAACAACTATTCTAGTCTAGTGCACTTTATATTTGAAATGCTTCAATTCCTCCTTGCATTCATTTGTAGACTTCACTCTGAGTTAGTTTCTCAGCTCTAGTGCTCCACTGTAAGCATCCTCAGGGCAAAGCAAGTTACAGTAAGGCAGTAAACATCTCTCCCCAGGAAGCATCTCAGTAAGCAACCAAAGTGTCATTGACTGCAAAAACCTCAGTCCTAACATGGACAGGTTCATGTATTCAGACACTGTCTACAAGAATTATTCAGTTTTCTAACGTTTTCTGTTCTGCAGTGATGAGTCTTGCTAATACCAACACATCTACTCCCCATGTCTTTGACACCCTTGGTTTGAAAGTCAGTGTTAATCACTACTCCCCAAACTCTTCCTCAGAACAGCTTTTTCTTTCCATTACCTTAGTTTAATATTTACTTTGGAGGCTACTGCCTAAATTGTCTGGTTATGGAATTCAGCATGCCATCTATCAAAGGACTGACAAGAGGAAGCCTGCCCTGAAATTCTGACTTGAGTGGCAAGTTTTCAAATGGATTTAGAACTACAATTTTACCACTTATCACTGGCTGCACACTTCAATATGAAAAATGTTTTATTTTGGTATTACACCACAGTTACCTAACTAGGCCAACACAAAAACTGTGAAAACAGTAACTGATGAAGAAGTTGAGACCAAATTAAATAACAGCAGAATAGATGCCAGAATTTAGTGTTCAAAATGTATAGCATCTTACTTCAGGAAAACATGTAGTTCTATGAGGTATTCAACCAAAGTGCATGCAGTACCTATGCTTTCCAATTAAAAAATGCATACACAAAAATATGATCATTAATTACAGCCTATGTGAGTATCTTACAGAGCTTGAATTCACAGAACTGCCTAGCTCCTTTTTCATGATTGAAGTGGCATGCAGGTACTATGACCTATTACTCAGCTTTCAACTCAGTTATTCTACTGAATATTCTACTAAAAAGTCATCATTTTTACAGTAACATACACCAGTAGTAGTTTTAAATTATAACATTTTATACACCTCACTTGATATTATTTGGTTGGATCTATTCTGACTGCTGGCACACATGCTGCAAGTCTGGCAAGATTTTTTTATGCAAAATGAGATTTAGAGTATAATCTAGGCTTTTCATCCTGTATCATATAAAAGACTCCTCAGCACAATACCACCTCATAAAAAGGAAGATGATCTCAGTTTCCTGAGTTTAATACTGGTCCAAGAGAGCTGAAGAAAGTGGAAACAACACTGAGTGCTGTCTGTAGACACAGGCACTGGGAAATAAAAGATTTCAGTCTCAAACTGATGTCACGTGTTTCTAACCACAAAATTGTAAACAACTTCTAAAGCATTTAATATTATCTCAAAGCAGTATTTCTCTCTGATTAACTTTAGGAACACTATGTTTTGACAAACTAGAGGCTGAACTATGAAAGCGATTGCTTTATTATACCTTGGTTGCATAAGCTCAATCTTGAAATAAAAAATCCTTTAAAAACAAAACATCATGTCTGGTTCAAATAAATAAAGGTGTTTTAAAAACATGTATTGACTTTTCCATGTTATTAAGCTTTTTAGATGAATCCAGTTGTTAAATGGTTGTTCTAGTAACTGGCCTGTCATCTGGAAATGTTCTTAGATTGTTTTTTTGACACAATGTCCCTGCAGAAAGTTGGGCAGTGTGACACAGAGAGCACAGGTTTGCCTATCACACTGATTACTTGATGTAATAGTAAGCAAGCTTAAGTGAACTGTGTGTCTTCAATCTTTCCAATCACTTAGGGATGGGCACCAGAGGATACCATCCATCATCCATGGCCTGAAACATATGGTGCATCAGCAATCTTAGGCTGACCTAAATGATAGTAAAAGCTGCTATGCTGTTCACAATAAGGAATTGTTGTCCACTGAATTACAGGATTGTGATTAGATTGCTAACATGGCCGACTTGATGTATAAGTGAAGTGTCCAGGAAAGATATTCCCTAGGATCCTCTGAAGATTAATTTATACCCTTGAAATGTGCACCAATCACAGAATGAAAAAATATGTCAAGGTATTTTTCTTGTGAACAAAAAAAGCACTGCAGTGGTAACAGCTATTAATTTATTTTTGGCAGTTTTAGCCAACAGAATTCAATAAACAAGGTTCTTAAAGGTTTTTGTTCTGTTGCAAGGTTTTTACTGCTTGATTCCTAAAAGCACTGAGCTCTACAACAGTATCTTTTATAAGAGGGACAGTTCCCCCTCACATTCTATTCTAAAATCTCAGAAAGGATTGTAAGTATTACACAAAGACAGCAAGAAAAAGACTGAAAATTCTTAATTTTGTATTATTGTATTAGTATGTAATGGACACATAAATATACTGCAATATTATGTATCTATTTTTAAGATAAAAAACCTACACATCTGACCACTGATCCCAAAATTATCAATTTTGTCTCTCCATAAATTAGATTATGCTTGTCATGTTATTCATTCATCAATTTAGGAAAAATGCACCCACATCACAGAGCTAAGGCTTCAACTGCAGTATCAATTTTGGTATGACTCAGGGCAGGGGGCAGCAAGGAATGGAGGAATTACTATTTCAGAGTAGCTCTATTCCTTAAATCCTCTTTAGATAATAGAACACAAATGGTGAAAACCACATTTTAGGAAGCACAGGCAAAGAGTGAAAAAGGACATTATCTTATAAAAGCTATAATTTGTATTAGAATATAAGTAAAAACCAGCACACATTTTCTGCTGAGCATCCAAGACCATTCAAAAATCAGCTTACTCCAGGCTGAGGAAAATTACTCCCATATAAGACATGGAACTTTAAAGAAACAGTTTTGCAAATATATCTGCTACATGCAATTATCACAGGAAGACTGGAAACAACGTTTCTCTCTGCCCTATCGGCCAGTCTATTCTTTTTTTGTGACGTGCTTTGCTTTTCCCAGAACATGGGAGGCAGATGCACTTGCTGTGCCTGTTAGCTCAGATCTTCTGCTGGTGCTTTTACTTTATTTCTGGTGTGCTGGTCACCAGCATAAGTCCTCAACCACACACAAGTCCTATTTTAAAACATTCCTAACCACGCAACTAAACCATTAAATTTCATTACATAAAAGCACAGGTTTAAAGTCATGGACTTTTTTTCTTTCCACTATTCCCCAATACAGTCTGCTGACAGAAGTGTAATTCATATAGTATACATCATACCTTGACATGGATAACAATAGTCACTAGTGAAAGGGGCTCCTATTGAACCTTTCAAGGGGACATACTAATAAAATAATAATTTTTTTCCTGCGCATTGAGAATGGCCTTAATCTGATAAAGCTATGAGACACACCTATTAGAACAACCTGCCTAACATACCAAAATGTTACTTTTAACTGAAAACACACGCTAGAACTAGTGTCTCCTTAACTTCTATGAAAAAAATAGATTGCCTTTTCAGTCAAGACAAAGATTTAGGTTCGTTACCAGCATTAAACTTGACAGTTTGGTGAGACGCAAAACCCTGACACCACTTCATGTCCAAAAGAAAGAGGAAAAATTTAGCAGTAGAATATATCAGTACATAAAATTGAGCTTGCATATACTTTAATAATGTCAGCTAGATTTTGCTTCTTTCTTTTTACATTTCTGAGAAAAAAGGAAAAGAAAAAGGAAATCCAAAACCTATGCAGATAAAAGGGTGGTGGAGAGGAAAAGAAGACACAGACAAGCTACAAATTATTCTACAGGAAATACTTTCTGGATTCAGGTTCCTACTTCACCCTCTTCACTAGGCTATCTGAGCATCTCCTAGTAGTGCAGCAGGTGATGTGACTAACATCCATCATATGAGAACAATACAGGCACCTGGTCTTTAGGGAACTAGTGATACATATCTTAGGTGTGATATAAGTTGGATTTTTCCAAGAGTAGGGAGAAAAAATGCTTTGGCTGAAACACTTGGAATTGGACAAAAAATTTCCTCAGACACACCACAAAGATTTCTGTGTTCTTTAACGTTGGAATAGTCATCTTTAATAGCAGTGCAACTAAAAAACTAAAACACGATGCTGTAGCAAGATAGGATACTTGGTGGACATAAGTTTGGTCCTTAAAGCATATAGTGAAACATTAAGTATTAACCAGGCATGAGAGAATACTGAGTAACTCAAGTTTCAGAATCTGGGAGTCATTGTGCTGATGAGTTCTGTGCACCATGCAAATATGAAATACTATTTCTATTAATGATGCCCATCTGCTTTGAAACAACACTGAGCTTACCTTTATATAATAAAGAGAAATGGATTCTGTAAAACATGAGACATGAAATAAAAATAGATGCATTAAGCCTTCTGAAGATGTGTACAGGTGCAGAAGTGCACCCAGAGATGGACACATTCTCCATCCTGAAATTTAACAGTTCTGTTGAGATACATTCTAGTGGTGATGGATATATATGTACCTCCAACTGATTCAATATTTTCTTGATAAGCTCAGTAGGCAAGAAAGGCTTCTTTTGAGCCATTTCCATTTTTTGTTTGCTGAGACAGATGCCTTGATCTCATTATCAGAGACAAGCACTGTTCAGTTGTGTTAATCTGCTGCGTGTTAGCTGGGACTCTCTACTTCCATACTAACAGTGACTTGAATAAATAAAGTAGTTTTACCTTTCAGCATGTTTTTCACAAAACACGTAATGAAAAATTTCCATCTTACTGAAAACTATTAGCAGCAGCTTGAAGTGTTTTCTCACTTTCTGCAAGGCTTTTTTTCAAACAAACAAATCTATTAAAACACTTGTCTTACTGCCAGATAATTATAGTAATACTGCTAGTTCAATATGAGTGATCTTAATTCTATGATTTCCTTCCAAATAAGGTAGGAGAGTCCATTATTCTGGAATTCAAGGACAGAAACATTTCAAATATATATAGTTACAGACCAGGTTCAGGAACCAATTCTGTATCCCTAAATAGTTTAAAAAAATACAAGATGCAAAATTAGAAGGTACCTTGCTTCATATATCATTAAAAAAAAAAAAACAAACCCTTCAGTAAATGTTATTCCAATTACAAGACAGAAAACTAAACAAAGCATGACAACAATTGTTAAGTGTACACTGCAGATTGTTCTGCCTTTCTAATAGCCCAATACAAGCCATAGGCAACTGCAATCAAAGTTTCTCAGCAAGATTTTATTCCCCATGATAAGGGAAATCCAGAACAGAGCCCAAAGAAAATATTGCCAAACTTGCAAGCCTTTTTCAAGCATGGCAGCAATATAATCACATAACATGGAGAAGAAAACTTCTGCCTGGGGATCATCCCTTTTTATCCATGCTTTTTTGAACCACTCCTTTCGCAGAAAGGCATCCAGCTCTACAATCTTTCTAAGGTAGAACCACTTTAAGTCTTTCCTTACCTTTGTGTACCCATAGTATTGCACATGAACATCAAACAGCAAAGAAATTAATAAAAATAGTATCAGGAGGTGAGGGATTACAAAACACCAATACAGCACAGAAAAATTCTAGATGGTGTCTTACAAATATGAACAAGGTATTCTGATACTGTGTTATCATCTATGGCTGTTAGCACTGAGCTCAGTTTCAGTGCTAATTATGGACTATACACAAAAGTACATTTCCCCCCCCCACCTCAGCCCACTTCTCATAACAGATCCACATAGAAAATCTCCAGCTTTGCAAGAACTATTAGCACAAAAAATTCTAGGGAAGTGTTAGAATTTAAGTACTCTATTTCTGCTATTTTATTCACAAGCTTTTACAGAAGCTGGGTGAGTGAAAAAGGACAAACACAGAAATAGGGAAGCATCACTAAGGCCTGTGTGTTCCTTAACAATGTAGATAATACAGAGGAGATCTGAGCAGTTAGAGATTGATTATTACCCAGTTAAAATAGCAGAAGGACAAACTTCAGAATGTAACCTAACCAAAGCAAAAACCATCAGGTTTTGTTCTTTTTACCTTTGTGACTAAAATTAACACTGATGTTATACTGACACAAATTGATTAAAAAAAAGTATTACACACAAGAAATGAAAACATTACATTTCAACTTATACACTTATTTTCCGTGGTGTGTTTACAAGTCTTCCAGTTCTATGGGTTAATTTGACCCATCACTCTGTGTACTCAATTAGTCACAAGAAAATCAGGGCCCCAACTAAACTGTAAGGATTACAAATTATATACTATTAGCAAGTCTGAACACTGTGTTCAACTAAGAACAATGATACAGGCAAGGAGACATTTACACTAAGGAAACAAGATGTGACAAGGAATGGCTCTGCAGAAAAACTGCCAAAATGAAACAACCCAAAACCCAGAAAACAAACAAAAACAAAACAAAACCAAAAAAACCCCCAAAAACCAAAAAATCAAAAAAAAATCAAAAAAAAAATCAAAAAAACCCCAAACCAAACAAAAACCAGTAGAAGACAGAGGAGACTAAGTAAGTAAGAGTATTTGCAGTCCCTTCACTTAATATGTGGAAGCTCCAAGTCAGAACCAGTTTTGAAATCATTCTAAGATTAGTGTTGCACTTTGCCTCACTAAATGAACTTCCAAATAAACAGAAGACTAAAAATGAACCAGTGATAACATTACATCTCTGTGTTAACAGCTCCTCCCTCCCCAAAGTGTTTACCTTTAAAGATCTAACTAGAGCATTAGAGATTCTTTGCATTCAGTAAACACTGAAAGAACCACAGAGCAACCAAAATTAACTAAAGTTTATTGTGCATTTGAATTTAGAATCTATGAGATCTTTATGCCTCCTTGACCAGTGAATCCTATCTTTCCTAATGTTTTGTAGGAGTCCGAGATGGCGCCTGTAGAATTTGATTTTCTGTAAAAATACACACCAAATCTGATTTCTGCTACATTAAGGAGTCCTCTGGTAAAATATAGGATGCATGGAATGAAATAAGCTGTAGTTCTAGAATGAGTCTTTAAGCTTACTTCCTTTAATACTTGACCACTAATATTAAAGACTACTGGATCAAACTACAGTTTTAATTGGATATATAGGGCATGATACAGTGGTAAACTGCAAGTTGGATGCTAAAATATAACATTGATTTGTCTTCTTTTACTGGAAATATTTGTAATATGAAACTAGGATACAATACACTCATTTTTAATGCATATTCTGTACAGAGGAAAGCTACTGCTGTCACCAGGTTACCCTCAAAGTCCATTCATCAAATAAATGCTAGATTAATTGGTTTGCTGTTTCTCAGTCTAAAATGAGATTACAGATTAATCTAATTCTCATTAATAGTGATGAAATGTTGATTATACAATTCTTACACTGCTTATTCCTAATGCACACACACAAAATTGGCCTGACACAGAATTTTTTAAAATAGCCTTATGTCAAATAGTTTAATGAATTGTTACATATATGAACTTGCCCAAGAGTACAAAATATCAGTTCCATATAAAAAACTTGGTTTTATTGGATGAAATTTTTGCACTAATAAGAAGAACAGACTGGAAAGAGAAAAGAAATTTCATTTTGGAGATAATATTTAACGTTCTTATTTCTTGGTAAATAGAGGAAGTCAAAGATGGGAATGTAAAGGAATAAAATGGGCTGGAAGAAATCCAGATGGAACATGTAACTCTAGAAGAGGGTTACACTGGAAAATGTGAGAGATGCCAGATAGGAAGACATCTGGAACCAGAAGTTGAAACAGCTGAAAAGTACAAACTGCAAGAAGTTATGATTATAGTGGTTGGTTCAGATGTTGCTCTAACACTAAAGCTTGGGAATACTTTAGGGGGACTACATAGGAAGAGGGACAGTTTTGATAAATTTCATTTGAAATACTACAAGTTTTAATCACAGGCACTGTGAGGCTCAGAAGGACATTTTAGTTTATCCATTTTGGAGGATCCAGCAATGAAAAGAATTCCTGAAGTGTAAAGATTTCTTCATGTCAGCATTCTCAGTCGTATTTACCCAAACCTGTGCTTATCTCATGACAATGGTGACCTTATTCAGATTTCAACTTTTTTGAACAGGACTCTACTTTGACCTAACCAGATAACAGAAATGATCTTCAAAAGAATTTACTGTGGGTTCATGCAAATGTAATGTCATGATTAGTAGGTGTCCTGTTGCACTTTTTCCTAAGCAATTTAGTTCCTCCAAAGCAATGAAATCTTGAAACACAGGAGAAATCACCTTGGGTTTCTTTAAATATCAGCATATTAAACAACAAAAAGTAAAATTTGTGAGTTTAACAAAGAGATTATAAAAACCTAACACAAACACCTCACTTTCCTTCTGGACATCTGTCATAATGAAAGATGCTTACTGGCTTTGATTTTCATATGGACAACTGAATTGTCTTTTCATTTTTGAAGTGATTTGAATGTGCTAAAAAAGGAACATTTTCTCTTATGCTCTTTGAAACCCATGCTGTTAGGGTACATGGATTCATAAGTGCTTGTGCATTTATTAATTGTCTCTTTTCTCAAGTTCTTTTGATCCAAAATAATGCACACTGTGAAAATTTGCTCATTTCCTCATTCCAGTTAATCTCAATAACCTCTGTCATACCAGAAATGGGATCAAATTATATTCTTCCATTTTTTAAAACCAGTAACCAGTTTCCCAGACATGATTTCCACTGGAAAACTGGCATAGTTTTATACATGTTCACACTGCCGCGCATCTATTATAATCTTTTTCTTCTCCATATTCCTATTTTTTCTTTTTAACCCTGGTTCCTTTGTGTTGCATTCTCCTCTTCTCTTTAGCCTTTTGTTTATTAGAAATCCTCCCCTGAGTTTATTGTTGCGTGCCCCGTTACCCCCTCACCCCTTCCCAACAATCCCTGATCATACAAGCAGTCAATTCACAAGAGAAGAGGAATTTCCCTAGAGCTGCACTGATAGCTTTCATTTTCTGGTTACGTGCATTTCTAGGACTCCAACATATTTTGCCTGGACACCTTTTTCCAGATTGTGTTTGATTACTGGATTCATGCTAGATATGGAACCCAGCCCCAGCAGTGTAAGCAGTTCAAAGATTGAAAATATTACATACATACCAGCCCAAATCCAAACTTGAAACATAGTAAGGGTGATGTAAGGATATGAGGACAGATGCATGTTTAGCAGAATGTAAAGTGTTAGACCAGAAACTGATCCTCAGACTCTGTTGGAATTTCTGGGCATTTAGTATTTCACCAGAACACAAACAATATAAATTATATTAATGTGTTTGTAGTAAAAATGAGTGCCAATGCATTTACACCCCAAAAAGTTATTTCCCCAGCAGCAACAAAAGTTTTCATTAAAATCTTGTGTAACCTCTGTCAGTATCAGTGATCCAAATGGGCTAACGCTCCAAGTCAGGATTGTCTCTTGGGTTTTTGTTTGTTTAAATACAGAGCCAGAATGTATCTCTGGACTAATACAAAAAGGCAGTAGGTTGTAACAAGATGACAACGTGAAAGGAAATATCTGAGACAAAAGAAACCTTCTCTTTAGCTGCACTTCCTTGACAAAACCTTCAGACTTAGCTGGCAGGCAAGGAGTTTCATTTGCTATATAGAAAGACAGACACAGAATTATTTCCTAAGAGCTGACATAAAAAAGTTGTCTGCAACTGGACAGATTTCTGAAACCCTGACAATAGAAGGGTTTAAAGCCCCGTGCCACAGGTCACTATTCCTCTCTAGTGAACAGGAGCTGTTATAGCCCGCCTTTCATTGATTTACCATTACTGAACAGATTCCTCATTTTAACAAAACATATTGTTATATTCTAGATAAGTCTTTGACAATTCTTTACACTAACCCATGGAATTCAATTGCCACCATTAATTTCACTCTGGTATTTATCAGCAGAAGCTTTTTTCCTGCAAGAACCAATTTATTTAATTGAATAGTTTAAAGGGCTCCAAAACCACATACAAAAGATGAGGTTATAGCTAATAGCTTTCAAATATACTTAAAAGCTTGAATCGTTAGCAGTTGCTTAAACTAGGAATTTTTTAGTGCAAGCCAGAATTTATTGCAAACCAGTCTTAGTGTTGCGATTTTTCACATTTAATTTTTTCACAAATATAGGAGGCAGTTAAAGTATTGTTCTGTATTTAGGAATAAAGCCTGTACTTGGCTGTACTTTCACTTTTCCATTTTTTTGCATTTCTGGAATATCACATGCACTGTTTCCTCAATTTATTATCTGAGTATTAAGTTCTTAAACACATTTATCCCCACAATTTTCTTAAAAGGTAAATAAATCCAGTTCTTCCCATTTTACAAAAAACAGAGGCACGCAATTCCAGAAGAACTGGAATGCTGTAATGCTGTTTCAGATAAGAATTTTTTGGCTCCCCATGCATTAGAAGAAATAGGCATCAAAGGATGGGACATGGGAAACAGCTTCAGTGCAGTAGCTATTTCGAGATCACAGTCCTGATCACACACAAAATGCACCTGGGGGTGAGACAATCTCATTCCTAGCTCTTATCCTTGCAAATATTTTGAGCTTTCCATGAAAAAGGAAAGAATTTCTGTAGATGGCTCACTGCTGAGTGCCTTGAGGATAAGCAATGAGTCACCACTGAGAAAGATACAGGTTCAAATCTACTACAGGAGGGAATATCCAGTATTTTTGTGTCCAATCAGTGGGCTATGACAATAGTGGTGTTACCTCCCCACTTCCTCTGATCAAAGGAGCTCTGCACGTGACTGGGTATGGACTAGGTATGTATGCCATAAGATCAAACACTACAAATGAAAAATGAATGCCAGCAAAATTCCTCTTAGTTTTACGCTAAGTGGATATAAAAGTAGACAAATAAATTTTCAAGACCTGAGAACCACTGCCTCTGGGTCACATGAGAGTGGAAAACAAGACCACACTGACAACCTGTTAAATGGTACTATTAACCTGAGATTATTGCTGTGCAGAAAAAGGCAAGAAGGGATAAAGTCCAATACCCTTTTTCAGAATTATGACGAATGTCAAAGAAGTTAGGGAAAACCTAAGCTTCTTTGAAGAACTGAAGAATATGCTGCAGAAATCAATAGTAAGATTGCTATCAATATGTTTGGAACAGGTCCAAGATTATTATCTCTGACATTAACAAAGAAATTGCAGCAGTTTGCATTTATATTTCCTTTTAGCAACAATGGAAGAATGTACTAGGACAGAACAGAGTTAACCCTTTCTCTGGCTTGCTTTGCATGCATAGTTTGTTGGGGTTTCTTTAAAGTCTTTATCTTAGTTTCTGGAAAAATACGAGTTTGGTGACTTGGATTTTTTCTTTTGGTTTTATTGTGGTTTTTTTCTGTTTGTTTGAGGTCTTTTTATTCAAATAAGCAATTCTGTCTGTATGGAACCACAGAAAAATACAGCATCTTAAATTATTCATCAAGCGAAGCTGTTGCCAGCATCTGATCACCCCTAACCATAAAGTAAGGCTGCAGGAGCTCTAAAGGAGTAAGGAGCTTTCTGACAAAAAAACCCCCAAACCAATTATATACTATAAACTTTAAAGAATCAAATGGAATGCCAAATCCTGAAAGTTTGACTTTTTAAGAAAAAATTCTGTTGACTTCAGTGGAAATTTGTTAAGTAAGATTAAACATCTCTAGATCTAATCTATTAATTCCAATTAAAGAAAAATGAAATACAATGCAATGATGATGGGAGGCAAAATTCAGATACTTTTACTTTGGATCAGAGGGTACAAACCCAGTCTTGAATTATGACTTCTAACTTGAAACAATATTTAACCTTTACCATGATATTACACAAGATGCCAAATACTGCACAACCTATAAATACAGAGTATTTAATAAAATACAGGATGACATACCTATCCGAGAAATTACTAAACACAGACATAATTACTTGTCTTAACAATTACACTGGTTGTGGACCTACTCCTGCATGGGTTTTTAATATTCTGCATATTATTACAAGCCACAAATAGTTATACTCTTTCACATATTAGAAATCACAAAGAGATTTTTTCAATTCTCTACGAACTCATCAAGTTTTGCAATACATACTACAAAACCATACCAGCTATTTACATACTGTGATAAATAATGCAACAAACATGCATGGAAATGAGAACAAAAAGAAATCTAATATAATATTAAATACTCACCATGCAAAACCCTTTTCCAATCATTCTGTATGTTTTCTGCCTCTTTCAGACTACACTAGATTCTCATTATGTAAAAAAATTCCACTTTTGTTTACAGCATGTATTTATGTAGTTCAGATCATGAAGTATGAAAGAAAGTCATAACCAGGACAAATGCTTATGCATATTGTTCTCCTTCTAGCAAAGCAATTTTCTAGTTGTTTTTTGAATAACCATCAAATAATCAGGTTAAGAACAAAATGACAGTAAAAATCATCTGTTTCTAGACATACAAACAGACAAATCCCTCTTTCACAGAGTGGAAGTAAATCCCCTGCATTCATAACTTTTTTGAGACTTCATTAGAATTAAACATCAATTCACTACTAGAATCATAGAATCATCCCAGCACTTCATACATAACATAAATGTTTTTTCATCTAGTATAGAAGGCTTTAAAATAAACCCAAAGACCTAAACACATCTGGAGTTTGGAGATACCTGCATTTGCAACTTTCAGTTAGTTTCATTCTAGCTGTAAATCTCTGTCAAAACACTACCCTGCAATACACCCTGAAAATTCAGGAAATTGGAAATTATATCTATACATGAACTGTACAGCTGGGGCTGTTTTAGTAACAATGCATCTTGTGCCAAACCACATAAACAAAATGATTCAAAACAACCTTCAATTGTAAGTGAAGTATAAACCCATATATGACAATTATTGAAAGTGTTTTGTATTCCAAAATTATAGAGACACCACTTTGTAGTGTGGCCTGAGGCAAGTATTAGTGATCATTTTTAGTATGCTGGAACAGGGATATTGGTAACAAATTTTCATGACAGACACACACACTCAATGAGATAATAAATTAGTTTCCCAAGTGAAGGCTCACTAATAAGATTGGATCTAAAATTTAGGTCACTTAATTTTAAGACTCAGCTAATGGGCTAAAAAAAAAAAAGAGTATAACTTCATAACATAAATTCAGGTTCAATCTTTTTTACCATAAACATTAGCACCATTGTAAAGTTGCAAAGAGTAGGCTTCTTGTAAAATGAAATGATCTAATTGTAAAATGCATTTGATATCTCCTTGCAGGGAGGTTATTTCTAAAAGAAAAATAAAATATTCTGTATTACATTATGAAGTTATAAAATTTAGGCAATTAATTTTTAGTGCTGTGTAAGGTCTGATGTCACTGGAAAGATAAATTTGTAAAACTTCTTTCCAATATGATTTATTGATTCTATTTCAAACAGTGCTTCTTTTATTTGCAAATACCAGAACTATTATACAACCAAAGAAACTTTGCCTTTTCTTCTTTAGTATTCAGAGGTGACAGGAGAGTGTGAAAGTCCTTTAACTCCTTGAGAACGGTAAGAGAAAACTCATAGCCTGATAAGGTTAGAAATAGGCCATTCGGCCTGTTTCACACAGAAATAAGATATTGTGACATATTCCTTGAGTACTGAGCAGCCTGTAAATGGCACTTGCAGTAGCACCACATGTGGGCATTAGGAAAATGCAGTGTGAAGGCTGTATGCTAGAGTTAATACTTTCCTTCTCTTTAGCAAATTCCGATTACTAGAAGAAGTTCTGTTAAAATAATATACCAATAAATTTTCCACCTACGAGGCAAAGAAAATTTTCTGAGAGGGATGTTTTACAAGGTCATGTAGTGATAGGACAAGGGGTAATGTATTTAAAGTGAAAGAAGATAGATTTAGCTTAAATATAATGAAGAAATTCTTTATTGTAAAGGTGGCGAGGCACTGGAACAGGTTGCCTCAAGTTGTGGATGGCCCATCCCTGGGAGTGTTCAAGGCAAGGCTGGACAAAGCCTTAAGCACCCTGGTCAAGTGAAAGGTGTCCCTGCCCATGGCAGGAGATTGGAATGAGATGGATTGGAATGAGGTGATTTTTAAGATCCTTTCCAATCCAAACCACTCTATGATTTTTAATGTATTGCAAATCCCTCCCCTCAGACTTTGGCAGTGTCCAAAACTTACCATTTCCATTCTCTACTATGGCCAATGGCTCTCTGCAAATTGTCGTCTTTCTCAAGGGATTAACAGTCCTTTGAACTTCTGCCAGCAGCACTGCTTGCATTGCCTCAATAATCTGCCATAAATGCAAATTATTACGGGATGATATCAGTATCTCAATTATTTATCTAAGTATTTGACAATTTTAACCAACTAGCACAAAATCTTGAGACTGTCCTGGTGAATGTCATTAGAAAGTCGACACATTAATAAATCTTTCAGACAGTGATAACCATGTGTCTCTACATACACTGAGAACAAAAGGTTAACTAGATAGCAATAAAATGCTGTAAGTTGTCAGTCAGGACTGCTTCCCAATAAACATTCATTTTCTTTAATGCCAAATCTACAATCAGTCACCTACTGCCTCCTTGATTTCAAGGATAAACAATTACTAACAATATATATTATAAGGTGATAACAGCTAATATGAAGTATCTTCATTTTTTTTTCCTGATGTGTGAAAAATTGCTTGATAGACTGAATAATGACCTTGTGTTTTGACTTTTTTAGAATTCCTGGCATCTAATCTCTCTGATAAAATTCAAAAATGTTTTATTAGTGGTGATGCTCTTATCCTCTAGCTCAAACATAACACCCCATTTTTTTTTAACACAGAGAAATATCACCTCAATCTCCTCTTATGCAAAAGGAACATCTGCTGGAGTTCTGAGCAGCCTGTAAATGGCACTTGCAGTAGCACCACATGTGGGCACTAGGAAAATGCAGTGTGGAGGCTGCATGCTAGAGTTAATACTTTCTTTCTCTTTAGCAAAGAAGTCCCAGGAGAATGAAGAACATTTAAAGATGTAAGGCTTCTACTTATAAAGCACGTAGAAGTTTCTTATGAATTGAAGTTGATATGCAGGATCCCTCAAAGTGCATGGAAGAGAGATTGTTTGAACTCACTAATCAAGTATCTGTCCTCAAAATCTCTAACTGCCCTTGTAAATTCAAACCTTTACACGGAACAAAGGCTGTGGGTGTCCTTTGTGACAAAATCCTTTATCATAGACAAATATACTACAGTCAGGTCCACAATGTAAAAGTTCACTGCAAGTGAACCCAGGCGCTATGTTATTCAACATAGCACAAACCTTCATCTTGTTATAACAGAACTTTATTTTACAGGGGAAACCAAGGGCAGTTTCCAATTCCTCACATCTATACAACCCTGAGCTTTGGGGATTACAGATCCTGACTTTGCTGCAGACTCTTCCAATATAACTACAATAAAATAATTAAGAAAGAGAAGGAAACATGGACACGTTTTCATTGTCCTGGGGAAATTTTTGACAAAACAATTCTTACACAGGTACACAAAAGAAATCTGCTAAGAACCTGCCACTAATCTGGATCAGATGCTCTTTACCTGTATCACTCCCATGTATGCCAGTCAGGCAGCATTTGTAATAATTTCCTCTAACATCTTAAAGCAAAATACTGCAACAAATGGCACAATGTAATATTACTGTAGAAGCACTGTACATGTCTCTGCATGTTATTTCTGTGTCTTTCTTGAGTCTGCATTTCCACAGTGCTTGGTGAGGTTTCACATTTAGTTTCATCTTCTGGCTGAATCTTAACCCCAAAATTTATATCATTATCACCAAGTTTAATACTCCCCAGTAGTTTTTCCTGTTTCTAACATATAACAAATCTACATGAGCACCTTTCATTTGCTTTGATCATTTCCACTTATCTTTACTGCCCTTCTGCATATCAATTGGCTGCCTTATTGGCTACACATGCTTTCGTTTTTTTCCCTATAATTGTAATTGATGTTGAAAATACATTGTGTTTTTTAGTTGGGATTGTTAAATGTGACAGAAATTATGCAGCTTTGTTGACTGAGAAAGTATAAATAGCATATATCAACCTCTAAATACTGATATTAAAAGTGAAAGGTAATTGTTTGAAGCAGCAATAATACAGAATAATTCAAAAAGACAAGCGAACAAAAGTTGAGGTAAGTTGTACTGTTACATCTATACTAAGTTATCCTGGCTTTCTTTTCTACACTTCATCAATTACTTCCAAGGATTACTATTCTCTTTCTAATGAGTGGGTTTAAGGAGAGGAGTCAACAGATACCACTCCTGGTTATTGCTCAGGCCATAACCTCTACAGGTCTGAGACTTGCAGAAACTGCCCCCCAGGTGCCTCCATAACACAGTCACATCACAGAGCAAAAAATACAGATCAAAACATCAACTTGAATTATCCAGTGTGCTTTCCTCTAATTCAGCACACTAATTGTCAGGACAGTTGTCTCTATACTTCTATGGAACTGTTTCTTTTTCTTCATATATCTGAAAAGACGAACATACAAGTAATTTCTGGGTGGGATGGGAGTATGGCAAGAAGCGGCTATATTTTATCAGAAAGAACGGCAAACAGATGAAGATGACCTTTCCTTTCAAGTCATCTGGGAAAACAAAATTTAAAAATATTTTTAAAATACACACATTTAAAAAATTTCATTCTGAAAAAGACCTCCCTACAACCTTCAACAAGTCAGTAGACCCCTGATAAAACATTTGCAGCAGGTTTTTTCAGTTTCTTTGTTTGCACAGAATCTGTTACAGTGCTGTAAGGAGATGAGGAATCAATCAATAATTGGTAACTCCTTTAGGTCATGCCTGAGGAACCAGCACCCTTCACTGAAGATCACAATACTAGAAGTTTTTAAAACAGCGTAACAAGTGATGTTTTTGGTAAATGTACTTGAGTGCTTGGTCAGGCTGCTCAGGATTAATAAACTGGCCATTAAACTGTGATTGCATGAACAAAGTTTTAACAAAACCATGTTATTGTCAACAAAAACTGTAATTTTGTATAAACCACTGGTCACTAAATATCGTACCTATTGCCAACATCTTGGTTTTTTGAATCTTACAAGTTTTATGGCACTTTGGTGGTCATCAATCCAAAATCTGCACTACTAAGTGGGTTAACAAAGCTTATTGCAGCTACAATACTGTACCCGAATAATGTTAAAATTTGAGAAGCATTGAGAGCATGATATTTGCAGTACCTGACAATTTCAGTGTTTTAAAGTCTTTTTTAAGTGAAAAAGTGTGAGGCAGCTTATTCTATACCTTCCAGCACACTAACCTCCTGTGCTAGATGAGACCAGTATCGCTGTATACACTGATCAGTTGCTAAACAGACTCCACAATATAAATACCTTAATCTCACATAACCAGTTATGCTACAAACACAATTTTTATGAATATATGAACTACTCTCTAAAGAGTTTCAGTGGCTGACCACGTCAGCAAGAGATGATATGCATTCCACGTGACAATTGTAACTATTGAGGTTTCAAAAAAAAGAAAAAAAACCTCTTACTGCAAGAGAAAGGGGAGAGAAGAATTCAGAAATAATATGGAAGACCTGCAGGCAGTAGGGATGTAATAAACAACTGATAAGCTCAAGATGAAATGCTGGAATCAATTGAATGGGAATATTTGCAGAAACCATTTTTGTCTAATAGAACAGGGGATTATTACTGCACCACCCTTGCAAAACTCAGCTCTGGAAAATATTTGCATTTGAAGCAGCACAGAGTTGCATTCAATTTCAAATGCAATACCATAAACTAGATTTGTAACAGGTATTTCCCCTTTCTGGAATAAAATCCATTGTGCTCAGAGTATAACATTTTAAGTTTTGTATCCCTGAATATTAACTCACTCAAACAACTACACTACTTTATTTAAATGCGTATTTCCAAAATGAAACATGGTCTCTAGATTTCACTGCTCAGATTGTTTCACTGCTGCTTGTCAACTCTCAAACAGTTATTTATCTCTCAAGACTTCAGATTCTTCACTAACAATAGGGATGGGCATCATCTGACCTGAAGAACCCATAACTACAGGATTTGCAAGTCCATCTTAAAGAGTGGTGTAATAATTAAGGACTTGACATTTTCTTTTTCTTCCATAATAATGCATTAGTATAGACACTGCCCCTATTTTGGCCTTTTGCTTTCCTGGAGCATAAAATGGCATTTTTGATGTAAGTTACATGTAGTTGTTAGAGAAGAGATAACTCATTTCTTAAATAAATGCTATGATCAAGAGGTGAAAGACTAGCAGGAGAGTTACTTTGTCACATCTAAACACGTACTTTAAAGCAAAATAGTTTCATGAGTAGCATAATTCATACTGTAATACTAATCTGCTTTCCACAGACCTGAACGGCAGGACTTAGGCAATAGTTTCCCCATAAATTATAACTATTAGGTCACATTACTGATTCCAAATACTAAATTACAGCAAAAGATACTGAAGGATTACATTGCTACATCTGACACAGGCTATTTCCTACCTTTACAGATTGGTCATTCCAACAGCAAATGAGCTTCAGCAATGAAATGCTCCCAAAGTCTGGGGAATGACATCTACTCTTACCTGAAAACACATATATAGCTTATGAACTGACAATAGACAGAGAAGCATAGAAACAGAAAAATATTGTAACGTTTTAAAATTTTCATTTCAGCAACATACGTGAGAAGATCTGAAAAAATGTTATTTCTTAGAACATGCTCTCATCTGATGCATTCAGCACAAAGCGTTCAGACAACCTATTGCTTTAACATTTATTCACATCTGAAATTAAATTAGTGTTGGGGTTTTTTCGCTGGTTTTGGGGGTTCTTTTGTTTTTTTGCTTTGTTTTTGCTTTCTTTTTTTTTTTCCTGCTTTTTTGGGGGGGTTATTTGGTTGGTTTTTCTTTGTTTTTTTTAACAGAACTGATATCCCATAGAGTATTCTTTCATCACAATTTTCGAAAGATATTAAGAATATTTTCTGGTTTGGACTACTTAACTATGCATTCCCTGTTCTGCTGTCCAGCAGGTCCTTGATGAACAGGCTGTTCCTAGAATCTCTGAGATCTGCAAATCTCAGATGAGATTTTAATTTGCAAATCTGAACAACAGTATGAACTAGGATGGCATATGAGTTATGTAACCCTGGAATTTTTAGGTCACTCAGAAAATCTATTTTTATGTTCATGAACATTTTAGTCACCTCTACACCATCTCCATGCCTTTCCCCTACTTATTTTCTATTGTCACTTGATTTTGTGTTCCATCTCTTTTTTCCAATGGACATTTCTACTGTCATTGCAAGTTCTACAGTTACGGTGTATATTAGACTTGGGGAAGGAAAGGTTAACAGATTTTGATGGGGATATTAAGGTTTACCTACACAGCACAGGGATTTGATGTAAAAGAAGTTGTGTTTTCAGTCTAGACATGGCTTATTCTGTAAGAAGAACACCATATTTTTCAGGTAATGTGTACTGACAAGTGTCCATATTCTGTTTATGGTTTTTATTTAAACATTCTTTGGTTAGTTACATACTGTAAACAAACCAAGGCTGGCTTGCAAAGCCAAGACTGATGAACAATGGCCTGTGGGACATTAACGGGAACAGATTACCTTTTTCTGCCCTAAGCCGAAAGTCTAAAGGCATTATTGAACAGTCAGGATGGCTCTTGCATTACTAAGGCAACAGTTTGCTTGGAGGGCCGTATATATTATTGGGTGGGCACGTAATGGTGATGAGGGAGATGAAGGAGGGGGGAGAGAGCAGTGTTTGTCTTATTACGTTTTTGTTTTTCAGATTGCTAGAAAGTGTCTTTAGAAACTCAGCTAAATGTCTTGTCATGACAGTTAACAATTTGTTTACATGTTTTTTGTGATATTTACAGAAGAAAACATAGGAATTCAGTTTATGTTTGCAGACTGGGACTGCAAAAAGAGAACTTTTATTTTATCATTACTGAAATTAAATTCTATATTTTAGCAACAAAAAGCATGCAAAAACATAACACTTAAAAGTAAATACTGCCACTTCACATACTTACTGCTTGGTAAGTCTCCATAAAAACTGGGGCATGAAAGTGTTACTGTTTCTACATTTCGCCCTTTGTCATGTACAGATTCTGATTTCTGTGGACTAAAAATATGAAACTATTGCAAAACCTGAACACAGATACAAAAAATCTTAAGTATTAAGGTAGGGTTGGGGTTTTTTTACAGTAGGTACTCTGCTATCAGTTACTATCAACCACAATTTAGTTCCTCCTCAGAAGAAGCTGCTTGCATTCTTTTGCCTACAACTTGGCCTTGAAACATTCACATATACACAAATACTGAAAAATACCATCCAAATGCAGGAATTTAAGCCTAACAGGCTTTGAGTCAAATGTGAAGTTTTATTTTTCAATAAAGAAATAAATTCATATGTAAGGAACTGAATTAAGCTATCATTTTCACACAAGAACTTGCCTGGGTTTTTTTCTAACACATAGGACAAAATTTCAAGGGAAACTAAAAGCCTTTTTTATAGGTTTCTTTTTTTTTTTTTTCCACAGTGGTAAATAATTCGGAGTATCATTACAATACTTGGAATTTCAGTAGATGGCTACAATTTAGGTGTGTACATATATTTGCTCTTTCTGAGTCAGTAACTCAGCAACCCAACCCTTGAAAACAAAGGATATAGATGGCAGAGAAAGAAAGTAAAAAAACCATTCCAAACCCCTGCACAATTTTAAACTATTTCATTTAAATATATTGCTAGAGTGACCTGACAAAAACTACATTTATGTGTCATTAAAAAATAACATATTTGCCTTTCAAATTCACTACAATAAACAGTGAGTCATAATATTTCAAAAGACTTTACAATACCAAACAACTCTGAAAGCTTGCAGCTTGAGAGCTTTAAGTTAGACACACAAATGTCATAAAGCAGCAGAAAAATTCTTTTAAGATCTTTTCTTCCCAGATTCTTCCTGTTTCTGTCCCACTTTTGTGATCCAACATATTTTGCTGCAGGTTCCTTTATTTTCACAGGCTGTGTCAAGTTGCAAAAAATCAACAGATAGACAAACACCAGAACCCTCGCAAGCTGTGAGATCTGTCCTATTAACTACTTCTGCAAATACTGTGGTGGATTAGAATTCAATATGTAGCTTTCTTTTCCCCTGAGCATACTGTAGGTTTTGGCTAAAGCAACTGTCCAAAGAGGTTTGGCTGCATACTGTACTTTTAGAAGGAAAACTCACCAAAATAACATTTGCTAAAGGTGTTACATAGGGTTTATGCCTTTATGTATCCTAGAGAAAACTTAAAATGATATAGCATTGTTTGGGGGGGGAGGGGGGAGAGAAGACATTTTTTCCTTGCAGCAACTTTAATATTTGTAATTTTACAGGATGTATGTTCCAAAGCCAGGATGTGCATATCTGGGAAAAATGTTTGATTCTGGTACACTGATTAATTTCAATTACACAAAGTCTTTCAAAAAGAGTGCTGGAATACACAATGCAAGCATAAAGTACTTTTTTGCATGGAAAGGAATTCCTGTTCAAGCCAGAATCCTGAAACAAGCATTCATGCAAGAGCTTGTGTTGAATATGGACCAACAGGCAACACGATTAACAGCAAAAGTAACTGAGAAATGTGCATTTGGCCTGTGGGATGGTGCACATGTCTTGAGAGATGCTGAGTGCCTAGAGCTTTGTGGGAGATGCAGATATTTGCAGCAAGATCAATATTTTCTCTTCCCCCTTCTTGCCTTGGGGCCACAGCGTCACCGACACTGAAGTTAATTGTCCCTAAAAAACTAAATACAGACCAACCTACGTTTGCCAAACAACAAAAAATCCATGGACAATATCCATTGCCTGATTAGCATGCTCTATTTGGCTTGGTCAAATACTGTTGAGCACGTTATTTTCCTTTTAATGCTGAAAAAGCATATAGTCAATACATTTGTTTTGAGTAACATAAATGCTATTTGGGATGATTCTCACAACACAAGGGCCGATGAGGCATTCACTCCCAGTAGCTGCCATCATTACTGGGGGCATTGTACTCCAGACAGTACAACTAGGACAGACTATTCTTGTCTCTTATGTTTTATTTATCTGTGAAGCCAAGGGTTCCATGGCAAAGGAAGTATATTGCTTATAGGGAGTGGAAGTTTAAACAGCACAGATGTCCTTAACGCACACCTTACAATGTTCCTAAAGAGACCTCATTATTCTACTTAGTTTGAACTGCAAAAAAGAGTGATCTCTGGAAAAACTGGGTGTGAAGCTGGATAATTCAAGTTCTAATGAAAAAAATTCTTGCATCAGTTTTCATCTGCTGAACAGAAAAATGTAAAGGTAATTTTATCCCAATCTTTTCTTCAAAGAACATCTGTCACAAAGCTCTAGAGAAAAAAATATATGCTTCATTGAAAAAGTACACATTTAAGAAAAGTTTGCTCTATTTTTCATTTTTTAACCACTATAAAGGAAGAGAAGACTCATAATGAAGTTCTTACCTTTCAATTTCATCTGTAACTGCTGAAGGTGTGTTAATTATCCTGTTGATTAAAGCTATTCTGCTAAATAAGAAAAATACTGTTTCCAAATCCGTTATTCCATAATCATTATTCTCAGGTCCATCCTTCTTTGCAGATTGTCCTTCAGTTGCAGCAAGGTATTTTTTTGATAAATCAAGGACTCTTTTTGAAAACAAGTTGAAAACTTCATGTTGTCCAGGCACACCACAATCAGTACATTTCCATCCTGGTAACATTAGCGATAGGTGGCTTTCATCTGACACAAGTCCAAAAGAAACAGGACACTGAAGCCTCAGGATATCCAAGTGTCTCACACAGAGATTGTCTATTTCTTTATCTACACCCCATGGTAGGAGACATGACAAAAACAGTTTAGCTGTATCAGGGGTGACGCTCACATCAATGTCTCCTGATGGCTGCATTCTGATCTTTCTTGAACTCTTCATTTTTTTCTGTCTTTTCATGCCACCGCTTTCTTCTGCAGGCCTAGCTGCATTATTATCCCTATGAACTTGGTCTGAACAAACAGTCTCTGCCTGCCCATCTACTTGAGGTATGAAGGCACCAGTTTTATTTCTTTTTAATGTCAGTGCCCTTTTCTCAGCAGTACTTTTAGCTCTTTCAAGAGTGTACTGGTTATGGAATGATTTCAATGATTTTAATCCATTGAGTTGAGATGACAGAAGTTCTTCAAGTTTTTCCAGGTCAAATAAGAGAATGTGAAAGTTTGCATTGTTCCATTTTGTCTTAGCTGGTAAAATAGTAAAGGGCTGTTGGATGCAGCTGGTATCACTTAACTGAAAGAAAAATATTAAATGTCCAAACAAAAAAATCTAACAGTACGTTGCAATTTTCAAGACATCAACAAAGAACTGCCTATGGAATAGACAAAATGTATTAACTCTGTTAAGTTCAATTTAATTATATTTATTCAGTTTTGCTTATGTAAAAAAGATTTCCTTCTAAATAGCTTAAGATATACAGAAACATCTGTGTGTAAATACTATAAAACAGGCTCCTTAGCATCTTCAATTACACAGCCATACTGTAGATTCTATGCATCTTTGCAAAAACTCTAGGCTGGTATTTCCTCTGCCGAGTCTCATTTCAACCTAAAGGGATTTTGGGAAAATTTTAAAGAATAAAACCTTTGTTTTTTTCAAAATAAAGCTAGAGAAGCAAATCCTACAATATTGCAAAATTTTGGCAAACCCTGAGTGTGTGCATGCCTTATTGCAACTTGATATATGGGAGAGATATATATATATATATATATGGGATTTGTATGGGATAAAGACTATGCCTTTTGCCATTTCAAAACATGCAAAGCTATCTAAAAGTGTCTTCATTCTGAGATTAGGCACACATCAAGAACATTAAGGAACCTAGGTAAATAAATATACATATGTAATAAATATACATATACAAAATATATACCACATATACAATTAATTATCTTAGCTGAAAATAATTGAGAGGAAAAGGCTACAGAGCTACTACAATGTTTGTGAACATCTGACTTTATCATGTGCCATCCTATTTCCTACCTGCATGTTTCTAGAATTCTCCATACTTCTTCCCCAACTTCAAAGCCCATTCACAGTAATGGTAATTTGTAAAGCATCATTTCAGTGCTACATACTGACATGATAATTGTGCTGATATAAAAAACACATGGCTGATTACAGTTAATAAATGCCCAAAGAACACAGCTTTTGAAACCAGAAGATTTGAAAGAGCTACAGCTGCGCACAAGTTTAGACGCACATGTCAAACTGTGGAAGTAACTTGATGATGATGAACTGTCAGCTGAACATCGGGAAATGTCCAAAATCATGTTCACAAAAATTTTACTCCATTTTAGCCATGCAGTTTCATTATTTAAATGGTAAATTGTCATTAAGAAGAAAATTTTACATCTTTTCTTTTACCAGTGTCCTTGGCAATGGGTAGACACTATGCTGTGACAAACTCCAGTAGAAGGGATGTCTCTGGGCACTTCTGAAAATCAGCTGATGAGTTCACACAGTGACACAACATCTTATATCATAATCCTGCTGCATCTGCTAAAGAAGTATCTTTTACCTTCAGGGTAACACCAGAAGTGAGGGAATATAAACTCCTCGTTGACACTTCTGCCCCTTTCTTTAAGCATTTATGACTTGTTTGTTTTTATTGTCCTGCACAAGCTTATGCTCTCAGCACCATGCTCAGTCTATTTCACCTTTACAAGCAGAAAAACACGTCAAGAAGCAACTTTTCATCTTAGTAATACTTTTGCAAACAATCATACCAGCTTCCGTATCACTAGCAATACAGAATTTTCTAGATCAGTGTTAGTTTTAATTTTCTTATGATAATTTGAAACACTCTACTAATGCAAAGAACTTTCTGTTGAAAATAGTTAAATCTCAAAATGAACCATCAAGTGTTAATAAACAGGGCAGCAAACAGATCTTGCTGGAATGCAATGTTGTTTACCTCATTTTTCTCATGACCACTCCTTACCTAACTCCTTTTACATTACAAATTATGATTTTATAGAATTAGCTATTTTTAAACTGTTAATGTTGTAGTACAAATAATGCAAGGAAAAAATCAACTGTATAAACTCTGTCAGTTGACTATTTAGTTTTGGGCAGTAATACAATTTGGCTTTTTGTTATTTAGGGAATGATGCTCCCACCAGATGAGGATGTACTCTAAATACATAATCTCATTTAAAGATCTCCATAGGGAGCCATAAGTAAGAGATTGTAACTGCTTGTTCATGTTTTCTTATACCTTTCCTTTTTCATTTTTCAAAAAATAATACATTGTAGTTAAACACTAGGATTATTTTAATCTTTAATTATGCTGTTTCCTAATAGATAGGGAGAACCCTACGGAATGCAAACACTGGAATTCACAGGCTAGCTTTGACATTAATTGAAGCTATTATTATTTGGCCAATCATTTTCTCTTTATATACACTTACACATTTGGTTGATTCACATTTAGAAACCTTTAGTGAAATCACTATCCAAACAAAGGAAAACACAGTGACAATGTCAATCCATTGAGACATCTGGTGATGCCACTACATGTGAAGCCACAATAAACATTTATGGTTTATTGGCAATATGAAAGTTTATGGACATTGATCCTAAAAGTGTCTGCCAAGTTATCTTAGCTCTCTGCCACAGGCATTTCATTTCAATGAAAGCAGGTGGGCATCCAAAGCTTTAGACATAAAATACTATTTAGGAAATATAGGCAAGTTATTCCCAGTAACAGAAGATTACAGGGAATGGAAGGAAACACATAGAACTAACTACAAACTAGAGAGCTAGAAACAGCATTTGTTGACTACTGAAAAGCAGATTAACAGGCATTTACATCACACATTTTAGCTTTTCTTTTCTAGTTTAACCATTTCTAGTTCTAAATTTTATTTTTGACATGGACAACTGTCGGAGGCTGTTCCCCCACCATGCAGCCCTGGGAGAGGGGCCCTGAGGGGACAGAGATGGTGTTTCCCTGCCCCTGGGCAGCGTTGTTCCCCACTGGTTATTCTGTGTTCCCTTGTGTGGGCAAGGACCCTCGGGTCCGTGATTGTCGCAGCTCCTCGGCAGAGCCCCGGCCACGCGGCTGGGGAAATAAACATCTCTGAAACATCCACCAAGAATTGGTCCATATATATTTCTTTTCCGCAAAGTAAGACAAGCTACTGTTAGTTTTAAAGAAACAAAAAGTCTGACAACAGACTAAAATTATATCCTGAGACTTGTGAACCTCTTGTACATCACTGCCCCACAGCAGAACAAGCTTTCTACATCCAGGAAAGCACAGGGAGACTTTGAAATGAAAAGCTGTTTTCCATGCATGGCTGGTATCCCCTAACACCTCTCCAATTTGCCACTGAAGATGTTTGAGCCAGGACCAGACAAGAGTTAGAATAGACTATTCCAGCTGGAAGGGACCTACAAGGATCATTTAGTCCAACTAGACATCGTCCAAATGCCCCTTATACACTCACAGGCTTGGGGCATTGTACACCTCTCTAGGAAGCCTGTTCCAGTTTTCTGGCATGCAATTCATCACTGCTCCAAAAGTTACAACCCTGTTCTTCTACATCTTTTCCCCCTTTACTCATTCTTACCTTAGCACCCAAGGAAAAATTTCCCAATGAGTATGGGAAGGGGGCAGCAGGGGGCTGTGCTTACTGTGGCCCCCAACTGCATCAATACATGCCATTATCTTTAACAGATTTAAGACAGACATATCACATAAAAATTTCATGGGCAGTACAATTCAAGTGTTATTTTACCTAGCTGCCTTCTCATCTCTAAAGGCCTTTTCCACTGGGATCCAACCTGTTCTGGGAATGGTATTCCACTTAAAACACACACTTCCATTAGCTGGGATTCCCATACTGTTGCAACTCCTCATATGTATGTACTTTCTCCACGTACCTGCTTTCTTTACCAGAAGTATTCTATTGTGGGTTTTGTACTAAAAACAGATTTGACAAGAATGGTCTTGACATTTGTTTTACATAAAGGAAATAAAGTGGTAAAATCACAAAGTAGAAATTCTAGAAGGCAAACAAGACTCAAAATATATTCAGATGCCACTTTGATACCACTGAAGAGAAGTTGCTCAGTTCTCACAGCGCAAGTAGTATCAAATCCCATGTCTAAAGAGTACTGAAGTATTAAATGTGACTTTTCTTCCAGAATTTTGGCCTTCAATTTACCCCTAACGTAACAGGATAAAAGTGATGGAAAATTGGTCCCAAAGTTCCCAGTGCCTGCAGAATGAATCATGCTGTACAAAGCACGCGTGAGCTATCCTGTTGATGATAGCTCATATGCTGATTCTAAATAAGTTTTTTAAATTATGCAATATTCAAGGGATTTAATTCTGTTCCTTTGAGCTTTCCCTTTTGAAAGAACATATTTTGATCCATTAACACTGAACAAGTTCAATCTCCTCCTTTATCCATTGCTTGCCACCTGCAAAGGCTCAATAAAATATTAGACAGAAATTGAAGAACTTACTTTAATGGGAATTTTTAGGTAGCTTGGTCAGGGGGAGACTGGGGAGGAGAATGTGTAGAGATTAACTGAAATATTGCCAAAGATACTGGAAGGTTCTTTCATTCATAGAGGGTACACTGCTGTTTTATTTTTCTTGAGGTCAGGGATTTTCTATTTCTGATTTGCTTTGGTTTTTTGAAGGTATATACTTTTCTATTTTGAAAGCAATTAGGCCATTGGTTTTTAATATAGATAACATACAACAGCCTACTGAGGTACATTATAAAAGAATAAGTCTTATCTGAAGGAATTTTAAAGAGTAATTGTTTCATTATTAAATATACGTACTATTAATAAAGCAAACTTAATCAGTAAAATACCACCATCCTAACTGTTTGCTCAGTGAAGAATATCCACTTCTACTATGTATTTTCCAACAAGCTTTTTTAAACAAAACCCAATATAGAATCGTTAAAACCACCACATGTTATAGTCTCTAGGAAGTTTGATATAATTTCTGAAATATCACAATGATGTTTGATAATGCAATATCATTGTGCTTATTTTAATGAAATTAGAATTTTTTTTGTCATTTGTCTTTACTGTAGTCTAACTTTTTGTTATACTACAAAGTAAATAGAAACTTTAAAGACTATTTACACATGTGAATCACTCTTCATTAACTCTGTAGCAATCATTAACATTGACAATAAACTATTTGTTTTTATAAAACTAAAAAGTGGAGAACCTGTTACAGAAATGAAAGGGAAGGGTAGTAAAATTTATCAAACAAAATTTATTGATGGTTAAGAATTTTCTGTGTCTTGATCAGGCCAGTCACTGGATTGTCAACAGAAGTTCAGAAGTCATAACATCTCAGAATCACATCTCATCATTGGTCTGGCTCTGGGCTCACAAAAATTAAATACATCACCAAACTGCTTGTAAAAGCTATTTAGCAACTCTTACCCTCCTGTTACACTTATACTTTGCGGAGACTGAAGAACTGTTACCTGAAGCATGGCTACCACACCTAAGGGTTTTATACAGTAATTTATATTGCCAACAATAGCTCTATTTTATTCTACATAATGTTTTATCCTTGATGGTGGGAAGGAATATCTGCGTTAGCTTTTGTTGGGTTTGGGTTTGCATTTTTGGTGTATTTTTAACTACTGACTAGGTTAAAAATTATCTTCGCTTGCAGAGACATTTTCTCTTCAACCTTTCTAATGAAAACAGTAGCATAAGTACCTGCAAATGTGTCCCCAAAACATGGATCTCACGCATAGTTTTGGTAAAATAGGAAATTTATAATTGTCTCATAGAATTGCCACAGAAAACAAATACATAAACAATGCACAAAATAGCTGGCACCGTGTAAATTAAAGCATTACATTTATTTCTAAATCCTCTGAGCCCTCAGTTGCTAGAGATGGTAGTCGATAGGAGTAAAAAAAATTGCCTCCTTGAAATGTGCTTGGTGAACAGCAGCTTGATGATTGGCAGCACAAATAGAAGACAAACGAGAAAGCCTTCAATCTGCAGCTGATGCACAGGAAGAACATGGGGAGCTGAGTTTACAATAGAGAAAACATTACCAAGCTAATGGCACAGGCAATCGTTTGACCACCATGCATCTCTGATAGCAGCAGGGCATCCATTTTCAGTTAAGTGTTAGAGTACCTTTTTGCTTTCTCTGACCACTGCAGGGGTAAAACAACCCAGTGTGTGAAACCCACTGACTGGTAATAAATTACTATATTGGATACTTTTTGTTTTCTTTCAGCAATGACTTTACTGTGTATTCTTGCTATCATTACCAATTAAAGTGGAGATCACGTTAGCAAGCTGTATCTAACTGTATATCAGTCCCTATGCTCCAATTGCTTTGGCAAGAATCACGGGGTCAAGAGGCTTCTTTGACCTTTATCAGCTAAGTCTCTGACCACTCACTATTTGAAGCAATCTCGACTGAACAGATGGACACTTTTGCAGACTCTATAAAGCTTAGAATATAAAGATAAATGAAATTGTGTTTGGGGCTTCAAACTGGTTTATGAGCATAAAATATTGTTAGCAAGTTCCACAAAAACCTCAGATTTCAAATAGCACATCTTAAACCTACACCATGAACAGAACATCTCTTTATCTACTAGGAAATTGTATTTTTTGGATGTGCCTTCTAAATATAAAACTAAAAATTTGATGTAATTTACATGCCTATTAGTATTAAGTCACTTCCAAATTTAGAAAGCCTAATTAAATTTACTTTGATCATTAAAAGAAGAGCAAGAAGAAAAATTAGTATAACCTTTTCCCACAACAGTACAGCATACAGCACATGATCAAAGACCATTCAGTGGAAGAGTACTAAGGCAGTTGGAGAGTACAGAACACTCATGTATTTTATGACTAGAATTTTGATGCAATAATTTAAAAAGCAAGGACTTTAAGAAATATAAGACAGAAATCTGAAATGAAGGTCCAAGCCTTCCCAAAAAGAAACTTCAAAGTCTCAGGGTCATGCCTGAAGAACTGTTAATAATTAGATAGAAATATGGTTTTCCAATCCTATTTAGGTATTTATAAGTTAAAAATAATCTAAGCACTGAATGATGTCTTATTTCAGGTAAATCCCATCAGCAAACCTACTTTCTTCAGCTCATAACCTTTTTGCAAATACACGGCTGTCTTATTTTCTTGCTCTGTTGAAAGGATGAGCAATCCAGGATACATGCAAAGACGCATTTATTTAAAAATAGTTACAAGCAGCAAGTATACAATTGAAATAGCACTTAAACATACACCACCTCTAAAAGAACCTGCTGAGGAAGAAAGGATGCAAATTATGGGCTACACTCTCATCTCCACATAAAAACCACATGCACTTCCTAATCCAATATTAGCTCCTATCAGCAGTCCACACATCACACCCTGTCCAACCCTGCCTACCCTCCTGAGCTTCGAATTTAAGGAGCATGTGTAGAGTTTCTGTCACTAAGAGAATCCATGGTCTCCCCAAAGTGCACAGAGGCTGGGCCTACCTGCTACAAAGCAATGCTGGCCTCGTGCATAGGGTGAGTATCACACAGTTATGGTGTCCCTATCCCAAGGTCATTCACATTCCTTACCTTCAGACACTTCATCTAGTCATAGGACAGAGGATCCCTTTGATGGAGGCATTCAGAACTTTTTTCTTATTCATTTACCCTTTTTAAAGCTCTGTACTCATATATAAAGGACTATATTTAAAAAGCCTGGAGTCAGTAGTAGTGCCCCAGTTTGCCTTCACATGCAATTTATGCTTGACCAGAGGCTTCATCACTTGGACAATGCAGTCCCAAACAAATTTGTCAATTCACAATGAATGTTCCCATACGAACTAATATAAATAAGATGTTTGGAACTCACCTTGCATGACCTTTATTATGGTATTCCTGACAACTCTGGTCGTATTACTGAGGATGCCAGATCCTCCTAAGAATCCACCTCACATAAAGAAAAGGCTACAATATTTTTTGAGTTTGCACCAGTCTTTATCTATCAACTTAATTGCAACACAAGCAGAGTCACCCTCTTTCTCCCCAACACTGTAATCTTTCTTTTTTCTTTTTTTAAATCCCAGTGGAAGGCTTTGCCATCTTCATGGCACTTTGAACAGCCACTGCAGCCTCACTCTTGATGCATCTGTGGCACAATGTAAGTAATTAAGCCAAGGAGTCTTCAGGCTCAAGCTGTGTGATGAATAGTCTAAGCAACTGAATAAACCCTCTTTTTATCACATATGGAAGGCTACTGTCAGGCAGACTGTTGTCCAGATGGATCTACTGGGCACAAACATTTCAATTGTTTGGGAAGAATTGCTAACAAATCTATTGCTCAATGTAGAGGTCTGGTATGAAAATTTAATGTTTCACACATTCTGTTTTAAAGTTAATGCTCTCTCTCCATAACAAACACTCAACAGTTTTCTACTGGATTTAATTACAGTGTACATGTACATGTGATTCTGGAGACAAATCTTTAAAAGATAGCGAATAACGGGCAAGTAAAATTAATATACCAAATATTCTTCATAGGTTCTCAACACTAGGAAAACAAGTATACACTTTATTTTTCAGAAAAATACTTGAAGAAGTGTACAGACTTTTTTTTACAGACAACTTCTGCTTTGTTCTAGAATTCATATGCCTGTCTGGGCACACTATATGAAAGGCAATTCTAAACACAATATTTTGACAAAATCTTGTCTAATAATTTTATCATAGAATATAAAAGTGAACTGTAGATCCACTCATCCCAAACTAAGATCCATTTCTGATATGGACAGTCTCTGCGCCATGAAAAGTAGATAGAAGGAAGGAATAGGATGTTTTTTAAATTAAGTATTACTTACACACTCGATATTCAAATACTCTTCCTACATCTTAATATATTAACTTATTTTGAATGTAAAAGTAAATTTCCTAACCATATCTTTAGAAATATTTGCAGCTCAGAGATGGGTAGTAGTGAAAAATTTTCATTCTCACTCAGCACTTTAGAAGAAAAGATGGAACATCTCCAAAGTTTCCTTGACCATCAACTGGACAAGTAATGCTACAGCAATCCAAAGCCACAGACTGCTGGCTCAGGATTTAGGAATTATCATACTGAACAATTTACTGGATGAATGAACATCCAAATACCTGTGAGACATAATGCTGAACACAGAGATACTGCCAACAGGACCTTTCAGGAGCTTGAGAATATTGCTTTATCCTAAGAAGGACTGATGTAAATAGAAATTAAGTTAGCAATACATGTCTGAGTGCTGACTTCAAATGAAACAACGTATTTTCTCTGGGCTGTTCTGACAGTGCATTTCCCATCTTGAATTATAAGAGTCCTACCCAGAAAATTTATCTTCATAAAAGTTGTAGATCAATTCACAAGCAAGTGACTTTCTACTATAGAAAAAGAACAAAAGAAAAATCCTGTGTGCTCTAGAAAGTGGCATTCTTAAAAATTCAAGAATAGGCAAGCTGGACTTTCTTCAGATCCTACAGCATTCTAGAATGTATCAGGAGAGCAGCTAAGTTTCTGCACACATAGATTTCAAATTGTTCTTTCCTTCCAAGCTGTTCAATCTTACTGCAGAGGCTTCCTAAAGGACAGTATTTGGAAATAAACATTCTCAGATGTCTGCTTGGATGGGTCATCCTTTCCTGTATTACAAGAACCAAATCTAACCACTAGAACAAGTTAACATTTGAGTATTAATTAACAAAAAAATAAATCAAGAGAATAGACATATAACCACTGCTGTTGTTTTGTTTGAAATCAAAGAATAGGTTAACATAGGATTTTATTTCTGCTGTGTAACCGAGACAAGAGTTTCAATTAGCTATCAGAAGGAAGCTAGCAGATAGCAAGTCTTTCTTTTGCAGGGTAAGGTTTGTTTGCTGCAATTCCTATTTCTAAAGTTGCATGTAAGATGATGATGTGCTTCTGAGAAAGTCACGTTTTCTTTATTTTAATAGATGTGTGAGGTGGAAACCTAGGAAAAGGTCTCACACTGAATTCACTCAATTCTTGTTACACTTCTTTTCTTCACTAAAACAATACTAATTAAATTATAAGAGGCGAAGGAATTAATGTTTAAAACAGAAAAGATGATTATCAGAAGGGTAAAGATTCCACCATACAACTATCATGAATTGTGAAGAATTTAAAGAACACCACTGAACAACATGAAAATATAAAGATTATAACAAAGATCATGTAATTTATTTTAGAATTAGGTAGAGCATGTAGAAGGAAGATCAGTTAGGCTGATCTACAGAACAAGTCATACCTTCCAGACTAGAAAGTAGTAAAGGTAACATCCAAGATAGGAAAATTCAAATTGTGCCCAACTCCACACCTAGACCTAAAAGAAACAGTCCTATGTGGCAAATACGATCTCACGAACACTGTTTCCGTAAGATAGAAGCTGTATGACTTCCAATTAGTTGTCTAGGAAGGGAAAAAAGTTTTAAGTCAGTCAGCTTCACTACAGTAACAGAGTAGAAAAGAACCAGTGTCAGAAGCATTGAAATAAGTAGTTAAGACTTAACATCAGATTTCTGTCATCCTGTGTTAATTGCTATCGACATCTGCAAGATTAAAATGTGCCACAATATCACAATGGCAACTTTTTGGTTTAATTTTGCTTTGAGGCAGTCAATGGAGAAAACACAAATCAACAAACTCTTGACTTGGTGGGGAAATTCAAAAACTACAGTAACTTCCATCAAAGATGGCATGTGGTCAAAGCTATCAATATCCCTCAGGATCATAATTCTTTTTAACTGGTACAAATTTAATCTCCTAACTCCAAAGTTATTACTTCACTGTAGTTATGTTGCTACCTTGGTCCCTTGATAAAATACTTAATTGTGAAATTTCACAGGAAATGTAGTACTAAAAGGCTTTGCAACTGAATTACAGAGAAAAAAATCTGTATATATTGAGTCCTTTTTTCTTCACTCATTTTCCTGTTACACTTACTTAATAAACTACTAAATATAGCTACTGAACACTAGTCACAGAACCAAAAAAAGAAATACCCTTGCAGCAGCAATGTGATGTTACCAACTTTAATGACAAATATTCTACTGCTTTCATTTTGCTTTGTCCTTAATAATCCACTTCAGAAAAATCATCAAGATATGTAATTCCCCATAGTAAGGCTCTAGATATTATAAAAGGAAAGAAATTAAAGGAATTCATGTCTGTGACACCACTGTTTATGGTATCACTCCTGATTACCTATTTGCTAAGTTATTATTTGGTATTTGTGCTTGTATCTTATTTCTATTTTTCTATCAATTTTTCCATCAGTAAGATTTAACTAGCAGTGATTTTCAAATCTTCCAATAACAATTTTATTTTCAAATTGCTTCCTCTGCTATACTAAAACAAATAGCTGCTATTGCCCTACAGTCTTCATTTGTGTTTTACTTATTCTTTGAAGCAACAAAGTAGATAGTTTTATTATTTATAACTTCTGGACATTCTTGCCTTTACATATTTTTGTTCAGAGCAGAATATGCATGCTATTATGTAAGTGAATATCAAGTTCTTTAGAACTCCTAACACAAGGTATTTTAAGAAATTGCTGAGTTAATATATCAAAAATACATATACTTTAAAAAGTTCACATATAAATGTATCCATTTCTCTCCCCCATCTTTGCCTTGTCTTATACACACAGTAAAAATGTCCTTTTCTGATCTAGATTTTCAGTAGTATAATTTAATATTTCAAGGTTTAACAGCTCTTGCACAGATTTTATAAGCTGCTCTTCCCTCCAGTGTTTTTACCCAGACCATTCTGATTATGTTATTGAAATCACTAGAAATATTAGTGCACGAAAAACACAGATTTATTTCCAAAAGACTGAAGCTGAAAAGGTAGGAAACTTTCCAACATGAACCATTTCTGGAACATCAGGAAAACAATTCTCAGACACATCCAGCTTTTTATGTGCATCAATGAAATCTTCATATGACGCACTGAAGCATTTCAATTTTTTTTTTTAAATCAGTTTTTCACACAGCTCCAATTTTCAAATAGAACTATGACTTAAAGGTATAATGAGAGCTAGTTCCATATAAACACCATGAGCACAGTCTAGTGTGTATTCTATTGTAATTAAGACCAGTGATTCAATACCTATTGCTACTGGCCAGGTATCATAGCAACCTTGTGTCACTGAATACTGCTGGAAAACTGTTCAGCACTAGCAAGACCATGCTTCAGGAAAATCTACAATGGCACTACAGATTGTCAACATCTGTGGGGGTTGTAGCAGGGAGAACAACAAAGAAACCTGCTTTAAAAAAACCCTATACTTAGAAAATCGACACGGATACTACAGTGGCACTGCAAAAAGAAAACAAACACAAAGAGGAAGGAAAGAACATTTTTTTGTCATTAGTTACACAACTTATGCAACCACATCCTAACATCCATCCCTATAAACAGAGTTGAAATAATGGTGCATCATCACATTTTTATGTAATCCACAAAGCACTGTCTTTTTCTTTTTAACTAAACACAAGCATCATTCACCACCAACATTAATCTGAAGATAAAACAGCCTCACTTTCAAAATAATATTTAAACTTTTGCAAATGAACTCAGATAGTCTTGTATAAATCTGGAAAAAAAAAAGAGAAAACAGGTTACTATGAACAAGAACCCAATATTGATTTTTCTGCGGTGCAGTAAAGCATCTCCATTCTATTTGGCTGCTGTCAAAGCCACTCTTTAACAGCTGGAGTCAAATTGCACTATTTACAGCAAGAGCCCTTGTCAAGTGGACCATAAGTATTCTAACAATACACTATTCAAATGGCACTTTGCCACACAAATTGCTGACTTGATGAATACCCTATGTCAATGACTAAGGCCGATATAAAAGTTTCATTTTTATGAGAGGGTTTTACATTCACATATTAAGTAAAGCTTTCTTGAAGAACTATTAAGCTATATATTTTGGGTCTTTTGACATTAAAAATAATTAAAATCTGTTTAAATATATCAAGGGGATTTGACAACATTAATATGGATCTTGTGTTAACTGCATTTGTCACAGTCATCTGTTATTGGTACTCCCACCGGCACGTGCAGCACAATAAAAGAATTAAAATGGTCAAAACACCATGAAATCAAAACATTCTGCTTTTGTATCTGTGATTTACAGGATGGCGAACGTTTTGAAAGAAAGCCTTTGAAGCTGGACTACTGTGTCAGGATGTTTATCTGTTTCTTAGGACAGAGGAAAGAGAGACCATTATTTTGAAAATGTTCTTTCATCTTAAATATAATATGAATGGTAAAAAAAAAGTAATAATAGTAAGAATAAATGCTTAAACTTACTTCTAATCTTCATGTGGATCACTCATACAAAAGGACCACTCACAATACCTACAGGACAGAATACCTACCCACTCATTTTTCCTGTCACATAAATCTTCTGAAATTGAGTTCATTAATATATGCTAAAATTGATGATGGTGGGGTTTTTTGATAGAAAAGTTATTAACAATTCAGTATGTTGTTAAATTTCTAATACACAATTTGTCAAAGAAGGAAATTGGTAGTGAAATATCATTCTATAATAAAACCCTCTGATAATCTGAAAGTTTTGTGATAGTTTCATGTGCATAGTAATTATATGCTTTAATTAATAGGGTATGGAATGCTGAAGCCTGATACCCACAATCCTCTAACTACATGGGATCTGAATTTCCAGAATATTTCAAGATGCTAAAACACAACGATGCAAAAGAGTCAAGAGTGCACTTCTTGAAAAACCTAAAGAATAGTTTCCTGCACAAAACTTAAGAAAAACAGCAGACTTAAAAACAAACCCTCATTTCAGCAATAACAGAACAGTGCTAAAAAAGCTGCAGTTCCACACTCCTTTTGTGTAGCCAGCCCTGGGCTTCTGCAATAGCATTAAGGGGACCTCCACTGCTGTGTTTTCCCCAGGTTCAGCTACACTATATACATTTAGCCTCCAGCATCTCCCACACCAATCCACAGAATCCTCTCTAAAGCAGATGCAATTGGGAAGAAACTCTGAATGGACTGGATGACATACGTTTGATGAATGAAAAGTGCTTTCCCAAGTACAGAACTTAATTTATTATGAATTTAGACAAACCTAACAGGTCTGTAATGACAAAGAACGTGAAACTAAAAAAAGGATTTTGACAGAAGAAGTCTTAGAGACATCAACAGTATTCTTAGTAAGTTTGCATTTGAACAAGATAATTCATGAACAATATTTAAACATAAAATAGAATATTATTTTGAGAAATCAGAGCACGCAAGATGTGCATCAGATCAAAGAAAGGCACTACAAATCATTACAATTCCACCATTTCCTGTTGTGATACTTCTCCAAATTTAAGATCATGATAATTCCCAAAGCATGTTAAACTCTGCACTTGAAAGTTTACAAAAAAACTCTCTTCCCATATGTCATAATCAGCACATTTTCTTTCCTCCCACCTTGTTAAATCCATGGAATTTTCAACAGACATACCTAAAACTACTCACCAAACAACTATCAAAACTTTTTTCTTTTGTTCCTATTTCAAAAGGCAAGAACAAACTATTCCATTTAACAAACTAACAGGGAGATCAGATTCTGTGTCAATGGCCAACTAGTGCACCATCTGCCCCACAACATGCTCAGCAGGATTACGCTCTAATAAGACTTTTCAGAAAATGGGATCAAAAATAACTTTAGAACTCAGACTAAGGTTAGTAAAAGGTCAAAGAAAAATATTAAGAGTTAAACAAAAATCATTATAAATTCAGTGTTATATGTAAATTTGCAGATTCAATGAAGAAAATATCATAAAATTCAAGAGCGAGGACTTGGATCAAGCTATATTTTATCAGACAGTTTTGAAATACCTGGTACTTCATTTCCTATAATTAATAAAGCCAGAAAAAAGGCCAGAGACCATTCTGAAGGCTGTTTCCACGTTTTAGTTGAGGGAAAGCATTTTTCATTCTCACTACTCGTGGTAAAATACTTTCTAGGTACATTGAGGGTTGAGGAACAGCAGACATGACTTCCTCTGTTTATTGTAGAGAACAGAATTCCCAACTCCATTAATTAAAAAATGGTAAGCAAGAACAAACAACATGAGAGCCCTTCTCTTAAGATACACTCTGATCAAGAGTTTAGTGAATATATTACCTCCTGATGAACAAACATGGTGTAAGAAAACAAGTTTGCACCATTTTTTTTTCCTACATGAAAAAGGCGATACCCATCTCATTGAATTTGAGATCGTATTAAATTAGAGACAGTTTTAATAATCAGTTTTACAAATAGAAAATATAGACTTTTCAAATACCTACAAATACCTGATAAAAGTATATATATCTCTAGGCCACAAGAAAAGAGAGAGACTATTACATTTTCAACCTTACTTCTCGTGATTTGGTGCCTCTGTACTAACTTTCTCGGTTTTAATGGCACATTAACACTACTTTAAGCATATTATTTCCTTCTATTACTTATCCAAAACAAAAAGAAAGAGCACATCTTCTCCATCAGTCACAATTATTTGGTTTAATGATCTCTGTACAAAAATATTTCTAGATAAAGCTAAATACGAATCTCTCCCTGGCCATATCTTTCCTGAAGATGGTCATACCTACTTGTAGCCCAGTACCTCCCAGGAGCATTACCATCTTCTTTTTAACCAATAAGGTACCAAAGTTAATCACACTAGTAAAAACATAAGGCACTTGCAGTCTATTCTGAGATGATGCTAACAGAAAACACATGCCCGAAACTGTCGCTGAATGACAAGAGCAATCTGTGGCCTCATTAGAAAAGCAGTGAAAGACCAATAGCCTTGGATCATGGTGTGCTTGTTCTCAAGACATACGCATTTGAATTGGTGTAAGGTGTATTCAGTTGTTCTGAGGGTACTACTAACAGGTGCAGTCATAAGCTAGAGGCACGAGGAAATAGGGTCTAACTACAGGTAATAAGTCTGAGAAAATCCTTTTGAGATCACCTACTGATGACCTTACATAAGGCCCTCCCCCTATTTTCCCCATTCATCCATGAAATGGGGTTGAAGGCATAAAAACTGAACCAGCCAGAAGCCTTTATAAACTTAAAACCAAGCTACCATCGCACTTACACATCAGTAGGTGAAAGGGTAAAGAATTTGGATCACAACTCACTGCTCTTGAGTTAGAGTCTACTCTTCACTCTTACCTTATCTGAAGATTTTTCTGTATGAGCAAGATAAGGGCCCATGCCATGCTTATACAAGCTGGACTGTTTGTATCCAGAATTCTTGTTTTGTTTTGACTCTTGAGATACAGGAAGTAGAGCATCTGCCCCTAGGTATTCTGAATCTTCAATGGCAGTAAGAATTGCTCGTGCTGTTTCACCGGTTTCATGTCGTTCCAACGTGCCTAGAGAAACACAACAGGAGTTGTAACTTTTTCAAGGAGCTATACTACTACATCTTGTGCAAGTATCATAGTATTAACATAGTACATGTGAGTAAATAAATATGTGAGTACATAGTTTCATGTGAGTAAATAAATCAGAAAATATTTACAGATGAGGCAAGTAACTTTTTTTTTCATTTACATTTTTATATTTTTACAATTAAAAATATATTCTACACTATTGCTATTAAAAAAAATTAAATTAAATTTAAAAGGCTTAATTACTAAAGAAATCACTGCAGCAAATAACTTTGTTTCAGACCACAAGAAACTCCAGATATTTTATACATGTGGAATGAGATGCAGTTTTGTAAGGGAGCCAAGAATATTCACAAAAATATCACTTGCACTAACTGTTCAAAATAGCAATTGGTTTCCTCCTTACAAAGCCCTCCCAGAGCATCTGTATCATTAACAGTGTAAACAACAACACATTTATGTAATATTTTAGTGCTGTCCTCTAGTGTTCTGGATTACAAATAGCAAGGGAAAGCTTAATTTTTTTCATTCCATTCCTAAAAAATGTCATATGTAAACGTAGCTTGCAAACAGCTGAATATAGATGTATCTTAGTCATTAGGGATATGAATGTTATGTTTCAGACTATTTCATCGCTTGTGTGGCTCTCTGGAATCTAAATCCCCTGGCTGTTATACCCAGTTAGTTTAGTAAAAATTTTATTTAGTAATAATTTTAGTAATACTATTTAAATATAACTAACATTCAAGATACATAAACTGAGCTTAAATGTATTTGAAATGGGTTACTATTATATACTACATATTTCCTATAGGAATTAAAAGAAATTGCTGAAATAGCATGTTTCCTATAAATATCAGAGATAAAATACATCTGAAGGACTTTTCAAGTATTAAATATCAGCTATAACATGAAATTTTTTCCCCCTAAGTTTGAATTCTTTCTACCCTCAAGTAATACAACATGAATTTTCCCTTTCACTGCTACAAGAAAAAAATGTGTAACATTGAAGTTCTATCAGTAACACCTGCTAAAAATATTGGACTGGGATTGAGGGATCTCATACAATAAGTGTTTGTGTGTATACGTGTGTATAAAATCTCTTTATCTGAAATTATTTCTCTGAAACTCATCCATTTCTGTTCACTGTAGTATCACCTCTACTACTCACATGACAAAGTCTTTGACTTCTGAGCAGAAGAAAGTAGGGCAACTGATTCTTTTTCCCCTATAAAAATCAGCTGAACACCTCAGATTACTGTAGTATTACACTGAATGAAATAAGACTAAGCCTCAAAATTGTTTTTAATGTGCCATTTTCTTAATTCTTCCCCAGGACTTGCAGCCAGTGCCAGGGACCATTACAGAACAGGATGGTTACTGAAAGGAAAATAAGTTGCCCAAAAGGTCTTCATAGTTAGACTGTCTACAAAGCTCCCAGCACTGACACATTTCAGTATTTCCAGAGCAGAAAAGCACAGTTTTACAGATGCCTTCAAGGGATGATTATACAGTTCACACTGGACATGAGCAAACATTCTTAAAAATACTATAGCTTTTGCAAAGTGAAGAAGTTTGCAAATAATACAGTCACTCAGCTAATGTTATTTTGGCCTCTTTTATATATGTAAAGCAGCCTTTCAAGCTATAAATATGCCTTATTTCCCCACAGAACTATCTGGATTATTCAGAGCAAAATATGAACAAAATTCACCAAAGAAATCATTGCTCTTCCTACTGTTAAATAGGGGGGGACTAAGCTTTCTCTACCAACTTCTGCAGCAAGTCCACTACACAGTGAATATTTGTATGCACACATTCATATATCCAACCCTGTTTTCTGTAACACTTTTGTCAGCGCAACTCACTGCCAGATTCCTCAAGTGCTTCAGAAAGACTACCATAATATCCCTGTGAAATTAACAGGTACTATGTTCCTTTTAAGGAGAAATTACAATAAATTTTTAATAAATCCAAGACCTTTGGGGCCACAGTACTAAATTTCAAAGACCTGATTACGCATAGTCTTTGGTATTAGACAGAACTTCCAAACAGACCTTGTTAGCTCCAGATGCATATGAGTGCCTCACCATCAGCCTCAGAGTCAGACTATTTTGTGGGATAATCTACTGGATTTATAATAGAATATAATTTAGTTAAGGCTATCGTACTACAGACTTGGGTTATTTTTCATATATCAGAGCTATTCTCTGGCAACTTCAGAGCCAGTTTTTCAACTTCTGGTTGAAGAAAAAAAATCTGAGTTGACAGAAAAAGAAACATACCAGAAGTGGTAAAAAATACAGAAAATGTGACAGCAGAATTTCAGCTTGCAAGGAAATGGCCTGAATGGAATATACAGGTATTCTCAATGTACATGAAAATGAATTCATATTTTACATATTTAACACACATACATCTTATTTTAAACAGATGACAGATCTGCTTCTAGATATTATAGACTTACCAGATGCAATGTGAGAAACCACCAAACAGGTGATTGGGTTACTGCACATTTCTGCTACTAGCGAACTCCAAGTGTGTCAGGAGATGCCATTGCAAGCATACCATTTTTTGAGTAGTTTGGAGAAAAGAAAATTAACATCTTATCAACTGAAAAAATCCCTTCTGGATTCACACTATGCAAGAAACAGGACTTGGCTTCTCACATAGAGAAGTTACAATAGGTTTGGGTTTTTTTAATTTTTATTTTTAAAGCACATTTATAGACAGGAACATGGAATAGCAAATACCCTGGACAATCAGTTTCATTTCTTACTAACAGAACATTATGACACCATAAAATCAATATCAAAACTTCAGGTACATCTTTAAATCATTTATATATCATTCATAACAGCTATCTCAAATCCCTTTTATTAGCACCTTCCAGAAGATTTTCTTAAAAACTCCCCATCCTGTCATGCATATACTACCCAATTCTGTTCCCTGTATGTGAACATCTGTATGTACAGGTTTCTGTGTACAGCTGGAGCTGCAATAAAATGGCAAAATGTGCATAGGAAAATGTGTGATTATGAAAGTACTACAAAGTATTTATAATTATATGCTTAACTTTACCCTTCTGAAGAGCCCAAATTACTCATTTACAGAGCAAATAGTTGGGGGAGACAAAATATAGGAAGAGAACTGTATTCTGCGATGCCTGAATACATCTTTCAGAGAAACAAACAGGGAGGATAAGAGGAAAGGATTTAGAAATCTGTATACATATGACAAAGACTTTCTAACCACCACAAACAGTCTATTAAAAATAATACTGGGGTGGGGTGGTTATTGTTCAGAAACTGTTATTTGTTCGGCATATGCTGTCTCTGATTTTAAAGGAAAATAAAGAGTAAGAAAAGACAAAGCTTGTACATGAGAGTACAGGGAAGAGGACAGCAATAAAATCCACTCTCAAATCTGAAGTATTTTAAATACTAATAAGCCCAAAAGATTTTGATTGAGGAGCATAAAATAATGACGGATGAACAGGAAGACATAGGGGTGTCTACATGGCAGCAACACCACCGCTATGACCCCCTACTATACATACAAAACACAGGAAAAGAAAGTCTTTATCTCTCTAAAGCTGTGACCATGGCAACCAAGTCTCAGGAACAGACAAGAGTGGAGTATTTCACTCTCCTGGGCAGCTCCAGACCACGAGATGCGACTGGCTAGAGACTGTTACAACATCTTATTCTTCCTGTGGACCAAGTACTACAAATTGTGTCTCCTGGTGTTAGTGCTGCCCACACAGTTCTCTGGGTTCTGCTTGTACTGAATGCTGCATTTTTACTGGAGAGGTCACGCATATTTTCCTGCCTCAAGACGAGGCATTTGCTGCCATCACATGACCTGTCATATCATCAGGCTCCAGTGCTTTCTGTTTGCTGTCACAGCTAAAGTATCGAAAATCCTCAATATTGCAGTGCTGCTGTGACCTAGTAACTCAGATGACTCTTACAGCATAACAGTGCTCTGTGAATGAGGAGTTATTTCAGAATTGATTTTATTAAAAAACAGCATGTGGTTGAGAACAAATCCTTTTCTTTACAAGTAGTCAAAACAGAAAACTCACCTTTCAGCATAAGTACCATCTGTAACATTAGTTGGTTTATTTTCTGTTAAGATCTTCCTTTCCATAAATACCTATTTCATCTGAAAAAAACCCTCCCAACATGCTTTCTTCTATGCTGGTAGAGTGAGGCATACAGAAATTTTATGTTCCTTGCTACAAAAATGCTTGAATTTTACAATTCTACAATTCTTGCTCCAAGAAAGTTGTCAAGCACTTTGCTTGAAAAATTTGTCCTTATTGCTAGTGCTACCACTCCAACATCAACTGGCCCAAAACAGAGGGAACAAACATTGCCATAAGAATATATATTCCAACCAATACCAAGACAAAAGTAAATGCCATCTAGCGAATAGAAATGAGGTAGATTACACAAAACCCAGCCTATTAAAATAATCTAATAATATTTTTACTTGTAGGTATTTTACTTGTAGGAAGAGATTAAAAATGGAGATGCCCTGTGATGTGTCTTTGCAGACCCTCCTTACTGATTTTTACATTTGGAAGATTTCTGTCATGTCCAACTCTGTGTGTTATTGGCATTCTTCAGAATAGACACTTTCGGAAGAGCCTTAGCAAACTACTGTCAATATCCTTCAGCTGAAGAAAGCAATGAAGAACAACACAAAGAATACTACTGAAATCTAATTTACAATGCTGTTTTACATATGTGGGTAAAAAGAACAATTCCACAATGCAGCCAGTTCTTAACCTCAGGATTTCTGATGCAGGTGTAAGACCCCAAAAGAAAGGACATGGAAACTCCCCTGTTCTCTCCCTGACTCCATCTAAACTATTCCAAACAGTAAAGGACAATAATCCTGTAACATGAATTGTTAAGACACAGTAAAAGTGCTAAACTGGGCTGAATAGAAGAAATGACCAGCTCTGAACTCCAAAGATAGGCAAGTAGTTTCCATCTACTCCTTGGTCACAATCTGTAAGATGGAATGAGAATCTGTCCCTTAGTGTCTGGAATGAAACCCCTCCCTGGCATGCACTCTTCTGACTGCACTGGATCACAGCAATCAGTTTTCAGTTACACTTCATATATATATATATTTATATATATAAAATAGTATTTATTAATAAGAACAAAGATCAATTATCAACTGGAGGGAACAGACACATACAGCTAAATTCCATACATGTTCCAAGTATACATAAAGTACAAAAATGTACATGTGTGTATGCATACATATGAATCTAAAGATACACTCACATACTGACAAGTCAGGTATCCTCAGTTTCTGCAAACTGGGGAAAAGATGACACTGCTTTTTTTTCTTTACTCTGAGACAGACTTTCCCAAGCTCCACTACCCTTTATTATTCTACATCAATAAGTATTTGCTGAATGATGACTCAAATTTAGAGAGCTATGAAATATTCGAGTATAAGCTACAGACTGACCTGAGGCTTACACACAAAATATAAGAAGCAATAAAAAAAGAGGCAAAACATTAGCTAAGTTTTAACTTAAGACTGACAAATTAAAACAAAAATATGCCCAAATCCAAGTGTGAAGTTCCACAAGGCATATATATCCATGTTTAAATCTTATTTGGAGATTTGCAGATCTTTAGGCTACGCAAAATTCCGTAAGAAAGAAACAAGAATGTAGTACTGCTATGACTGTGACCCTACACCATGGCCTCCAGCAGATGAAACACAACCATAGGATTTATCAGTTAGGGCACATTCACCCACTCAGATCTAACTCTGACCAATGACCTAAAGAGAAAAAGAGAACAATGAAGAGACAGGGAAAATGAAAAAGATATCAAAAGAGACTGTAAATCACTAAATTTTACAAGGACAAAAAGGTCACAAAATCATAATTATTATTGGTTCTACAATTATCTAAGCATAAATCTTAGCAATGACCAAATTTACTTTGATAGAGCTCTAAGTTTTAATGAAACTATACAACTTATTTCCCCACAGCCACCCAATTAAATCTAAGTCTTAGACTTCTAAACAGTTTAATCCCTGATTTCTGGGTGGGATGAGAAAAGTTGTCAGACATATTAAATAAAAGTTTACTTAGGGAAAAAAGAATGCCAACCAGACAACCCAAACCCCACCCCTCACAAGTTCTTCAACTCTTGTAATACTTGCTCTTTACCACAGATTTAGAAGGCTCATTGTTGGCACCAATTTTAAAAATACTGGAGCATATATAACTACATAAAGTTTTTCTCAAAACAGTGTTTGAAAATCTTCCAGCCTGTTTGACCATCAATATGATCAAAGACTTGATCCATAACATCACTATCAGCAGAGTAATTTCATTTCATCCATTGCAGGCATGCTTCTGAAACAGCAGAGGTTTCAAGTAACATTTAAATTTATCAATGTGGCATTAACACAACAAGAAATACTTTCAGTGTATTTCTGAGCTCTTCTCTATTTTTTGTAAAGATTTTTTTAATGATCATACAGATGGATTTGACTAATGTTAGACACTGCATATTTTATGAGGGCTGCCAACCTCATTAAAAGCCTTGTTTCTTTTAATGATACCTGTGTAGCTTTTAAATGCTTGAGGTAAAATTTTCTATGCTTGACAGCTATCTTAAAGTGGCATGTTTTTTTTCATTCTCAGCAGAAGTGTCTCAAGCCATTTATCATTCTTGTTAAAGTCAAGAAATAATTGTTCCAGAAAAACTTCATGCCTTAAAGTATGGACTCAAAGCTGAACATTCGCCTTCTGTGAACTGCACCTCCAATGCTGATGCCCTGCTCCCACCACAGTGACAGCATTACTTGATGTAACGTTGCTTTTCCTGCTTCCTCAGCTGAGGGAGGTCCATACAGACCCTTCCACACGGTGACAAACAGAGTCAGTCTCACTACAGTGAATGGAAGGGATAGTCTTTCACCCCTACTGAAAACCCCAAGATAAACACCTAAGTATCACCCTGATGCTACATTTGCAAAAACAGGTAGTAATAGCAAGAAAACCTCTGAACTGAGGTAGCAGGTACTTCTACGTAAATCTCTGGTATACTCAATACATCAAAACATGGGGGTTTTAAAATTACGTATCACCTAGGGTGTTCTAAGAATGACTCCATAGATAACATTGTCATTTTTAGGATTTCTGCTTTGTTTAGATGCAAAAGTTAGAAGCCAAAACAACTGTAATGCTTCTGCACTGAAGAAGAAAATAGCAGAACTATTGTTACTAAGCACTCAGATATTGGGCTAATCGACACGTCAAAATACAAGAAAAAGTATTCTATTCAGAAAAGGATTCAGGTACAGCACAAATAGAGAAAGCAATACACAGTGTGGATCAAACAAAATACTATTTAGATGTTTATTTAGTAATTATCTATTATTTATTGATGATTTGGACCTTTCCTAGTAAGGGTTTTAAGCATAGAGTTAGTTTTGACTATTCAGGAGATCTGACTTCATAAAAATACTCTTTAGGCATGTTTCAATTGTTTTTTTCATGGAGCTAGCAGCATGGAAGAGTTCTTAAAATTTGCACTCCCTGGGAGAGTATGAATAAAAAATTTAGCCAATGTAAAGCTAAATATGTAGTATGATAATGTAACAATAAATTGAAGTTTTTTTAAGTGATATTATGTCTTTAAATTCAAACTAAACATATTGTAAAACAATAAAACAGAGCAAGACTCGCAAGGCAAAAAAAAGTATCAGGAAATTAGTAGATGATTCATTCTGCAAGTATTATGAACTTCAAGGAATAAATTCATTTTAAACTCGTACTAATTGAAAAAATTTATTGCTGATAAATGAAGATTAACTCTGAGCAAGGAATATTGCTATTTGAAGTCTACCCATTCATTCCTCACTCTTAATACATATTAGATATAAAGGTGGCTTAGTAGACATGTTGCCATATGCTGTTCACAGCAAGGAAAAATTCTTTGATCCTTTTATTACTATATCTTATTGTACTGGTATTTACTTTTCTAAAAAAGCAAAGATACCAGCTGGTTAGGAAAATGTAAAAGCAATACAGATAACAACTAATTTCCTTATTGAAGGGGATTTCAAGTGGTGGCTATTGGAAGAAATATTCCACACTTTAATTAGACTAAAATTGGTAATTGATTTTCATATTTGTCTTCTAGCACACAAGTTTGGAGCATATCCTGTACACATACTATATTAATACTCCAAATGTATGATTAGATCAATATTCATTGTCATGGAAAGATATTCCACTGTAATGGAAAGTTGCTGTATACATATATTAAAATTTAGGTGAAATACATTACACTACACAGATATCATTTCATTGCTTCTGTACTGTTTCCTAGATCACTACCCACATGCAGGTACAATACCAACATCTAAACTTCAAGTTATTTTGCTTTGCTCTGTAAATCAAGGGAACACAAGGATGTAATTAAATTTATCTTATTTTAGCCGTGTAAGAGCAGCAGGCAATTACCTTTTTCCCTTTCCCCCCTCCCCCCCCACCTTTTTTAGTCTTGCCTTAGTCAGTGGGGAAAAGATACAGACAAATTACACTTGCAGTCACCTACACTCCTGGTATTTAACATGTCAGCATAAACCATGCTGAAAATCCCATTTATTTAGAATATATGCAGATTAGTGTACTCAGAAAGCTTCCCAGTGACTATGTAAAATAAGGTTATCTTTGGAACTCTCACGAAAAGAGAGTACAACAAATTGTACATGAAGTAGCACAGACTTAGATTTTAACCTAGGATGCAAATTTTCTTCTGCCCCATAAAGTAATGATGAAAGCCTGTTGAAACAAACATTTTTAAGTCCTTTGGAATGCTTTCTGTACAAGTGTGTCAACCTCTGTCACAGGAAACTGGACAATGAACTGTTATGCATAATAAAATCTTCCATCTGCTTTAGGGGTCATCCTATTAATTACCTAATGGAAGAACAGTTTTTAAGTGGTACTAGGCCTCAACTTTAGAAAAGTCATCTGTCAAATTCAACAGAATTATTGCTGACTCTACAACTACGTAAATATTGAACTATTCAAGAAATTTCTTAATCCACAGCCTGAAATTATAAACAGACTGGCGGTTTCCCAGTCATCCATTAACTTTTGCACAGGAACACTGTTAAGATTTGGTATTTTAACTGCAACCAGTGATAGATGAGTCTGACACAATACTCCGCTGACTTAAACTTAGAGGCAAAGCCTCAGTCATGAAGCTGACTGCACAGCCAGAAGAAATACACTTTCTGACTGTAGAAGCAATAAAAGCTATCTTATATCCCTTTCCATGGTGGAATTCAAGCACAAGTCTACCACTTAAGATTTTATCCTATTTAACTGAGTCAGGGAACATATTCAGAAGTAACTGTTTAGGCAGGTGGTACTGTGTGTGGTTGCCCCTTCATTTGCCAACAGATGAAATCCTAATGAAAGGTGCTGTGTTCCTGCAGAGCTGCCTCAGTGATGCTGTGTACATCTCTGTCATACATCTGAACAATGCTTTGTCTGCCTGAGTGCCACTGAAGTTATCTACATAACTCTTGATCTAGGTCAGGCCAATTTCAAGGATCAATGCCATGACCTCTTGTATTCTCCTGCAATACAGATGTAATTCAACATTAAAGCAACTACAGTATATCCTACTAGGCTTTCTCAGGTATTGACCCTAGATGCCACCTTTTAGTCAGCAATGCATAACAGGAACCAAAAAAAAAAAGATTTGTTAATTGCTACTGTATAGCAAATAACAGCATCTTTTCTTGTGTACCAGCTATTCTTAAAGAGAGAGTGATTGTGGCACTCATTCTTCTGTTGACACTTTAAACAAAAGATACACACTTTTATCCATCTGCACCCTGTCTGAATATGTAACATGCACGAGCAGTGGCACTAATTTTACTTCCTTATTAATCTTGAAATAGGCAATATTTTTATGAGTAAAGGAGAGATAGTTCAAATATACTCTGATTTTTTCTGTTTTGTCTAAAGCAAACAGTGTAGACAGTGTGTTGTAATAACCTGTAAAGTAAATTGTGACCTCAGTGCTCAGTTAGTAAAACTGTGTTTTGATACAGTTTTAACACGCTGTGCATTTCAGAGGGGCTCTGGACTCAATGTACCTTCCTCCTCTCAGGACATACAGCTCAGAATTGCCTGGACACTCATATTGTAGTGTCTAGTACCATTAAAACTTCTAATAGTTCTGTCTGTCCAAGTTTAAATAACTACACTTATTACCCACGTGAATCAGCATTACATTCTCAAATCCCCTGGGAATCTACAGTTTAACCTGAAAACACTCAGCTTTAGTTCTGCTGACTATACAGTTGTGAGCTTTACAATTATCTTCCACTATTAAGTGATTATCAATTAAAACAAAAGATCTTGGATCATGAACTTTTGGAAGAAAGCCTAACTTTGTTCTCAAACTTGGGACTGTTTAGACTGAAAACATCAGTCTTTTTAATAAGTTTGATTTTTATTTATAGCTCCCATGAGTGAATATTCTACTCAGTTCACTGACATGTCAGCTAAACTTCTGATTGTCAGGATCTGACTTAAGCTATTCTATTTTACTAGTAGCATACCTTGAAACATAAAATTTTCTTGCTTGCTTGTTTATATGAACACTGGAACTCTCCAATTAATATAATCAATGTGTTAGTATTTATACTAATGTTTTGGTCTTCCATAAATTATGCTCGTATAACACCATGTGACAGACAAACCTTCAGGAAAGTGAACAAAACAACCCTCTGTGTTATTACCTGTTTCAATTTCCCAAATATAAACTGAATTGTCTTCACATCCAACAATTAGCACATTCTCAAGAGGGTCAAATTTTATCTTCTTCACAGGAAACAGATGCTTTCTGGCATGTAAGAGACATGCTCTTTTCTGAAGGTGTAGAATTGCTACTGAGTGGTCACTGCACACACAGCACACTATACTCTGGTCTCTCAACTGGAAAACAGAAAACTCCAGTTTCAACACTGTAATCACATTCATACCCACATCACTTTAACAGGCTTAGTAAAACTATTCCAGTGATTTCTTTCCCAGAACATACTCATTTTAGGAAATTGTGGGTTTCTTCAGCCAACATCTTGTTTTCAACAGGCTGGCTATACAATTCATTCCCTGACAGGAAAACATACCATCTTTGGTTTTTCAGTATTTTAGACATAATTATTTAAATTCCATGTATTCACAATGTTTAGCATATCAAAGCAGTGATTATATACAGTAGCAGTTGTCCTAGAAGAAAAAGTAGTAAAAAAAACTACTTTAAACCAAACTGGTGCTCATGGGATATAAAATTATATCAGGTCTAAAAACAAAAGCCAAGGGCAAAGTATTTCTAACAAAAAAAACTGCTTAAGTTACAAATTGATTTCATCCTGTATGGATCTGATACTGCAAAGCCTTCCCTTCCTGCAAGTAATTTTTGGTGGCACACAGAGGAATTCCCCTACAAAAAAAATTCATCTCTTTAAACCAGGATGGAACACTAGCCAGGCAGGCATTAAATCCTACTCAGTTTTTAGAACAAAGATGAAAAGGAACCTTACAAACATTAAAAACTTTGTTACTGCAAACCATTTTTTTGACTACTTAATTTTGGCATGTAAGCGAACTGTGAGTCATTCATAGGTATCAAATGTGTCTTTGCAGGCTAAGAGCAAAAATGGAAATCCCAGCCCCATGGAATACAACATCCAAAGTTACATAGAACACTCAGTACAGTAAATCTTCACCTAAATTTAAGTTCAAAATTCAATTAATTAGAACACAACTTTAAATTATTCTAAATATCACAAAATGCAAAAGCATACATGCAAAGGACCACAAAGATGTGTCAGTAACCAAGATGAAGTATATATATATCTTGGACCTTTAGAAAAGATCAGATTAAAATATTATGTTCAAGCTCCTAGCCTTACTGAGCACACTTTAAATTTCAGGAGGAGTAGTTAATCAGATTGACATATAAATTGATAATCACAATATTAAAAATGGTGAATAGAATGAGAGAATAAGAGCTTCAATTTAATATGCCACAAACTCAAGAACTCAACTCCCTGAAATTAAAAGCAACTTTCAAAGAAGACAATTAAGTGAAGGTAAATTAAGCATAAAATGGTGTGGTCTAAAGTATTGCCAGACAGTGTTTCTTTTTATTTTCTCTTTATATACACACACACAGATGGATATATAGAGAGAATTTTTTGGGGACATCATTTATTATGCTTTTACTTACTCTGTAGTGTTCTGGGGATTGCAAGAGCTCTGTCACTGGACCAGACTGCAGATTAAATTGGTGTAGGATTCCTCCAGTAAATATATCCCAGCAGATCACAAGAGAATCCTGGCCCCCTGATAACAGCCAGCTGGGATCAAATCTTACTGATTTCTCATGTGGATAAAGCAAACAAGTGACTCTGCTACTGTGACCATTCAGAACCTTGTAAGGTAGATTATCTGAAACAAGATGGTGCCTAAATTATTTTTGCTCTTTAAGAGTAGGAGTTCCATATTTTACAGTATATTTACTAAAAGTCAGGATATTCAAAGGACTAAATATAACCAACCTTCACATGGGATCAAAGAATTTTGGACCTGTTCCTAAAACAGAGAACAAAGGTCTGCACTCTGAGCTTCATCTACTGAGATGTACCCTTTATGTTCCCTTCAGTGGAATGATCTTTTAGAGAGCAAATAAAAAGAAAACTGCCAATATAGTGAGATGTCACATATCTCACTTCTAGTGGATATCCAATCCCACAGCCATCCCCAGATTCCTAATACTGGAAAGCACCTTGGTAGTGCTAAGCTGTGATCCAATAGATCAGCTACAGAAGAAGAAAGATCATCATAATCTTCCATTTTTCTCATTTCATCCCTGACCACCAGCCCTATTCTTCAGAGAATTTTTACAGGGATCACTGGAAGGGACGCCAGAAGTATGAAGTCTTCTGTGCTTGACTGAGATGAATCTGAACAAATTGTTAAAACTTACCTTTAAGAAAAGATATGTTTTCTAAAAGTCTTGCTCTTGCAGTTTTTAAACCTAATGTTACAAAAATTTTCCCATTTTCACATCCACACACAAGCTTATCAAGACCAGGTATGTACACAGAGGAACTGACAACTGCACTTCCAAATCCATCTTCAGATCCACAAAGTTGATCAATAATGCCCTCTGACATGGAATGATGTTCATCAAAATTATCCTGAAGAGTCCACACAGCTGTAATTGGGATCTCTAGAGGGTGGGGCAAGAGAGGATTTTTTTGTTTATGCAAAACAAAATATAAAAAGTTGAACTAAAAACACACATTTTCATCTTTTGATCACTTCCCTTAACTTATCCTTTCTGCAGTCTAAGGTTGGAAAGTCAGCAGTTGCTACTCCTTCTTACTACAGTGAATAAATGAGCATCACTTTTTAGTGTGAAAAGTTTTTTATGAGAATTCAGATTTTAATGAAAACTGACCCCAAGACATAATGAAAAAGATGGTAGCAAGTGTGCCAAAAGTGCCAAACCTTTTGGAGAACCATCAAACGTTGACACAGGAACATCAGGAATGTGCCACAAAGTGATCCGTCCTGAAGCTTCACCAGAAAAAAGAACTTTGTAGAAAGGCTCCTTTCTTTCGTTCACGAAGCCCATGACAAAAGGAAGACTCTGTGAAAAAGAACAGTAAATCAATAATCTGAAAGAAAACTGATAAAACAACGTAATAATTAATTGTAAATGTGAAGGCTTTTTTTCACCAAAAGCCGTAAATATATAAAACAAACCATAGTTGGTTCCTCATTTGCCACTAAATCCTGCTCATGCCAAGTCCACCCTGCCTGGTACAAGCCTCTCAAAGATCACCTCTGCTTTGCAAGTATTCTCGGCTAAACCTACACCTCAAATGGAAAAGTGAACTGGGAGTTCTCCTCAGGTTTACTGTTTCACCAGCATAAGCACCAAAGTCAGGCTGAAAAAACAATGCAGTGAAATGCTGATAATCTTTGCATCAAAACAAATTCAGCAAAGCTTCAGTCATCACAGCTTGCATGACTCCAAATAATGAAAGGTAAGAATTACGCTTTTACACAGGTAACAGTCTACAACACCACCATTCAGTCATGAGGTGGCGAAGCATTTCAAAAGAGCAATGAAGCTGCTGAAGGGCTGGGAGCATGGTTCTGATGAGGAGCAGTTGAGGGAGCTGGGGTTGTTTACTCTGGAAAAAAGGAGGCTCAGGAGAAACCTTATCACTCTCTATGACTACCTCATATATTGGATATACCTACTTACAACACTGAAATTTGAGAGTCCATTCCAAAATAATTAACTGTCCTGTAAAATGGTTCCATTTACAGTCCCAAAATGGAGTTCAAAATGGAACATCACACAGGCAATTTGGTTGTCTCACAAATCTGCTAAAAAATTATTTAGGTAGTAAGGTAATTACTAAAGCAAAAATATTAAAAAAGAGCAGGTCAGTATTTTTTAAAAAGCATGTATTTGGGGGGAAGCATATATGAACTTTGTACCACCACTGTAACCCTATTATTTGCTAAGCCAGGTGTTTTGGCTGTTTCTTTTCCCTCACCTTTCCTGACCTTTTGGCATCCTTCAGCAGTTATCCCATCTGATTTTAGATCACAGCATTTGGGGAAAAGCTGAATGGCTTATGCTATTTCTCTTCAACTGAAAATTAAATCTGTCAGGCTTCACAGGATTATGCAATAAACATGCTTTCTAAGGGCCTACATTTGTCAACAGAAAGAAAGAACACTACAAAACCTCACAGGTAGATATTTAACACTGTTTCTAGTCAGCTACGAAAAGTGTTTCTGCTGCATATCTTCATAAAACTGCTTAATGAGCTGCTTGACAGCTTGTCACACAAACACTCAAACTAATGCCATTTCAGGCAGGAAATAAATCCACATCTTCCAACAATCACAACTTCATAAACAGCATTAGCAATCAGACTTAGAAAAAACACCAGAAGCAAAGCCCCACAGAATAATCTATTTGTTTTGATTTATTTTTAGCCCAAGTAAGAAGGCCTACCACATATCCTGCTGCCCATCCCCCAGCATCCTAATTATAAATTCTACTTTTTAAATCAACTGGGTTTCCTTATTTATTCTTTTGTGGTCATACAAAGCACTACATAGAAAGTGAGTGAAGATGAAGGTTTTCCAACACAGCCCAGTCCATTTGAGATACTTGTCTACACAGTAACTCCAAATTTGAAATTGGCGTGACATGCTCTGTTAAACATGAATTCTCGAACGAAAGTATAAAGATCACCTACTTTTACAGCTTCCTCTTTTCTTAACACTAGAGACTTCTTCAAGCCAAGACCATGGTTCTGAAGAGAGTCACATGTGTCTAATTTTATGCACTGTGGGTACATCAGTCTGCTCACAGTGCAAGAAAGTTCTGCATGTGATTATGCCTCTGAAGGCTCAAGCAGTATTCCAGATAAGATGCCACAGAGTCAGACCCCCTCAATTCAGGGTAGAAACACATGGAAAGCAATCTATTTATGTAGTTTCATTGACATATGTGTACATTCCTTAATAAAACAAGAACTAAGTAACTTGCTTGCATTTTGCTCCTGGGGTGCCTTTTTTGATTTTGGTTTTATAACAGGGTTTTATTTGTTGGGAGTTTTTATTATTTATTTTTACAGATTTGAAAGTAAAGTTTCTAAAAATATTTTAGACCACATCTTTATGTTAGAAAAATATTTCTCTTTTTATCAAAATTAGAAAAAAGAAAAACCAGCTACTTCAACAACCAGTCTATCTATACTTGTAGAGGGATTTTTTCCACCGTGAAAAAAAACTAAATATAGCCAAAATCAAAGACAAAATATGCTATGAGCATCTTCAAGTTTGTAAGTAACAATTTTTAAATGAAGGAATAAATATTACTCATGTTTTTAATAGAGCAATTAAATCTGTTGATGAATTCATCAATTTTTTGGGGATTATTCAGGTAATTGTGAACAGACAATAAACAGACTTTCAAACCCTTATGAATTTACCTTATTTTCCTTCATACCAGTAAAGCTGAGTAAATGAGGATAAACTGTTTCTTTCAGCACCTTTCCATCAGCAGGGTACATGCTTTTAGAAAGGCCACTGCATAATTAAAAAAAAAAATAAACATACAAGGTTTAGAAAGTAATTTTTTTAGAAAGCAGAACAGTAACATCCAAGATTCAAAAGTTAAATTAAAAGTAACCAAATAAGTAATTACAGGAGACTTTTTGAAATCACAGCACCAGCTGCCCAAGTTCTACATGGCTAATCTTATTCCTATGTCCCCTGCTGTGTCAAACAAAGACTGAGGGCTGTCAAACTCAGGGCAAATCTTTGAGTGCCAAAGTGGTTTTGTTCTGGTTTTTGATCATTTGCAACATGCAGAGATTTTCCATAGTAACCCTCCCAAAGTTCATCTTGTACCTGAACTTTTTGTGTGAATTTCCCATCTGAGCCCACCTGTTTAGCAGCTGGTAGATGTAACTGTGGCCATCTTCTGTCCAGATGATAAGTCTGTAAGCTGCCAGCACCTCCCCACCAGCAAAGCACTGACCACTCTTACAGAACTCAGTACAAAGCAAGGAGAAATCACAATAATCATAGACCTAAGTTCAGAAAAACAATAAAATATAAACAAATAGTTTTGGGAAATCCATTTTAATCTAAACTGGGTTTGGGCAGTGGATCAGTAAGTAGAACATGAGTTCAACTCCTTGTAGTTTAACTACTTCTTTTAGAGCCTAACATGCTTTGATACTAACAAACTACTGCAAAGTCAGGGTCAAACCATACAGTTCAAAGTTAAAGACACTAACAGTTAAAAAAAAAAAAAAAAAAAACAAACCAAAAAGTAGCATTAGGGTCTTATAGTCTCACTATAGAAATTAATAGAAAACAATGCATGATAGAGATATTTTTCCATGAAAAGCCTATCTATTCTACACATGAAATTTCTCTATAAATCTTTTTGTACAGAATTTAAGTAGCCCAAGAGACATCTCAAGGATAGTCTACAACTACATTATTCAAAGTTGACCCAGGTGTATGTGAAAATTTTTAACCCAGTCCTGTCCCCACAGAGATGTTTGAGTCAGGTGTACATGTTAAAATAATCCTGAGTGATCAGTGCAAGAGAAATTTTGTAGCACTGGGAAAGAGAAATACAGAATTTTTACAATAAATTTCAGTTTAAATACATCGTATTCTCTACAACTGTTACTTTTTTTTTCATTTTAGTTATTTTACTACAGCTACACGAAAAAGCAATATAGTCTGGGGTCCTTGGTTTTGCTGGCTTCTATCAACAAACATAGGTCCCTGGCGACTGAAGACTTGCCAACAGTGAGTACTTCTGTCATACTTAAACAGGGTTTTTTAATCTTTGTCTCCCTTTCAAATGCAATGTGGAGGGGACTATAATGCCCCCAGTGCCCTAAAACTGTCTGATACTTAAATACCTGTTCTTTCCAGCCAATTTTGTTTTAAACTTTTAAAGCAGAAATACATTCATAAAAAATAAAAGCTTCATCTCTTTCACACAGTTTAGATAAGCCAAGAAGTGTTGCAGGCATAATTATATCTGACAATGTGTGAAAATTTTCTTTAACCTAAGGAGAAAAACAAATATCTGCATGTAAAAATAATACTAGCTTTCCAAAATTAACAACATTAAAAATAAAGTGTAATGCTCAGAAATATACCTGCCAGCACATGGAGGACACAACTAGAAGGAGCCTTTCCGTGTAAGTACAAAACCTTACTGCTTGACAATTTATACAGTCCAGAGATTTTGATTCCTTTTCACACACACTTTGTCTCTCCTTTACAGAACAGAGGAAAAAAAAAGCTATGAAGTTTGTTTCAGGTATCTGAGCTTTTAGGATGGAAACAATCCACTGAAAATAACCTTCTGTTAAGAGACTTTCAAAATTCAAAGCAACATATACTTGTTAATTAAAAATAACATAGAAAGACAACAGGTTCACAATTAACATGTAAACAGAAGAATGTAAATGTTCAGTGTGGCTCAGACCTTGATCTCACCTAAAGAAATGATAAAGAATGTGGAGAAGGACTAAAAGCAGGCCATAAATAGCATCTGCTGTAATGAGTATCTGCTAAGTATTCTTCAGTCAAAAAATAACTACAACAACCTATAAATTGAGAGTATCAGATTCAGAAAAGCTGATGAATATAATACTTTCCCACTAATTCTTGTTGCAACCAGGAGAGTGAGATGTTGGTGTTGCCATGTCTTGTTTGCTCTTAACACCTTTAAAGGCAGTGTAAAAGTAATTAACTTTCTTAGCTTGGTATTGCTAAATGTAAACACTGTTAAAAACAGTGTATGTATTTTCACACTTTGTGTGTGAAGAGCAGACTTATTAAAGTCATGCTCAAAATTATTCTATTGGAGGTATATTTATAAATCATTGATTAAATCACTTAAAACGGATGTTTTCTGTTTTGAAAGATATGAACAGTCTCAAAACCTCTCAGAGAAGGGGTACATATGCTTGGAATCATGGCTATAAAACTGAAAGCCATTTTCTTACAACATTCAGCTTCAGTTAATTCCAAGTAAAGCCAACAACACTTACTTAAAATACTGTTCTTTAGAATTTAGCTGGATTGTTACTAACTCTGCGGCAGTCACTCCACAAAAGGCAGCCCCAGGTAGTAAAAAGACTGCACCACACCATATGTTCCTCTGACATCTGTAATCAGTTGTCAGAGTCTTCAATTTTTACAACATGGCAGTGGGGTTTGCTCTAGGAATGTTGAAAAAAATACACGCACCCCAAAACACTGCAGATAAATCAAAAACACTGGGATGGTATCAAACATTGGACAGGCTCTCCTCAGGGGCCTGATTCCATCCATGAACAAGTAGTGCTGCCCATGCCCTGCAGTGTGTTGAGCCAGGCAGTCATGAGTCACCAATGTTCAGAGAAGTCTGTTGATATTTTGCCAATCTGTCTCATAGTACTTAGCTGTACTGTTGAAGTCCCTTTGTAAATCTAGCTTTTAGAGTTTAATTAAAATACAAAAATTGCATCCCAATTCTAGCACTTGTTCACGAAAGGTGACAGCTGCTGAGAATATTAACACAAAAAAGAGTAAGTGAGCTTGAAGACACAAAAACAGGGCACTTGACACAGCAAGAGCCTTTTCCAAGTGAAGACAGCATTGTGAAAAGCAGACTGAGGAAAACAAAACCTAAAGGCCCATTTTGAAGAGAGCAACAAGGGTGAAGAGGGAGTACAAAGGCCAATATTGAAGAGCTTTGAGCTTAAAGGACAGAGTGAAGGGGCTCAAAGACTTTATCAGGATAACAGCAAAGCATCGCAGCTTCAGCATCCTGGAATATGAAAAGACAAGAAGCCTGGCTGAAAGGTAGCACAGTTGTCAAGAAAAGAGCTGCCCAATGGCCCAAATTTAAATAACACTATGAAGATGTGTTTTCAAAATTTTGTAACAACAGTAATAAAATCTATTTAAATACACATCTAGAAGATTTAAATTTATTCATATTCTGCTTCAATGTAGTCTTTACTTGAGAACATTAATGTTATCACTGACCTGGATACTATTCAGAGATGAAGATAGGTCCCACACTTTGAGAACTCCAGTTATAGACACTGCAACCAAAGAGTCTTCTGTGTAAAGTTAACAGTGAGATAGTCAACTTGAAGCCAAGTTCAAACAGCACCTACCTATTCAGCACTAAAACAAGGATTCTGTAGGACACTGCTTAGACAAAAATCTGTTTTACACAAAAAAAGTAAATAAATGATATACAGAAATGCAAAACATGTCAGCAAACAAGTAATATATTAACAGAAGGCATAACTGTGGTATTGTGGCTTTAATTTCTCTGATATTACAAAACTTATTTATACTTAAATCCAATAAATTAGTTGCTTACATCCAGTAGAGAAGGTGTTTGTTTTTCTCTAAAAAACATATTAAATAAAGCATGACCAATATTAGGAGCCTTAAAAACACCTCTTGTGCTATTAATGAAACGTTAACATCTTCTACATAACAGCTCTGTGAAACATGATCGGATATTAAATCAGGTACGATGATACCATCTATACAGAAATATTTTATCACAATTTTATTTGCCTACAGAAATATATTTAAAACATATACCTTGAATTCTTGCTGAGTGTACAATACACATACAATTTATCCAATCAGAAGACTGAGATGATGATAAAGTGTGAAGAACACCCAAAGTTTTAGCATCAATAATAAGAACATCTTGATATTCTCCGCAACAAAGAAGCCAGCCTTCACCTGTCATTCGGAATGAGCAATGGTAATACTGTCCAAGCAGAAAGCAGAGAGTCAGCACACAGCTACACAAATGGCATGCAGATTTTTCACACTGAACTTCTCCTAATCAACATTTTTGTAGCATCACTAAAAATTTAAGGCATATGTGAAACCGTACACAATATTGCTAGTGATACTAGCAAGGAACACAGCTTAGTAAAAGGTGCTTCATACTGCAAGCAGCACCTGTCCTTCCTATATATTAGGACTTTGTAAGTTTTGGAAGAAATTCAGGTGTTAGTTTTCCCTATAAATTACTAAGGAGTTTGAGACTTGTTTCTCTGAGAGGCCTCTCTCCAATCATTTGATAAAGCTCCAGTCATCAAGGGTTAAACAAAAAGGAAAAAGCAGGTGAAGATGTAGGATATTCATAATTAAATTTTTCATAATGAATTTTTGATTACTTTCCAGGAAGGATTTCTACTCCATGAGATAGTCTTCATTGTGACATTAAATGCCCTCATGTTCAGAAGATTCTTTCTCAGCAATCACCAAGAAAAAAACAGACATGATAGTAGTGCAGAGTGACTAGGAGGATTTCTTTCGTGGTGCCTCTTTTACATGTGCAAGGACAGCTGCATTCCATCCCTATCTGTATTTGTACACAATTTCTATAAATGCATAAGCAGCCACCTCAAATGGGATTTACATGTAATACTAACCTTAAAATACAGGGAAAAAATCACGTAGTGGGACAAAAAATATCAGACAACCCAAAAAAACTGCACCTCATTAACAAATTTTCTGTATAGTTTTGCTTATATAGTAATTCTCATTTTTTCAGTCAACTAACTGAAGTGTGAAAACAAAAATAGTATAAATAACTGGAAATAGGATAAATAGTACTACAGATATTATGAATAAACAGAGGCAGAAATGCTTAGAATTTGCAATTACTGTTACCATTGAATTAGGCTCGAAACAGAGGATTTCTATAGTCAGTTATTCCTCTGAGAAAATTCCACACTGGTTAAGATCCACAAATGTTTAAGTGTTGACCCTGGTGTTAAATTTCATTTCAAATGGCAAATATTCAGTTTGCCCTACTTGACATCTGCCATTCATAGCTAAATCATCTATACTGAACAAAAGGAACCTACTAGAGCAGACAGGTTAGTAGTTCAATTAAAACCAAACATTAACTACAGCACAAGCAACTATTCCCCATGGAACAACAAGAAAAAATCTACAACAAAACACACAGAAAACCACTTTATTATAACTATCTGAAGGCTGCATTTTAAGAATAGTTTCCCCTCCTAGCAATATCTATTCTTTTTCCTAAGAAAGTTTTCCTGTTAGATGTTCCTATTTTCCTTTAGCTCTCTTGCCCAAGGTATTAAAGAAAAATAATTATTTGCCACAATTAGGTTTAGCTCACTTCTAATAGAGATGAAGCACCTATTTTCTACAAGTATTTGCTATACCTGCTTGAAGGGTAAGAATGAAAATTCTGACTCTGATCTCCACAAAAAAATGTACAGGTAGTCAGCTAATCAGCTAGGCCAGATTTGCCTACTTCCCTGCAGAACTTGTCTGTAACATCATCTATTAAAATCTAATTAAGCACTAGAACATAGCAGGTCATACTGCACCTCAAATTATAATTTAAGTATTGTTTTGTTTGTGAATATACATCCATTTAAGGAACATAGATGCTTTAAACATACACACATAAAAGTGTAGAATAATTCTTAATTTATATTTTTATACACACATAAAAAAATTAAGTTAATCTTCCAAATTTTTGTTAGCAATATATCCAAGATTTTTCCTCTTCCCTTTACAATTAACAACTGTGTTTGAACTCCTCATAGCAACCAAGGCAGTGTCAGGAAAAATATTTTCTTCTGGAAGCTTCAAAAATTTTAGATTCCAAACTGGCTGTACTTTGGAATTACATGAATTTCCAGATTTCCATCATTTGAAGCCTTAGTTCCACCCTTGACTTCCTCACTGAAGAAAAACAGCATTTTAATTAACATAGGAGCCCTGAGCTTCTTTTCTACGAACACATCCAGAAATAAGCCACACCCCAGAATCAAACCCATATATGTTGGGCCCCTCAATCTTATTGGCACGTGTATTTTAAACACTCCCACACTCCAAAATCTAGATACTTTTTTTAACTTGGTTACAGTTTCAACTAGACACCTGAAATTTTCTGAAGCAATATTGAAAGTCTCTCAAAATAAGGGACTTTTCCTAAAGTTCTGCAATGAATGAGAGAGTATTTTTGACAACAGGGGGAAGAGCAGTCTTTTGGAGGTCAGGAGTTGAGTACTGAAACAGTTCAGAAGTTTAGAGTCTTTCAGCAGACTGTCTTACAGTGTTTGGCTAGATTACTTGTACTTTTAAAATGTCACAAAAAAGCCAACATTAAACTTGAAGCTTCCATGCAGATTTTAATAGAAGACAAGAGCAAAGATTAAGACCATTTCACTTGGCTACCTGATGCACAAACAGTAAGTTAATCAATGCATTTCAAATATTTACAGCTTAAAAATAATCAGTCTGATTTGATTAAGGAATTCAGAGGAACAGTAAAATCTCAATTATTTTCTTAAAAGAAAAAAAACTGAAAAAAGATATAAAAGCTACTTATATTCTGACAGGGTTTTTCCTCCTATGTAACAAGCTATACATTTAAAATTGTTTCTGAAAAATATCATGTTAATAAAGCAAAACCCTTGTAACCCTTGTAAAGAGATCCCATGAAAAGTTGCTATACTTACATGGATTGCTGTATGCCTATAAGGAAGCTTTGCATTCTCAATGCACTGTCCACTAGTGACATTCCAAACACACATCTCCCTGCCAAAGATAACTTCATATTATTCTCTGTCATTTCCACTCAATTGGCTGGAATAATTTTGTGCCAACCAAGTTTTTCTTTAGTGCTGTATTTAAGTGCAGTCTGGTCACTTATAAAGCTTTTTGTTCCAGATTGCTGGGTAAGAAAACAGTCATTAGCAGGGGATGACATACAGTATCTGTTTATTTTTGTTTTGGTAATTACACCCTGCTGCCTTGCAACCAACCTGACTTTAAGGCCAACTCTGGTCTACAACAAACTGTAGGTGTACTGACATTACAGCTCATCAACATGTCACTGTAACTATCTGTCACTGGAACTACATCCTCCTGAAAATGATTCATTTCACTGAACTTAAATCACACGTTTCAAAAAGCATTATGCATCTTCTCCCACATCAGACTTCAGTCCTTGAGAGGAACAACTTTTGTTAAGAAGAAACAGTGCCATCATGAGGCTGTTCCCAAAATCTGCTCTCAATAAACTCAACCATCTGAGTACCCTTGCAACACTACAGCTACACTTGGGTGCATTTAGGGTTGTTGTTTGAGAAAAGACACTTCAGCACACCTTCCTTATCTACACATTATTCAACATGCAGTGGGACTGGAGTACAAGAGACACAATCAAACTAGATGTTGTAAATGAGGTTGTATGAGATGCTATCATAGTCCAGCAACTGAGTGTTAAATTTTGATGCTTTTAGATTTTATTAAAAAAAACCCCAAACATTACTTCCAAAATTGAAACATTCATTTCATTATTTCTGACATTACACTGTAAGACTTCTTTTGTATGAAGACATAAAGAACACACTGGGGAGATTATTTTATTATATCAGAAATACTATTTAGTGATTTACATTTTAATCTACCTGCTTTCCCATTTTATGCTAATCTCAAAATATTATTAATTAATATATTTCAGCTGACAAATAGCAGCATCAAAGTTGGTAGATCCAAAGTCAGAACTTAAGTGGAAGCTTTACACTGTTTGTTAAATATTTCATGGCAATGATTTTCTCCTTGTTTGTATCAGAACTCTACTGCTTTAGCTACATTACTGTGATACATACAAACATGCACAAACGAGGCCATAATTTCAGAATGTAGCTTCAGCTTCTGGATGATGTATTCAATTTACTGTGTGTATTAATAAGAAATGAGCAATATCACACATTACATAGAGCATATGCCATAGGACAGGTTTATAACTCATAGGACAGCAGTGAGAACTTATGAATCATCAGAGATTCTTTATAGATTCCATATTAGAACTACAAAAATAATGTTCAACGCTCATTCTTCTGGGATTAGTCAGATATAGAAACTCTGAAGATAATCGGGAGTGGAACAGGGAAGAGTACCATAGAATCATCTTCCATATGATTTCTTCCATCCTTACTACAAGGAGATGGAAGCTTAAAAATGGCAGAAGTGAATTATTCACACACCAGAAAATGCGGTTTGGCAAATGGTCCATCTCCTGAAGACAAGGCTTCCTATTTGTAATTATCTCAACTTCTTGTTGCCACCTTCCAGGAATCAGTGATGGATGCTTTGCTTTTATATAATATAGATGAGAAGTCAGCAGTAATTTGGTAAAAGTGAACATTTAAAGGGGTCAGAAAACAATTCAATCCCACCTATACCCATTCCAAACAAGTCTAATGATCCCTTCAGAGCTAGAATCTTTAGGATGTGAACATCTCTGTATGGTATATCTATAACAATACCCTCATCTGTTTCTTAACACTATCCACCCCCAGTTTTTTTGGCAATACAGTATCTTTATTTCCAGTATCATCTGGAAGAAGTACTGCACTACCAGAACTTCAGAACTAGGATGAAAAACAGCTTCAGCTCAGAACCCTTGAGTAGAACTGTAGAAGGGCAATATAAAACTGCTGTGTGGATTTCACACTCTCTCCACACATAAACAGTACTGTTCACCACTACCTGTCCACTGAGGCAGTCTAATCTTTCAAGATTAAGAAGCCTGAAACAGTTTTTTTGCAGGTTATCCCTTTCTAGTATACTCATGATTGAACGAGAGAATCAGGGATCTTAGCAGCTGGAAAGGATAAATAAGCCACTCAGTGAGAAAGCAGGAGCCTTAAGGTGCTGGAAGGTATAGCTTGAAGGACAATTGACAGTAACTCCTATGGAACACCATTTTAAAAGGACCGTCTGGTTCACTAGAAAAGACAAACCCAAAAATAAGAGGGGAATATAATCAAGCAGTGAGACAAAATTGCTTAAGAAAGCCCTTAGCCAGCCCTAACTATTTTCAACAGATGAAATCCTTAACAGAAGGGCTTCAGACCCCATTTGAAAAGATTACCAAATATTAAGTGTAACCTAGCAGAAATTAGTTTGACTCAAGTGACAGGCTGTGTCATAACAAACACGTAGCAGAAAAGCTGCAAGACCAGGACCCTCTGAAAGGATATTCTCCAAAACAGCACATCAGATTTAAAGATAGACAAGGAACACATATGCCTTTAATTCAAGGGCAGGCTGTGCTTCCATATGTTCCAACTGAGGAACCATAAACCAGATCAGAGTATGTTAGTCTCTTTTACCGGTTCAGTTTTTTAAGACTGAGTTAGGAAGGAACAGAGAAAAACACCATGATGTTCAAATGCTGTTGAACTTGCTGATGCCCTCCAATAATCCATTAATTTCCCTTTAAAGAGGTTTAGCCAACCCCTTTTTCTGTCTACTAAGTGGATACGTGAATCTGCCCAACCTTTCTGTTGTCCATGGGACGAGCTCTTAGTTGGACTATTGTATATTAACAATGTAGTCACTATCCTAAGTAGCTGCTATCATTTTAGTATCATGGAAGTGGATTGAAACATTTCTGCAAATGCATCATCTGACCTACATTTGACATACATTTCATGATTTAGGAAATGAACAATTAAATATTGAGTTACCTACCCATTTTCAGTAGCACTTACTACATATGGCTGTTTCTCAAACTCTCTTGCTTTTGCCAAACAAGTTACAGAAGCAGTATGGCCAAAGAGAATTTCTTTAGATGAAATCTAGGAAAACAACATCATGATTTATCTTAAACAATTTCTGTATAAACTAAGGATACCTAAAACCAAGAGAATATTACTTGTAGATATACATAACTGTTAACCTGCTTTATAGTCTTATGTTCTTCAGTCATGTTTCTGGAATGCAGAAAGACATGGATGAATTATGCAGTTTGCATAAAGTTCAGTTTTTGTATTCACTGCATTCATCTTCTGGAGAATGTACAGAACCCCAAACAATATAAAACAGGCAATGTGCAGAGCATCTCTGGCCTTCACCCTACAGCACGCACCAAAAGTGGCAGAGTGAAGTAGAAACTGACAAACCAAAGCTCTTAAGCATGTGTTTCATATCACATGTTTAAATAACCTCTCGGATTATCATCACTGCATGCAAAGATCTTAACTGGAAAAGGTAGCCTCATAAAAGTACAAACTTTCAGGCTGTTTGAGTACAAATGGGGCAACTAAATATAAAAAAAAAGAATAGAACCATAGTTCTAGAAACACAGAATAAAAAAACAGGAGCTGTTTTGACTCTGCTCCATTCTCAGGAAAATAAATATGAAATCATCAAAGCATTAATTTGCATCCTAATTACATCAAAAATATAAGTTTTATCTTGCTGCTTCCATCTTGGTAGACAGATTTGGTTTTATTAATAGATACTTTTTCTTTAAATGACAGGTCATGCTCACCAATTGATTTACAATAGAAAAAAACCTTTACAAGATAGGAATCATGTTAATTGTATGTATTTACTTGCTGTCATTACTCAGAGCACACAGCCTCAAATTATAATCCACAGGGTATGCTAATCTATGAAAAATTCTCCAAAGTCTGCAAATAACAGGTTGCTTATATAGGCATTTCAGTTTCTGCTTCATGAGTTTCCTGTAACAAATATCACACTATCTTTAAAAATTCATCTAAGTGCAAGTCTGGATAACCCTATTGCCAATAATAAAAGATAAAACTCCAGCCTGTCTATTTGGCAAACTGTAGCACAGCAGACACTAACCTTTAAGTCTGATGAAAGATCCCAGAGACATATTTGTCCTTCTTGGCTTCCTGTAACTATGGTCTGCTGGTCATCTGTAATCATGATAGCAGTGATGCTATGAGAGGGAGCTGTTTTCCCCCACACGGCCACAGCCAGTACTGATGTCTTCATGGTCAACACCTGAAAACAGAAACAAGTCATGATGATCTTCAGTAAGATTATACTTAAGAAAAAATAAGCTAAAAAAAGGGGGGAATTTAATCAACATCTGAAAAAGGAAGCCATAAAATATTGCTGTAAGAAGTCAATGAGTCATTGAAACATTGTCTTCCTGCTGCCAACATCAGACTAACACTTTCAGGGACAAGTACTATGAGAATACTGAAACATCAGCAACAAGAGTTCTGTGCTGTCCCACACAGCCTGGCTTAGCTCTGATGGGCCCACCTGTTCTCCCTAAAATTTGGCTGGTGGAATACACAATGCCTCCCCTGTTCCCTCCAACTAGCAGAGATGGCACAGGAGCAGGGTGTCAATAAAGACTGATTTCTAAGAGGGTAAGACAACAGAAAGATACTACAGCCAAAAGGAGAGAACTGGTGGTGGGTCAGCAAGGAAGAGTAAAATGAGGCCCAAGATGGCAAAGCAGTATATGCCCAACCATTCTGTGGCATCTTCTAGAGACAAGAACCAGAAAAAAGGTGGCTGCAGAGTTGCAAGCTGAGAAAGCGAGAATGAACAGACTCTGTTGCTCAACACGAGTCCCTTGTCCAAAAAAATTTATCATCTAATAGATTTGTCCCTACTGCAAAAAATTGATGTAATGGAGTTGTCCATTTGACTGAGGGCAGTTTTGACTCCCACCAGCTGAGCAATGGACAGACAGCTGACAGACTGAGCAATGTCAAAAGTGTTTGTATATGTCAACATGTTATTCCCAAGCATCAGTGAACAAGAAGAAACAGAGTTTAAGCTGTTTCAGAGTCACCATTTTCTAGGGTCATTTAAGTAAAAAAATGTTTTGATTATTCTTTCCAAAAGTATTGTATGTCACCTTTTTTTAAATCCAGACAGCAATAATGCGATTGAAGACATACTTCAGAGCAACCGTTTTGCAGCCACTAAGCAAAACTCACCTTTCAGAGAAGGTGTGCTCCTATTTGTCCTGGAGAAAGACAAGACACCAGAGCCCTTTGCACATCCTTGGGAAAGATTTTAAAAATGAAACAAGATGCTACAGTAGTGCAGCTGGGAGGAGTCAGTCAGAAAACATGACAGTAAATCTGAAATTTTGTGAGGAGAGACAGGAACTGGGCAAAACAAAATGCACTGCAGCCAGTAACAGTGAGTCAAAGGAAGTAATACAGGAATAATGAAAAATGACATGAAGAGCAGCTCCTGTGATAATTCAGAAAAGATCACAGGACAGAAATGGAGCACAGAAGCAGCCTTTTAAATTATGCTTAAAGAAACTGTAACCCAACACAACAGCAGCTGAAAGCAGGGACAGAGACAAGAGGTATCTTCATGATGACTACTAAAAGCCTAAAGTGACACAGAACTAAAGGAATGGTCTTTCTTCCTGACAAGAAAATGAGATGAAGGGCTCAGCTACTGACAAAAAAGGCTGAAAAGACTGGTATGGAAGATTATCTAGGTCCTGCCATACAACCTCAGAATGTTGAGGGCAGAGGAAGAAGAATCTAAGAAAAAACTGAGGTCATTAATTTATTAGGCTAAATCCCACTTAGTTTCATTTAAAAGCTCTTTGTGGATATATAAAAATACTGGGATATGTTATTGATCCCAGCATTAGAATCTGACTTTTCTAAAACTTTTTTTTTTCAAATCTCTAGTCATATGAAGTTACTGGTTACACTGAAATCCTTTTCTCTTGCAATTTATGCCCTGAAAAAAAAGCTGTTCTGGACAATCTTTAATGATATGCTTTTAGTTATCAGGTAAGCTAACAGGTTCCCATTTTCATAGGGTTTATAAAGAGGTGGCTGCCAAAAGGGTTTGATAAGCCAAATCATGCATCTTTAAAATGCATTTGCTTGCATATCATGTAGTCATTTATACTTGTACCATGGGAGTGTTCAATTAGTGTAAAACACCATAAGGAAGCACAATTCAGGTTTGTACTGCATTGAATATTGAATATTAAGTCATAAATTATATGTCCTTACAAGGAAAACATAGAATCAAGATCAATATTCTTAGCCAAAGACCTACTGCTGAGCAAGTGATGAGTATATGAGAACTCAAATCAACAGACTTTAAAAAGAAAACAAATTGATAGAATTTGCTAATGTGTACATGATCTTGAGGTAAACAGAATTGCCCAATCAAAATTTATAAAGAAATAACATTCATTATGCAACCAAAATATCGGTCTCAAAGGCCATGATGGAGAAAAGCAGCTCCGAGCCCGGGATCAGAGCTGGGTGAACACGCACAGATCTGATCTCTATCGCACCAGACCTCCCAAGTTCACGGTGCTGCTTTGGCTGGTTCCTTCTTATACAGTTTTTGGGCAGAGTCCGAATTAATTCTATTCTTCTCGTAATTTTAGCATATTCATGAAGTTTTCTTGTCCCGGAGTTGGGCTGCACAAAGCCTTTCCTGGGTCCGATGAATCGTCCATCCTGGGTGATGAGTGGGCCATTTCTGCTGATGGATGGGCCATCTCTGGTTCCTGGAACAGTTATTTTTAGTTCCCGGAATGTCCGATTCCTTATCAGATGAGATGCAGATATCAGAGGGTGGCGATCAAGTCGTCAGGGAGCAAACACCCCGGTGATAAGATCCAACCCCACCTAGGCGGAATCCCCACCCAATGACCAGATCTGTGAGAGAACTTCCTTTAGTGTTGTGAAATTTTTCTCTCAGCCAGGCTGGAGGAAGGATCTTGAAACTCTGTCCATGGTCTGATTACATTCCAGTTTTATACATAATATAGCACGAATTATATACTTTATTTATAACAATCTGCAGACCTTTTAGTTACTCATGAGTAACGTGAATAAAAAAACTACTACTAACTCTCAGTGGTTGCAAGAGAATTAACTTAGACTGAAATGTTACAAGAATATTTTGTACATTTTCCTTTATATTATGACTGCAGCCCAAGAGAAGAAAAGCAGAAGGTATATGAATTTTCCTATTAATACAACAGTTCTTAACATTTTTCTTCACATGCTTCTTGGTTAACTTTTATTTTGTCTAACAATACTGAGCTTTATCAAATTTTTTAGTGATACTGATGCCACCTAAAGCAAACTTTTTTGAAATAAAATCAACAGATATTTATCAGACTGTTACTTTCAAAAAGGTAAAAACTGTTTTCACAAAGTCAAATATTGCCGAAGGCACATCTGAGCTGCATGTAGCTTATCAGCACTTGTCAAATTCCTCCAGCTCTGCCCACTCAAGCATGTCTGATTTGCAGTGTTAACCCATAATTCAACTTGAAATCATGTTTCTCAGTCCTACTGCCCATTTCTCCCTTCTTACAGCCTAGTAAGCTATTTGTCCTGCCCTTATAACCATACTGCCAAAGAGTGCTCTTACATTACTGAGAAGTTCCCTGGTTTTAGTTAAAACCATACCAGCCCATCTCATCACTAACTTGTTACATCTCTACCATTCTGTCTCTAGTTTCCTGAATACTTTTCACACCAAAACCACACCATGAACCACTGTTAACTTGGAAAATTATCCAAATTTTCACAGCTTCAAGGACTTTGTTTGTACTACTTTAGTAACTTTGGATGATTTGTGTAGTATTAGAGCTTAATTTGGAAAGCTAAGTACACCACCTCTTATTCTACAGGAGCCCCTAGATATTTAAAAGTCTAATCAAAAGCAAGCTTTAAGGAGTCAGAAAGCCGAAGGTCTGACCTTGAATGCCTTACAAAGCACATATTTATGCAAGGTCTTTTCCTCATCACTCAGCTTTTTCGACTAGGACTGGTCACGAACTGAGGAGAATGAAAAAGGTCAGATTACGCCACAAAGAAACAGTGCCATCATAACTTAACATATGCTTTCCCCATATATACTAAATATTTCTTGATTTTGCCTCCTCTTCTGACCTTCAAAGAAAATGAAACAATTTTTAGCTTCTCTGTTAGGCTCACCTCAGTCCTTCCAATCACAGCTGTGTAATTACTGCTTAACCTCAGACACACATCCCTTCCCTGGGATGTGTTTTCTCAAAAGTTATAATCTTAAAGCCACTGGCCTGGGAACATAAAGGGTTAGAATGGCAGAGTGGCTTAGGCCTCAGGAGCATGCACCCACAGAGATCTGAAGTGAAAAATCTGGGTTCTGTTTTGCGCCCACTGAAGACTGCAGCACACATTCCCTATTGGTCCTTGCATTCCCAGTGTTTGCTCAAAAGCCTAAAGGAAGCTTGACTGTATCCTCAACATGTTAAACTATTAGCTACAGTTGTAAGAATGACATTTCTTGATAAAGAAATACATACCCTGATCTTTCAATGAATTCAGAAATAGCACTTCATATATATGTATATCAAGGCCCTTAAAATTAGGAGCTGGACTCCCCCCTTAGTTCACCTTATAAAATGTTGCAACAAACTTCTTTCTCATCACTATAACCCATAAAAAACCCCCTAACAAATACAAATTTATAGTTTATTTCTAGAAGGAGAAAGACTTCTTACAACAAAATATCACTTTCCAGGTAACAGTCAACCTGCCAACACAACATTTTAAAATTTATAGCCCTACTTATTTCATATTTCCTACATATTCCAAGCTATCAATAGAAGGTCACTTTCTTAAAAGTCCAGTTAAATGTTTGGCAATCAATGCAGGCACAAAAGAAAACAAAAATGTGCAGAAATTTGCTTACAGTCCTAAAAATATTAAGATATTATCAGAATTTAGCTGTTTGCATTGGATTCAATAAGTTCCCCCATGCACAACCCTTTATTCATCCTTGCAGTAAAGGAAGCCTTGGGAAGCAAAATTTAGGCAGAGCCTACATTTTTTCATGACCAGTTCCTATGGTTTTGTGTTTCTAATCTATCCCATTCTCCTGTTCGTGTCTGTTCTTTGGTTTTATCTGACATACTCTCTTAGTTTCTGCATGAGAAAATAAAGTTCTATCAATATTGGTTTTACTCTTAGTGAAAAGCTAATTATTTTTCTTAAAAGTAGCTTTGCAGTCTACTTTTCTACCAGTCTACTGGTCCATTCTGTACAGCTTTCACAATTTTCTCTATTTTATGATGTAAATGTTGCATTCTCTATAAGGATGTTGCAGACTGTCTCTGGTAATCCAGTTTAAAATGCGATGGGACTTCCCTCAAGACCTATTGGGCTACACCCTAAAGGGCTGGAGTCACTGCTGAGTGACACCCACAACTCCCCCGGGATGGGGATGTTCTGCTCCTGCAGTCCAAGGGAGCAAGACACTGGGCCAGGAATCGATACAACCCATTTTAACTGGCAAGAAGCACCTGGTAATACCTTGTTTGTATTTCTTGAACGAGTGACACAAGAAACACTTATTTCATTCCACACAATAATTCACCACAATCAGAAGGAGCACAGTAAGGGCAACACCATCTCCCAGCTGCTGATTATATCAAAGGTTTGCAGCACAAATTCAATTTTATGATGTTAATCTCAACCTGCCACTCAGAAATTTTCTCTGAGGGATATGATTTTTTTTTCTCTGGATTTCATTTTAAGAATGATTTTCTTCTTCTACAATCAATAAAGATATGTTTTCATCAAAAGACTCTATCTTGGCAGAATTCAATTGGCCATCTCAAAACCTTTTGGTGACACAATATTAATTAAGATAGTTTATGTTGCACCTAAGCTGGAAAATTGGGCAGTGAAAACATAGCAACACAACATTTGTGCTTTTCACACTGTCATAAGGTACAGTAAAACAATCTTCCTTGAAGTTCCTGTTTTACCTCATAAATGTTACATTAAATTAAGCTCCCTAGAAAAATACCACAACATGATTGTTTGCTAAGTAGATAAATCAAAAATGTGTCCAAAAATATAAATTTTTACTGTCTTCAACTGTCATTAAAGGCTTCAACAACATAGTAGCTGTTTACACACTTTAGACAACAATTAATGCATCTGAGCTAGCAAACTTGGTTTTAAATCACATATCAAGGATATAAGCCAAGTCTAATCAAAGTACAAAACAAAAAACAAAATATATTCTGGAAGTGTGTGTGTAGCCATAAAAGATGTCTCCTCTTAAGGAAAAAAAAAAATCTACTTCTACTGTCTGAAATATGGTTTCTGAATGTCCTATCAGCTACAAGAAGGGGTATGTCCAGAAACTAAGCCCTGCTTAGGCACTATGCAGAGCTACATGCGTGCAAGCTATTTGTCACTCCCAAAGCATCAAGCATAGAAAAAGTATCACCTTAAGTCATCTCCAGTGGAGTTACTCACAACCAAATGGTGAAATGCTTTGCTGCAGAGTTACCATCAGGTTTTAGGACATTCACACATCAATTCTTAAATGAAAGCACATGTGACAGAAAGGGCCATCAGTGTCTCCAGAATCTAAGCTTTGATTTCTATGAAATTGCATCTTACTTAAAGACAGATTTTGCCCTCAGTCTCATACACACTCAGTCATGCCTGGGTTTATTGAAAGTAACAGCTTTCCACGCAAGAAAATGCTCCATCCTGGTAAAAAGACAGATCCTTACATTTTCTTAATTATAAATTGGTTTTTGAGTAGAAAAACATTTATGCCCTTTAAAGAGTCAATGATCCCAACATATTCCCATACGAATCAAATGACCTACTAAAGCAATGTCATCTCCAAGTTTATGGCCTTCAGAACTTGGGAAGGGTAGAGAGTAATCAACTTTGAGTCTGCATCAAAACATCCCACAGACATAAGCAAATTCACCTGTAAACAACAAGAGCTTTGATTGACTTTCATTTTTATGAAATATCACAAATTCTGTAATGAACTAGCCCTAATAACAGAAGTAATTTTTGTTTACACTGTTTTATCACAAAATGCAGGATCTGGTAAAGTCAAGACATGTGAAAGCTAAAACCAAAATTTACAAGTATCTCAAACTGACAGGCAAGGAATATGAATCAAAGTTTTAAGTCAATAATTTTGTCTTCCTTAAGTGACCTTGAATTCGCTTAAGACAAAAAACCCTGTTGATCATAGAAAGGTAATGTTTTTGGTTCAGCTGCACTGTACTCTGTGATGTTTAAACAACAAACAAAGTTGAAATCAGATGGTGAAAATAAAAAAACTAGGACATTTCACCAGGCCTTGTTTTTTCAGTTGTCATGTAATAATCATTAATCAGTGGTGTAAGCAATTGCATCATGATGAGGATTTCTAAACTCTGACAAGAAGAACTACTTATTTTTCAATTTTACTCTTTGAATACTCTCAAATAACAGACATCTCTGCAGTGTTCTTTGCTACAGGGCATACAGCTGTTTAGTGTAAATAACTCTGAATGATTGTAATATACACAGTCTAACCTGCTAAGTAAAAAGACACTGTTTATTATGAAGTGGGATCCAAGTCCAAAACTTATTTAATGCATTGCAATGCATGGATTGGAGTTTTTGTTACAATGAACTTCAAATTCTAGCACTGAAAAGTTTTTAAACAAGAAAAACCTGGTATTGTCATGTAATAAATCCTAATGACACAAACCTTTTGAGCAGACCTATCTCACCACAACAGCCATTTTTGCAATGAGTAATCCCCAAAAGACCATAGTTCTGTACCAGGGACATCACTGACACGTTAAAATCTCATAATATATTATTAGGACAACTACTACTATTCCTAGCACCAACTAGAAAAGTAATCATGATAGAAATGCCCCAAGACTAAGTGAGCCATCCTAATTAATTTTTAATTGAGAAAGTCTCAAAAAAACTCCACTCTCTAAACAGAGGTATTTGCAAGAGAAAATGGGACTGCTGGAAAAAAAAAAAAAAAAATTGTACTCTAAGGCTTTGCATCTACTCAATAAGGAATACTCATTAACAAATCATCAAAATAGCATAAAAGCATTTTCACACTTCAAGGAGCCAATATTTTGCACTCTATGTGTTCTCACATTAGTAGCTTTCTCCAATAAATCCAGTGAACAGATACATGCCAAGGCAATTGATGGAATCTATGTAATTCACTAAACTACCGTGAAAACAGAAGTATCAGACATCTAACATCAGATACCAGAGCTGAAACTTACAAAGCTGATACTAAACATGCAGCGGACAAACCAAACGTCCCAGAAACGAATGAAATTTGCCCAACTAAGAAAAAATAAACACAGCCCAGCTAAAAGGGTTTCACACCCACAAAAACAGCTCTGGGGAACGCACTCTTGCCAAACCGGAACTGAGGAAGAGGAGCCTTACGGCCGCACAGGGCATCCCCAGCGGCATGAGGGGCCGAGGGGCAACTGCCCCGGCAGGAGGGAGGGGGGACGAGGGGAGCTGCCCTTACCTCCAGCAGCTCTCAGGCACCGCGAGCGGGGGCAGCGAGGGCGCTGAAGGGAAGGGGCCGCAGCCGGGACAGGTTTTATCCCGACCGGGAGCGGCAACACCCGGCACGGGCGGCGCGGGCCGGATGCAGCCGGCGCGCCCCAGCGGCGGCGCCGCCCCCAGCCCGGCGGGCTCACGGTGAGCGAGTGAGCTCCCGCGGCTGCTCCCTGCCCCGGCTGCTCGGGGCGAAATGATGAGGAGCAAACACGGCCTGGAGAAGTACGTAGGGAACAGCCGGGCTGCAGCCTTTCCGCTGCTCTGCCCGCCCCGCAGCGCTTCCCTCGCGGGGCCGCACCCTACCTGCCGCGGGACGGGCAGAGGAGCTGCCCCGCGAGACGATGAGGGGTAGGAGGCTTCTTGTTTGCCCGCCCCCCCTTAAGTACGGTGAAAACATGTGCTCTGGCAGGAGGCGGATGGACCGTGATTTCCCGCAGCTGTGGCACCAGCAGCAGCTGTGGCAGTTCGAGGGCCGTCACCCAGCGGCTGCGTGCGCGCCTGGTGGCACGAGAGCTGTGCATGGGCGAGGATGCGGCTTGTAAGTTCATGTGTTTCTGTTTGAAAACAATTTATAAACTACACTGAATTAATACCGTAAGAGCATGAAACGTGATTTATGTTCAATCTTTTTCTTCTTCTTTCAAAGACCAGTCCCAGAGAAGCTCAGGTCTGCAGGACATTCTTGTGAGGCGCAGAGGTGAACGGGCTGTGCAATGCACAGGTGAGTTCATCTGAACTGCAGAACTGCTTAGTCACAGTCACATCTAGGGCTGCAAACAAAATAATGAGATTCATTATTTACAAAAAAATTTCTATTTCAAATCATGTCTTCCTACATTTTTTTGCCTAAAATCCACAGGGAGATGGAAGGATGTCGAGAGATTGAACTATATTTTTATTGCCTATGGTTTTCCTATTTTAATATAATGAATGTGGTAACTAAAGTATGCGATGTTTTTATTTTAGTATTACTGAGTTCCGATTTACACCAAGACTATTTCCCCAAGATATCTGCCTTGATAGAAATAGTGATGTTCTCAAATGTGCTAATGTAATTATAGTTTGCATCAATAGGCTACATTTTACAGGTAAGTGAATGCAATAAATAAAGACAAAAGCATGTAAAGTTTGTAACTTGTTGAAACATATTTCTTGCAAACTTTTGTCCTAGCACTTCTGTAGTTTAGATTTCAAAACATTTTTCATACAATAGAATAAAAAACTTTGAGGATGATACTTCTTAAATCACTTCACCATATGAATCGTTTTATGTAGACAAGTTATAAGTCCTGAAAATAGAGCTTTAATGTAAAGGGTGGTATTTGATTAGACTGCATCAGGCCAAGTGTAGAACACTGAAACATGGTATCTCAGTGAAAACTTACAAAGGTACCTCTTTTCTGGGCTTGCTTATGGAGATTTTAGTAATAATAATATTGAAAGCAAAATGAGACTACACAACTCAACTTACTTTAAGAACCTTAATATTATTTTTCTCAGAAAAGGTGAACACTGGCCCCTTAAAGTCAATAGTGATAACTGGAACCTCAGCTAAAGTTTTTGTAGTCAAAAAATGCTATCAAGAAAGTGATATAATTGTATGAGACCAAGTAACCTAATGGATAAACTAGATACTGCTTGTGCTTTTTGACACTTCATGTGAGTTGCGAATTCTGCCTGTGAACCTAAATAAATTATTTTGACAGCTTCTCCTTAATCATCGATACATGGAGGTTTCCATAACAAAAACTGTCACATACATTTTAGCACAATTTGACACAAAGGGAAGGTCGCACCAAAGACCTTAATTGCATCTTATGCTCAGACAGGATCACAAAACTGTGTGATTTCTCTTTTGTCTTCCAACATTGTATTTGTTGCCTTGGGAAAACAAATTACCCCATAAAAGTAGTACACATTAATACCATATAAATATATTTCATAGAATCCTAGAACAGTTTGGTTTGGAAGGAACCCTAAAGACCATCTAGTTCCAAACCCCTGCCATGGGCAAGGATGCCTTCCACTAGGCCAGGTTGCTCAGAGCCCCTTTCAGCTGGGCCTTGAGTCCTTCCGGAGGTGGGGCATCCACAGCTTCTCTGGGCAGCCTCTTCCAGTGCTTTGCCACCTTCACAGAGAAGAGTTTCTCTCTAATGTCCAATCTAAGCCTTCCCTCGTTCCCCCTTGTTGTACATACCCTTGTCAAAAGTCCCTCTCCAGCTTCCTTGTAGGCCCTCTTCAGGCAATCAATAGAAGACTTCTGAAAATTGTAGTGTCCACATTCCACTGTTCTTCTAAAAATAATTATTTGGTTCTGAAGACATATTGTATGGCTTACAGATGCCACAAAATTTTTAATATGACATTGTTGAAGGTTTGAGAGCTCTGTTGTAATTTCTCTTAAGAAACTAGAAAGGGAGATTTTGAAGCATATTCCAAGAGCGGGATAGAGGATCTTAGTTGTAAAGCCAAAAAATGGGCTTGTGTTGAGTATGAGGGTGAACCAGTTATTGGAATCATAACTGTAACTTTTTCATGTTGTTTCTGAAAGTGTTGATATGATGATCAAGTTCACAGAGCTCTGATTTATCACTCTTCCTGTGAAATACTGCCTTGCTGTGTCCCTTTCTCACTGTCCCTGGCTTAGCCATCTCATTATTTCCTTGAGCAGAGAGAATCACTGAATGGTGCTGTTATGTCGCTGAGAAATCCCCTGTAGGCCATAGCAGCAGTAGGAGAAGTAATTAGATGAGGTCAAAGATTTGATCCTTTAATTATTTTATGGTGTTCAATATTTTTTCATGTAAACACTTTAATATTTTTTACGTAAGAAAAAATACACATACACATTAAGTTAAAAATGTAATGGCAAAGACAAGATTCATAGAGGAAGATAAAATTTCAAAGATTAGGTATTCTTCTGTATTTCCCTGTTTTGTGGCAGTGGTTCTTGGGAAGAGCATGCATTATGGGGAAGACAGTATGAACAGACTCGTCAAACTCCTGTCTGTTGTGATATCAGCTGGGTTTGCATATGAAAACAATCTGTAAGAATTACCTTGACTCAACTTTTATGAATAACTTGTGATGTTTACAGATACTCTTGAATTGAAATCCGTAATGAATCTGCATTGGGCAGGGGCAGTTCAGTGATGAATATGTACACAAAGTGGAGACAGGGAGCAATGTAGTCATGGGAAAAATCTCTACTGAAGAAAGTCAGACTTCTTTCCTAAAGTGGATTTTCTGAATCACAGCTACAGGCATCAGTTGCTAGTTGTATTCCTTGGGCATTGCTTTCATAGGCTGTTACAGAAAGCTTGCATTCTAATTCTAGTTCTTTTCTTAATTTTTGGTCTGCTCACCACTTCATCTCATTTTATCCAAACATAATTCTTTGTAACAGAATGCATAAAATGAATTTTTGTTTCGTAAAATATTTTTCAATTTCATTTGTTGAAGAAATTTTATTTTGGCTTGGTGAAGTACTGCTAGATTCAGAAATGCAATGTTGCATTGCAGGCTCAAATATTCATCTACTTGGAGACACTCTGCAGCCAATTTGCCCATCAGTGGTTTACTTTTCCCATCTCTAATTTAGTAAATTATATTTACTTCCACTGTGGAAGGCTTTGACAACTCTTACTGAAAAGCACTTCAAAACTCTGAAAAAATCCTATATGAATGTGAAAAAATGGGCCTGTTTCTTAGGATCTGGGGTTGTATAGGTACCTGTACATTCATACTTCTCCAAAAAATAGTGTTGGCTCGCTATTTTATTAATCATTCAGACCATATAATAATTTCAGTCTCTGTTTTTATTGTGATCATCATCCAGTAATTAATTTCACTAGTTTTCTTCTCTTCATCTTCTTTTAAAGATTTTTCCTCTTTATCTGAATGGGTAGCAAAGCAGTTTCAATAAACTGAAATATTTATCTGCCCTCAATTAGCAATCAAGGCATGTTTCTGAGATGAATAAGAGCTGTTAGTGGTTAACAACATTGTTGACAGATGTCAGATACTGAAATATGAAACAGCATTAGCTTAGATTGCATTACGGGATAGTTGTCAAGTTGTGAGAATTTATTGTATTATCTTATGTATAATGTAATGAAATATTGATGAAACAATGTCACATTTCATGTCAATGGAGCTATTGTTTTGTTAAAATAAGTTATGGGTGTGTTCACCATTGGCTAGACTTCTGGAGACTTTGAGAATGCTGTTGATTAAATCAGCAAACCTTTATGAGAATAAATGTAATTTCACAAATTGCTGTCAGATAAAAGGGTGAGATAAGCCCGTATTTGTTATATTGTGGAAATAAAGCCAGGCAGTGTTTGGTAACAGAGAATTCAACCTCTTAATTATTTTCTTATTGTATTTACAAACTGTAGTTTTTGTTTGAGTTTTTCCCTGAAAATAATAAAACTGTAGACACTAGATCCAACTAAGGGGTAGTTTCACAACGTTATTAATTTTAAAATATGAGCAATAAGTTCGTTTTTGCTTGTTTATTGTAATTACCAAGGACTGTCATACTCAATTTTAGCCACGAGAGGGAACAGAGTGCAAACAGGGAGGAAGGTAAAACTCTTTAATGATTGATTCATTGTGCTCGGCGTGCAAAACGTGACTCGTTCCTGCTGAATTGCAGTTTAACGGCATCTTGAGCTTGTGGAGGTAACCTCCTCGTTTTGTTCTCCTCATAAATATTTTTGAGGGCTTTTTCCTTGCTATAGTTCCTCACTTCGCACTTTTGCCTTGCAAGATTATATGTATAAAATTAATTTATTATTCATTTTTTGTGTTTTTCTGAGGAAAAGTGTGGAAAGGCAGAAAAATATAAGGGATTTTTTGTAACAACTTTTCTCAATTTTAAAATTTCTCATAATAAGGATCATGACCGTGCCTTTTCCAATACTCTTGATCCTGCAAGACCATATATATTTGTTTCTAAGAGTTCCTCACTTAATATTTTCATGGGACATGAGAATCTAGGAGAAAGATATTATCTTCTGTTTTTCAAGAGAAACAGGATAGGAAATACTTTGATTTCTTGTAGGTATGTATTTAATGTGGCTTTAGGGTAGAAAGTAATTTTTTTAAATAGAAAAGGCTGAAAAAGCTGAGATATTATAGATACTTAAAAACAATTAATTTAAGGACTTCCTATGTATTTATGTAACATATACAGAAAACAAAGATATCTGGGAATTTTTTGATTTTTGCTATGGTATCATGGCTTCTCTTGAATACAAATATTTTAAAGTGAGCTGAAGAGAGGATTATGATCTTAAAAATATGGGTACAGAGCTGATGTAAATTAAAAGCAATCATTGAGTGACCCAGAAATGGAGGATTTTTGAAAGCATTAAGAACAGGTGTGTTAAATTTGCAGCATATGTAACTAATGGTATACTCATAAGATTATGTGGGTTAACTGGGTTAGAAAAAATTCTGCTAAATAGCAGAGTAGTCAAACTGTTTGTTTGCTTAGGGACTTTTTTTTCATGGAGATGAAGGAATTACTGAGCCTTACCTAATTTTTTGGTAAGAGCTTTGTTCTGCTACCTTTTTTTTTCACATGTAGAGCAATACTACTAATACCAAGAGAGCTGATCAGGTTCAAGCACTCCATTAAATCAAAAGTTCAAAGGCAGGATTGTATGCATACAAACATACATAAAACAGTGAAAAATGTCTGTTTGAGATGTGTATTTAGGACAAGATACAGAGGCCAAAGTAATAAATCTATTGCACAAGATGAATAAAATTGAATTTTCTGGGGAAAAAGAATTAAGGTACATTTTCTATGGTATTAAAAAACATGGATATGTTTACTCCCTGGGTGTGAATTTCAAAAAGAATGAAAAAAGGGACTTTTTTGTTGTTGTCGTTGTCTCAAACTTTTCATTTGTACTCTGAAATACAGTTCTGTATTTTTGTAGTTTCTTTTGCGAAGTGAAATGTTTTCTATGCTATGGTTTAAGACATAAGTAAGATGTGGAAACCCCTGAGTTCATTTGGAAATGCGAAATTATTGCTGCTTTCCAGAGCAAGTCAGACATGAGCCGCTAGGTGTCCCTAAATGTCAAATAAAAGTAGTCAAGAAGGTAGCTAAGGTTACATAAGAACTCGTGGAACACAAATGAAAGAGACTGCAAACCATTTCTTTTCATAGGGAACAGACTGGTGTTTCTGGCAATCAGTTACTGAGCGCAAATGTTTGGTTTGGCCTCTGATGAGCTAAGTTTCTTTTGAAATTTATTCCTTCTTAATTAATACAAGCACAGTTTAATTTTTTTGTGACAGCAGGCAATTTTACAAAAATCATACCAATGAGTAGCAATGCTAGCAGCAAAACAAAAACTTTAGAAAATCTTGGTTAACTTAAAATAGATAGTAAAAAAGAAAACACCTATTTTAACAAGATTTATATTTCCTTGCATTATTTTAGGTCACTTCTTCTGAGCTGTTTTGTTGCACAAAGAGGGCAGTGCTTTCTGGGCCATGTGAGGTCAGTGGTCCAAATGGCTGCATCATTGAAGAGACAGAGGCCACTGGGGTTTTTTTTTAAATATTCTCTTTTATAACTGACATATTTTTAAAAAATCAGTAAGCTGTTTTCATTTTCATGGGAAAGATGGGACATTATCTTCCACATTTTTTTTGCAATCAGTTATCAAATGTGCTCTGTTTTCCTTTTGCAAAATATTATATCAAAATCTATGAGTTCATGACCTTTGTTACTGCATTACAAGTATCCTGTAGAGGAGAAACTTCCTGAAAAGAACAATATGTAGTTCTAATGCCAAGTAGGTGAATCATCAGAGTGAAATCTCCTTGCTTTTGATGAATTAACTGAAAGATAGTGGCAAGCTTTAATTTGCTAATATGTGCTGTATGGTTTTATATAAAGGAAGAAGTTAAAAAAAGGCAGATTCTCACTAAAAAATAGCTCACAAATGTAAAGAATCATATTCTCCTTATATCAGCTGAAAATTTGAATTGAAGAATAATTACATAGCTCTCATGGAAGCAGATCACTTAACAGTGTCAGGTATCAGGTGATACCTCCTTAATAATAACATTGTACCTAATTACTCTCTTCCGTGGAGTAGAGTGAAGTAAAACTATAGATGGTTTTGAAACAGCTTAGATAAAAAATGTGATGTAAACAATTAATTTTGCTTTTTTTTTTCCAAATTTCTTTCTAAATTCTTCTTCTGCATATAGGTCCGTGATGTTGGGACCTTTTAACTGAAGTCAACATGTAGTACTGAAGTGATATAGCAGGCATTAAATAATAGCTGTAATATGGAAAGGGAAGAACATTGGGGCAAGCGTGGCTGAGTAATAGGGTAAGTACTTGAGGTGCTGAAGCCCTCCGTTTGTGAAACGTGGATTTTGTACTGCAGCTTCTACTCTTATGCCCTTTAGCCAAACACCATCTTGACAGCTTGTTCCAGCTCAGTGCTTTTCACTGTTCTTTTGTTAAATATAATAAATGCTTTTTCCAAATGAAAGAGCATTCGCATGTGCCCTGTTCTCAGTCCACAGTGACCTTCTGCCTATGTTCAGGTATTTTCTCCATATTTCTTACCATAAAATCATAACATATTTGCTAATTGCTTATGTAAAAAACAGTCATGTCATCACAGTAAAGTAAACGAACAAGGGCCACTGTTGCAGCTGCAATCCAAGGATTCAAGGAAAAAAACAGCATTCCATATGATGGGCCCTGATATCTGAGAGTGGGCATGGAAGAAAGGAAGATGAGCCAAGTTTGCACAGTTCCAGACAGATGCAGCTGTGTAACTTTGATTCATGCTAAGGCTTACTGGGAACTCTACTTACTAAACCTTAAGTCAGCAGTGATTAGGTTTTTGTTCCAAGTAAATATTTTTTTTTTCACGTGATCCGAATGCACCCTTGGGATCAGTGTCTCATCCAGTGTGTACCAGACTAGCTTTGTTAACTTCACTAGAACTCTACTGTTTGCACAAGGTGGAAACCTGTCTCTAAGACTATCAGACTGCTGTGGGAGACTTATTCAGAACAGAACTCAGAAGAGAGATATGCAAATATCTTAATATAAAACACAAGACCAGAATGTAATATGTTAACAACTTCACATTATGGCATAGTAGCATGACCCTGAAACAACATAAGTACTTCTTATGAACTTCTGTGATGGGAAAAAACCTGCACTCATTATGTATAGTGGCTGTAGGCTTTCATGATCTCCTGAACTAAGTTTACATCAGTGTCACACTTAACAGTTTGACCTTGTGGACAGTCACAGAATCACAAGGAAGGAAACTCTCAATATCATCTAGTCCGACATCCCTGCTTAAAACAGGGTCATCAGGGGCAGGTTGCCCAGGATTGGGTTCAGTCAGGTTTGGGGTATCTCCAAGGAGAAAAAACCTCCACATCCTTCCTGGACAACCTATTTTAGTGTTAAACTTCTCTTACAGTAAAAAAAAAAGAGTTTTTTTATATTCAGGTGAAACTGTGAGTTTCCTGTGCCCTTTGCCTGTTCACCTGTTAATAGACAACAAACAGAAGAGTCAGTCTTGTTTACACCTCTCATCAGGTTTTTATAAATATTGATTAAACCCACCCCACCTCCCCAAGCTTTCCCGCAGCCCAAGTAAACAATCTCAGCTCACACCTGTGTTTTGAGGTGGGCCATCTTCCAGACCCAGTTTCTTGGAACTGCAGACAGCCACTCCCGAACTCCCCTCTGGTCCAAGGATGCTCCCCTCTGTGAATTCAAGACCTCAGCCTTCAATGATATGATGGAGACTGAAAAATTTACAAAGTAAAATATTCTGTGTCTGTGGAAATATATGTACTGTTAACCACAACTAGAAACCAAAAAAAAAAAAAATCCCAATATAATCTGAATAAGTAGTCCTAAACACCATGGGTTTTATATTAATTTCAGTGTTTTGAGTTTTGGTGTAAAATGTTTTAACATTTCATGAGAATATTTATTATCTTATGAAGTGGAAGTTCTGCAACAGAATTAGAAATTCATGAAGTAAAATAAAATTCAAATTTTTGTGCAATATTTATTTACACTATTCTACAAAATTCTATATTTTGCTTAGCTATAGCATAAAGAAGTGTTCTCTGTGGCTCTACATTAAAAAAAAAAAAAAAGAAACAAGTTGTAAACTTTCTGTATTCCAATTCAGTTGCTTTGCAAGTGTCAAACTCAAAGTTAAGAGTTACAAAAGTACGTTCTTAATAAAATAGTTGCACTGAGTTTGTTATTTCTGGAAAAGATGGCATTCAGGAATGTGTTTAGACTAGAGACAGCTGCATACAGCAGATAGAAGTTGAGGAAATGAGGGTAAGGAAACAGTTGTAATATCACTCCTTTCCTCACCCATCTCAGTGTGTAAGGAGGGAGAAGGAATTTGTCATCTCTGCTCCATGAATTGGTTGGCTTCCCTCCACGCGAGCCATGGGAGGAGCGTGCGGCAGAAGTGAAACACACATGCAGTGAGGGAGCAACAGCAGAGGACTAATTTAATTCAAGAAAAACTATTTCTTTTCCTTTTATATAAAAAAACCCCTGAATTTCAATGTGTGATCTTTAAAACATTTTTCTACTGGAATGGAACTTCTCTCTGTAAAAGGTAGGCTTTTCTTATCAAGCTCCTTCATCCATGTGACAAGTATTTAGTACGTAGCTATAAAAAGTAACTTCAGAGACTGGAGCTGTGCATTGCTCATTTATGTTGATGAGACTACTTCTTGCAGTACTTCCTTGAAGGGAAGTGTGTAAGTTTTGCCCTCGTATAGTGCAGCTGAATTGCTGCAGTGTTTATTAGACTGTGTTCATAGCTCAGCAGCATTTAGGCCCCTCACCATTTGTGTTGAAAGTGAAAGTTTCCTGGGCCTGAGACGTGATGGAATTGTTCAGGCTAACAGACATTCTGCAAATAAGGTGCAACTCCATAGAATTCTTAGGGATATTTTGGGAGGGATGAAAGCAAGAATAAGTAATAGGAAGGTACGGGAGATTAAGCAAATGGAAATTATATTGGAAAACAATGGCAATCTCTAGGGAACCTTTGCATTGTAAAGTTGTGGATTCATCTTTTTGTTTTATTGGCAATTACTAGGTCCTAAGTATAGCAGTAAAATATATGATGTATTCATAGAGCAGGTTTAATTATCGTAGGACTACAGTGATGTTTCATTCAAATTAAACTGAACTGTCTTACATGTATTGACATGGCAGAGAAATTGCAAGAATATTTAATATTGTTTAAAAGTCTAAATTTACTGAACTTTATTAGTCAGACACTTGATACAAAATTATGACCAGGTTAAATTTTCCTGACTGTGACTATCTGAATCACAGTCCTGTTAGCTTCAGAGCATTTTTCATTAATGGAAGAGATACCATGGTGTGGAACTTCAGGTTGTTGAGAAAAATCAGGATTTGAAATGTTCACTTTTTATTTGGTAAGGGAACTGTGTCCTTTCTAACAGGCAGAATAAGTACACTGTAATAAAGGATTCTTTGTAAAATGATAAGAAGTTATTTTAGATTATATACAGTCAGTCTTCTGGGACTATTATTGGGAAGAATTTAGAACTGTCATTATGAGGTGATGAATAGTAAGTATAATACCCTTCCTGGACACCTGATCTCCATTCTGCCCTCTGTATTTATTAAGTTCCTGTAAAGTACAAAGAGTTTCCACATGTTTTCTTTCCAAAAAGAATTCCAAGCAATCATATTATCTTCCCACAATGATACTTTTTAAAGATTACTTGTTTTCATATTTGGATGAGGTTTTTTTATACTACATAAATCCCTTAGATTTTATTTTTCATAAAACTTATTGGAAAACAGTGTTAAGGTACTATCTGAAACTAATAATATGTTTGGGTTTTTTTTAATACAGTGAAAAAAGGAAGGTTGGATAAAACAACTGGTAAGTCTGGTTCCCCCTTCAATTTCTGCTTTACATTTTTCTTTCTTAGGTGTGGGGTTCTGTATCACACTGAAGAATCATTTAAGTCTGGGACTACTTTGACATGTTGGATCAACAGTACAGTACAAAATAAATGTGGAAAGAATTACGCGTATATTTTAAAGATCAAATTATCAACCAAAGTTGTGACCTGAGACAGTTTGTAATTTTAAGTTATGAAATGTTATTGTCTCGCAAACTGGTGATATTTAAAATATATTTACATAAAAGCAAATTTTTACATAATTTGATGACCTGAATGTGTCATCAGTCAATAGAAGCTTTTTTCAGGTAAGGAAACAGTACTTTAGCTTAGCCAGGGTGGGGAGAAGATGATGTCTGAATTTCCCCAGTGAGGAAATACCGACAGGAGACCCTGATGGGCAGTTATAGAGACCAGGTATATACCTGAGGCAAGAAATATGAGCAAAACCAAGCTACCCACGACTACCCAAGTCTGTCTCCAGGACCAAGATTTAGCCATGGTGGAAAAGAAAGTCCAAACACAGCCAGAGGTTTCTCACACACAGGTAGACTGTAAATCTAAGGCCTTCAAGACCTTTGTAGTTACTAGTTCTCAGGAGAAGCTGATAAATGGCTTAATCAATGTAGCAAAATCTGCCAGTAGGTGTCTGGCTAATACATGTAAGCAGATTCAAATTGTTCAAAGTTTTCTGGATTAAAGAAAGGTTACTTGAATGGATACAGGTAGAACTGCTAGTTCTTCTAACAAAAGGCCATGAAATATGTGTACAAAGTATAGACTGAAAAATCTTTTCTCTTTCATTGAAATCCTAATGCAATCAGAAAAATGTTATAATGTTATCTTATCTTTTGTTAGTATGCAAGAGGTGATAATTAAAGAACATGATTATCACACAGAATAATTTGATAAAAAATAAATAACTCTAAATATCCTTCAAATGTTGAAATCTTGGTAATGCAGTGAGTAACAGCAATAAAGTTTGAATGGTGTATTCTCTGATAACTGGTCATGTTTCCTTGGGCAGAACAATTCTGTAGGTGGTGAACGGGAGCAGTCTTGAAATATCCACGTTTCCAAAAACCCTGTGATTCTTTTGTAGTTTATTTACTCCTTTGTGTAAGCTGCTCTGCCCTGTTTTGGGTTGAAAGCTGAAGGTGTGTGCAGGTGGATAACCTGCCCTTTTTCTTTTCACAAAAATTGCAGTACATGCCTCTAGGTTTTGACAGATAAGGGATTGGAAGCTGCAATAATGGCTTTGTGGAAACAAAACTTCTTACCATTTAGCAAAATTGACAGCTCCTTTCCACTGCCAGGGTATTGTAATAATATTCACCCTTGACAGTGTTATTCTTCAAGGAGGTTACATATTGAGTTATTTAAAAGGTGGAATATATACATTTTCTTATTTGACACAACTCATGACATTTAAAGAGGGTGAATTAGTCAAAGAGCACTGAAGGGTAAGATTTAGATCCTGAGAAGAGCCAAAGAGGCCAAGGAAGTACTGGAGAAATAGCTGTTTTAAAAAGCAGATGACAAGGTTTCAGGCAAGACTATAATGCAGGCAGTCCAAGACATTTTTTATTTTTCATGCTAGAAAAGGAGCTGCAGAAAGACACCAGGTGATTTGGTTTGAACATCTGGTGTGGCACATAGTAACATAAAACTTTCAAATGGGAAATAAATTTAGAGTTGAATATGAAATAATAGAACAATGAAACAGACTACCATTAAAATTGTGGTTTTAAGTTTCTGCCTTGTTATTTATGGCTTCATTTAAAGGAGGTACCTTTTAGTTATGAGGGAGGTTGGTACTGTAGTTTTAATTTACATGTGTGCTCTAAATGGCTGAAGTTAAACATTGTAGGTTGCTATTTTTAAGCCAAGTAATTTAGAGTTTTTTTGAAAATCGTCAAACCTTGAATTGGAAGTTCTCCCAACTATAAGAAAGTTTTGCAGCTGCAAAAGGTTTTGCAAATTTTGTGTTTTGTTTACCTCAGTTACACAGAATGGTAGTGTGTGAACTGTGTATCGTTGATGCCATTTCTCACAAATAAGTCACCAGACTTCTAAATTGATATTGCCTTTGTCACATTTGTTCGGTATAAAAACAAAGTCAGGTTTGAGAAGACTGGTGCACTGAGTTACAGAAAATAAATAGATAACATTGGCCATTATTGACTTTGTTTATTAAAAAAATAGTTTCCGTTACATGATATCTTGAGTCCTTTGGTCAAACATTATAATCACTCCTAATCAGTAAGAACTACATACAGGATGTACACAGCCAGCACTTCTGCTTCGCACCTTCTGTTAAATGCAGTGTAATTTGATACAACCTATTCAGTAATCTGTTGTAGACAGTGACAGCCTCCCTCCAGCTCAGAGTGTTTGGTTGACCTGTAGTAATACAGACGATTCAAAAATTCTGTTCTTGGCTACATCTTATGTCTATGTATATATATTTTGCAGTAGTCCTATTAAGAGAAGAAGTCTTTTTTTCAGTCATATATCAATGTTGAGCTTTATCTAGGATGCTGGAGGGTAGAGAAGGATGTATTACATGCATGCTAGGTAAAAAGCCGTGTTCATTGAGATGATAGGATATGCCTTTGAAGCCTTAGATTCCTGTGTCAGGTCCTACAGGATGGAGTTAGTTCTTTTGCTTTTTCTTTCATGGATATTTTCAAGCACTTTTGAAATTTTTAAAATTTTATTCTTTTTGCTGATTAGGTCCGATTTTATGAATACTCATACTGTGCCTTTACAGAGGCATTTTCAAAAGTCTATGAGTTTATTTGGGACTGCATCTGAAACCAGTTTTCCTGCTGCATCTATACACAGAACTAGATTCATGCACAAGGACTGAATTACATATTATAAGTCTATGACTGTGCCTTAATTGGACATAAAAGCCCATTAGCCTGTCCCCAATATTATCATATCAAAAGGCAAAAAAACAATCCTAATTTGCAGAAAAGGAGTGCCTACTGGTTTCTTGCAAGAGCTGCAGAGAGATTGATAAACAGTAAAAAGCCGTGTCTGGAATCTGATCTTTGAAATACTCACATTTAGGATTATGCTCTCTCCCACCTGTCATGGGCAGAGATTTTTCTGTCATAACCATACTAAAATTAATAAGAATTTCCTTGTTCAGATCCACATATTTGACTCACACCTTTTAGTGGAGGTGTGTGTGAAGCATGAGTTAAGCCCTTGTGCCATATGGTTGAATGTTTTCAGCTTCTGGGAAGAACTAAAGTGGAGTTTAATGTACTGGTTATTTCTTTTTCAGACACATCCAAAACCTATGTTGTTCTAAAAGTCCAAAATTTAAAAAGCAGTACAATAGATAGAAGAGGAAGTGAACCTTGCTGGGAACAAGACTTCATGTTGTAAGTAAAAGGGAATTCTTATCAATAGATTTTGTTGTATCTTTGCTGTATTTGTACAGTGTAGAACAATTTAGTGCAGGTGACATCATGTACAGACCGCAAAAGCAGGGAAAAAGTATCCAGCTCAGAGAAAAGGTGCCAGACTAGCTCCGGGGAACAGAACTAAAGTTAATTTTGCAAACCGCATGGCAGACCAAGGTCAGCAGTCAATAAGGGGAAGAATTTGTCTCCAAATTTAATTTAGTATGATTTTTTAGGAATACAGGAATGACACAATAAAGAACTCAGACTGATCCTCACACAACCTGATTTTTGTTCTCTCAACTTCATTATGAATGACTCATATTTTATGCATTAATTTATCTACTTAGCTGCAGTTCAGGTACTTTCTTTATCATTGACCTGTACTGATTGTCACTTCTCCCTGCAGACCTTTGTCTGCTTCACTCCACTCTCCATCTTGTTATTCAGTTGTTATTGTTCTCTTTTCTTAGAGCCTTATATACAGATCACTGGCCAGACTTTTACACTGACTGACATTCTGAGGAAACCTGCTTTCAGATGTCACTTCCAAAGCAGTTAAACCCAATTAATACAATGCCATTAGATTCTGAGTTAATACATCAATCTCCATCGTTTTTGGTCCCTCCTTTTTCCCTGCACAATTCTTTCTCTGTCATCACATCCTTGTCATGGAAACATGCAATTCGTGAAGTCTACAAAATTAAACATTCAGTTTGCTTTAGTTATTTTTATGAAGAATGTCCTTTTTACAATTTTGTTTTTTTCTAGTCCAAGTATTTTAATATTTTGTTGAAAGGCTGAGTGGTTTCCAACATTTTTCCATGCTTTCTGGTTATCAAAACATACAAATATATTTTCATTGTATGCTGAAACTGACATTTTGATTGAAATAACTCACTCCTCCCTAATTTCATTTTATTCTACATTAAAAATGGAATTTCTAAAAGCTTCTCCATTTTTCCTTCCCAGTTATTTCACATAATACAAAATGTTCCTTATCTCGCTTTAGGGCCTTATCTTCATCACAGATTTTTTCTGCAGTTAGTTGAATTTGGAATATTCTTTTGGTTTCATGCAACTGCTTTCTTGACAACTATAGGAAACTGCTGTCTTGCTTAGCTAAAGACTCAGAGTAGCTAAAGAACCTGTTACATTAGGTCAACATATGTGCCTTCTTTACTTGCCATTTTCTGCATGGATATAGTGACATATCATAGAAGTCATCGAAAATTCTGACTTCTGACCACATCAGACTAATCTTAATCTGGGGCTAATTCCTCCCCAACTCCCTGGTCACCAGGCTTATCCAACAGACTGTTCAGAGCCACAGCCTAAATTATCCAAAGAGGAGGATCATATCTGGCTTTGAAAATGTTAAGGAAAGTTATTATGAATAGCTGGCCTTTTAAAGCACCATTCTTATACTGCAGCTTTCTCTTGTAGAAAAGGTGGTCATGATTCAGTGTAGAGGAATCATTGGTCTATGATAATAGTCTGTTATCATGAGTATTTCAGAACTTTACTGATTTAGACATAATAGTTCTATAAACCATTGGGCATGGATTGGATGACCGAGTAAAAATATCTCAGGAAGTAGATCAATTAAACTTCAGCACTGGCCCTGTCTGTTACCTTTCAGGCAGGAGGCAATTTAAAAATGTTTTAAACTGAGTGTGTGTAATCTAACCTCTGAATTTTCCTGAGGAATGTGTTATACTATTATTTAATACATCTGATTTGCTGTTGTTTAAATGCTTTTGATAATATATGTAAATGAGTGTTCCATGCCATCATTAAAAATGACCAATTTATTCGGATTATTTTCTTGATTTGCAGTGTACTAATTACCAAAGAATACTAAACCACTTTTGTAGCAATTGCATTACGAGGTTGCTGTAGCTGCATCTGCTGCCTACTCATCTATACAACACAGCAGACTTTGAAAAGGGATTATAAACAAGCATTTACAAGTATATTTATCTAGATTTTGATAAGTATAGTATGTTCATTATCTTAGGGATGCTCACTCCATCTCTGCCAGTAAAAACTGTGTTCCATTACATGCAGATATTACCAGCTTGCATTTTAAAAGTTGCATATTGCCTAACCTTTCAACCGGCAGTTTCACTGTTCAGTTGTCAGTTTTGAAGTTGGAGTCCAAAAATACTAGAAGATAAAAATTTGCAATTGGTCTTTCATAACATATTTGTAAAGAGAAAAGCTGAATAAAACAAAAATTCAGTATATCTATTCAGTTGTGTAAAGCAAGTACAGCAGAAAATTAGACACTGATGGTTTTTGAGAGCAAGGTGATAAGTTAAGTAGCTGTCGTGGAGGTGGCACCCTTTGCCATTCTCTGATTTCACTTGTTCTTTTCCTGATGACTTTAAGTACACAGTAATGCTCTGTGGTACCCCACACAAATAAGTTGAAGATGAATTTTACTACTTAAAATTAATGGAGATTACATACAATGAGTCACAGCAGAGACACCAATACCTACTTTATTATATTTTTCATATTTACCCAACTGGTCTGTAATGAGGAACATTCCCTGAGGAAATAACCTCTCTCTTAGTATTAATTCAATGTCATGTCTTAGTATTAACGTCATGGGGGACTCATATGGCCTGGTAAAATCTGATTTTAAATTCTTACAAAATAAGGTTGTGATATGGTATTTTTTTGGGTCAAAACCAGCTAGTAATGAAATGCATGCATCCTATAATTAGAAATAAAAAGGAGTCTGGACCTGCAACTTTTGAAGCTGCGAGTTGTTTTCCCATTATTCCAGCAGAACTGTCCTCACCATTTTGTAAGGGCAATCCTGACCAGTAAGACTTGATCTTTGGCTTCTTCAGTCTAACATTTGTGTGTGTCCTGCTAGTTTGTATTTTACAAGTATACTGAAAAGCCCCCACCTCTGTATCTGCAGTAAGAAGATAGTAACTTAATAATGAGTTATTATTAGAGATTGCTGAGCAGTTGAGATTGCATTTTCAGTTTAATGATTTCTATATTCATTCTTTTTAGTGAAATCTGTGCTGACGGAAAGGGCTTCATTATAGAGCTGTGGAAGAAAGGCTTGCTCTGGGATAGCATTTTAGGAGTTTTATGGATTCCCTTTGCCACTGTGGAATATGCAACAGATGTAAGTTGACTTTCTGTGGAAATATAGAACACTGAGCAAAATTGAATACATTTTCCATTCTGGGCCTCCCCAGATTCTGTAACAGCATTTGTGATCAATGTCTATTTCTAACTCCGTTGCTTCGGTGTATAATATTAAAGCATGATGTACATGTGGCTCTCAAAGTGACAACTGGTATGCATTAGCCATATACCCTGGAGAAATGGCTCAGATACTGGGCCAGTTATAGAACAGAAAGTGAGTTAGGGTTTATTAGCACTCAGGAACAATTAGGGAGTCAGGGATGGTTTGGTTTATATGATTAGAGTGAAAGAATTTTAGATCAAGTTCCATGGTCTTCATTTTGTGACCTTGGGTAAATCTATATTAAAATTGGCAAAATATTGTTCTCTTTTTCATGGGAATCAACCATTGTCTCAAAGAGGAAAACATAAATGTGCCATGTGGTATTACAGAAGAGATTAATAGTACAGTGAGGGCATAGAGAAGGATGAGTGGGGAAATAGAGTCAATACAAAAGTCACTTGGCCACCAGAATGACTGTACTTGCTCTCAGTAGGGTATAAAATAAAGAAAAAAGGTTTCTGGGAGTGTGGAAGTACTGAAGCAAACTGCAATTGCTGCAAAATTTTCTAAATTCAGAAAAGGTAAGAGGTACCTTACTTTAATAATCCATGATTCTCCCAATCATAAATATGCTTTCTTATGCATAGTCCATGGAGGCTATTTTTAAAGAAGTAACTGTGAATTAGAAAGGATTAATTCAATCTTTGCAAATAAAAATAGTTTGCCTTCTTTAATACTTCTAAAACATAAAAAAGGCCATTGAAGATGGGGTAAAGGTAAGAAAATCAGAGAATAATTTCCTGCAGTATCTCTCATCAGACTCTGTAGCCATTTCTTTACAGGAACTAATAAATATTAATATATACGTTGAACGGACATTTCAATGATTCTTCTCAGAAAACGGAAGCAGGGGAGGAAAGTAATTCCTGCTTAAATTAGAAGTTGCTCTGTATCTCAGCTGCCAAGTGCCATTTCAAGCCCCAGGGCAAGTTGTTCTGCTCTGCTGCCCAAGCTGTTGCTGAGTTACAACTTGCTGACACAGAGGTTGTGGCTTACTTAAACATTTAAAGAAAGATGCAAGATAAGAGATTGTTTCTTAATTTCTTCAGATCCTCTAAACCTCCATTTATTCCACTGTGGAACTTTCCTAGTTATTTATCCTCATGGTCTTAACCCTGCAGTTCTGTTCTGGGCTTTGAAACTCAGAAATTACCCACAAGGGAGCTTTACTTTAGAAGCTCTTTTTTGGCTTGGTTATTAACTTAGATAGATTGTTTCAGTCTTGCTAAAATGTACTTGTTTGGCACCAGTTCAAATGCAAACTGGAAAATCTCACTTGATAGGAATAATTTTCAATATTCATATTTGTTATGTCTTAATTATCTGACAACCTTAATGTCTATTTGTCTATATTGTAGTGCAAATATTATATTTTGAATTTGATGACTGAGAAAACTTGTTGAAGTCCTAACTAATACATAAAAAAAAGCTGGAAAATACTATAATGGTGTTATAAAGGAACTCCTATTGGCTTAGGGGAAACTTCATTCAGTAAAAAGTAGATAAGGCTATAAATCCTGCCCAGGTAATTTCCATAACCTGTTTTTCCTAGGAAGGCCCAGGTTCCTGGTGGAGATTGCATTCTGAAGTAATAAAAAATGGAAGTGAGATTCAAGGCACAAAAACATCAACTTCTCATGAAATCTTACTAGATATCTACTTTGCATTACCATTTGGTGAGTTACAGACTAAGGTTCAGCATTCCAGCCATTCTATTTCTCTCTAGGTTCCTGAAATTTCACCTAAGTTCCTGAAATACAACAACAAATGGCAATTTTTCCATGGAATCATAAATGCCTATTCATCACCGGAGCATTTTCACAATTGATACTGGTAATTGTTACTGGTAAGTAAGAATCACATCCCACGAGGAGCTGGATGAGCAGTTTCAGTAGTTGATGTTCACCTGTGTGTGGATTGCAGAGCTAAAGAAGGAAGTACCTCCTTAAGGGTCAGTACTAGAGCTGTGTGTTACTGCTCTGCAGCACATCAGCTTTGACCAGCTGTTCGCACAATGTAAGTTTTAGTAAAATCCAGGCCTTTACAGCGTTTTTTACCTTCCTAGAAAAGGTTGTCTGCCATTTTTAGTGCATATGAAGATAGGAACTCTTTATATGTGTATGAATGTTGTGTATAGGGAGTTAGAAATGGAAACTGAACTTCAAATAATACATCACCACACATTATCTCCAGATATAAAGAGATTGGCTTTACTGAGAGATTATCAATCCATCTATACGACATGGTCTATCTCAAGTAAGTTCACAAACATAATTTATCTTAACATTTTACTCTTTAAATAGTCAAATGAGTTGTGTCTAAAAAGATTCATCCTAAAATTTATGTAAGAATAAAGTAAAAAAAAAAAAGGTGATGAAGTGTGAATAAGAAACTATTTGAAAAGAGGACTAGAAGTTATACAAAAATATTCTCTTTGGCTGTCTAATGTTCTTTTTAAAATGCATTGTCTTTGATTAACCTTGGTAAATTGCTTTTGGGTGTAGTCTGCATGACTACACTCCTGTTAATACATGAAGTGGAATTCATCTTTTCACAGAGTGACTGTGGACTATGTTAGTTACTTATAAGTTACAACAGGGCCTACTTTTTTTTTTTTTTTAACAAAAATTACTTCTTTACTACTTGGCCAATAAAATTTCAAAAGATAACCTCTGCCCTAGTTGCATTCTGGTTTTTGTTTGCTTTGGTTTTTTGGTATGTTGAATTAGCAGAATGTTTTAAGTCTGTCTCTACATAGTTGTCGTATCTAGAAACCTAGTGTAAATCTGTTATAGGAACTCTAATTGTGTGTTTACAAGATGTAAATTCAGATTGTTGGTGATTTCAGGCTGCTACTTGGAGAGAGTGTTGGTTTGTATGTTGAAGCTTGTATTCTGTTTTTGAACAAATATATTTGAAAATGTTCCAAAGACAGTCCCTAGGACTGGAGTCACAGAGCACCGTGGAAATCCTGTAGAGGTCACTCTTACACTGTCGTTTTCTTCACTGAGGGAAGAATTCAAAAGTATTATGTCTCAGTTATTAAGAAAGCCAGGTTTATCATTTGCCTGGGGTTTGATGAGGGCATTTTCATTGCTTATCTTGAATGACTCAGCTCAGCTGTGAGCACCTGAGAATCTGTCCTTGACTATTGGAATCACTACAGCCTGTTTATTATGACAAATTACACTGGAAAGGTAGAAGACTGCAGTTCCTTTTGACAATCCCTGAAAGATGTTAGTTTGAGAATGCCAGTTAATGGGCAGAAATACAAGATCCTTCCATGCTGCTTTAATAGTTTAACTTCATTTGGACTTGAAATCCTGCATGTAGTAACATGGAAATGTGTTCTCATCAGTAGTTAAGTGCCTTTTCTGGAAGTATCATCTAATACCAGTTGTGGTAGCAATAAAGTTGCCATTTCACCATTGCCAGCTAGTCTGAACTCCATTAAAAGGCTGCTGAGTAAAATGAGGACCTTCTATATTTAAAATTCTGCAAGCAAAGTCACAGTAATAAAATGCTGAATTTAGATAAACACTACATTTGGATTGCAAACATTTTTAATGTTTCTTAAATTCAAGTTTCTTAAAGGGTAATCAGGGGTTTATGAAATATGATAATTTTCCTTCAGATTTATTAGGTCTGTCTTGTAAGAGATGACAGAAGAAAATTTAAATGAGATGTCTTATTTTTTCCTTTAATTCAGCATTACAGATATGTAGCTTGCTCCTTAACATTATTATACCTTACATAAAGAGTATAAGATAAAGAAATGAACGATAATTTTACTGAAGTAATTGGTAATAGCCATAATTTGGGAAATCATTTGTGTGTCTTGGGAGCTAAGATGTCATTTTGCCAAGTAGCCTACTGAAAGTCAACAGAACTTTTACCTCGTTAATAAATTTGGAAAATATCATGCAGAACTCATATCTTAGGTTTGGTTGAAATTCAACTCACTATCACATTTTTCATACATTAATTAGCAAATGAAGTAACAAGAACAAAGCAGCAATGACGAGATTAATCCCTGTTTCTGCATTAGTCACCATACTAATGCACTGATACGCCAAGGGATCAGCAAATGAGAAAATTAATTGTTCTGATGCAACTTTGATCAGCATAAACCAAGGTCCTGAAAAACCACAATAAACTGATTGGGAAAATTCATGCATCAAAGTATAGAATAGTAAGTACAGACCACTTTAGTTAGTGTAATAATTCACATATATTTACAACCTAAATGTTTGTATTAACATATGCAGTAGGAAAAGCAAAAGATCCTCTTTTCCCAAGTGTTACCTTTATCTTCTGCATGTTTCACAACAGTGCTGCATTCACTTTGAGCAAAAGATATGACATAAATTTTTGGCAGCTTACCTGGTGTTGGTAAACAGTGTGATGGAAAATAAATCAAAACATTGTTCCCAATGTGTAACCAAGACTTTAAAAATGGGAAAAAGAGATGGGCACACAAATTCTTGTCATTGTGGAAGAAAACTTCCTCATAATCAGGGTCAAATCATGAACCCTCTCCCTCACTAAAGATAATAGGATGATTTATAGAGCCAAATGTTCTTCAGGAAATCAGTTTGTACCTCCGGTTGCAGATGAGATTTGTCACGTTTCTCCCAAGAACCTAGAACTTGAGGGAAAAAAAAAGTCAGTTCTAGGCCAATAGCATGTGGAATTAAAGTAGAGCCTGATTCCTTACATAACGCACACACACACAAAAACCCCCACAGAACCAAAATCCAGTCAAACAAAAAGCCCAAATCTCAGAATGCTGTACATGAACCCATAAGAAATGCATGGCAAGTGGGACTGGAAAATTTAAAAGATCCATTTTCTTCCCAATCCAGCAATAGGTCATTTTTTAAACTGTAAGATGAACTTTCTATAACAGGAAGGTAACTGGTTTAGGCGTCTCCAAGTTTTTAGAGTAACAATCAGAAGATCATCTTGGAACTCTTTATGCTGTTCTTGTAATCAGTGATTTAATCATTATAATGTTTGCAATTGATTTGATAATTCCCTAGTTAGATCTAATAAATTAAGTTAATTAGTTTTATGTGTTCTTCCTCTTTTATAAATAAAATGGACTGAAAGATTTCTAGCAGCTTTTTCCTTCTCCACAGATACCCACACAGATTTAGATTGCAGAGGTTGCCACAGAGGGACACCCCTCCAACGTACAAGACATTTACATCAAGATACAAATGATAGTCAGTCATCCATGGAAAGTGGGCTCAGCACACAAGAAAGTAAACTAAGGTATTTTATCAGACATGTGTGGTATCATTTGTTGATTTTTAATTTTTTTTAAGTGTCTGAATGTCACCATGATACATATAAAATTAATTTAAGCAAGAATTTGACTGAAAGTTTCTTTAACTTATAAAGAAAATCCAGGTGTTTGTTAGCTTTTCTATGCTCTTTTATGGCAACTGCATGTACACCTGTCCTGTTCTCATCCTTGGGCATGTGTCTACATAGGGTCCAGCTGTTCCAGAGTGACTTTCTGAAAGATTAAGAAAGGAAGGGAAGCAAGTCCTGACATGATTTGGGTGTTGCAACTATTTGATTTCATGGAAAGCAGGAAAGACATTCGGTTCCATTTTTGAAGCTAATATATTTACCTAGACAGGCCGCCTCCATTTCTGGAAGTTTTCCATTTTCTATCTGTTTGTTTTGGACAAACAAGAATCCGGGAAGGGGGAGGGGGGAAGGGAAAGATAATTGCTGTGTTTCTGCTTACCTGAGTGTGGGAGATGCATAATGGTGGAAGGGGCAAGGAAATAAGGTGGCAACAACTGTACTATTTCTCTACCATCAGCTTCTGCTAAGTGGAGTTGAATGCTCAGGAGGGAGCCCATTCAGCCTCTAAGAACACCACTCAGCAGCGGTCTCTGAGCAGAGAGAACTTTCTGTGTTGGATTAATCACTTCTTTTCAAAGGCAAACTGGGGGAAAAAAAGGTTCCCTCTACTGTTCATTTTGGCTTTTATATCAGCTGTCACAGACTGTATTACATTTCATTCATGTCCTTTATCTATAGCTGTGCAGGAAAGACACTGACCAGCTGACAGTCCAAAAGATGTTCTGTCTTGATGAGGGGTAGAACAGGCTCTTGGGAAAGGCAGCAAGAATATTTAGTGTGTCAGGCACTTGGCTTATGTTTAAATCATGTCTAGGAGCAGTGGTACTAGAAAATTAGCTCAAACACAAGAGAAAATATTATAAAAATTATTACATTATTAAGTTATGTATTCTCTGAGGCAATAACATCTTGATGCACTTAAATTACCTTTTCATGTACTCTAAAAAAGCAGGGTCCTGGTGCATGTAACTTCAACACAAAATTAGAAAATAAGTGAGTCTGCAAAAACTCAAGCTCAGGGATGCAGTTAGTCAGAGACTGCCCATGGACAAAGTGCCACAGCATTGCTTGGGTGCTTGTCAGCCTCAGCCTGTTCACATTTACTAGTCAGTCCTTGCAGGGTATTTACAGAGAAGTACAAGTGCTTCCTTAGGGTGAGAGCTGTCAGTAATGGCAGCATTCAAGAGCTGTTTCTCTGTACTTTTCTAAGCACATGTCCAGTCATTAGCGTATCATCTGTGCTGACGTGTCATTTTCATCAGAGGTCTGAGCCTCTGAGCAGGTTAAGCTAAACTGAAAGAAGTTAACCCAATCTGACTATGGAAGTCTTTCCTTTATCTCTTTGTAGCCAATAATTTTATTGAAATTAAATGAGCTTTTACAGTACGAAATTGAGGGTCAGCACTGAACTACAAGATACTATTTTTAAATGAAAAGTTCTTTTATTGAATAATAGGTATTTTCAAAGATTCTGAGCAGAAAGATGGTCATTGTTTTAGAGCCTAATTATAGATAGAGGTGTGTATTTATTCCAAATAACTGTTTGTACTAAAAATCTGAGAAGGTAGGGAAGTAGATGAGACTGCTTGTTTTGACTAGCTGTATTAAACACCAGATTTAATTGTACTGTAAATATATAAGTACTAATGTGAACAGAATCTCTTCCTTAAGTTTTTCTTTACACTAATATTTATTTACCAATTCTTTGGTTATATACATAAGTGGTGTTTATGGCTGCTGACTTTAGGTATACACTGATGACTAATGAAGTGTAACTGATTAACTTTTTCCATGAAGCAAAAACTCACTAAATCAGAATTTGAAGGATGTGTTAAATGATTAAGTGACCTCTTGTTAGAGCAATATATTTTCTCCTAGAGGCTTAAAAAAACCCGACAGAAACAGACAGAATGACAGAGAAGGGGAAAATAGTGGTAAAAAAAAACCCCAAACCCACAAATCATGAGTTGTTCTCCAAATAATGTAATTAATGAACAAATCTCTGTGAAATTTTAAAATTTGCAATCACGTATTTATTACATACTTCATTCCACTTCATAGTAGCCATAGAATAAATCAGTTGGTTCACTCTTTATGCACTATTAGTGTCCAGTGCTGAATGCTACTACTTGCAGGAATAATGATTTCATGGTTAATCTCTGTGGTATCATTGAGGTAGAAATAATGTTGCTGTGTATCCAGAGTAGCCAGAAATGTGCAGGTATGCCTGTCAATCGTAAACTAAAGTGATCAACTAAAATTGATTAGGGGCATTTCCAAAAAAAAAACCAAAGTGGAACAAATAATTCTTTTAAAAAACAACCAACTAACCCCAAAACCTAAGGAAGTACAGCAACAGGGACAAGGATCTTTCTTTTAAAAAGGATATTAATCTGTCTTGTGATATTTGTTTTCTCTATAGAACTGTAAATAAATCATTGAACAAGGAGAAAAAAAATGATTACATTAAAAAGACCCAACTAAAAATCCATTATTTAAATGGATAATAAACCATATATGTTTATTCCTTTCTACCTAAATAGGCCAGATACGTAGATGGCATACATATGTACGCATGAAAAGAAGGAGGGATATGCTGCCCCCAAAACTATGCTAGACCTACATAGATTGTATTGACAAATTTGGGGTTGATTATTGTGTTCTAAAATGTTTGGCTTTAACAGTGCCTCCTCTTTTCTAATGGTTTGGGTGACTGTAACTGCTGTGTTAAAAGGAGACATATTACTAAAATTGGACTTCATGACCTGCAGCCACTAGCAATGCTGATTTTAATATAATATTCATTAAACTGATATTAATTAAAACAAAGTAGTGATTTGAGATAGTAAAATGGAGATTTATTTTCAAATGGATGAAAACTGAAAAGAAAGCTTCAATGTGATAGTCTTAGAAGTTTCTTGGTCCTTTAATATCATGAGCATTAAATGGCCTCTTAAAAATGTAACTCATCTTTCCTGGTTTTCCATACAGAGAGAAGCAAACAATTGCTGAGGTCTAAATTAATTTGAAGTGATCAGTTTACAGCCATTTTTCCAGTAATCTTTTTCATTATTCATGCCTAGCTAGCATAAAAAATGATAGACAAGCATAAGATCATTTCTAAACCGTGAAAATTGCCACCTCCACCTCTTGGCTATAGGTTATGAATTCCTTAAACTAAAGCCATATTTCCATGCATGGACATCTGTTTAAGCAGATAGTGTTTGAACATATAAGTTTGTTTTCTGTTGTGATCATTCATTGAGGGACTCCTCAAAGTTAAATTATAGAATAGCTAAGCATAACTGATCTTCTATAACACATTATTGCTTTATATTTACTGCCAAAAAAAAAAATAAGGTCCAAAAGAAGAAAAGAAAGAGGCAGGCTAACAAAAGAGCTTTTGGCTATGAACATCCGCTGGTTCCCAGCTTTCAGAACTGGCAGATTATTTTCAAAATATAAAAGCAGGTTGACATTATTAGTGATGGGTGGTTTTGCATTTAATTGTTATTCATAGGCTGTTCTCTAAACTGAAGGTAGTTTAACTCATGTAATACTTGTGTGTTCCAAAGGCAGATAAAAGGACTGATTACATCAAAAGGCATGACCCAAGAGACTTTCCTGAGTATGAACTATTTTCACATGTTAAGGAGCATTCCTCTAAGCTCTTTGGCTACTTGGGCAGCTTTGTTCTGCTTGAGTTACAGAAAGCAGTGTGGGTAGGAAGGTATTCAGCTTCAGGTGATGTTTAGTCTTGTATAATAGATCAGTCGTTTAAAACTGTAAATAAATGTTGTTGTTAATTTATATAATTAGGGTAATGCAGATCTTTTCAGTAAGAATCTTATGTAAAATTAAGCCCTTTTTATACCAGCACAGTGCTGAGAGTTCATTCCACTGTACCCTAGTCTTAGTTCTCATCTGTCACTCAATCTCACATGCTCATTGATGACCCTTCCTGCTCTGCTGCCCTTTCCAATTTCAGTTCCACCCTCTTGCTTTTCTCAAATGTATTTCCTCCAGATATTCTGTGGCCTAAAACTATTGCTCTTGATTGGATTAAAATAATACTTTAAAAGACTACTTTAAAAAAAGTTTCTAAATCATTTTAAAGAATGTTACAGTAGCTCTCTACAGCAGGGGAAGTACAAACAAAATTTAAAATGAGAAATGGAGTATGATGTCTCATATATATAGTGAATTTGAATTTTAACCAATTTTTATGGGTTTTTTATGCCTCTATGACAACTTTACAATTGTTACCCATTTTATTTGTATATTTTAAATTTTTTAAAGTAAAAAATGGAAAAAAAGAAAAATTAGCAGTTAATATATAGAGAAAATATTGTACTTGAAAGAGATTGAGATAAAGGACACTGAGATAATTGAGAAACATTTAGGGAATTGAAGATCATGTCAGGAAAAAAACCCGAGTGAGTTATGTATAAAATTGTTAAGAAGTGTAGTAAGGAACCAAACAGATTTACTTTGCAAGGCAATTTGCAGTTCAGAAGAAATAATGGTGAGCTGATGTGACATGTTGATGTACATTATCTTTCCTAAAGTTATCCCAAATAGATTTTGGTAAGTTAATTTTGTTTGATTGGTTTTGAAGTTAAATGCTTTACTTCGCATCCTGAAGTTCTCAGCAGAATCCATTTAAAATTTTTTGTAAAATTATGTAGTGCGCAGCTATGAATCCAATCTTTGTGGCACATCTGAAACCCAAAATCCTCCTACCTAGCTGGGTTTGTACAAATGCGCAGGATTAAATCCTTGGATAAGTGAAGATGAGCTGCTGCTCCCCGAGGGAGGGGCAGTGAGGCAGGATAACACAGCAAGCAGGGCAGGGGCAGGGCAGCCAGTGCCCCAGCCCAGTACCCCGGGCAAGCCTGGGAATGGCAGCAAGGGTCACACAACCATGCAGAAGCCTCTGCTGATGGAACAGGCCCGAGGCCAAGCTGGCAACGCCTGGAGCTCAGGTTCAGGGCCAGCGGTGCAGCCAGGGCAGGGCACAGCAGTGAGCACCAGGCAGGGCCAGAACAGTTCAGCAGGGTCCAACTCAAGCCTGGCAATGAGTCCAGAACTGGGAGTACATTGTACAGTGGGTGCCTAGGCAGAGCTGTGCTTGAGCCAGTATTCCAATCTAGGAATGAGGCAATCTTGGAAAAACTTCCAGTGAAGGAGGCATGGTGTCTAGCTCTAGCACAAAAGATACAGCCAAGTTTTATATCCTGCTGTATATATGAAATAACCTACAAAACCCAATTGTAAAATAGATCACAAAATAAAATGCAAATATCTTTTCACATAGCAGAGATTACTCTTGGCTTCTTCCAGTATCTATCCCCACCAGTCCACACTCTTTTGCTTCTCCCAATAGTCAGATGTTATGAGTTTCTTTTCCTTAAATCTTTTCACAAGTGTCTGTTTTGTTTGTGGTTATTGGGAATGTTCTGATGATTGTTTTGCATCCTGATATGAACTGATATTGAGCTTTAATTGACTCCCTTATTAATATTCATAGTTTTATGTTGTTTGTTATGCTGACAACTTTTCATAATAAATGAGGAATCATTATGACTTTCCCTGAGGTTCTGTGTAACATAAAATCATTCATGATTAATTCTTTACGTTTGAAAGGAATTGGAAAGGCTTTTGAAATTTTCTCTTCCCTAGGTTAATTAAGTTCTATGCCTTCTTAGAGGTTTCTGCTATCTTGTATCTGTGTTAACTCTATTACTGTTATGCAGTTATTTTATCTTTGGCTCCCAAAAGGTTTACTTGCTATACAGGTTAACACATTTTACTTAGACCTTACGTAATAATAAATTTTTAGGTAAACTTGTTGGCTTCTGGGAACTAGTTTATCTAATTAATACTTACAGCTGTGTGTAAAAGATTGAAAATATTCAATCTCTGTGCAAGTATTCCCTTGAAACTACTAGAAAACTTGTTCATTTATAGAAAAGCTAAAGTAGTCATCAGGAATCAGTTCTTCTGAGGAGAAATTCCCTTCCTCTGTGCGCCTTGATCTCTAAAAACAACAGCCATTTCAGGTGGGGGCATAAGAACTCTACATAAAGAGCTACACAATGGGAGAAAAGAGAGTTGCTGTGGGAAGAGCAGCAAATGTTTATGAAAAGTTTCATTGGGTGCCTAGTGATGTGTCATATTTCATCCTTAAGCTGCTACCCTGAAGATTCCATTATACTCAGATGCAGGGTAACTCCACTGGAATTAGTTTATTATACTTGGACAGCAATTTATTTTGTTTGTTTATTGCATGCATACTCAATCAAATACTTTTATAATACTGATTTTGATGGCTTTTTAATAAAATTGAAAAATTAGGCATTGGTTATGGATAGAGAGATTCTGTAAGAGAAAATTGAGTTTAGTGAGTTGAAGAAATATGTCTTTCCAGTATATATTTGAGAAACAAAATACCCACATTGGTTTTTTTTGAGTTGGGTGTATTAGAAGAAAAAAAAAAATTGTTTTAATGATATAGCATTGAAATAGGTGAGAAACTGGGGACTAACAAATAGCTTCATAGTGGCAAACCCAGGCAAAAAATCTGGAGAAATTCGTAAGCTTCCCTATGTGTCAGATAGACATTGTTTGCTTTCTGGGAACAATCCAAGATGACACTTTGACAGATTAAAGATTGATTAAAATCTGCAACTTCACTGGACAGCAGAACAATGTCTTGATAATGTCTTATTCACATCACCATGTGTTTCCTTGTGTCACCTGCCTCCTGCCATAGCCTTTGATCTTGTCAATCAGCTTCTGTCCTAATTGCATGTTCTTTTGTTCAGATAAACATCTTGCAGTTTGGAAATAATTAGTGTAGCAACGGCAGCACTGAGGAGATAATGTATCTTGTGGGGGTTTCTCAGGTAGCAATATTGCCTTGTAATATCTTTATATCCATCAGAAAAGCTTGGAAGTTACTTTGTAAAAAGTTGATTTACTGTCTTGGCAGACCTTAAAAAAATAGAACCTTTCTTCAGAGCTGCTGTTCCATGGCAGCGTAGGGGGAAATACCAGCTATTACTTACTGGCACTGTATTCAGTATACAAGATTAATATCACAAGCTGTAGTTTTGGTAGATCTGAATGGCAGTTTACAATCCAGTTCATAGCTCTGAGTGGTAAGAATTGCAATTTCAATAGTTTAGGTATGTATTACTGTGTATCTCTGTTTGCACACCCTTTAGCACCTGCAGTTGTGGTGGTTCTCTAGAACAATATAATTGAATTAATTCCTCCAGCATAATGAAAACAAGATGCCACCCAATCTTGCAAACCAAACCTTTCAAGAAAGGGACATTAACGTTTCAGAATAAAAGTTCATCAAATAACAAGAAAATCACACAATGTTGAATCCAAAATGCCTGTACATATTTTGAAGTCTAAACTTTTCAAGTGGCCTAAATACAGAAGTTTAAGTAGTTACTATTTCTTTTTCCCAGTACTCATTCTCAGCTACACAGAAGAGTTTGCTATTTCTCTGTGATGAAAAAAAAAAAAAAAAAGGTCATATAGTAAGTCAGAACACTAAAATAACATCACTCAAATGCAACTGTTAAAAGCAAGCCATGATTTTCTGAATCAGCTTTAACAGAGACAGCAACATCTCATAAATAAGTCACACTGTGATCAGACTTTAGACTCATCTGAGAGTGAAAAGACACAAGGGAGAGGAAGGCACTTTCCTTGCACCAAACAGTTAATTGTGCCCAGGAAGGGGAGTGGTGGTCAGGTGCAGTAATTGATGGGTTATCTTTAGCAGCTCTGCAGACTTCGCTCAGGGGTATTTCTAAAAGCAAGCAGGGGCAGATCTCTTTCTTTAGGAAGACATGAAGATCAACATCAATGTGAATTATGCCAGTGAAAATCATGTGAAGAACTGGAGGAAAATTTTGAAAAAAATATTAGTTCTGTTATGAGAATAAATTAATTCCTTCAAACTTTTTATTAATTTGCTCTATAGGTGAGTCAAAGGTGTAGGTCTTATATAAGATTCAAGTTCTTATTGATTAGGTAAGTAACCTGCAAAAGTGCTGAAGGAAAAGCTAAACTTAACTATGGCAGATATGTAAGCATTTTTTAGTTTCTGTTCACGCATTGCTAAATTTTTGAACCTGAATGGCTAGAAAACAGATGTTATTGCTGTACTATGTGTTTTAGGCACTTAAGGTGATCTCAAAGAAATCAGAAACTTATTTCATTACTGTAGTAATGTTGCTCTCAAAATACAGACTGATGAAATTTAGTACGTTGTTCCAGAGAAACTGGGAACTTGAAATTTTAGTCTTAAAATCCACCAAGAACTCAGAACTGTAAACTATTTGAAGTGAAAGCCAGCAGTAATATAAACATATGATTGAATATGATAATATAGATACTGCAACTTACTATTTTAGACAATAAGAAAGTAAATGGAAAAGAAAAACTACTCAGATTTAAAACTAAAATTTTACTGTAGGAATGAGTAGCTGGGTGCTGACATATAAGTAAGTTTTGTTCCCTGCTCTGGTGTTTGAAAACTAAATTTCAAGAGTAACTTGAACCTCTCTAAAAGGGAACCTGTGTAGGGGTATAGATTTAGTGCTACCAGAAAAGTATCTTGGAGGAAAGTCTACCTTCTTTAGACACTAACACACAAAAATATCTGTATGAGGCAGTTGCGTAATGCTAAATTTTATAAATCCATGCAAAGCTTTAAAAAAGTAAGTCTCACTGTTGTATAGTTAACTGTGGAAAGTCTAGATCACTTAATTTTCCTTTGCAATTTTACCACATCATTAATTTCCTTTATAGCTAAGATGGGCAACTACTGTCTATAGTTCTTAGTGTTTTACTAAACTGCTACTTATTGTACAGCTTTTTAATATTATAATGATTCTTTTATCTGTACTGTATAATTGAGGCCTATGAAAAATTTGAAATTGAATTATACCTTCATAGTCCAATAATCCTTGATGGGATACCATTTCTATAGTTCCACATCCCAGTGTTTTCCAGTAAGAATCCTGTTTCCTTCTACCAAGTGCATGAGTTGGCTTGAAAGCTAGTGGTGTAAAGCACCTTGTTTTCAGATGAAAACTATTTCAGTGCCATCAACTAATCACTGGTGCTGTAACAAGGACAGGTTTTTGTAGCCCAGGTGCATCTAATCTTGCTAATGCTGCTTTGGCCTGGCATGCAAGACTCTGGTAGCAACTGCAGCAACAGAGATACTCCAAAAGAATTTGTGCTGCTGCAGTCCAAATGAGTAACAAGTGTGTAAATCCTCACAAAAAAGTTTGGGATATGTTACAAGCTTACTTCCAATGCATGTTAAATTGTGCATGTTTCAAAAGTTACAGCACTGGAAGTGAGACACTTGAAAGTACCATTCTTGGTATTCTAAACAACAGAGAAGCTGTTATTATTCTTTCTTTATTCTTTTCTATCCCCCTCCTGAACTATAAAAGAATGCAGAATAAAACTCAACATTTTCATCAGCCTTATCCCATATTTGTACAAGAATGAGCACTACTGGAATATTCTGAAAAGCACATCGAAAGGGAAAAAAAAAAAAAAACCAAACAGTTTTGTGGTAGTGTACTATCGAAGTATGTCTGCTTGATATGTCCATTGGAGATTGATTTAAGCACATGATGTTAGTTTCAGCCTGACTGTGCCAGTGGGGAGTGGAAATTGCCAAATAAAAAATGTGATAATAGATTGTAATTATTTCAATTTTTCTTCCACAGTTTGTTTCCAGTTACATTCAAAGCTGATAAAATTGACATTAGTGATAAACACTTACAAACGAATGCAGATGTTCAGGATTGCCTATTACAAACAAGCATTCAGAAGATGTCATTTTTTGTCTGTATGTGACCACACTCCAACTGCTATATAATTAACTGCATTACAATGAAGTTCGCAGGGAGATTAATTTTACAGGAGGTGCTGTGAAAATGCAAATCATCATTGCAATGCTAGAGCAATTTTAATGTATTTGGCCAGCAAAATTAAGAGGGAAAACACTTATTAAATAAAAGCATCAATGTAGCTTTTGTTTTCTATTAAGAATCCTTAGCTTTTGATAAACCAGATTGAAGAGCCCTTGTGTTTATCCAGCCTATGCATTCCTTTGCACATGTCCTCTGTTGGTAAATCACTGCAACAAGATTGAATATTTTGATCCTTCTGGCTAAGAGATGTGAAAGCCTGCTGAGTTTGATGCATGGTACATCAAAACTTTTACCTGGACTGCTTGTTGAGCTCACTGGATCTGAATATTCCTGCACTTCTGAGGTGTCTCTTGCAGTTTTCCCCCTGTTGTTGTTCTTGTGGTCTGCACTGCATCAGAGGCCACAGCTGGGCATTATATTGTAGGGGTTGAGATAAACAGAATTGCCCAATCAAAATTTATAAAGAAACAACATTCATTAGGCGACCGAAATATCGGTCTCAAAAGCCACGATCGAGAAAAGCAGCTCCGAGCCCGGGGTCAGAGCTGGGTGAACACGCACAGATCTGATCTCTATCGCACCAGACATCCCAAGTTCACGGGTGCTGCTTCTTCTTATACAGTTTTTGGGTGAAGTCCGAATTAATTCTATTCTTCTCGTAATTTTAGCATATTCATGAAGTTTTCTTGTCCCGGAGTTGGGCTGCTCAAAGCCTTTCCTGGGTCCGATGAATCGTCCATCCTGGGTGATGAGTGGGCCATTTCTGCTGATGGATGGGCCATCTCTGGTTCCTGGAACAGTTATTTTTAGTTCCCGGAAGGTCTGATTCCTTATCAGATGAGATGTAGATACCAAAAGGTGGTGATCAAGTTGTCATGGTGCAAATGTCCCGGTGATAAGAACCAACCCCACCTAGGTAGGTGGAATCCTCACTTATTGTGAGAGAACTTCTTTTTGTGTTGTGAAATTTTTTTCAGCCAGGCTGGTGGAGGGATTTTGAAACTCTGTTTCTCCATGGTCTGATTACATTCCAGTTTTATACATAATAGCACGAATTACATACTTTATTTATAACAGGGTGGTGAAATCCATATGAGTTTCAGACACTCTTAAGGCATTTGTTATTTGTTTTCAAAATCTTTGTTGTTCAACCACTGGCAATGCTCCTCTAATTATCACATATGATTCCCTTATTTTCTGGCTTAATGCTTGTGTGAAGTTCCCTAATCTGCTGTTGTTTGTATTTCAAAAAAATTATAATAATGCATTTGCTTGGCCCATATTTTCTGCACAGTTTGGTTAGCAGGACTGATCATTCCCAGCAGCATCTGGTGGTCTTTGTTACCCAGATTTCCTATAAATCACATGTCATCAGAGGCTTTGTTCAGTATTGATAAAGTGTTTTCTGCTAGGTAACTGATTAGTTTTACTAGATCTGAATAGAAAATTAACAACCATTTGTCCAAACTGGACCCATCACTGTGTCAGCACGAAGTGGACAGGTAGAAAGCAGCTCCTTGCTGTATCTGTCTGTGCCGAGTTTCTAAGTGGCATAAGAAGTGTATTCAGCTGCCGTGTCTGACTGCTCTGCTCAGCAGCCTGATCACAGATTGGTGACTTCCTAAAAGTGTTGCAAATCAGTTAAACCAGGTTTTGTCTCCCTCTGTACATTATGCCTCAAAACTTAAGAATACTCTTTTCCCTACTTTGAGTTAAGGCAGAGAAAGCTGCTTCTTTCTTCCCTCTGAATCAACACGGACAACCCAATCTCCATCTGACCTTGAAGTGAATTACCCTGCTAATTCCTAAGGTTAATTATTACCCAGTATTTCCAGTCTAGTTAACAACTGCAGGATGAGGTGGAGGACCAATTACTAGTATCACTTGGTTGATTTACCTTAATACAAAAAACCAATTGTGAACAGAAAAAAGGCTGAACCTGCAAACATGCAGCCTCAGAGATGAGGGCAGGGGAAGACAAGCTTCTTCATACTTAGTTTGCATCATGTGCACTCAGCTATGCTTATCAGATGGAACATTTTTCTCCTCAAATAAAAGAGCACTGTTCCAAAAGTCCAAGATAATTAAACAGTAATGTGTAGACCAAGGGATGGCACTGAAGTATGGTGTAAATACGCTGCAAAAACTTCACTTAGTAAAGACGCTTCTACTGTCCTCTGGAAATTACATGTGTAGAATTTTACTGCATTTTTATTTTGCAACTTAACTGATATTGTACAAGGCAGTGTCTTTTGAATTAATTAGAATCTTGCAAGTGTGGTGGAGTCTACACTAATTATTTTAACCTGTGCTTAACAGCCGTGAATGGAATTAACATTTTTCAGTTTAAACCAACATTCTTCACCGGTGTGGTGAGGTAGCTGAATAATGAACCCTAATTATAACTGGCCTGTGCAAGTGTGCAACTTCTGTGTGAGGGCAACCAAATATGCAACAGATTGTATTTCAAAGATTGGTTGGAGTAAATATTAGTTTTTGTTTGGTGGTACTTTTTTGAGGGGAAGGGAGTATTATTTTTCTGTAATGTGGCTTCTCAGTTACTCCTTTAGTGCAGTTGGCAAAGACTTGGTGACAGTGTCTCTGCCTCACAAGGATATGCCTTCACGCTAAACAAGGGGAAATTCAAAGGTTTCCTTTTTTTTCCCTTCCTTGGTGGTTTGGATTTTGTTGTTGGTTTCTGCCTCTCCTCTTGGCATTTGATGTTAAAGACTTTGTAATCCTGATTTATGAGCCACTATAACTGGGAAATGTGTTCCTTTGCTAATGTTCTTTTATACCTTGATATTATGAGGAACAGGGATTGTGTCTTTTCCAGCCAGTAAACTCTTAGCTTTAACAGAACCTCCTGTAATCCAAAGGTGATATTGTGAGTTAGTGATGGATCTATCTGACTTTAATCCACTTGTCCATAGATTTATCCGTTTTCTTTTAATTTTTTGATTTTCATACTTTTCTGTTCTGAGTACTTTTTTCCCCTCTCCTTTTCTCCAGGAGAAATACAAACGAAGGTAATGGAGGTAATTTTGCAAAAGCAAGATGGGCCAGGGCTATTCAGAAGGTAAGAATTACTCTTAAATCTACTAATGTGTCACTGTAATTTAAAAGATTTTATCAGTGTCAAGGAGAATTTAGTATAAGAATTCTAGTTCATATAAGCAGGACCTGAGGATGTGACTGCCAAGTTTCTGATAGCTGAGACAGTTCCTTCCATTGGTTCTTAAATCTATGTGGTTCCCTCACCTCAGGATTTTTTTATTCTGAAGCAGAAAGAGGATGAGATTGTGAGACTTTCTTTAGATGAGGAGTGCTTGTAGTTTGGCCATCTTACAGGTGTTTCATATTAATCCAGGTACGATAGCATCAGAAATCTTTTTCTAAATAATTTTTGATACTGAGGAAAATCAGTACTTCATTAATATTTAATAAAAATCGTTTTAAAAACATTTTTTTCTAGAAAAAAATCATGTAAATTCTACTGCTGATACCACTTCCTCAACATGGATTTTTTTCATTAGATGTAATAATTAAGGGAAATTAATATGATCACTTGGTACCATTATTGACCACATAAACAGACCAAGTATTTGCTTTCTCACTGTTTCTGTTAAACTGCGCAAACCACTATCTCACATCAATTCAGATTTCAGATATCATTAGCTTTTGCCAGTCTTCCAGCCTTGGCTTTAGTGCAAAACTATTGTTGATAACTTCTAAAAAACACAGCAGTTATGTCTTCAGTGTGTACAGTGACCTACGAGAAACTGAAGAGTCACAAACTTCCTGTTTCATTTGTGTGTAGGCCTTTTGGAAATACTGCTTGTTCTCAGGTAGTGTGCTGTAAAATATGCCTTCTGTGCTTTTATGGCACAGGCAAACTTGTTTAGTGTAAATATGAGTCAAACCCCATCTAAAATGCACCTTCATCACTTCATTTTGAACTTTTTTCCTGCTTTTTGTTTCCTGTTTTTTTCCTGCTCTTTTGGAGACCAAGTCCTTATTTTTTATTGAAGTCTTTTGTCTTTATGATAATTCATAGACTGTGCCTGTGTGAAAACCGTGGGGGGTGGGGAATCTGTTCATACTGGGGTGTTGTGGGAATGTGCTTTCAGTTCCTGCATCTAATTCTATCACTGGTTTGATCTTTTCCTTTTTTTCTGCTGAATGTTAGCTCGCTGAAGGAGGCAGGCTGGATGAATCCTGGTCTCCCATCAAACACAATGGTCATACAAGTCAAATAGTCCAGTTTTGTCTTGCAGACAGAGATTGCAATAGCCTTAAGATAACTTCTTCTGTCAACTGTTATCCTTCAGTGCTTAATTGCCTAGTCAGTGGGATAAACTTATTTCTGAGTTTAGAACCAAATAACTAATGCCATACAGTCAGCAACTTTGACTTGATGAATCAGCTGAATTTCATTCAGATGTTAAAAAGTATTTGAATAAAGCAATATTAGAATTGCACTTCTTCCCACTGCAGTTCTTCAAAGTAATTTTGAGGTCAGGAATTAGAAGGTGGTTAAGTAAGTAAGTTAATATGCATGAGCTGGAATCTTGAGCTGTCACTGTGCCATTAAGTTGTTTTTTTGTAGCAAAGTAGTCAAAATATCTTGGTGCGCTGAAATAAGAGCAGATTGCTCAGCAGTTAATCTAGTGTCAGTTTGGGGCTGAAGGATGGTGGCAAAGTTATTTGTAAGACTTTTAAGAATTTGAAGGTCAGGTGGATGGGAGATGTAAACATATACCTCAAGTGAAATTCTTCTTGAAGAGGAATATTTCTATAAATATTTAAAAGGGTCATTTAAGTCTTGAGTTACTATTTCATTTTATTTCATTATAAATTAATTTTAATACGGTTTTCCTTTTGATAAAGTTGTTGTCCCTGAAATACAGTTATGCCCTTAGTCCTTTATGCTTCAGTCTCTTTCATTGTGGGTTGCCTTGGTCTTTTTGCTTTGTCTTTTCTTTCTGAAGATAAACTGATTTTCAGAGACAGTACATTGGTATTATCTCATCATTGATTTAGCACAATTGATGTGACATTAAGTGCCATTGTTTGCCTAGAAACTCTGAGAGGCTTGAAGGATGAATCTCTGCCAGTGCCTAATCAAAATAAACTTTACACTTGCAAATATTACTGGGGCTAAAAAAGGCCATCAATAAAAAGAAACCCTGTGCAGCACAATAAGATCAGATGACTAAACAATCCTGATGTATTTTGTGGAAGATATAATATTCACAGTGCTTCATAATGGAGGCAAGCAAACAGATAAATTAAGTAGTTTTCAACAGAAAGCAATCTCTATATGTAGGTAACTCCTGTAAGATACTACCACATGGAGGGAACTATCTCTGTCTATAAGGAGCTGGAAAAATAAATAACAACCTTTAGCAACTATGACAAATATTTTTAGACATCAAAGTAGGCTTAGGTAAGGAATCAATCCCTGGAAGCCTTTAAGAACAGAGGAGTAACAATTTTTGGGGTTTTTTTTTCAACTATTCTTGGAGGTTTAGGGAAGTGGGTTTAGCTTGGAATGGGGGTAGGGGGAGTGTAGGTTGATGGCCTTCAGATATTTCCTCACAGGTGAAACAAACATGAATTATTATTGTAATAGAAAATATATTGGTGGCTTAGGTTACAGTAATAATATTTGGAATGTATGCTTTTAATGATAATCTATGGAAATACGAAATTGAATTAGGCTGTTCTGATCAAATATGAGATGACAGCCCAGTAGTTCACCAGAGGCATTGTAGCTGATGAATATTTACTCCAACATTGACTAGATAGGAAAAGTGCCAAATTGTTTTAGAGAATGTTTCTTTCTAGATAATAAATTGCCTTGGTGCATATTTGAAATAGTAATAGTTAAACCTTCTTGCAATTATGTAAGATCTAACAGTGCTAAGACAAAAGCTTTAGGGAAATCCTTCTCCTCTTTGAGACGGGAGAGGAATTAAGAATTTGAAGTAAAACTTACCATCAGCAATTAACAGCTTTTAAAAAGACAATGCAAAACTAGATAGGGTCCTCTGATCGGATTTAAAGCAAAAATCTAAACCACAATTATTTTTAAAAAATCCAGTCCCAGTGTCTGGTTTTTAGTTTCGTGTTTACTGTACTCTAGGAGCAGTAAACAGTGAAGGGTTTTTCTTGTTTGCCTTAATTTTCTAACAGCTTTGAAATAAGTGTTATGAAGTACCTACAATAATTATGAAAAGATGCACTTAGAGAGGTTTTTCTTTTAACTCAATGTCAGCCATGAGTACAATCAAATGGATTTTCCCCTCTCCCCCTCCTACCCCACTTGTATATGTCACTTTGATTATATCTTTAGCTACTAATCCTTAGTGAGGTAGAGACTGTTTTGCTGCTGAAATATATTTGAATAAATAAATGTCACCTCTCTGAGACAGATATGCTTTTTCTCGAATACAAAGCCTAGTAATTAATTCCTAAGGCTAACATTAAGCAGGACACTACTCATGTAAGTTACCCTTTGAATCATTCCACAACTGTATTTATTGACAATAGTGAGTGTTGGAGACAAAAAAACAGTGATATAGTGGCACTATATTGACTGGTTTTATAATCTGGAGATCAACAGTGAGAGTGGCACAGATCTGCCTTGGTAAATCTTCCCAACATGCTTTATTTCTAGCTTGGAAAAATGAGCATAGCACAGCCACAGATCACTACTTATGCAATTAATTAAAAATATTGGTGTGTTCCAATATTAAAAAAATATCATGTAGAATTAAATATTCATTGTAGATTGTTGTAATGCTGTTCTTTGTGATTTGTGGTGAATTACATGATGGCTGCAGTGGTGATGCTCAGTATGAGAACGCTCACTAGTAGAGAAGTTATCAGCAGCTTAGTTTTGTCAGCTCTATTGATTTACTGTCTTATTCAGAAACAAAACTTGATAAACTAATACTAAAGCAGCTATTACACAATGACAGCAGTGGGAATTTAGGGCTAGGAAAGCAGAAATCATTCTTTGTTTATGAGCCATGGGGCTATGAGATTAATGCCAAACTTCTCTTTAAAAGATTTCAATAGGCCCAAAGAAATTATATTTAAAAAAACCCCACAATCTTTCAGTTGAAGAATTTTTTAACCTTGTATTCAAAGTCATGCAAGTGTGTCTTGAAGTGGAAACAAGTATTTCCTTTTCATAAAGTATCAATAATAGATATTTTGCATCCTGATTCAATTAAAAAGTAACTATTATGTTCAAGTGGCAATCAGCATTTTGATTGGGTGAAATGACTGTCAGCAGAGACTGCTTTTTTTAGTTTTGTGACTTTATTTGAAATATTCTATATTATAACAGAAAGTGACAAGCTGACAATTTGAAAACAGAAATTAAGTGCACTTTCTTTTCAATTAAATGAGTTCAGTATTAGTGCAAATTTGCCAAGCTGCAGATATTTTGACAATTATTTGAATGTGAATTGGTGCATGAGGAAGCTCAAAATATACCTGATGAGTTAAAGGAATTTCTGGAATGTCTTTGCTTTATAAATCATATTTTTTAGTACATACAGTATGTGAAGAAAATTACTGATTAGTTATGTCGAGCAGTCCTACTTCTATAATACAAATAATTTTGACTATCTTGTGTCTGAACTCTGAGTTTACATGAGGAAGGTAGAAAGGTCAGTGTGAGATAATTGGACCAACAGTCCTAAGATCACTTCATAGTTGCCTTTAAGTCTTTCAAAAAGTGTTGTTTAGAAAGTTTCCTTTGAGAAAAGGAGATGCACTGATAAAGGCAGAAGTTCAAGAATGTGTTACACATAAATTCTGAACAAATTACTTTTGTTTCTTCTATTTTCTATCATTTCAGGTAAACTTTTTTTTTTTCCTTCTGGAGTGACTTTCTCTGAGAGATTCTCAGGGAGAAAATGTTTTGAAATATGATATAATTGTGAAGAAAATAAAATGGAGATGTCTTTTTATCTGAATAGAGTTAGAGTTAACTTACTTGAAGACTTATTTTAACTTAGATCTTCCTATGGTATTGTGAGTTAAGATATTCTATGATTTACTCCCTGCCCTCCCTGCCTTAAATCAATTTGAAAGTTGAAAATGGCTTTCTTCAGTAATTGAAGGTATTAAGTGTTATAGACCCTGGGAGAAATGTTTATGAGCTGCTGTATCATTATTTGAGGATTCTGTTAGGCAAGGTCAGAAAAAGAATTATCACTTAGTTTTTCTCTTCAAAAAGTGAGATATTATTATTCACAATAGAGGATAAGAAATCTAAGCTTTTGCTTTTGACCATTATTATAGAAAATCAACAAACAGGAATGTGACGTGCTCTCTTCCACAATTAAACTTCAGCTCTCTCCTTTGCTTCAGAGTTCAAAAGGAGACCATTGTAACGTTTTTTTTCTTCCTGCTGTTTCAAGTAACCATATTACAGCATTTTGCAGGTTGTTTGTGGACTGATGTTAAATGATTTATTACTGGTTTCATTGGTAACCTGTAGCTAATTCAATGAGTTACAGAATTACACAGCTCCTGGTGCATATTTGCAATTCAATTATAGAGTGCTTTGTGAGCATTTGAGGCAATGCTTAAAAAAAGTGCTTCAGAAGACTGAAACTCAACAGGGTTCTCATCAGAGAAAGTTTACAAATGATAATGGATGTTTCATGTAAACCAGGAAAAATAAGCCAGTTAGTATGAATCTTCTGGGCTGTTCTTTATGGGCACCATTCTATGGAGGAAAAAGCTGCCTTTTGGAATATAGTGAAGATAAATAGGATTGTGAAGGCAAGAATCCATTACATTAGAGAGAATTGGGGTTGTTAGTTATAAGGATTGGCAGGGAACCTCTCACAGTGCAAGAAAGGGAAAGAAGTCCTAGCATGAGGAGAAAGAAATGCTGGGATAACCAGCAAATCATTTCAATGGGAGCTCTAGGATAGGAGAAAGAACTGAGAGCAGCCGAGAATGGAGCACTGATGAACTCAGAATCCTAGCACAAAGAATGACAGGCCATACACTGAAAAGCTAAGGAATTATACTGATGGAATCAAAGCAGTAGCTAGAGGGAGAAGGCCTACGGGGGGAAAAAAGATCCAGGAGAGTAAATTACCTTGCTTCCAGATTTATTATAGAAGATGTAACTTCACAATTGTCGCCATCATTCATTTTCTCTAATCTTTGCTGCATCTGCCTTAGAGATGCTCCTCCATCACTATGGATCTTTCTTGTGATCTACCCTCTACCTATTTTCAATTTAGCAGGGTTGAATGTTTTAATTCTTTACCAAATATTTTTTTTTCAAGTTTGTGGTACACACTTTTTCTAAATCTTCCTGTGCTGCTGCCACTCTTGACAAATCTTGAGATGGCTCTTAATTAGCACCTTAAGTAGCACTGTTAAGTATATACTTGAATTTAAGTATATGACTGAGGGTTGTATTGATTTGAGATGCTGTAACTCTTCCACTCTGTCACTTCTGTTTCAATGAGCTTTACCCTGTTGTGGTTTAACCCTAGCCAGCAACTAAACCCCACAGAGCTGCTCATTTGTTCTCCCGCAGTGGGATGGGGCAGAGTCAGAGGGTAAGAGTGAGAAAACTTGAGGGTTGAGATAAAGGCAGCCTAAAACCAGTTCCCCACATGGAAAGTGCCAACTAAATCAGATTCTTAATTTTAAAAATGTTTTAGCAAGGATTCTACTTTCCTATAAAAAAAACTAAAACAGTTTCTAGAATGAACATATTCCTAGAAAATAACAATGAACAAAATAGTCATAAGGAAAGAACACAATGGGGGATTCAATTTCAGATGTAATGTACATTGTTCTTAAGTTACCACTTCAAATACATAACATTTCTTCAGGTGCTTGATAAATCTGAATGGGGAGAAAGCTCCCTTTTCCCTCCTAGGTAAAAAAAAAAAAAAAATTGGCCTATCTTCATTTCTTCTTCAGTTATTGTTGAACTTATGCCCCTGTAATTGCTTTTTTACTATGATCCCATCTTATGATGCCTTCTGAAATCAGGACCAAATTTGGATTAAATTGCAGCTGGCAAGAACCAATTATGTTTTTACATTGGTTGCCTATTCCCTGTTAATTGCTATTAAAAAAAAAAAAAACAAAACAAAACCAATCTTTAACGTCGTTTTATTTCACTTAATAGAATTCAAACTGCATAATTTTATAAACTTAGCAACTGGTTTAAAAAAAATCTGGAAAAGTTTCAATGGGGAACAAGAAGTAGCTTTAGCTGTCTTAACTTCAAAATCTCCAAAGCACTTTTCAGAGTCATCTGAAGTAAGATTTAAACAAGCTCACACGTGCATTATGAAATACAAGAACAGTTATTTTCTCTTTCCCCCTCTTATTGCAAACTCTTCTTTTTCGAAGGAAACATTGACCTTCACAATACAGAAAAATAGTAAGTGTAGAGAAAACAACCAAAAAACCTTGTAAGGAGAAGAGCGCCTTTGGAGCCCCGCGCGCGCCTCCGGACAGAAGCGGGAGCGGCTGCGCGCGGGCGCTTGTGGGCCCGGCAGGGGGCGCTGCTCCGCGCGCGTTCGGGCCGCGCAGGGCGGTTCGGGAGCTGCCCCGGTTCGGGGGATGTCCCGGGTTCGGGAGCTGCCCCGGTTCGGGGGATGTCCTGGGTTCGGGCCGCGCAGGGCGGTTCGGGAGCTGCCCCGGTTCGGGGGATGTCCCGGGTTCGGGAGCTGCCCCGGTTCGGGGGATGTCCTGGGTTCGGGCCGCGCAGGGCGGTTCGGGAGCTGCCCCGGTTCGGGGGATGTCCCGGGTTCGGGAGCTGCCCCGGTTCGGGGGATGTCCCGGGTTCGGGAGCTGCCCCGGTTCGGGAGCTGTCCCGGGTTCGGGAGCTGCCCCGGTTCGGGGGATGTCCCGGGTTCGGGAGCTGCCCCGGTTCGGGAGCTGCCCCGGTTCGGGGGATGTCCCGGGTTCGGGAGCTGCCCCGGTTCGGGGGCTGTCCCCGGTTCGGGGGCTGTCCCGGGTTCGGGAGCTGCCCCGGTTCGGGGGCTGTCCCCGGTTCGGGGGCTGTCCCGGGTTCGGGAGCTGCCCCGGTTCGGGGGCTGTCCCCGGTTCGGGGGCTGTCCCCGGTTCGGGGGCTGTCCCGGGTTCGGGGGCTGTCCCGGTTCGGAAGCTGTCCCGGTTCGGGGGATGTCCCGATTCGGGGGATGTCCCGGGTTCGGGGGCTGTCCCGGTTCGGGAGCTGTCCCGGGTTCGGGCCGCGCAGGGCGGTTCGGGGGCTGTCCCGGGTTCGGGGGCTGTGCCGGTTCGGGAGCTGTGCCGGTTCGGGGGCTGTCCCGGGTTTGGGAGCTGTCCCGGGTTCGGGCCGCGCAGGGCGGTTCGAGAGCTGTCCCGGGTTCGGGAGCTGTCCCGGTTTGGGGGAGCTGTCCCGGGTTCGGGGGCTGTCCCGGTTTGGGGGAGCTGTCCCGGGTTCGGGACGCGCAGGGTGGTTCGGGAGCTGTCCCGAGTTCGGGAGCTGTCCCGGTTCGGGGGCTGTCCTGGTTTGGGTTCTTCCCGACTGACTGGGTTGGGTTTAAGAATTGACTGTTATTGCCGTTCTTTGGTAGATGGAAGAAATGACCATCCCTTAAGCAGACGGGGGAGGTGATGTGCGGGAGAAAGGTAGCTTAGTTATGTGACAGTTTTTCCAACTTTCAGGCTGAAATCCATCATGAAATACAAATTACTTCAAAGTTGTTCTGTCAGTTTACAACTGTCACCATTTCAATATTAGAATTACACAGGAGAAATAGTCAAATAATATCTAATATATGTTATTTTTGCTGAGTTTATTACACAAAAATAGTGATGGAAATTACTGAAATATTTTCAGGGGACAGACTTTTATTTCTAAGAATTTAGAGAATCATCGCTGAAAGTTGTGGTCGTGTAATCCTGGAAATAGGCACAAAGAATAGCCATTTCCTCCATGAAGGCTTATAGCTGCCCTTTGGGGTTTGGGATTTTTGTTTGGGGTTGGTGGTGATAGTGTTCTTTTTGGGTGGGTTTTCATTGTTTTTCTCCATTAAGCTACAGGGTTTGGCTGGAATTGTGTAACAAATTGCAACATGTTGTATATGTACATGCATTTCTCATCTTCCTTCTGTATGTGGGAGTTATTTCTTTAGCACTATGTTTGGGAAGTAGAGTAAATCAGTGTGAATCCTTAGAGTCCTTCAAGGCCAGCTTCGTCAGTGTGTCAGGTTACTGCCCTACAACGCGTTGGGCCCACACATGTGAATTGCTCCTCTCCAAAACTGATGTGGCTGCTTTCTCAAGGTACGCCGTAGTTTCATTCCAGTCACTGACTTACAACTATCTGGGCTTCCAGAACTGAGAACTTCAACTACTGTACAGAATTAAAACCTCTGCTCATAGACTTACTCTGGAAAGTCACCAACATCATATCTGAGAAGGGTGTGAACAGAGGTGCAATGTAATTTTGTTATGAATTTGGGTAGCTTCACTGGTAAGTAGTATGTATTTATACATGAAACTCCATTCTTGATTGGTCAGTATCATTACAACCAAAGTCAGCATATCTCTGGCTTGGAGAAGTTCTACACAGAATTTTAACACCAAGGAAGATAAGCCATAATGAGTTCTGAAGGTCTTTGGATTGATGTTTACTTTTTTATTTCCTTCTGAAATATCAATTGCATCGGGTAGAGTAAAATGTCCTGCTTATGATGGATTATCAAATAAATTGAATAAGTTCAGCTTTTAGCTGAAATATTCAGAATGTGGTAACACAATAGATGAATACAGACAGTGTCAACACTTAGGAACTTCCTTGAAGATGGCAACATTAATCCAAGCATTATGAGTTAATGTTATTGGCAAACACTTTTTTTTAATTAAATGACATAACCTTATATTTTTGCAAATCAGTTCCTCTATTTACTGGTTTTACTGTCTGTAGTCTTAAGGCCATTTGTTTAATCCTGCTGAAACTGATACTTATTTCTTAAGTGTGAGTCTACTACGGATGGGCATGCTTGACTAGGCTGCCTGGTTTTTCTTTTTTCATCCTTACATGAGCAGTCCTGTTGATTTTGAGGGGAATTATTATTGCATCTTGTGTAGTTAGGACTATAGCACTGAATATTGACATCAGTGGAATATTTCCTATTGTGCACTTACAAGAAAGCTTTATTGTCTGTTTTGTTGGCATGCAATACGGCAGTTTTGAAGAATCAGTTTGAATCAATTTAGACAGAGAATTGAGTAATGGCTGCAGGCTAATAACTACAATAAACTTTGAATAATCGTTCATCATCTGGTTCTTAACTATGATTCTAATTAATGGGGTGTTTACAGGTTGCATTTACTTCAGCAAGACATAAAAATATAATGGTCCATAATTATAATGATATGCAAAAATCAAAAATATTAATTTACTACTGTACGTAAGAGATATGGTTCTAGAACTCTTCAGTTTATAAATTGTACATAAAACACTGTGTCCCAGGATGACAGTACTGACAATAGTACGAGGATTGCAGAAAGTGAAAGCTACAACCTGTAAATTTTAACTATTACTAGAAGTTGTTAAACACTCTTAAGTGCTGCCTTTTACTCAAGGTATCCTTAGTATATTTTTGAAGAAAATAATTGAATTATAAGCTTCTTTTTTACAAATGTGTCAGCTCTTACCAGACTGTCCAAAGTTTGAGGGTTTAATTTTTATATGGGAAAGATAACATACTTTATTATTCACGATGGCGTTCCAGTTGTGCTGTCTCCCAAGATTTAGGAGGATGATCACATACCTGTGGGTTTATGCCTGTACATGTTTTGTGAAACATTTACACTTCGTCTGTGTGTACACTGAGTGGTTTTATATAGGCTCATTCTGGATGCATTTCTGTAGTTCTTCATGTGTTAGTTTTAAATAAAATTTTCAATACATGTGAGGCTGGATGTGGCCTTACACACACAACTAAAGCTGTTTACATTTGAAAAAGCACCTGATGTATCCTGTGCAGGATAATTTACTCAAACTGCATGCACAATAATAATCCATTCTGCTATTTTAATTCCAGTAAATAAATGACTGAGTCCTACTGCCTAGGTATTCATTGGGGACATAAAATGTGCCTTTCATGGAAAGTGAGTGATCCATTTCTTATTATCTGGAGCACCCTTAAATCATCGTGGAATGACAGTCGTTATGACGGGTATTTAGCAGATTCATTACAAAAAATTATCATCTGTTGATGAAAGCACGGCTGAAAGAAATAGCTATGCAGTCGTTTCTCTGGGTCATGTCAGGCTGATAAATAAAAGCTTAGGGTGGAGCACGGCCCTGCCAGGCAAGGATCCTGTCTCCCGCTGTTATCCCTGCGGGCACGATGCGCACCTGGCAGCTCCCCCGACGCACTGCATGTGTGGTTCCTGCGGGCGAGGCTGCTCCCGGAGCCCGTGAGAGCGGCTCTGCGAGCAGAGGGGCTCCAGCCACGCAGGAGGGCTGTGCCTATTGCAGCGAGTGCTGCATTCGGGAGCAGTGGCAGCCGAAAGCAGCAGCGGGGGACGTTCCCAGCGCATAAAGCACCAGGATGATTACTGTTCTCTCGTGTTGATGGGTTTTTTGAACCGGAGTAGGACTGCTCTGCTGTTACAGAGGAGAAACAACATTGAGCTGCAGAATGAATTAGTAGCTAACATCACTATTACTCTAACCTGTTAGCACAAATTGTAGGAGGGGAAAAAAAATGGGAAGGAAAAAAATCCCTGTTTAATGCTGCCTAGGGAATACCTTGGAATTTAGAACAGATACCGTTGCAGACTAGCAGCATGCCTGACTGCACTTGACTCGAATCACTGGGCAGCAGCCTCATGTTGTATCATTTAAGGCTGAAGGAAGAACGGCAAAATAGTAATGGATTTGTGTACAGTGTTCCTGCATAAAAGGAAAGTAGTATAAAGATGGTGGTATGTAATTTGTATTTTATTTTTAAGAAGAATTTAATCCAGGTATGTATGCTCTTTGTGTTTTTGTCTAGTCTACATGTAGTTTTCTGTTTCCTTTGTTTCCTTTGCTTATTTTCATTCTGAATGTTCCTCCCACTGTTCTTGCCATTGCAATGCATTGATTTGTAACTGATTTGCTTTCTAATGCTATAATGTTGATGAAACTGTCTGGGCTTCTGGAATTAACACTTCATTAAAAACTGGGGGGGTTATTTTGTAAGGCTGGTAACTTCACAGTATAAGTTGAGTAAGGCAGTATGGTGTTTGATTTTTCAATGAGTTGGTACATTTAAATTGATACAAAAATATAAACAAATTATTTGCATGAATACAGAGTGAAAGTAAGGTATGTTTTGCTTATTTATGTCAGTATTTTTCTCCTAAATTGTGACAGGATTAGTAATAAATTGAGCTTTACGGATGCTTATGTATTTCTGGGTCTTGATTAATCTCCAAGATGAACACCCTGCAGATTTCTTTTGAATAGGCAGCTTGCTTAGTCTACATGCTTGATTCTGTTCCACAGCTAAATCTGTGTCTCAGAATACCCTCTACTATGTACCTCCTCCAAGGCACAACCCAAAAACCCACCATAACTATTTCATCCATTTTTATCCATTTTAGGTTCAAGAAGATAAAATTAGCATTTTGCCTTCTGCAGTTTCAGAGGCCAATAGTAGCTAAAACTAATTTCTTACTATGAGATTGCTTTAAGAGGAAAAATTATGCAGTTATAAAAATATGACTATTCTTTAGCCCTCGCCTTTCTTTAGTCCCCTGGCTCCTCTTGCACTTTTTGTCTTACTAGTATTTTCTTTCAGCTGACAATTGATTATATGTAATAAGTGAAATAGAACACAAAGCAATGTGCCCTTAAACTAAGGACACTCAAAGTTGTCTTATAATGTCTAGTAAAAATGTATTAAAACCACTTAATGCTTATTTGATTGTTCATTAGTCTTGAAATATCTTAAAACATTCTGTTGCATTTCTAATTTCAATGCAGCCTTGTTAGAACTAAGATTTAAAAAAAAAAAAACCCATGTTGATCCAAAAAGGGTTAATATCACTTACAGCATCTTAATACTGTTGCTAACTCCTGGCTGACAGGAGCTATTACGCCTTAAAAACATTCATTGGTGTAAAATCAATTGCCTTCTGATGTGAAAATAAACTGTCTGTAAAGTTGTAGCTATTTTTCACAGAGAGGGTGATACTATGCTTGTTTCCTGTCGGTGATTATATAAAATAGATGCCTTTATTTAGCATAATACACAACTATGGTTTGAAAATTGAAATTGTAAGGTTACTTGACACATATGAATGTTCTAAAAGCCAGTGCTAAATCTTACCATCTAAATCAACATAGTGAGAAAAGCAGCAAGAGTCTAAAAGCACTAAGAATGAAAAGTAGAATTTAAGGGTAAAGCGTGTTTTGTTCTTCACAAATTCCTTTTTTAGGGGATATAATGATAGAAATTATGATTCTTAATTATGATTAGCTATAATCTCAAAGAACTTAATATAGAAAAAAGCCATGATGCAAGATAAATGAGGGTTCTTCCAGTGGAATATACACAACTTGGAGAGTTGTTTAAAGGTTTTCTGTCACTATACTGTTTGCTTGATCCTGCAGTGATGTCAGCACAACATTACCATAATGGCTATATATTGCTGTGAAAACACTTAGGAATTCTCAGGGCAAGTACTGGGAATCCAGAGTGTTACTCAGTAGGAGAAGATTCATAGCTCAGAATATCTCCCAATTCACTAAAGCATCAATGAGAACTGAAAATTCCAAATTTTCCTTTAACTGTAGTGTTGTGAAAATCTAGGAAGAAGGAAGTGGTATAATAGCTTCTGCCTTGTGAGATCATTACAGCTCTGAAGCATAAAAATTCTTTGGCACCTAAGAAGGTTGTTACACTGGTTTTGTTTTTCTCATTTGTGTCATTCGCTTAGGTTGGTAGCAGGGGTTCTTGCTTTCAGGTACAGATCTAAGTATCACAGTTTTCAGTATATTGAAGCAAAGACAGAAGGAGGTTTTTTTTTTTTAATAAAGTCTTTGCAGCAAATTTAGAAATATGTTTAATATCTACCATCCTTATCAGTGAATGTCATTCAGGTGTTAAGCATGATTTCTATCTGTGTGTGCCTACTCATCCTAGTGTATGTTGTTGTCAACAGTGCTTGTAGTCATTTGTGCTTGTGGTATTTTTCAAATGCCAATGTCACAGATGATTGCTACCATTTATCAAATGAAACACCACTTCATCAAAAACTTTTTCATAACTTTTTGTTCTAAAAGTTTGATGTAACTATTAGTTTACTAGATTTTAGAAAAATATGTAAAATCTTCGTTGCAAAGGAGTGGAATCCAGAGGGCTTACTTTGCTCATATAAAGTTGATATCTAACTGTAAACATTTCAGTGGGAATTTTTGTAAGTAGTTATCAAAAAAAATGCCCCCAAACCCTAAAGAAAGAAAAAATCGAAGCTGCAGAGTGATGTAGTGCACACATGGTCACAGAGTTCATGGCAAACCCTGTCCAAGGGAGATCTAATTCAAGGCGGTCTGTTCCAAGGCCCAGGCCAGTACAGTTGGAGGATTAAAATTCTTACCTGAAAGAAAATTGAGAGATTTTTTTAAATTATATTTTTGGGCAGAATAACTATTCTGAAAAGTTGCTGAAACTTTTGAAATGTTACTATTAAAAAAACTTTGAATGCACTCAGTATACTATAAATACAGTCTCTGCATATGTTATGCTTCAGTGTAAATTAAATCACTTGGGTTCCCAGGCTATAATGTTTAAAAGGCCCTCTACTAAAACACAGGAAAAACTAGGGACAGAACTGAGATTAAGTCAAAATGTATGTTGATATGTTCTGGTTTTTAGTAGGCACTAAATAGGTTCTGATTATTATATAGTAACTCTTTTATTTGTGATAATCTGAAGTAATAGCAAGTTGGTAATAGTCCAATTAACATGTCTGGCACTTACTTAGTAATACAGTAATCTCCATATTGTCAGCAAATAACTTTTCCCTCCCCCTGTTTTCCCTTCCTTTTGTAGTCTGCATTTAAATAGAAATGAACAATTTGGTGAAATTTTCTCAATCTTAGCAGTTTTTGAACTGACAGTATTGACTAAAAATGAGTTTATGGAGGCCAGCATATATCATTTATACAGCTGTAAGAGAGGGAAAAAGTCATAATTACCACCTCGTTTATACGTTACAGTGTCTTTTCTTTTTTTGACTGAAAAAGTCAAGGAAACAACTAGAAACATCAAAGAGAAAAAGGTCAGTGCATTAAGTCAAATAATATTGAAGCTGTGTTCCAAATCATCTTCAGTCTCTTATTCTTGTGTGCACTAGTATATTCAACTGGCCTACATTATCTACTGCTCTTCAAATGGGCCACATTTTACCTTTAGAATGTGTTCTATAGCTTTTTACATCTCAGTGTTAATCTACTGTATTTGACACATCTCTTCATTTGTTTTTGGTTCTAGTCAAGGCCATTGACCTTTAAGAACAGTTGCTTCAAATACTGCTTTTCATCTTTGTAATGTAAATACCACACTACAGATGTGTTTCTAAAGAAATAGTCTTCTAAATGCCTCCAAAATCTTATTAGTAGTTCATAAATAATTGAATGCCTTAACAAAACTTCACAGGGAAAAATGCAAATATTATAAAGGTATAGAGAATAACGTAACTAAAAAAGTAATTATAGAAGTTATTGTAAAATAGTGGGGTTTTCTTCAATTCATGTCTGTCTTCAACAGTAATTTAAAAAAAAACCAAAAAACCATATCTTTTACCCCCCCAAAAAAATCCTCTCCTTTTCCATAGTGGACATAGTAGAGTAGTAGGGAAGCAGTGAAGATGACTTTTCTCTGCGGAAAAATTGCTCATCCTAGATTTTCTTCTAAGCTAAACCAAAGACAATGTGCTTCTATACATTACAAAGTAGTTTAATTGCAACTGTTAAACTGTGGAGTTAATTCACTGATGCACCAAGTTCTCTTCTAAATCACAATGAGCCAAAGTCACGTTTAAGCCTGTGCTGTTAGCATCTGTTATACTTAAACTCCATTAGGTTGTATGCTGACAGAAGAGATACATAACAGCTATGAATGACCAGTATTACAATATGACTGCTAAATATTTAGATTGTATTCTGTAGTGTACCCCATGAATATATTTGCAACCGCCTCAGTACAGCAGTAGGCCTTGTGGATTAAAAAATAAGCAGATTGTAGGCTCTTAGGACTGGGGTTTGAAACAGCAGTTTGGTGGTTTTACTTTTTACATTCCCATAAGTAGAGAAGGCCACATGTTAAAGGGTGGTTAGAAATGTATGAATCACAGGATCCATAAATAAATATTACCAGGTAAATAAGTGGATAGAGTAAACTTTCCAAATCGTTTTTAAGAGCAGTAGGAATCACTTCCTAGCCAAAAGGGGTGAGTGCTGATAACACTCCACATTCTTGTGTGAATGTTGGGAGGGGCTGATTGGATAGGACCAAGGTCTGCTGGTGTGAAAGCCTGAGGAATTCTTGGAACAAAGAGTAATTACCCAAAAGAGAAAACAGGTCTGTTTACTGCTCTTGTCCCTGCCGTTGCCAGGGTCTTTGGGCGGGTCATCTGTATAGGAGTAGTCAGTGTTAAGATAAGTGTCCTTTTACTTTAAGAGACTCACCATTTACACAGATTAAAAATGTCAGTAGTTAAGACTAGAAGGAGAATTTAAGAAGAATATAAAGGAGCAGATAAGTGCTCTAAATTAAGCTCGTCTGAATTAGGTCATCTGAGATGATTGTCAGTATAGTGCTCCTGTTGTAGTAAATTAATGAAGCAATGTGGAATGTACACCACACTATGCTTGTCGAAAGGAAGAGAGCAGAGGTTTCACCCAGCAGATGTGAGCTGAGGGCAAGTACACTTATGTCAAGATAACCTTATTCCCAGGCAAGCATAAGACTAGTAATTAGACTAGTAATAAGACCCTAATTAATGAACCTGTATATCTGAATTCTGTTATTGATTCCTTATGTTCCTGATGGTAAGAGAGCCTCTCCTAGCCTCAGTTTCTGCAGATGCAGGGGTAGACTGTTTACATACTTTTTTATAGGTATATTTGATTAATTAATTTCTGTGGAGCATTTTGCATATCACAAAAGTACGTTGCTGTCTATAGACTCTAGTGCCTATTTTGGCAGTAATACAGAGTGCTTATTGCTGCAGATGAAGACTTCTTGGTTTTGTTTTGATTCCCCCTACTGTCTTGGTGTTGTGAACATGAACTGTCATAGGGTATTTTACAGAGAGAAACTGCACTTCAGTCTCATCTTCTTCCCTCCCCCCTTTCAATACACACAGACCCCTTGTAGTTGATTAATAGTGTGAAGGTTAAGCAAGGCTAAGGTCCTGTCTGGTTCTTGCATTGCAAGGGGACAGTCTGCATCCACAAAGCTACCCCTGAACGGAGAGAGCTGCTGCTCTGCAGCTTCATTTACTAGGGTCTGAACAGAAGCTGAGCAGTGATCTAGCTATTCTATTTAAATACTAAAATTATATTTTTAAGATGATTCACTTTTTTTTTTTATAAAAATGCAGGGCTGGATTTGTTAAAATAATTTTTTGAAATGGGGGTCTAGTGTTCAGGTGTGTAACTGAAATACACTGTTTGCATTATTTAAAAAGCTATCATTTTTAACTCAGCCCACTCTTCCCTCCTTCTACCTGACACATTAGTTTTAGACTTGGAATAAGATCCTTTATACATGATGCTTCCAACTGACATTTTTATTTTGACAACACTTTGTTATCAACAGCGTGCTTGAAACTGGTCCAAATTCTGTTCACCATCAAGTTGATCAACAAAACTATTTTCAGACTTGCTGTGGGTAGAAAGTTGATGAAAGTGTCATTTTGTCCTTTCTTTCTAGAAGGACCCTATTAAGAGTTTATTTTAATTTTAGTCTCGCAATCCATAACACTTTCTAGTTTCCTGTTCTATTGCCATCTAGCATAAAGTCCATACCTCACTGCTGTAACATTTCAACATGATTCCGTATGCTCAGAATAGGTTAACCCAGTGATGTTGAACTTTATTATATAAATTGTTTCAATTCAATAAACAAGCAAAGTGAGAATTTAAAAATTGAGGTCATAATGGTTTATTGTGAAACCTGGATAGAACAAGAAAATTTCCGAATGACAACTTGCAGCTCATTCAAATAATTGACTTAGTTCTATGTCCTTCTTCAAAGACTGTTCCTTATCTTATGGAGTTTTAACCTTACGTTGATTTAAAATGTTAAGAGCAACCTATGCAAGCCTTTACAGAAAGAAATGGATGAGACCTGTAATGACTCAAACTTGATTCCATGTGTAGACATACAATTGTAGAAAATGACTTTTTGACAGAGCTGTAAACTGATTAACAGATCATATGACTAATACAGCTGAGATGGAATAGAACTCGCATGAGAGAACATAAATCTGCTCCATTTAGCAGATCTCCCTGTGTTTGTAACAGTACAGCATTTAATTCACTATGGCATTGTCAGAAACTGGGTTTAAATAAATTCAGTGCTGAATGTTCAGCTATTTGTAATACTTTCAGTTATCTCAGATAAAAAGCATTGGTTAGACACTGGATAAAACACACACACATATATATGTATCTATATGGCTTGCTATGAAATCAAGCTTCTTCTACAGAGAAGCATTAAACCTTACTTAAAGTGAATGGAAATGTTCCAAATTCCAGTGATAATTTCATTATTTCTTGGTGGTTTTTAGGCTGAGACAGGAAACAAGCCTTCTGGCTTGTTTATACATTCTTGATTTGAAGTCGTTTGAAGAATGTCCAAGTCATCTAAGTGAAGTTTATATAAGAGGGAATTTAAAATTCTGTGGCTGTGTGGGCAGAGGGCGTAGGCAGTCACACTTCAAATCTTGTTCAATAAATGGTTACAAACATTCAGTGTAAGAGCTGAATGGTTAACTAGTGTTTCTACATCTAGAAACATGCTTTTGACATTGAAAAGTGTCCCAGGATGGTTCCTTTCTCCACTAACAATATGTGAAAACAAGGCAGCCTTGGCTCTAGTGAAAACTTTTCAATATTCTGAGAGATGTCATTTGCATTCCTTGAAAATTGGATGCAGTCTCACTGAGCATTCTTTTGCTTCCAAACATTGCTTGCTCTTAATTCACGCTTAATACTCTGACTTTATGCATAAGCCTACAAGAAAAAGAAGTGGCAAGGACTATGCTGATGTATATGCGTTAAAAATGTGATTCATGTCCCACAGATATTTCACCTTTTTATAAAATAATAAATAGCCACTTTGGGAAGACTGAAGGATGTTTTCTATTCTTTAGCTCACTCTGCATCCCAATTTAGTTATAACTGGAAAAGAAATGAGTCTGTTTACATCCTCTGTTCCAGGATTCCAGAAGCCAACCAGGCTTTTAGCAGCTTTGCTTGTGCTCTATGCAGCACAGTGCATTTGCTGCTGCAGTATGAATCAGGGGTTAGTGTTTATTATTTACCATTTCATGTGTGTATATATGTAATGAATAAATATATGGAGTATAATAGTAAGCTCAACGAAAATAAACTATGCAATGCAAAGACCAGATCTGGAGGTGTGTGAGTGAACCATAATGTTTCATACAGTGCCAGGCTGTTTGCAGACAAGGACAGTTCATGTTCTCTACTCTTAAGACACCACAGAGCAGTTTTTAACCCTTTATATACCCTATATCTAAACAGACTTCTTATTCTGCCAAAGAATTTTTAGCTGCTTTAGAAATCAAAATGGCCATTTTAAGAACTTCTTTACTGGATTTTTCAGAGCTAGATTTTTCAGAGCTGGTTGCCTTGTTTTTATTCTGCAGCTATGAAACTGGGAGGTGAATGATATGCTGTACAGAAAAAGTACATTTACATGCTTAAAATTTATTGACTACATTTCTAATGGAATACAAACTTTTGTTTTATGGAATAGAAATTTCCAGATACCTCATAAAATCTTCCTAGAGTTCTTTTAGATCAGATGATTTTCCTGTTGTAATGGCACCTGTTTCTGTCCTGTGACTTGTAAATCATGTTTCTTTCTCTGTGTTTTTTCTGTGACCATAGCAATGTTAAATTTAATAACCTGGATGAGAATTTCCATCAGTTGTCATTATTTTCTGTTATTTTCTATATGTTGTTTTCTTTTTACTTCTTAAAGAGGAGAAACCATGAAGATAAGCCCACTTTTGAGTCCTGGCTTATCATAGCACGTTAAAGTCTGGTATTAATGCACTTATTTCACAAACCATAGTTATGTGCATAATTCAGTCTTAAGATAGAACAGTACTTCGTGGATACAATACTCACTTGTTGTACCTGAATCCTACCTTGCTCCAAATGACAAAGCAAGAGAGAACTTTCTACTTCTGTTTTACTAGCTAGTAACCATTTGTTGCTCTATCAGGTTTTTTGATCACTGCCATATATCATATGGATCTAAATTGTAATGCCAGTACTCTGCAAGAAAGCAGAGAACATTTAAACTGAATATTTTTGTTAAAGTCAGAGAATTAAACTGAATGAAGAAGCCTTGAAATAAGTTTAGCTTGTTAATTGTTGTTAAAAATATTTGCCTACAACTGTTTTCAGCTTCAATTATTCATGAAACAGTCTATTCAGAAAATTATGGGGAATCATCTGCATTTTCATTGTAACCTAGTTGAAACATCATCAGTATTATTGAATGATAAGTTTGCTTGGCAGCAATTGTAATGTCATTCCCTCCTTTTTAGACACTTCAAGAAGCCATGTGCAACAGAATGAGATTTTGCAAGACATACAAAACCTCTTCAGGATTTTGTTTTGATCAAGCAGATGTGTGATTTTTTGTTTTGTACTTTTCTGTCACATTATTCCAGAATATCAGTAGTTTATGTGGCTGTAGTCTTCATTGAAACATTTGCTGATGATCCTTTTGGAGATACAAATACTTTTCTGGATCAAAAATGGTGTTTCGTGGAGACAGCTTAAAATAAATTACACTCCATGGTTTCTGCCCTCTTCAAGAGCCTGATCTTATCTTACATATATAAGATTTGCAAAGGAATGTTTACAAAGAAATCGGGAAATAGTACAAAAAGGAAAGAGAGTTGTCAGAGCAAAAAGGAACAAGACTTAACTCAGATTGGACAAACAAAAAATCCAAAATTTTCAAATACTTTAAAAAGTACTGTTAAAAAGATTGCCAAGTGCCCATCTGCTCGCAACTTATCAACTGAAGAAGAGGAAAGCAATAAAGAATTTTCACTTTCTCCAACGTTCAGTTACAGAGTTGCTATTGCCAATGGACTGCAAAGGCACATTTTTGTAGCAAACACTAATAATGAAGATATAGTTCCAGACCTATCTTCAAATGAGAGCTCATGTTCTGAGTCCTTAAGTGAAGTAAAAACTAATAGCAAGAAAAACGAATACTTATCCCACACAATGCCTGTGAGACGCAACAGGAAAAGCTTAAGCAGCCTCGCAGCCTCTGATGGAAGTTCAGATGGAGAACGCACTTTGCACACACTGAAGCTGGGAGCCTTACGAAAACTGAGGAAATGGAAAAAGAGCCAAGAATGCGTCTCATCAGACTCAGAGCTAAGTTCATGGAAGAAAACATGGGGATTAAGAAGTAAATCTCTAGACAGAACTGGCCGTCACCAGAAATCAAATACTCTTGAACCTGGCTTTAGTTCAACAGGTTGTATTAGCCAAACCCATGATGTTATGGAAATGATCTTTAAAGAGCTTCAGGGAATAAGTCAAATTGAAACAGAACTCTCTGAACTAAGAGGGCATGTTAATGCTCTGAAACAATCAATTGATGAAATTTCTAGTAGTGTAGAAGTTGTGCAAAATGAAATTGAACAATTACGAACTGGATTTGTACAGTCCAGAAGAGAAACTCGGGACATACATGACTACATTAAGCAGATAGGCCATCCAGGAAACAAAGCAAGTCTTAGGTTTCTAAATGTGCCTGAAGAGCGGCTTGAAAAAGCTGAAAGCATAGTTTACAAAATATTAATGGAAAAAATGGGGTTCTCAGAGGCACAAAGCACTATTAAAATTGAGTTTGCCCAAAGGCTGGGGCAGCAAAGAGACTGTCCAAATGCAAAGCCAAGACCCATTCTTGCTTACTTTGAGTCATCACAACAGAGAGATTTGATTTTAAAAAAGTCTTATAAACTTAAGGGGACTGGCATTGGAATTTCTACAGATATATTTTCCAATGAAATAAAAGACAAAAAAGAAAGAGGACTGCCTTCTTCTCAGACATATGAAAGCATGGATATGAAACTTTTAACTGTGGAGACAAAATCTAAAATGCATGACTGGGAGTCACCTGACAGTGATAAAGACTTGGAATCAGATATAAATAAGAACAGTTATGCAAAGATATCTAAATCAGCACATCAAATAAAAACAAGCGCTACAAAGGGGACTACTGAGTCCCCAAACACTAAAGACCTTGACAGAACTGCTGACAATAGCACCTTTTCACACAGAAGAAGTTATGACAGTCAGTCACCAGAATTTGACACTATGGAAAAACAGTCAAAGACCTATTATTCAGATGTGACTCCTTTATGGCATTTACAGAATGACTTTGCAACACCAAAGCTTAGCCGTTCAGAATCAGATTTCTCAAAATTGTGTCAGTCTTACTCTGAGGATTTTTCAGAAAACCAGTACTTTAGCAGAACAAATGGCAGTTCACTGTTATCCTCCTCTGATCGGGAACTTTGGCAACGAAGGCAAGATGATTCTCTAAACTGGTATGGCAGTTCCCAGGAACAGACTTTTGCCCAAGACACGCAACAGTATCCAGAGCAAAATGGAGCAGGGAACATAGAAACTGTTGATAGTGGAGTAAGCAATGGAATAATCTGTGTATCTGGAGACATAAACCAGTATGATGATAGTCAACTTTCTTTACAGGATGATCTTTCCCCGTGGAAAAACTGGAATCAGTTGGAACAAGGGGCAGATTTGGGCCTAGACTCATCCACACAGGAAGTTTTTGTGTATGATATGAGCAGCCCTTCAGACCAACAGAGAGATTTTGGAAAGGGCCAAAGTTCTGACCCCCAGTATGATACTGAAAGCTATGATTTCACTCTAGATGGTACTTCTCCATCATGTCCAGGGCTTGACAGTGAAACACAAAGTCAGTGGACTGGTCAATATGATGATTATCAGGAAACAAATTCTATCTCCTCTTATCAGAATCAAAACAGATTGCCTATGATGTACCGAAGTCAAAGTGAACTACCAAGTGATGACTCAGAGGAAACCGCCCCAAAATCATGGCATAGCCGATTAAGCATAGATCTTTCTGATAAGACTTTCAGCTTTCCTAAGTTTGGATCTACACTTCAGCGTGCTAAGTCAGCTTTAGAAGTAGTCTGGAATAAAAGTACGCAGAGTTTAAGTGGGTATGAAGACAGTGGATCATCTTTTATGGGAAGGTTTAGAACTTTATCTCAGTCTACTGCAAATGAGTCAAGTACAACACTTGATTCTGATGTTTATGCTGAGCCTTATTGCTACAAAGCAGAGTATGAGGAAGACTTAATTGAACCATCTGGTGAGAATGAAACAGACTATGTAGAAGTAATGGAACAAGTCCTTGCTAAACTAGAAAATAGAACTAATAGTAGTGAAACTAGTGAGCAGGTCCAAGAGTATGAACTGGACCAGTCTTTGTATGAAACTCCATATGCAATGCTACCAGAGGAGCAATATGACACACAGTTTGACAGTGTGATCAGTGAACAGATATTGGAAGTTGAAAGTGACATGGCTCCTGAAGTAGAAATAAGGGAAGATGAAAATCAGAATGTCCCAGAGCTGATTACTGAAGTTACTGAAATTCCAAAGAAAAAAAGAATACGACCATCATTTAAAGAAGCTGCTTTAAAAGCATACAAGAAACAAATGAATGATTTGGAGGAGAAGATCCTTGCTGGAGGTAATAGTATTTTAATACTGTCTTTTAAGTAAAACATTGTTCTCACTAGAGTTGGACATCAATTTTTGTATAGTACCTTATCTTGCTCCCATTTAATTCAGTAGAAAAAATTCTGCTTATGTCTGGTTTTGTTTAGAGGGTGAAATAGTTCCACAGAAATCAAAAAGTTAAATTTCACAGTTTTGCTTTGAAAGAGTTTTCTGAATGTGTTTAGTCAGACATGCTTGTAAGTAACTGTATTTCTTTGAATTTCAGTAACTTGAAAATTAAATTTCACAAGGTTTGAGTCTTAAAAAAAGAACTAAATAGTACGCTGTTCTTGGTTTTCTCATAGTTTTGTAAATATTTACAGGAGTAATACAGAGTGTTCAGATATTACAGTCTTGCTTTCCTTACCAGTTTTCAAGTCATGGTTGGTTCTATACTCATCCTGATGAGCAGTGTTCTCCATTCCCTATGCAACCTGTACTTACAAGAGTGAAAGTCTAAACTGATTTTGTGTCAGTTCTTATTTTGATTCTGTCCTTATTTGTACTCCCAGTAAGCTCTCAGAGAAGTAGTCAGTCCCCAAAATGGGGTGAGAAGGGTCTAGGGTGTGGAAGAAAAACAAGAGTGTAAATGGTAGCATCCATGTATGAAGAAGCTTTAGTAAGGAACTAAATTCACAGAGGTGTTGACGCTGACGCTGATTTATTAATGATTTTTATCTGTTGTATTTTCAGACTTCAAAGCAGACAGTCATATATATAACTTTAATATCTCTAGTAATATACAGATATGGTGATATTCAATGTAAACATTCACTGTAATGCTAATAACATTGGTTATAATATTGTACATTTAATTGGGAGCATCATAATGACTGTAGCTAGCCAGATGGTAATTGTCACCTTGACTGAATCTTTCCTTTATCTGCCTTGGAAAAATAATCATCTAATACATTCATTTTAAAGATGAAAAACTGTGCCTTTAGCCAAAGGTTGTATTCATTAGTAAGGAGCTTGAGGTGTACTATAGCACTTCTTTTACAATAAATATATAGTCATCTTGAAAGTATGTTACAAAAGCATTTAAATATTGATAGTTGTAGAGTTTACTTTGAAGTCTATTTTTTTATTTAAATAATGACACTCAACTGTATACTTGTATTTTGCAGGTAATTTTCCACAGTACTGTTAGATACTAGATGGTGTGTATATGAAGGGACAGCTATCAATAAATAGTACTTTCATGACTTTTTTCTGATTTTATGAGGTACGAGAGAGGGGAACCACATTCCTTTTACGTAGTCATTGTACAGTAATATAATGCTCTGAGGACTTAATTAAAGAAAGCACACAAGGAAGACCCAAAATTTTGAGACCCAAATTGATTCCACTATTTGAAGTGTGTGCATTTGTGTGCATTGGTAGATAACTGGTTGTTAGAAAATGAGAACTAACTTCGATGCATTCCAAGCAGTTGCTTCTAGAAATTAAATGTATGTTCTTTTAACCCAGCAGGTGAAAGGCTTCTTTCAGTCTCTTAATCTATAGACGTTTTGTCTTCTGAGTAGCTGAAACAGTTCTTATATCTACAGAGAATCCATCTGACACCAAGACCAGTTTATGAAAATGTATTATTGTTGTAGTCTATGGGGCAGAGTGTCTGCATGGTTATGAGACGTCGTACCAGGACTTCCACATTTGTTTCCACAGGATAATATAGGCTATTATAAAAGAGAAGGGAAGTAAAGGAGAACGGGAATACAGGAGGAAGTTAAGGGGAATTTACAAAGGAACAACTACAACACACTGCTGCTCAGCTTATTCTGAGAACAGTGTGCATTCACTCTTGAGTAACAGTTCTGCTTCCTCTTTCTACTGTGTTTTCCATGCCATCAAGGAGGACGTGTTTCAGTCAGGGATTCTGCCTCAGCAATCACCAGCTGGTTTCTTACAAATGTATCTTCAGGTCCTGTAGCACACCTAGCAATACCTCTTAGCAAAACAGTCTTTCGTGTTTTTATATCTAATGGATGAATATGATATTCTTACCTTGATATCTGCAGAACACTTAACCATTCTTCAGAATTTAAAACTTGCAAAATACATTTTCTAGCTGGAGTAGTCTACTCAAAGAATATATTACCTGAAAACTATTTCTGCTGAGTGACATGTAGTATTATTGGAGCCATATCTTTATTTTAATTTCCACTTACTCTCAGTGAGCTGGATAATGGATACTACAGACAGTCTATTCACAGATAATGAAATCCACAGATGGAATGTCTGTCCTTGGAGATAGTCAAAATCCATCTGGACATAGTCCTGGGCAATCTGCTCTGGGTGGCCTGATTTGAGCAGGGTTCTTAGACAAGGCCTCCAGAGTTCCCTTCCACTCTCAGCTCTTCTGTGATACAGAAATGCATTTTTGAATACTTTGTATGCAACCTTTGAAGAAGGATATCTTCTTAGTGTTACTTTGTCTGCTAAGACAAAACACCTTCAACTTCTGTTTATTACTTGAATGGCACATATTCTAGGAAAAAAACATTTTGTAAATCAGTTCTTAAAGGAGTTCTATAAAACTCAAAAAACACATTTTGTAGCTTCTCCGTTTTGGCAACCTGCCTCCTTTTCTTTGTGTGTAATTAGGCATGCCCAGAGAATACTTAGCTTATCATTTAAGCAAATAGTTGTTCAAGGTATTCTATCTTCATTTTAATATTTGCAGAAGCAATAATAACTTTTTTTAAAAGTGACTAATAGCTGTTCTAGGGATTACATGACTTCTATGAATTTTTTTGGGTTTTTTCCCTCTCTTATCCCTGTAACTGATTCACAGTCAACTTCTGATTTCTTACTTTTGGATGGAAAAGTACTAGAAAGAGAACAAGTTCTTTGAATTAGTCTTAATTATATAACCAAAACATAACCTATTCTTTAATTAATTGTTTCATCCCTCCATGTAAGCAGGAGCAGGTAGCCAACAATCTGTCTAAGCAGAGATATAATTATATAATACAGCAGTGTTAGTTCTCCAATTTAATACAAAAGAAGGGTTGAGAATATGACTTTCATTCTAGTAAGGCATCAGGTAAGGTCAATAAATCTTTGGTACATGAATAATTTATTAGTGCACAAGAAGCTCATAAGATAGTCCTATTCTCTGTCACTAGCTGGAGGGAAAAATATACTCTGGGCTGATTGCTTATGTATTATTTATTACAAAATGTTTTTGGAGACATACTGGAATGACTAGGTTATATGAATAAGAGGAGACATGAGTAATCCTCAGATTTAAAGTTCTGTGAGCATATAGAGATGTCATGAGGATGCATGTATATTAAAGGAAGGATTGACGGCTTGAAAAAACTCCAAGAAATGCTAACCAGTTGTTGGTTTCTTTGTACACTGTAATTGAGAATGACTTACACTTTTATTCATTGTTCTAGTCCTCACTTGTTATTTTCTAGCTTTCTTTTTCCCTACTGTCTTCTTCCATTCCATCCCATCCCTATCTTATCTTTTACAGGTGCCTTAGCATAAGCACAATTTTCTGTCCTGGTGAAACTAAGCCTCTGGGAAAGATTCCAGAGTTGCATGCACTCTTCTGAGTTGCTTTTATTGATAACATAAACTCTTTCTATGGATAGTAGCTTGAGCAGTAGCTTCTTGATGCAGTTGTTGAAGATCTTGGTCATCAGTTAATATGCTAGATTTTAAAAATCATTCAGATTTTCAAATGTCTTTGGTCTGAATTTTCAGGCAAAGACTAACCTGTAGATTGTTAATGATGTCAAGATGGGTGAACTCATTTATACACATGTGCAGTGTATAAGGGCACAGGGATTTGGATTTGCCTCTTTAACAGTGGAGGGAAGTGTTTCTATTGTTGTCTAGGAAGGATTTGTATTATGCTTTGTGGTGTCTGACTTAGACAACTTAGAACTTAGAGATGAATGTGAACCTTATTTTGTTTATGCTAACATCTGAAACCAAAGGAACCAGTAATGTATTACCTCATTGCCCTGGTGGTATGGTCATTGGGTTCCATGTTAAGAAAAGCTACCAGTAAAATAAGTAAGCTTATTTCAATGCATATTTCAAACTATGACTATTCAAACTATGGGTTTTTTGAAATAAGTAGATATTTTCTTATTTGGACAGCTTCTCTAGCCTTTTTATAAAAACTGTTTGCTGGAATTGCCTGGGTCAGCTGTATTTTCTAAAAGAGTAAAGGCTTTAGAAGTTAACCTAACCTTGTCTTGTGGTACTTGGACTTTTTTTTCCTGTATCTTACCTCCATTGTGTTTGGTTTTAATACACTTGCATAGGTGCACAGTTACCTGTAACTAATAGCTTTGATAAAAGTGTTGTACTGCTTTTGTTACATGAATGTAAGCCTTGGATTTGGACTTGAAATGATCAGTGCTGTGGGCCAGATGAAAATCAATTGCTCTGGTACTGTTTAGTAAATTAATCAGTCATTTTATAGCCGTTCAGATGGAAATAGGATAAATAAAAACCTTACCTTGGTCATGAAAATTCATTACTTGCTGGTGGTGACTGTAATGGAGAAATAAAAAGCCTGTTAGAAGTTAAATTGGTTTTTTATATTAAAGAGTTCTTCTGCATGCAATCTACATTAACTGTGTTGGGAGGTGGGCTTTAAGAAAGGACCACTGTTTGTACAAAGAGGAATTAAAAGTAAGTATATATCCCATTTTATTTCTTTATTGTTTGAGGTAACTACACTGACTGATTAAAATAGGGTGAGTTGCATTTAGGGTTGTTTGGGGGGAGTTTCCGTAAAAATAAAGTTCCTTCTCAGACTGCTGGTGCAAACTGGGGAAGGGAAGGATTTACTAGACAGATGGTAGAATTTTAGTTTAGTGTTTAAAATACTGAAGCAATTAATAAAGATAGAACATGTATATTTGCATCTATTATGACAAACTGAGATGCCTGTTCTTTCACTGACCAGTACTAACAGCTAATGCCAGTCAGTCTTCTTCATAAGATACTGTAAAAGAGATTGTTGGTAAGTCATCTTTTGCTCTTTTTAATCAATCTGCTTTTGTTACAGTGAAAGTTACAGTTTGTCATGTTTTGGGAATTCTTTGAAATGTAATCTCATTCTATTCTCATTACATCTTATTTCTTCAAGTATTTAGTTGTTAATAATTAAATATAAAGTTCGGGTTTTTCTTATCCTTTAACATATAATGTTGGTGTTGTGGCACTATTGAAAGTTTAGGCATAATTAAGTCTAAACTGTCTTGACCTAATGCAGCTTTAAGTTCATATAGTATGGACACACTTTATACAGTTAAGGTGTACATTACTGTAAACCCAGAATCCCCCCAAAAAGGCTTGAAGCTGAGTTGTGGCCACATTTTCAAGTTTCCTGTAAGTTTAGCATGAGCTTGTTCAAAGTAAGGAATGAAACTTTTTTTTATGTGGTCTCTTTGAGATGCTTTCCCTGCACTCAGCCCAATGGCATTTTGCATCTTTCTAATCTCAGGTAGAGTCTGATGGGGGAAAAAAAGTGAATGAATGAGCATACTGCAATTATTCTTTGCATCATTGGGTAAGAATAGCCCAGGCAGAAACACTTATAGTTAATAAGAGGTAACAGCTGTACCAAGCCCCAAGATTTTCTGTTCTGTTTCACAGCATTGGAGCTGCAGTATTCAGTGATACAAGGTTTTGTTTGGTTTTCCCACATCTTATTTATTTATGGTTTGTTTGGGTTATTTTCACAAGAGTGATAAATTACTTCATTAATATAAGGACTGATTGTGTATTCCATGTGGCTGATAGAGTTAATCTGCAATGCTTAAGGAAAATGAATATATATCCACCTAATGTGTCATCTATAAAGAGATGGATTTGGGAAAAAAATACTTTTCAACAGAATGTGATTAATCTATTGCTCTTCTCTTCATATGTAAATAAGGTAGACAGGCAGATTCCAGAGTTTTCATCACTGTAAATTCCTTTCTTTGGTCACATCGGGTGGTCACAGTGGAACAGATGTATTGTGCAAGCAGGCTGGGGAAGAAATGGTGATTCTTGGTATACATTTTTATAAATGTGTGGTACTGAGGAAACAAGATTACTGCAAGTTGAGGAATTTATTTTGGTGCTGTATTTGGAATGATAATGAACCACAGGAATTTAATAATCCAGTTTTTTCAACTGTCTTTGCTTTCTTTCTCAACACCATGTTTGTGTCTGTGTTTTGGTCAGGTAAACAAAATGATAGGTGTCTTTAACTTTTTTTTTGGGGGGGGGAAGGTGGTGCAATAATAAGCTGTAGTTGTGCAGGCTGGGAGGGGGACACAAAATATATTTTCAGATGATGTTGGTAGAAACTGACAAATACGATATATTCCCGCAGCCAAACTGGTTAGCCAAAATTCTAGAATATCCTTTTTCACATATGTATGTGTGCACTCTGAAAATCCTCCACTAATATTACAGGAGGTTTGTACTAATGACACTAATAGCGTTCTAAAGAATTATTAACCACTCCGTGAATTCTGTCAGGATTGTGCTGATAAACCGATGTGTATTGATTTGACTGAGCTGAGCTTCATATGTTTGTTTCATGCACAAGAGAGTGTAGGCATTATTTTCTTGCTACTTGTTTCACGGGAGGCAGGCGTAAGTCTTTATACCCTTCCCTTCCTATTTCTCTTCTGTCCTTCGGTGGAGAAAAGACTTAAAACAGAAAATGGCAGTTTGTTCATCTTGAGATTAATAGATTAGTAGAAAGGTTGCTTTTGAAAAATTATGGGAGGAAATCTAATCAGCTAGTGATAAAGATGATGCATCCGTCTTTTGTCTGTGAAGAAAAAGCAAGTAGTTACATTCACCACCTGCTCTGAAGTTGGGACTTTGGTAAAGGATACTCTCTATCAGTTGCTTGCTACACATTCAATCTGTACTTTTTATCCTCTGGTTAAATGAGTGAAAGAATTATCTAAAAACCTGTTTAGTATGTCTTCCAGGAAGCATAATAGTGTTCTTTTGGCTTTTTGTGTTTTAATTCTGTAGTTACAGCATTCATTCTTACCAGAAAATCTTAGATTATAATACTGCATCTCTTTGTAAATGGGATAGTAACCAAATAGATTGAAGATCAACAGTTTAATTTAGCATAGTAACTCCTGCTAAATCAGTGTGCATTACATCAGGGAAATGAGTGTCACAACTGCATTTGTGTAACAGTCTCAGATTCAAAAAATTCCGCTGTTATCAGATGCCCTTTCCTAGAATAGCTACACCTATTCTTTAATCCTAAGAAACTAAATAAACCAGCCAGGCCAACAAACCCACACAAAACCCCAAGAAAAACCAAAAACCCAATGAAACAACAAACCAAAAGGAACCACAACAAACCAAAAACCCCCTGATATCCTTAATCAGGAAGGTTTAGCAGAAATCCGTATTTTGGCTGTTTAATAAAAACAAGTAGACAAACAAAACCCCAACAAAGCAGACCATCCCAGGCCTCTTCTGTTTAGAGAATGACTTCTGTTTTTAGGAAAAGTGATTTGTTAGAACTGCTAGTTTCCTTTGTAAAAGAAGAAAGTCTCTGCTACTCCTTATGAAAACAGAAGACTATTTAACACTATTTTCACTGACCTTAGAATTAATGTTGACTGATAAATACTCATGCAGTTTGTCTCCTCTTTTTGTCCTTAAGCAGATTTACAGCTTCTAGAGCTAAGAGGAAAGCTGACCATGAAGGTCAGTTCCAAGGGTTTTTTATACTGGTTTTGCTGGGAAAATGAACACAATGTTGTACCATCAAGATTAAAAAATATTTTTTATTTTCAAAATATCTAAGCATTTTCTTTAGATTGTTGTGTTTTAGAAGTAGAAATACCACTGCATAATTTTTGAATGCAGCTTAAAAGGAATCTTGTTAAAGCATCAGGCTGAAAAAATATCTAGACATGCATTTAAAAATGTAATGACTTGGCAAACATGAGTTCATAAATAGGCTCAAGTCTTCCTCTGGTGTATTGATGAAGTAGATATTACAAGAGAGCGTGAAAGAGATTCTCTGTTTTGCTGCCAAAGGGAAATTATGACTACTTTCATGGGACAGGTACCAGATTTTTCCCTTGTGCACATTTTCCAGGTGATCAGTGGAACACCTAGACAGTTGTCTCCCAGGAACTTTAATAGGAGGAAATACCTGAAATTTCTCCAGTTATTGCTGATGTAAAGACAGAACTTTTCTAACTATGAGGATTGTTTCCTTGAGGAGTTGAGAGTATTCTTAAGATAGCTTTCAAGATCAGAAGTTTTAGTAAAATTGAAAATCAACACTTGTGTTGCTGATAGAGCCATTTAAAAATGTCTTGGATGCTGTGATGAAGAATGTGGTGTTAAAGAGACAAGGACACAAGTTAGCTAGAAAAAAATAAAACCACAGAAAATACTGTAATCTGTTTTCTCTAAATAAGCAGTGGCAAAGAGCAATCTGCTGTCTGACACTCAAGTAGCTTCTCTGGAGTAGATAATTGGAGCAGCAGCGAGTGATTTGTCAATGCTGTCACAGACCCATAATCTGTGTATAGCTCTGGGTATCACCAGTGTATCTGCAGCCTCACCAAAGGAATTCTTGTCCTTCAGCTGCATATATACCAAGATGGAATAAGGACAGACAGATGTGAGGGATGTACTATTATTAAATGTAAAAATAAACCAGGAGAGAATAATACTTATGAATGGATGAGTATAAACTGAAGCACTTTTTAATCTTCTCCTGTGTGTCTTCCTGTTTCATTTCACACAAACAGGACGGAGCTGATGCTCCTCTGCATCCATAAGGCAAGGAGGGTGCTGCAAACATAAAGTAGTGGAATTTTCCTTGAGAACTTTAAAAGGCATTTTGGGTGAAATTTTCTCTTCTAAAAAACCATAAAAGTAAGGGACAGGGAGACATGCCTTTTTCTATTAACTATAAAAAGGGATTGAGGAATTCAGAAGGATTTATGCATGTCCTATCAAGCAAAAAAAGTCCCATAGTACCAAAAGTCATCCTTTGAATTCCAGCATACCAGTCTATAGCTCTTAACATCTGTGTCTCTCTTTGGTGTTTAGGCATAATTATTCCAATTTATTATTTTAAGCAGTCAAAACAAACTGTAATTTAATTTAGAGTTTACCTATAGCATAAAAGATAACAGTAAATAAACATTCTTTAATGTTTTAATGCTAATCATATTATTTCAAGTCTTTTTCTCTCTTGTATCTGGTAAGTCAGTTTGCTTATCAACAGAAGACAATCTGATATCTTTGTCTTATCTCAGTAAGTGATATTGGCTTGATGTCATCTTTTTATTTTGTATGTGATTATACGTTGACTCTTTTTTTTCTTCCACTGCTGTGAATCTTGAGATTAGTTTGGCTTATCTAAATATTTTAGCCTCCTAATTTGGGGGTTCTGAAGATAATGTTTTGAAGGGGAAACAACTCCCCAGGAGAAGAAACAACTTCTTACCAACAGCAGCTCTGAATATCATACCTTGTGAACTATGTGACTGTTGCCCAGACACTACATTCTGATCCTTTGCTCCTGATCCTAGGTGTACATGTTATTCTTGCTCTTTAACAGTAGTATGTTTATATGACTTACGTGTGTGTCACCATTAGCATTTTATTTTACAACAGGGATACACTTTTGAAGCAAATCTCTGTCTTCCCAATTCACCCCATTTAGTTTGATTGCTGGAATGGCTGAGTGGGATCTATGTGTTTTAGTGATGCAACCAAGCCAGATGTTGCTCTTCAAGATCATGTCTGATGTGCTCAGCAGCTAATGGGCTTTCAGTCATCAGGGCCAAAAATAGAACTGGTATGAAGTCAATTCCCCCGAAACATTTTTGCTGTGAGCACTTGTGTCTTCATCACCAACTGCTTTGACCTTCTGATCCGCTCTTCTGGCACTCAGCTATTTGCTGTTGCACCGTGTTCTTTGTGGCCCAAGGTGGACAGCAGCTCACCACCCTGTCCCAGACTGCCACTGAATATTCCTGCCCTGCTGTCACTTCTGTCTATGCTCAGGATAAACCAGCTTGCATGTCTCAGTGCAAGAATGTTCAATGCAAGAATTCAGGAACATGTTATTATTTGTTAGAGTTCAGAGGAAATACTCTCACATTTGTTGTCAAACCAAGGGGCTGTTTGCTTGGATTTCTTTGGAAGTAATACAGCTGGACTTCAGCTTGCAGCTCAGACCATGATATAGTGATCCAAGTCAAACACTTCATGGCATTGTTTTCTGTGTGATGCAGAAAGATTTGCAATAATCAATTATCCGTTTGCTTTCACAGCAAATAATTGATTAATTACTTGGTTGCATGTACTGCTATTATATGTATTGAGGGAGATAAAATGCTTTTTCGTCCCTTTTGGATAACATATGCCTTATCATTTTAGTGCTTTCTGGGGTCAGAAGAGAGTGCTTAAAATGCACACTGTCTTCCTACCGTCATCCTGACAAGCCAGAGACTGTCAAGAGACCCCAGTCTTCAAGAGGGTGGTAGTTTTTTGAGCCCACCACATCCTGTAATCAAATAGTTCTCTTGACAGTCAATAACTTACCCTTTTGGAGGTAAGTTCTAGAATTTGCTAGAAGTATCTACTAGGTGTTGAAAAACAATAGAAAACAAAGTCATCAGAAGTCTCATGGGACTCAGTTTCTAAACACCAGAGATGTTTTTAAAGCATGTCCTTTTGTTTCAGATTTGCAGACCACTTTATTAATAGAGACCCAAATGCAGTTTTCATCTTCACCAAACTGACCTCCTGTTTTGGCTCTCCATGTATCCGCTAGTAATTCTTCTACATCACTGCTAGTAAAGTGCTAGAAGCAATTCTATTTCTCCTGTCAACCCAGCTTTATTCAAGTTTGACCTTCTCTTTGTCAGACAAGCATCACTCATCTCTTATGATGTGCTAGCTTTAATATTGTCTTTCAAGCGTTATACTCTATTTCCCTAGAATAAGCTTCAGCAATACAGCATCCTCTGGGCTTACAGAGTGTAATGTTCTGTTCTGTAGTGGCAATAATACCTTCTGGGTGCAGCATTTATTATTTTAGCATGGCTTAATTTGTGTCATTGTTTTGGACAATCTACTTCTCTAATGTCCTGCTTCTATTCAAACCTGGTTTTCATCTGTTATTTCCCTTTCTTGGCAATACATGCTAATTAAAATTGTTCACCTCAGACTACAAACTGCTTGTGACTGTGGGTACTTTACACATGTTATTTTCATGGAGCAGCTGTATTGTTATCTAATTCCAGCAAGTATTTTGTCTGAAGGCTTTGCTCCCAGGAACAATGTAATTATCAGTCAGTGTGACATTCTTGCAGCCATTTTACAGAATTAAATATTGAAATAGTACTTTGCGAGAGTAATGAACTTTAATTCTTTTTCCTATTTGGTGTTATGCAATAATGCACACTTATAAGAGTGGAAAATTTTGATCCTAGGGTTTTCTAACAGTTTAGATTTTTAGAACCTTGTTACAGTTCTTGTGCTATGGCAGGGAGTGGAAAACTGAATTTTTGCAGTCTTTAAAGAAAGAGGAGTGTATTGGGACAATGTTCTGCTGCTCAGAAAAGTGCAGAAATGAAATAATGACACAAGACTTGAAAGAGGTTTATGACTGGGGAGCAAAATCACCTGAACCTCTTTGATATAAATACCTTTACCGACTGACAGAGCTAGTTGTATTTCTGATGGTGTCACAAGCTACAAAAGCAAAGGTCTGTCTTGACTTCCATATCTTCATTGCTAATATACCTTTCATGATGGAAGACTCCGTCTTTTCAACATTCTTTATAAATTTATTTTTCCCTCAGAAATTTGGGTATAGAAACTGGTTGTCTTGTATGATTAATTTCTGTTTTGTGTGACGAGTTACAGGTGGCAACATTGCTGATAGAATGAATAAACTGGACTATGATAATTTGAAAACAGTTGATAACAATGTAAAGTTAAACTTTTCTAAGATCTGTTAGTTTTCATACCAAGTTTGAATAGTAATTAAGCAGCATTAATAAACAGTTGTTGGAAATTTTACTTAACCTACATTTAAACTGATAGATGGATAGAAAATAACCAGGAGGTTTATTTGAGGGTATTGAAAACATGACAAGCCCCTTTCACTTCATTCCCCAGCCATCCCTATATGTAAACCACTTTCAACAGAAGCCAGGATTTAGTGGCTATGCTGAATATTATACAGCTTTTTAATACCTGGAACTTAATAAAGGAAAGTGAAAGACTAATTTTATTGAATTTCATGCTTAGTTACCTAATTAAATATAACTGTGTGCCTTAAAAAATAAAAAGGGCTGCTGAGCATTTTCCTTTTGCCTTCGATATTTGACATTAGTAAATATAATTTTCAGTAGTATGTAGCTAGATGACCACCCTGTTCTTCATCATTCAGTTATGCAGGTTTGTAAATATCTGTATGGACTGCATTGAGCTGAAATAGCGACAATTAAGGAGCAATAGGATTTTTCCTGTAATGCTAGTAAAAAACACCTTCCTATTACCTAAATTGGCCTGTGGTATACAGGCACAATAGAAGGCTATTACTGGTATTTCATAATGTAGTGAATTTTTAATTAAAATTCAAGGAGAAACAACTAGTTAAAGTAAGAAGGGTTAACAATATGAATTGGTGTTTCCACTGCTCCTAGATGCGCTCATGACTTTTTTAGGTTAGTGTTTTGAATGTGTGGATGACAGAAATTAGTTATATGAAGATAAGGTCTTCTAAGTAAATCATTGTCATTCAGCAGTATAATCTGAGATGTGTAGCCTTCAATCTCTGATTTGAAAATAGATTCAGTGGTCTCTTACATAATCACAGTTCATTTCTTATCTACATCAAGAAATGTTGCTGTCTATTCTGGCAGCCTGATGACTACTAAAGTGAATTGCTTGATGACTCTGTGCACTTCCTGATTTGGTGATCTCATACACGCAGAATACACTTCCACAGTTCAGATTATCTCCCTCATGGTGAGTTCAGAAGCAGTAAACAATGAAGTTTTCAAACTGATTTTGTCTCTGAAGATGCACTCATTTGTTACAAAGAAGAGATGTTCTTAAGAGCTATTTTTTGGGAAATCTGCATCAGTTACCCACCTTATGCAATTTCTACTGAGAAAAGAGACCGTTAGATGGGTGCATTTTTTTAATACATGGAGACTGCAAAGAAAAAGCAAGTTAAACCAAAACCATTCCTTTTTTCCTTCCTAATTTTTGATTGTCGCTCTCCTCCCTAAATTTAGGCAAAATTAGGTTCTAGTAAAGGAAATATAGTGAAATTAGATGAAGTTGGCTGAAACCCAAGGGAGGTAAAGAAAATTTTATATATCAGTCTCTCATGCTTTGAAAATTCTGTTTTTTGTGGAAGATAAATCTCAACAAGTTTTAATATAACTTTTTAAACAAGTGAAGTGAATGTAGAATTCATGTGATTCTTTAGGTATCTGACAGTGAAGTATTTGCAAACTATTTAAGTATTGCATTCCACATAAATAATACAAAGATTTATTCTGCACCTTTATGTGGCAGTATTACCAATGTTGTTATGGTTAGATATTCTGGAAAGAAGGCACAGGTTGCATGAACAAATTTTGGTGAGGCTTCTTAAATTACAAGTAGTGTCTTGCTTAAAACTTCCCTCAGTCCCCAGATTTCTCTTCACCTTTTGGACGTTTCCTTTTTCTCAAGTTGGAGAACTGATGCTTCTGTCTCTCCTACACAGAGCCCTGTTGGTACATGCTCTCATGCCTTTCATCTCATTGATGTCCAGATGCTGCTCCAGCCCTCTGGTTTTAACTGTTCCTCACCTTTTCTCATAAAAGCACATCCCATCCTGTTTCTGTGGCCAGCCCAGCTTACAGTCACCTATTTACCCCTGGCTCTGCTCTCACCCTGCTTGTGAAGTGCTGTAACAATTTTGGGATGGGGAAGTCAGATCATATGGTTGTCCAAATATTCTTTATATTCTTGAAAGAATAGCTGATAGTATCTGATGTTGTGAGACAAATACATTTCAAAAATAAATGAAAATAAAGAATACTTAAGGAGTAAGCTCATTTTCATAAATCTAGTCAGTCAAATGCTTTGATCTTGTAAGTGGCCTCTAAAATTAGTGGCACAATAGAGCCTTTTAGTTCCCTGATTGTCACTACAGTACTCTGTGCAGCTTTATGGTTGCTAGTATGTTTTGGATTTATGTGTTTGAAAGTGATTTTTCCTGTATATAAACTGGTTTAAAAATTAAATATGGCACGCTTTAGGCGTAAATTGTTATTTTGTAATGTATGTAACCTGAGAAATCTCCAAACATCTCGAGAATACCCAAACTATTTAAAGGGTCTGTAGAATGCCCACTCCCTTTGGGGAAGTGGGAAAATCAGTAAGATAATAATTAAAACAATGCTGTTTCATGTGTGCACTGTACTATAAAGTGCAAATGTGACAAGACAATAAAATAAGGGTAGCTTTTTCTGTCAGCATGTATTTTCTGTCTGATTGTAAATGTTCACATTGTGGTTTTGCATTAAGCAATTTAGAATGAGGTATATATATATGAAATAACTTATACTTTCATAACTTGGCATGGGGCAGGGGGTAGTTTCTGTCATTTTATGAGTAGCTGTGATAGAATAGTTAAAGTCCAGGAGTTGGGGTGGGTTGCGTGGTGTTTAAATCCTTAGTAGAAACATTTTCCTTTTCCTTGAAAATGGAGTATTACTTCTTGAACACTGCAACTTTATTGAATATATAGTCATTATTATTAAAAATAATATTTTTAAAAAGCAATAATATTAAAAATCACTTAGAGGTGTGATATACTATGTGAATTAAACGCTATCCACAGTCCTTCATAAGTGGCAGGGGTTCTTATCTACCAAGAACATCTTTTTGCTTGTTTAAAATGTAGTGACAGTGATCTTGCCAGAATTATACAGCTAAGCACAGGTGTCACTTGGATTCTGGTCTACATTAACAGATTAAAACACTGACAGTTTTTTTATAGCATAAGATTTTTCTCGGAGACTGTTTTGTCTAACCTATATTCCCCTTCTTCCCAATTCTCTTTCAGATAGCAGTTCTGTGGATGAAAAGGTTTAAAATCACATATTTGCTATAGGGATCATGTATTTTGTTGATGTTTGTTTGTGACTTATTTGACCTGTTTTGTTCCTTCATTTTAGTTGTGAAATCTGCATGGGTTTTTTTCCTAGCTTTCCACTCTTATGTTCTCCTTTGAGTGTATTGCAAATGTGTTGCATTTATATACAGGGTAAGCCTCACTGTTGTGCTTTCCATAATTGCCTACACAGGGGTCTGCTGCTGCCAAACATGACACCTGATTTTTGCCTCTAATTATCACCTACCCTGCATACACTATAGGATTTAAAGGGCAACAGTATTGGGAAGCAATACCTTTCCTTCCCATGGGTTCTTCCAGTGTGTGTCACTAAATGTTGAATGCTACCAAAATGTTGCCCAAAGGAACAGTGAGTCTAGCTTTGGCCTGGAGCTGACCCTGCTAAACATTTTCATATGTCCTACATGTTTGATGCAGTTAAATTCTGTCCAAAACTTACTAAAAGCAATCAAGTAACTCTATTTTTTTGCTGTCTCTTAAAGGCTCGGATAGTAAGTGCAAGTTCCTTGGATGCTTCCAAGCTTTATGCAGTCCAGGCTTTTGCTGGGTAAGTAAAAACATAACTGAGAATTTTGTTATTTAAATCTGTAAATTAGTCTTATAGCATTACAGTATTTTTTTCTTAAGTATTTTTGGTTTGAGAAATTGCATTATTTTGAAAGAAAGATAGTTTCATTGTGTATGTCTTCTTTTAATTTTTTAATTCCTTATTTTTTTGAGAAATTAATGGAACAATTCAGGTGCTGAGGTCAATTAGATAGGAGAACTTTTTTTACCTCTTTGCATAAAAAATAAGTGTCCTTTGAACAATTTTGTCTTCATTCTGGTAAATGTGTAGTAATGTAATGCTAACATTACAGTATCACTCTAGTACTTTAAGTCTAAAAAGTCAAGAAAAAAGATCTTCCGGTGGCTGAGAGTGAGTGTGGTAGAAACCTGTACATTTTGTTTTGTTGTCTCCCAATGAAATTGTCTTGCTGTCAGTTCTAGGGATTTCCTCCTATTTTGAATACTTTTTTATTATTCAGTCTGGAAAGGCAAAGAACTAAAAGCCTTTGGTAAAATTTATCAGTTATATTAGTTACCTAATTAAAAGGGGTATTATCCTCTTGCTGGTGCACTATGTAAGTACTTTTTACTATAAATACAATTTATTGCAAAGAAAAGTTGGTGAGATTAAATTAGTCATTCATCTTCTGATTTTTATATCTGAAATGCTATACAATGGATGCTAGACACTATGAAGTTTTTCCCGTTTAGATTCCTATTTTGAGGGGAGGTGGGTGTCCCTAAAAGGTAGTTATGGTTATTAATTTGCTTAATATAATGCACATGCTTCTATGGAAGGTATAATTAGGGTAACATTTATACTTACTGCTAAACTTTAAACCATTTTATGAGTGATCTACAGCTTTTTAGTAGTGTAGGTTGTTTCCATCTAGTTTGTCATACCTCGAAGTGTTCTATTTCTGCCCTTTGGAACTCACAGAACCTTCAGAGTTGCTGTAAGAGTGTGAGGTTACATGTGACATGGTGCAGGATTAGTTACCAAATGCAAACCAGAGGAGGAAACAGTTTAACACCTGGTTATTGTGTAGCTTAGGACAGAATTGTAAGCAGACTCTTGAGTGTAGGTACTGACAGTCAAGTATTGCATCTGTGCCTGTAGGAAGCTGCATGTTACCATACTGCTTTACTGTATGTACTGCTTTCCATAGCCAGTTGCTTAATTACAGTTTCTTAATAGATGTAGACCTTTAAAAGGCAATGTGGAATTCCTATTTTTTGTGGGTTGCACACAGAAAGCAATCTCATAGGTGTAAGGAGAACTTATGCCACTGACAAGGACTATACAGATGGAAGCTGCTCTTTTTGTGCCCTTTCTTCCAGCCACAGGTGGATAAATTTAAATGTTGAATCCTCTGAGAATAAGCTGTTTCAGTCCCTTATGCAGACATCCTGTAACCACTGCAGAGGACTACTTCAAATGGCTGACAGTAGCTCAATAATAGCTCATGTTTTTAGATTAAACCTTACTTCTTTTGCTGACAAAGTTTAGCCCTGTCTTCTCCTCACTTTGCTGTCCACAGTATCTGTATTCAAGCCTCTGTTTCACTGGGCCTCCCTGGAAACAGTTATGCAATTTTCATTTAACTTCTCATTCAAGTAAAGAATGCTGTCATTTCAAAGACTTTTGTGGCTCTGTTTTAATCACACTTCCCACTCTACTCCTCCGTGAAAAAAGTAATGCTAATTTCTAGAATCCATCAGTCTTTTCACCACCAGCTCAACTGACTGCAGTTAGCTATGACTCCTTCTCCCTGTTACTCTCTCCAAAAGCTGTTGTCATGTGAGGGAGATTCCTTCTCTTGCAACCACTGTTGCTTTATCTATACAAAAATGCCTCAATTGATTCTCTTCTGCCCTGCTCTTCCCTCTCTGTCATGGCACAATGCTGTGAACCCCCCTCATGCACCAGCACACCCCAAGCCCATGGCAGGGACTGCAACTCTCCATTCTCTGCAATGATCTTCGCTTGGTTGTGTGAAATGAGAGAAAAGCCCAGGACAAGAAAGTAAAGGCAAAGACCAAAGACAGCTTTTCTGGGACTTCTCATGCAACTTCTCTGTTAAAAGGCAGAAGCACCACCTTTCCTGGTTTTTCTATACCAATATCATATAATATCATCTTAATTTCATTTTTCTTCACTTTCTTGAAGATGAGACACTTTAGAACTCAGCTGGAGTTCTCATCATGTATATGAAATCTGAGTAGTACCAGTTTACTTTTTTCCAGAGACTTGCTGTTGTATTAATTTACTGCTTGCCTAATGGTGAGTCAGAGACTGATAATTTTACCACATGGCCTAATCCATTCTGAAATTTGCTAACAATGCACAGATGGTGCTGATGATTACTCTTTTTTTACTCCTTTCCTTCAGTGGCATGTTCTCTATGGTAAAACAAATTTATTTTTCTTGGTTTCTCTGACAAATTCAAATAGATTACTGTTAGGCAGAATATTTCCAGAAGCACCAAAAAATAGTCAATATGACAGGTTTTTTTCCTTGCCTTGAATGATAACTTTCATCAAATTAGTATGATTTCAGTTCCATCATCTTCTATGTCAAGTTATTGTTGGGTTATAATTGGAAGTAGGGAGGGGAGTAGAGAATTCAGTGTATAACCTACATTAACATTAAAAGCCTTTTCCTTGCTATGCAATTTTTTAATGATCAGTAGAAGGAGTTTAGTGAGAGCCCCCATTTTAGTCATATTTTATGTTACAGAGCAGAATAATAGATGGAAATTATTTTACAGATATTATCTCTTTGTGAGCATAAGAATGCCTTAAGTTTTATTTACTGCTGATGGAACTGCTCCTGAGTAGCAAAAAGCCCTGAGTTTATTTCTTGGTCTCTGTACATTTACTTTTCACAACCTCAGAAATGTTATTTTATTTCTGTCATGCTTTTGCTGGGTTTGTAAATATGTCTGGAAGTTGCAATTTGGGTCTACTTCATCTTTATATTCTTGAAAAAAAATTATAGTATCACAACACTGCATGGAAAAAGGGTCGTGTGAAAATATAAATAAACTGCATAAATAGACTATGGATTCTTTCCCCTTTCTTGAAGAATGGTGCAGGTGCATCAGAAGGAAGTGAAAATGTCTTCACTTATTTTAGTTATATCTTTTCACACAGTAATTATAACATGTATAAATAAAATTAGGGGTTTCAGATTATAAACTCTTCGTTGTGAATGTAGTTTTATATACACAGAGGTAGAGAGAAATATGAGAACTGAGAAGGGTATTTGAAGCAGTGCCTAACAGGAAGACCATGGAAAGGAAAATGTTCTGTCTTGAAAAACATGGTATCCCAGCTTCTCTGAGAATTTCCAAGTATCTCTGAATTAGAACTGACAAGGAATATAGCAATCTTCCAAAATCCTCTGTGGAAAAAGTTCAGGGGGATACCTGTGTTAATTATTTGGAAGAGTCAGAGAGAATGATGCCGGTTTGTTATCCAGGTCAATATATATTCTTTTAAATTCTGTTGGTGTGTCAGCCCTTTATTCTTTGAAGTGACTCAAAGTTGCTCTTTGTTGTTTTTTTTAAGTTATATGTGAGATCTGTCTGGGGTTTAAATGTGTGCTCAATGAAAAAGCTCAAACCAAGCAAGAGAAAATAATGATGGTCACTATGGAATTATTTTAAAATGTGACAAGTTTTGTTTTCCACAGTCACATGGAGTTATTTGAGATAGGATTATGTATTTAGCAAGGTATTTTAAAGTTTGTATCAAATGTAATACAACAATATTCATTGACATCAGTGATATTCGATATGCAATGTTGGGCTGCATCTCAGCTACCAGATAGACAAGAACTTATGATGGAAAGCTATTCTTACAATTTCTAAATCAATGGTAAAAAGTTCTAGGAGGTATTAAGCAACCTTTCAGCTACCCTGCTTTGCATGAATGCCAGGATAAAAAGCACCAAGAACACTCTCACTTTTTTTTCATAAGAATTGGAGCACTTGCGTTTAGCTGATAACTGCTAATTTTGATTTTAACTGTAAATAGAGATAGTATAAGCAGTTCTTAGGGCTGCAGTCTTGTAAGCTCCATGTTTTTATTTTCTTCTTTGCCTTTTTATCTTCTGCAGTCGTGGACTGTATGGAATTGACAGCATGCCAGACCTGCGAAGAAAGAAATCTTTTCCCATTGTTCGAGATGTGGTGAGTAACTTCTGAAGCTTGATTCATTTGCCAGTTGTGTAGGTCTGTCTTGTAGTTACTATTGTGCATCTGAATCACAGTTTGCAACAATTGTTTTATGGAAAAAAGGTGTCTTGAGAGAATGGATTGAAGCCAGTAAAAGTCAGTGAGGCAGTTGTTAAAATGTAATAGATAAGTCTGAATATCTCATCGGATATATAGGTATTACTTGTGTAATCAAGTAATGGGCATTTCATGTAATAGTAATTTACTCACTTTCTTAAAGAAAGCTGCTATTGAGTGTTTGGGATACTGATTCACTTGATTTATTTTGATACTGAAAGTTCCTTTTAAAAAGCAGCCCTTTTTCACTATGAATATTTTGAAGATTTATGTATACTTTTGGTACAAGATGAGGTATCAAGGTTTTTAACAGGCGTTGTAAACAATAATAATTTAGGAAAATAAATTTCAAAGTGGAAAAGAAGGGCAGTTCCTTTGAGATTTATTCTGGCATTCAGTCTAAGCAAGATTAAGTAGAATCTCTGTGCTCTGAAGAATTTCAAGTGCTATTCACGTTTCTCTTTTTCTTTTCCAGTAGTGTAGAATTCATAATTCAATAAAATACCTATTTAGTCTGATGGTGGTAAGCCCCCAAACCAATTTCTCACTGTAAAGAAATGATGGAGTGTTAGACTAAGTAAATGATTACTGTAGTTGCGTTAAACAGTCAGCCTTTGCCAAATTATTGCTCAGTGTTTTCTCAGTTACTGTGTTTAGCTACTTGTGGTGATCCACCACACTGACCAGTCAAAAAGAGAAAGCACAGCAAACATTTTAGAGTAGAATTCCTTCTGAAATTGATGAAAAGTTAATGTACAACATAGTAGAGCCTGCAGTCATTAAAGCATCTTTTTGACAGAAGCCACTCCACTATTAATTGTATTAACTGTGAGTATAATCTACTGTCCTGCCATGACACATTTATGGATGTTAAATGACACTCTGCTTTATTCTTAATTGTTGGAACTGCTTACAGAAAGGTATAGCTCAGAATACATAAAGACATCAAAATAAATGTAAATGATCCTTTTTTGTGCTTACTTTGACTCTTTCAGAATAATAGAAATAATATTGCTAGAAATGAGTGCTAGACTCTTGATGCGGACTAAAATATAATTTCTTTGTTGCAATAAATCTGACAAATTATTAATATTCTTTATAATTTCTTCCCTATCTTGTCTGGATTTTTCAGGCTATGGTGAGTACTTTTATATTGATAAATGTTCTGAAATGATCATAATAACTGTTAGGGATTCCATTAATATTGTATTTTATTATGACCTTCTATTGGGAAGTTAAAAAATTATTTTATGACCAAGAATTTAATCATAAGGGAAGTGGTGCCTTTTGTGAGTGTGTTGTGCTCTGCATCATATATACCAATATTATTAGAAAAAGTTTATGTTAAAACGTTATCAGTATATTCCAGATATCTTTTCTAATAATACAAGCACAATGTTTAGGACTCAAGCATGAAGCTTCCCCTGTGGTACTGGAAAATCTTAGACACCTAGAGAAAGAGAAGTTGAAAGGCCTTGAGCATAAAGGAGACTAATTGATTTCAAATCCTGTATCAGGGAGTTGCAAAACAAATTAAAAATTAAGTAGACAATTGTCTGCTTTATCATCTTCTCTTATTGTTTAGGGATTTTGCTAGGTTTTTTGGTTTTTATAAATTTGTTCATACATTCATGATTCAACAGTACTTAAGGTCTTTATGCCCTGCAGGTCAAATTTTCACATAAGGAAAGACAATGAGGCCTTTTGGGTTAGTTGGAGCCTGAGTTGGGGTGGGACTACAGGGAGAGAAATATCAATAATTTCAGTGGGGGTCATAAGTTTTTAACTCACAGTGGCCAAGTAGGTGTGGTGATCTGCTCAGCCATAGCCAAAAGTAGCTCTATTTTACTACCTTTGCTTCTGTTAATGCCTGTCATAGTTTTGAATGTTATGAAGACTCTAGAAAGTTCCTGTGTTAATTCAATTCAAAGGTGAATTTACACTGTGTAATCACTGTAATCAGGCAAATTTCTTCTTTTGATCATTCAAGAATGTATTGCTCCTTACCTTTATTATTTGACTATAAGAACACAAGACCAATTTGTCAATCTGCTGCTGTAAAGCAGTCTGTTGAAGTGAACACACCAGATGAAACAACTGCCTGTTTCAGCTAAAATGATGATGCACTGAAACTTCTTTTCTGTGTCTCCACAACAAAAACATTTATAGAGGCTGGAATTCAAATATGGTAATTTAAAGATTCGTATAAAGAAGAGATTCATTTAAATTGCAGATGTCATATTGTCTGCTTTTGTATGTTGTCAGCTAAATACCTGGAGTATTTTACATTAATTCTGCTATCAGCAGTCCATTTTCTTAACTCCTTTAATTATTGATAGGCAAATTCTGTTATATTTGTAACAAAAATATTCATCCATTAAGTAGATAAATCATAAAATGATAAGTATTTGTGAGGACTTCTTAAATTCTTCTAAATGGAAATCATAACAAAGAATTATCTTTGAGGCTGGACAGATCATGCTTTTGTGTCCGTGCTACAAATATGAAGAAAAAGCAAATGATATTACAGTTATGTCCAGTAATAATTCTGTAGTGGAGCTGAATTGTCATTTTTTCTAAATCTGTTTTCTGGCCTTAATACCGCAGTTCTGTTGAATATTTCAGGATTAGACATCAACTCTTTTAATAGAAAAATTATGGGGCAGGGCTGAGTAATTTCACTTAGTACCTTACTCCCTTGCAAGTTATTTTTTTCCTCCTTCCTCCCCCCTTCATCCCAGCACCCCAAGAAACAAATTACAAATCTTTCTTCAAAAATAATAAAGCTGAGATCCTTAGAGTGATATACCTGTAGTTGCTCAAAAAGAAACCATTCTGAAATTGCGCAGGCTCTAAATGCTGAAAGCAGTGACATTTTTGTCCCATTCACCTCTAGTGGGTAACTTTTGCATCACATTAAAAATAATATTAGCATTTGTAAGGTGATAAAAAATACTTAGTCTTCAATTTTTTTTACCTGCTGATAGGAGTCTGTAGATTTTTTTTTAAAGGAAAAAAGAGAAGATGATCAGGGAAACTGAAACGCTCTGTAATACCAGAGGAATGAGTATTGCATGGCACAGCCAGCAGTCATGAACAGTTACCTTAGCCTGACTGTTTGTTCCTCTGTGCTGTTTCAGCTGTGCAAGACTCAGCTTGCTTACTTTGTTGTGATAGAGGACTTATCTTTCTTTTTTTTTCCCAACACAATTGATCATTTAACATACAATTATAGCTTGAGTCCAATTTGCTTTTACTTACAATTACCATTTTTCAATGTTTTTGCTAGAATGACTTCTAATTATATTTATTTATTTAAGCTGTTAAGGCAAATTTGGAGGTAATAAATTAGACAGTGTAGATACAAGTTATTAGGTAATCTAGAAGGCCTTGAGCATAAAGGAGACTAATTGATTTTAAATCCTGTATTAGGGAGTTGCAAAACAAATTAAAAATTAAATAGATAATGGTCTGCTTTATCATCTTCTCTTACTGTTTGGGGTTTTTGCTAGGTTTTTTGGTTTTTTTTTAATTTGTTTTTATATTTATGATTCAACAGTACTTAAGTAAGGTCTTTACTCTCTGCAGGTTCAACTTTCACATAAGGAAAGACATTAGGTAGTATCTGGACATAAGTTTGGGAGAGTAAACAAGTATAAACTGCTAACAAATCTGTGTCCTGTTAGAGGAGAGGGGTGAAACACTTCAGGTTCCTGTTGCTCACCATATTCTTTTGATGCTCTGGCAGTTTGGACTTCCTGGGGGGGGGGCGGGTCCAGCTGATCAGCTGCACTTACCTTTTTTTCTTGCTGCTACTTAAAAACAGAGGCCATAGGAGGAGAAGTTTTCTCATTATATTCATATACCCTGTCATCTTGTTTCCCACTGATTAATCTGTCAGCTTTTCCCCCTTTCTCTTTCCAAAATGCTCTCTCCTCCTTGTTTCATACCATACTTGAAGAGAGACACCGCTATGTTTTCAGTGCTTCATGCCGTTGAATTACCACCAGCTTCAGTTTTTCAGAGCAGATGCATTTTATGGGCTTTCTCTTGTAGATGCAGTTTGTTCTGACAGTGGTACATAAATGGAAATAATCCTTAGGGGTTTTTTTTTACTAAAATCCCTTTAAATTTAATCAATTTCACTTAAATTTACTGGTTTATCACAGATCCCTCTAGATACCACTTTCTTCCAATGTGACAAACATTTTATTAAGAACAGCCTAATTACCTGTTTCCTGTCAGGTTTTTTTATTTTATATAGGGCACTGCACTATAATTTTAGGTGCATTTCTGATTAAGGAACAAAACAGTAAAGCTCCATGATTCCAAGGGCGCCCCTTGGGAGAACTGGGCTTGAAGGACACGTGAGAGGGTCAAAATTGCTTCCCCATTTTCTTTTTTCTCACAGGAAATAGTATCTGTTTATTAGCTTACAGTGATATCATGAAACTGCGGTTCTGCTGACTCATTTTCTTTGGTGTATTGCTGGAGGACAGAACACAGCAGCAGTCACTGCCCTATATTTGAGGTTAATGTTCTTACGCCCTTTGTGCTCCTGTCCTGACGAGTTGTTCACATTGCCCTATTGCTGGGAATGGCTAGGATGGTGCAATTGAGACCTAAAAGGGTCAAATCCCTTCCTAGTCAAAATCATAAAACTAGCATAGTGCAGGCAAGTAAATGTACATGGGTACTTGGCAAGACTTTGAGAAAAAACCCTGTGCTTCAAGAGGGATCAAAAGATCAATGCTTTTAAAGTACATTGATTAAAACACAAAATTCTACTGATTAGGAAAATTGTTTCTTTTCCTCTTAATGATATAGAAGCATTTTTACATGCCACTTTTAACTTTGATATGTGGGTCCTGTAGTGTTGGGTTTTGTCACAAAAAGTATGAAAAAATGAAGTCTGAACACTGTTTAATCTTTCCTGTGACTTTGTCAATCTCACTGGCACACACCCATGGAATTTCCCATAGTCATAGAAATAGAATGAAAGGATGGTCACAGAGAAGTAAACAGAATTGTTTACTTAATAATAACAGAATGGAAAAGCTGATAGCATAGAGTTTGTAAATTTCTGAGTTTAAAAGAGAAAAGAAAAGGGAGGGTTCTTTGTAATAGGAGAGCCATGAATCAAATACTACTAAGCCAAGGATGCTTTCTTACCCTATAATTGGTTTCACAAGATTAATAATTCTGTGTCAGTCTGCAAATTTAATTATTATCAAGAGAAACTTACTGAAAATTGCTTCAGGGAAAGTGAACATTTAAAATTAAAATTGAACAGTCTCATAAATAAATAAATAGAAATCCATTTTAAATATGTCAATGATTAAAATTATATACTTGGAAGAAATTGGAATTGTCTCTTCATCCAGAGATTAATGATGCAGTTCCTTTGCTGATGTAGGCCTAAATTGCTTCTGGCCCAGTATGTATTTCACAAAAATAAGGATGTCGCATACAAGGTATCATTTAAACTTTTGCTGTAATTGTTCTGTAAGGATGGACTGCAGAGACCCACTTCACAGTTAGGTGAAAATCTGTATCCTCACAACAAAGGCAACAACAGACTTGTGTTTAGCGGGTGGTATAATTGATCCACACACCGCTTGACTGCGAGGGCAGCAAAGCATGGCAAAGCAGATAGTGGATGACAGAAGAACAGAGATAAAGCACAAGTGTACAAACACACTGGGAATGATTTAGAATAGGAGGAAGGTAGAATGAAAACAGCACTACAGGTGAAGTACAGTAATATAACAATGTTATGGTTGATATTTTGCACAGTGGAATAAATCTTACCTGTTTCTGTCAGTCCAAAAGGATTACTGATAGCAGAAATTATATTCAGATTTGAAATATTATTTGTAAGACACACAGAACTCATTTCCCCAGGGGCCTTTCTGATTGTTATACTCACTAGTTAATTCTCAAGGACCCATTTAAAATTCTGGGGTGTTGCAATAAGGAATATAAAATTTCCTTGTTTATTATATATTAAAATTACTTTATTTTCAGTCCCTTTGTACGTACTGTACTAGAGCAAAAGAGTTTATCTCTACAACCAAGTGCCTTGTCTTCAGAGCCAGAAGTTGTCTATATACCAATGTGGCTAAATGAGGACATATAGACACAGAGTTCTGGTCTCTTTTCCTGTCTCTAATAACCAGTGTGTTTCTCCATACATATCCATTGTATTAAATTAATATTGTCTTTAAGGAAAATAATTCTTTAAGGTTTCTGGAGGTCTTTTACTTAAGACAAGTAGCATTTTATATGCATACACACAGTTTTAAAATGCTCAGTGAGTTACAAAAAATTATCCAGACTGACAACTTGAACCGTAAGACGACTGCAAAATGATCTCCCATGTTGCTGCAGGCACAGTCAGCTTCCAAATTAGGGCAGGATGCCTATCCTTGTACCACATTAATTTGGTTGGTAAAGTGGAAAAACAGTGACAGCCTGTGGTTTAAAAAAACTGAGTCACAAACCTCTGAATAGCAGGTTTTGTATTAGAAATGGCAGTTCAGCTGGGCACTGCTGAAAGGAACAGGAATGATGATGGAAAGTGTACTTGCATTATGTACTGAAACTTTAAAAATTGTGAGCTGCAAACATTAACTAAAAATTTTTATATCTTCTACAGTTTTGTTTACATCTATTAGCATAATTACTATTTGCCTTCTATTAGATTCAACAGCTGATGTTACTTGTATAATTGGTAACTCTTTTGTATTTGCCTTAAACAGACACTTGCAGCTCGAAAATCCGGTATTTCCATGGCCATGCTCATCCGGACCTCCATAAACACTGATGAAATGGTAAGTGTTTTCAGTGACAGCTTTAAGTCTTTTAAATAACAGAGAAATTTTTGTTCAAAGGTCTCTAAAAACTATTTCAGCCTTACAAACTACAAACTGGATGAAATTGAGTGTATTCCACTTACTGTGTAGGAACTTCCAGGGACCATGAGCAGAATTTGCTGCCTGACCCACAATAGCAAGACCAGGTTTGCTTGTGCTGACTCACATCCGTGACAGTCAGAAGGGTCTAAGCAAGAAAACTTTGATGTACAAAACAGTTATTTGAGGAAGCCTTTTATATTAAATTATCCAACTGTGCCATGTTTACCTGCAATCTTTCATCATCTTTCTTTCCTCATCACACTGTGAGTGCAATTAGAATGACAGGACTCTGCAAGATGGGTTTTTCGTGATCATTTTTTCCCAGTCCTTATAGGTGGTTGGAATACTATTTGATTTTTTTTTTTTAAACGTAGCTCATGTTAATAGCATACGTGATTCTAGAAGAAATATTTAATTTATTCAAGAAGTAACCACAAGAATATTTTGAAAAAACATATTGTCATAGCTAGTAAAATGTGTGAGTTATGGTTTTCCATTACTGATTTCATTTATATTTAGCAAAAGAATTTTTTTTGAAAAACAGAACAGGTGCTTTTCTTCAGGAATACTTAGTGTGATCTGAGAAGATTTATATGACTGAACTAAGCAAAAGCAATAATTTGAAGAAATACAGACCCATTTTGTGCTCCTCAAATTGCTACATAGCCTTCTAAATGTTCATACATAGCCTTCTAAAATACATTCTATTCTGAAGAAAAATGAAGAGTTGAATTTTTCTTACACTGTTGTTAAGGTCCAGAGCAGGAGAATGGGAGAACAGAAAATACTGACAGGTGTTCTGGGAACTGGAACACATAGCACAAATATTCACCCATCCATCAATCTTAACAGGTTTATTGTGAACTGTCTGTGCTTACATGGTAATCACCAAGTTATGATTTGGTGGTGCTCAGGGATGGATTGCTGAGGTAGAAAACAGCTGGTGTTTGAAATGTTCTTCCAGTAGGGGCAGTAGTTATTTTATTCTGCAATCTCAAAATAGCAACAAAGGTTGATAGAATGGAGAACAATGGGATCTTAAGAAGAAGTTCAAAGCTGAGGGAAAATAGTAGAGAAAAACTTAGGGCATCCAAGTGGTGCAAAATAAAGACTTTTTCATCTTTGTTATAGCTTGTACAAAAATACAAACTATAACAGTAAAAGACCCTAAAATGCTTCGTATACTTTACTAAAAGATGTTTACTAAACAAACAACATTATGTATTACTACCTTTTCTAACACAAAATACAGATTTAACTATTTATTTAAATGCCTTCTCTCATATGAAAACTACCAGGCTCTGACTTTGACTTTGAAGGGCTAAAGTTGCAAGTTTCAGAGATAATACGAATTGCGAACAACTGCAGGACAAGAAAGAATAATTCAGCCTGCACTTACAGATTCTTGCATTAAGGGTCCTGTTCAGGAGGAAGAAAGAAGGCAGCGAATCCCAGTGAACAGCTCAGTGCAAACATGTCTCCATGCTTGCCATCAACAGACAAACTACTGAATTCTGATTCAGGAGAATCAGAAAGGAAAAATTAATTTGAATGTATTTTTATGCCTTTATACTCTTTGGCCTCCATTTGAACCATGCCGTGTGAAAAACTGTGTACCAGAAATAGTTATTTCTTAAGAAATCTTGAAATAAAAATGTAAGTCCAAAGGCAGACAGCAAATGTCATTTAGACACACGAAAGTTCATTTGATGAGAAATGTAAAAAGCTAATTCAGAGAAGTGGTGAATAAGAGAAGCCAGTCCTATGCCAGCCCCCACTACACATACCAAAGGGCAGGGAGTGCTCTTGCACAGATAAAGGTAAGGGTACAGCAGGTAAAACCTCTTGCAAGATATTTAAAACAAGGGAAAGGCACTTCTTTTCTACTTGGTCTCTAAGTAGTAGGCAGCCAAACTTAATAACTTAAGGCATCATTACACTGGGTAGAGCAGGATTTGAAAACAAAAAGGACAGACATTTTCAGGCATAAAAGTATTCTCCAGATACTCTCCACAAAATGAAGATGTGAAATGCAGATGAAGAAATCAAGTCACCAATGAAAGTTAAGGAAAAAAAATCCCCTTTGGGCAAGTTATTCCTCTGATTAAGGTTTTTACCCTCCCTTAACTTTTTCTGGAGGGAATATTAGTGACTCTGGTGGGTGTGGGTTATTTGGCTGATTAGATTCAGTATGAAAATTCTTTGAACTAATGCCTTTTATTAAAACTCAAGTGCCACCTACTCAAAAAATTACATCCTGAGGTTAAGGCTTTGAGCTTTGCCAGCTGTCACAGCTATCCTTGTGGTGCACCACACACATGACACAGTGAATTTGTATGTTCTCAAGCACAGATCTGAAGACATCTTAAGCAGTGTAATAATTAGATATATGCTTTCAGTTGAGCACCCATTTAATTGCTTTGTACAACAAAGAGCTGCAAGTTTTTGAAAATAATACATCAATGACATGGAAAGGTATCTTAAGTGGTATATGACAGAAGTGGATTTCCCTTCAGAGGATAAGCAGATAATTAAATAATTCTCCTATATATTAGTAGTGTTAAATGTTGCCAAACCAGTTATTAGTTTTGTAGTTAGATTGGAAGTTATTAGTGCCATGTTGTTATGCTCTGTAATTCATATAACAGAAACATTTAAACAGAGAAGAGTAATAGGAGTGAAAGCCTCCAGACAGTAAGAGAAATAAAGTTCTCCTTTGCAATTTGCCTTATTAGCAACAGGGGAAAGAACATGTTCAGCAGCAAAACCAATCTACAAATTGTGTCTTTCAGCTGAAAACTTCATTTACCCTCAAATGTTTATTTTAAGGCCTGTTGAGCTCTGCCATTTCATTTCTTACTGACATTTCATGAAAAGATAAAAGTTACTGGCAAAATTCTAAAAGTATTTATAATGTGAAAAAACATTGAAGCTGAACAGGGTGAAAGGGCAGGATTGGTACTGATGCTGCATGAGTGCAGGAGAGGGAGAGTGTAATCGGTGGTTTCTGAGAAGCATGATTCCTCAGCAAGCTTTATAAATTTACTTCAGGTTGTTTTGAAGTTTTCTTTCTGGTCCCTGTAACATGGAAGGCAAAAGTGGAGAAATGTACAAAAATGAATTCTCCAGAGTTAGGTGGCCATTACTATCACAGTCCTCCTTAGGGCCTGCCAAATCAAACTGGTGCACACCTTTGCTTACTTTCAGGGAAGTTATTAGGATAGGCTAAGAAGCACCCTGGAGAGCAATTCAGTATTTGTTTTTGTCTTTTCTGCTGTATCAGGTTTTTTCTTGGTTCGGTTCTACAGTGTTCTCAGAAGTGCTTAGATCAAATGTCCATGAAACGTCTCTCCATATATCTTTGGCCAGGCTTCACAGGATGGATATTGTTTTAAGCAGTAACTATTAACTTCAGTAAGAGCTGTTGTAGCCTAAACTACCTAACATTTGGGTTTGTTATTTTTAGTGCTTGACCTGGTGAATCAGTGGATTTATGGCTACATGGTGCTGGTTTCCCCACAGTAGCAAAAGTCCTTTAATTGATGACTCTGTGCAACATTATGCAGATATGCACACAAAAACGGGTATTTGATTTTTGCCAGACAATCTGTTATTAGCAGAATATCTCACAAGTTTGAGTAGGGATGCAGGTGCATAAAACCAAGACTATGTCAGCATATTTGTAGACAGGTTAATATCTTGCATATGGCCTACAATTACCATAGCTGAATATTAAAGATAAGGAAGTGTTAACAAATGCTTAACTGAATAAGTCTGTCTTGCTTCCAATACTGTCAGAACTGTGGCAATGATGTTAAAGCACAAATAAACAAACCACACGAATTCCAAAATGTTGTTTCCTTGCTACAGCTGTATAGCCAGCATTAGAGCTACCATGTGTTATATCCACACCAGAGGAAAACATGGTAGGACAGGCAGACTTTCAGAAATATCCCACTGTGATACTTTTTTTAATATGGTTTTTTCTTTCTAAAAGAAAAAATTATTCATTTATAAGGGAACAGATCTAGAACTTTTAATACATTCCCGGCAGTCACAGGTGCGTTTAGTGAACACCCACCCCCTAAAACAAACACTACCAACCTAAGCTCATATTTTTGTGTGGTGACTAGTGCTGCCCTACAGGCTGCTGAGCTCTTCTTACTCCCAATAAATTGCCTGGACCTAGAAGATCTGGGTGCCTGAATAAGAGATCAAATAAGCAAATCAGACCGTTGTGCCCATATAAGCCAATGTCTTATATGCAATACTATAGGGACTGCTTTTTCATCCTACTAAGCACTAAGGAGCTGAGATTGAGGTTGTTACAGTACTAATCAATAAAGAGCCAATAATTGTTCTTGTAGGTGAACTACTCATAGGTCTTAAGCTGAAACAGCCCAAGAAATGGGTTTGGATTTTTGAGAGTATAGCTCATTCTTGTCTATAGTAAAAAGCAACTTGATGCTTAAAAATGAAGTAGTGAGATGCTATTATAGGAATACAAATAAAATTGAACCCTACAATTGGCTTGCTTTTATTTGATGAGATTATATAGACACCAAGTAATAAAGGATGGTGTTGTGTATAATCAGAAGGCATTTTGTGCCGTGTCTAAGTTCCTATAGGAAGTAATTAAATATTCAGAATTTGTTAAGTAGCTATTTAAAATGCCCCAATGAATGTAATGCTGATGATTTTTTCTTTTTCTGCCTTAAAATATAAAAAGATAACAACTTTGTGTTGAGTAACTTGATTCCAGCTTAACTCTGCTGTTTGTGTAATCAGGCAGAACAGTCATCCAGAGTTCTTTTGTCTTCAAAATGTAAAGCAAAATGTGTAATTCGGCATTTTGAAAATTAGTTCATACTTCTATATATATTCTGATATTTTGTAACATTTTAAGTGTAAATGGCATATCGTTTAGAAACAGTTCACTTGTGTTAAACAACACACCTGAAGTATTTATTTTTCTTACCCAACAGAAAATACATGTCTTCAAGAAAACGCTGCAGGCTTTGATCTATCCAATATCATCAACTACACCTCATAACTTTGAAGTTTGGACAGCTACAACTCCCACATATTGTTATGAATGTGAAGGCCTCCTTTGGGGCATAGCCAGACAAGGCATGAGGTGCACGGAATGTGGTGTCAAATGCCATGAGAAGTGCCAAGACCTCCTAAATGCTGACTGTTTGCAGAGTAAGTATTTCATGATGGCTGAAGTGTTGTATTAGTTCACATCTTTTGATTTTGTGTGTACACTCAGCTGTATCCTGAAATGCAGGACCAGATCACCCAAAATCAGTGAAGAAGTGTTGATGTTCATCAGTTGAGAAGCTAGCCAGAAACTTTATGGAATACCTGCTGTTAGTTTTGCTTTTGTCCATGAAACCTGTCAAATGTTGCTGGGCATTTACAAAGTAATGCTTGGTAACTTCAGTGAATTATTTACTTTCCACTGCCTATGCCAATATCCGGAGCAATTTATTACTTGACATAAACCCTCTTTGTTTTACTTAAGTCAAAACACAAAAAATGTCAAAGGAAATATTAAAAAAAATTCCTGCTACTTACTGTAGTCATATTGATGTCCTATATAATAGACAAAAATATGGAACAGTGAGTAGGCTCTTTGCACTTCGAAATATTAAACGCTATATGCATAAGGGGGAAAAAAAATTTAATCAGTAAGCCATTTGGCACTAAAATTAGGCAAAACAACCTTTTCTTTCCTTTTCCTTGCTGTTGCCCAGCTTGGTTCTGGCCACCTTGCATTCTCCTGAGAAACTATATCAGGTGTATTTAAATGATTCTTAAATTACAACACAGTTACTAGATGAGATTCTAAGCAATAGAAAATCAAGACCTGTAAATTTTCTGACATTCTGATTTTGGAATGGAATGGGCTTTCGTTATGCTGGAGGTATGCAACGCTGTTCACTGTTGATATGTTCCAGAGCTCTTACATGTAGGAAAACTACATAGATATTTCACTCAGTTCCTTCTTCTTCTCACTGTGTTCTCTGTGTGGGGAACTGCCACGAGGGGTGGATGCTCAAGGCTCGTGCTGTTCAGGAACTAATTAAAATTTCCCAGAGCAACTGACCCCATGGAGATTAAATTTGTGATGAATTTCTAAATCAGACTTCCTAACTGTGCTTAATTGTGATTCTGATCTGTGGTTGAAACTGGGTTGTTGTCTGCTGGTCCATATCACCAGCCCAGGAAAAAAAAAAACATAAAAATGGTTCAGAGCACCATGATGCCTTTGAGTTTTTACAGATATATATGAATGATAAGTCTGAGAATATGCAAAAAATAAATAGTGTTGGCAGTCATCTGTGGTATGAACAGTTTGAAAACATTGAACAACTGAGTCTTGAAACAGAAAGACCTCTAGAAGGCAAATTGCAGGTAAAATATTTAAGGGATTTAATGCCTAAGGGATCTCACTCTTCTCATTAGTATGCAAATGTTTCTGAGCCTTCTGTCATATTTTTTGCATCAGGTTAATTGTTCAGTGTTCATAGTATACTACTTTGAAGATGAGGTTCATGTTGTTTTCCATTGAAAAAATGAATTGACCAATTGGTTAAATCTCTATTTCTGAGAAAGCTGATGACACTAACAGTGTCATAAAGTGAAATGTAGCTATTTTTATCACAGTCATCCTTTCGCCCATCTCATAATCACTAAGATGTATTGGCCTCCAAACTTATGTGATTTTTTTTAATATATAATGATTGCTAATGTAGACTGTAGAAATGAATTAACATCTCGAGATCTTTAGGGTCAATATATAAACTTGTTCTAAATTAGATTTAGAAAACAAACAGTAACACTTTCATTAGATCTCTCATCTTCAATAAGATATCCCTTTCTAGTACTAGGGGCAATATTAAATTAGAATTGATTTAAATCATGTCGAGTTTGTATCAGTCCCTAGGGTGAAAGGAGCTTGTTAACTTCCTGTGCAATGTAGGTTACACTATTGTCTTAATTAGTTTGATCAATACTGCATGAAAAGAGTTGTTGATAGACAGCAGTAGTTAGTCAGCAACAGAGTAGGTAGTCAGCAACAGAGGATGTAAACATAGTTGCAATAAATAAGTGAGTGTAAAGAGAAAGAAATTTACTTAAAGGAAGTTGTATTTTAGTTTTATTTCAGTTTTATCTGTGCTTTCTCAAAAATCAGCGAGGTTTCTAACAGGAATATGTTATTGCCATCCAGATTGTGCCCATGGTTTATCATTCAGTTATGATGTTGCATTTCTACCTTTTAAGGAAGGGCAGAAAATAAGAGAAAATGAAAAAAAGTTCCCTCCTGCATCTTCTAAGAATGACCTGTCATGCTTTCATGCAGCTCATCAATCATCTCTTTTGTAATAAAATTACTAGGGAACTTTTTAACTGGTATTTTTTTTTCATGGTAGCACATAATTCTATTTCTACTTATTCCTGATTTTTCAGTCTGGAAAATCTTAATCACTAGAATTTTGGTCTTCCACATTCAAAAGGATTAGGTACTCTGACCAAGAGATTTTCAATATTTCTCAAGATTTAGTAGCCGTGGAAAACACCTTGAAGAAGCCATTTAATTCAGCCTTTTGGCAGTCTGGGATCACTGATATCTGGTATTTCAACCCTCACTTTTCCAATCTTGTAACATTATGCCTTCCCACTTTACATCTCTCTGTATATATAGATATCTGTTGCCCTCAGTGTGCTAAGAAACCTTCAGACACATTGAAAACTGTAGAAAACAAAGCGTGTAATATTTGAGCTGTAAGGCTTCACTGAAATCTTACACTGAAAGATGACCCTTTCCAGCTCTATAGAGTTGATAATTTCTTCTTCAGCTATTGCAAGCTGAATGCCTCAATAAAAACTCCTTCAAAGGAACATATTGGTGTTTGATGGTATTGTAAAGAAGGAACTCTGTGCTTCTTCAATGTTGAAATATCTGAATTATAACTGCATAGCAAATTCTTCAACATTATTTTGTTTTAATTTTACTATTCTTTTAAAGGGAAAAGTAATAACTTTAATCCTCCCAGGATTTGAGGGTGCCTAGTTGGATGATGTTTTCATGACTTCCTGGAAGACTGCTGCTAATGATGATTCTGACATTCAGTGCCACAAGCCTTTGAGTAGTGTTTAACAATTTGAGCCAAAATTCAGCAATACCTATAGCAAGTGGCACTGTGTCATTGATTATAAATTTTTTAGTATTTTTTATCTTGCTTTATATGTTAATCTCTACAAGAGTTGAAATAGACTGTTTAGCAGTGCAGGAATTTAAATTTTTGCTTCCTGCATTTGTAATACCCTTCTGATCATACAAGTCTGATGTTTCTTTCCTCACATCCAACCGCAAGATTGATATTTGGGGGTTTTTCAAGAGTATATTGTAGAGACGTTGAGAAACCTTTTCCTCTGACAGACAAAGAACATTTTAATCAGGCGAATTTCACTTTGTTTTTTAAAGGGCCTCTGACATCAGTTACAATTCTTAGAGAGAGAAATCTCTAGAGCACTTCTGAAAAGAACTTTGAATAAAATCTGCAACAACTTGGTCTCCTTAATTTTTTTTTTTTTTTTTAATTTAAACAAATAAACTTTGTAGTGGTTTTGATGTCCCAAACAGGCTACCTGAGTATTTCCTGCCTGACATGCCACCACAGGCTAACACAGTCTGGAAGCATTCTCACATAGATTACATCCCTTGATCTCTTCTACCATCCCTATATACTTACTGAAATTATCAGTAATGACCATTTTTCTGGAGAGGGGAACCTCTGTGTTCCATACCTGTGATATAATATTTTCTTTGGTGGTCTCTCTTTTCCAAAAAGTCTGTAAGTTTAATACCACCCAAGCACAGGTGTGGTGTCTAATGATTGAGTTTTGAGATCACACATTTGTGCCTTACTGCCCAGTTCTCATGTTGAGATGTATTCACAGTACTGATTGGCACTGAATAGTATTGATTTAATAAATATTTTTAGGTATAGCACATAACTCTGGTGGCAGCTGAATATTAACCCCTCATGTTAAACTAAATCAACTGATAATTTTACATATCGCAGAGAATATATATGGGGTATTGTTCAGGTGAAACAAAGATCCTCCTTCAAGTCTTGCTGTACCAAGAGTTGACTGGAGACCCTAGAGAGGAAAAAGAACAAAGTTCATTTTCAGTAACAATGGTGACCTTTTCTCTTATTTCAGGAGCAGCTGAGAAAAGTTCCAAACATGGTGCAGAAGACAAAACACAGAATATTATTAGTGCTATGAAGGAAAGAATGAAGATTAGAGAGAAAAATAGACCAGAGGTGTTTGAAGTGATCCAGGAAATGTTTAGTATTTCTAAAGAAGATTTTTTACAATATACAAAAGCGGCAAAACAAAGTGTTTTGGATGGAACATCCAAATGGTCAGCAAAAATAACTATCACAGGTAATTTTCTCTTGTTCTAAGAGCTCTTTCTTTCCTAGTCCTCTGGTTCAGGAGCAAGATTTTTTTATAAGTAGAGCTGGACTGTATGTTCAATGGCATACTTGGTGGTGCATCTACAAACAGTTGAATTTATATGATGCCACCTGCAAGAATTGAGTTTTAAGTTGCTAAAACTGCTTTATATTCTACTGCTCTAGGAAGGAAGATGAGTAAAAGTAATCTATCTCCTGTACCTCCTACCAATATCTCCTGTGTTAATGATGAGCTTTTTGCCATCAACTGCAGGAGTTACAGTTCACCAAACAGTAGGCTTTGAGTGACTAAAAAAACAATGAGCTTGCAATTCCAGATCCCATTGGTTTGAAACTTATTATCCATTCATGTTGCTTGACTTAAGGGTGTGTTCCATTTTAGTGATGCTGATGTTGTATAGTTCTGCTCACACTGAACGTATTCCAGATGGCTTCCAATTGCATTAGCCTGGTTGCTCATGAAAATTTCCAGGTCTTCTGACTTCAACACTTCAGTTTTTGAATTAAAACCTCAGCATGAATGGAGGCTGTTCTGAAGGTTGAGGGGTGGTGCGTGAAATTCAGAGGAATAATTATGGAATTTCGGGACTGCCACCAAGCACTAGGGACATATTTAATTCATATGCTTACTTTTAGTTCTACCTCTAAAGGATACTGAAGGCTGCCTTTTGTTCAGGCCAGTATAATACATACTACTTAATCACTGAAGACTTTTTCTAGGCTGTCCAATAATTTTACTGCATAAATAGGAAAGGGATACTTCCTTGCCTTTTAAAAGTTTCCCTGTGGATTTACAGTGAATGGGGAAAACAAAATGTTATTTCATTCCTAAGAGTGTTTTCAGAAATTGGATGTGTCAAAGAGTAGCAGAATTTTACTTCTTTCGCTGAAGTCAGCACATATGACTGACCCCACACTGAGAGCTGATCTGCTGAGCAAGGTGCCATTTTTAGGTAATCATTTTTCTGAGCACACCAAGGGAGCTTCATTATCCAAAATGATTGACATTAGAGAATGTTAACTAAATGTTAGCACTGAGATGATTTAAATAATATGTGCAAAGTAACAAAGCCAAGTGCTGCTGAATGGTAAGAGCCAGAGCAAGTGTTTTAGCTGCAGTTCTCTGGCTTTGGTAGGCTGCTCTTTGGCAGTTCTGCTTTCTCCTGAGATTTCCACTTTTATAAATGATGATGGAAAATCAAATTATATGTATTTATATTTGCCACTAAATGCATATCCATTAACTATACACCCACATTAACTGTCAGAAAGGATAGCAAATACATAAACAGTTGAGTATAATTGATCTGAACTGTCACTATCTCTGTGATAGCACAGAAAGTATTCTAAAAATCACAGTTCATCTCTTAGGAGAACAAATGACAAATGATAGCCATGGTTTTCATGTTTAGTTCCGTAATCCACAGGGCATATTTTTTAATAGTTTTGAAGGTTTTAATTTGGAAACTTTAGTTTGGATCTTTGGAGAAATTTTGGAAACTTTATTTATTGGGGGGCAGGGAACTTTAGGGAACTACCAGGCTTAAGAAAAGTTATACAGCATTATATTCCTTGCCATTCTGATTAAACCAAAGTTTGAGAAAAGTATTTGAGTTATTTGTGAAAAGTATAAAAAAGTTTGGTGCTCAGTAGTGAATCTTTGTATTTATTACTCTATTAAACTGTATTTTAAAATCTGATACAGTCCAGAAGGGTAGTTAGACAAACGCTGTCAGTCTCTAGAGTTACAGACATCAGGAAAATAATCCATAAACCTTTCCTTCAGGAGCCCTCACTTTGAGGGCTTTGTTTCCTGCTGCTGTTGTCCTTCTCATTTCCTTCTTGGCAATAAAGGTTATGAGGGCTAAAGCACATTTCTCTCCTTTTGTCGCAGTTCTTTGTGCTCAGGGCTTACAGGCTAAGGACAAAACTGGTTCAAGTGACCCCTATGTTACTGTGCAAGTTGGCAAAAACAAGCGAAGAACAAAAACTATTTTTGGAAACTTGAATCCAGTATGGGATGAAAAATTCTATTTGTAAGTATAGAAAATACTGTTGATACTGATTTTTTTAACCTACATTTAGGTAATAGAACTCTACCAAATGAAAGATTGGCTTAATTTGAAAATATGTTTTGTCTGTACTATATGTATTCATAGCATTACAAAATTGGCAATTCTGAATGGAGAGAGCATCAAAGTTTATTGTGGCTTTATCTTATAATGACCACGCAGCTTATAATTAAGTCTTTTTGGGGATCTGTTGGTGGGGTCTAAGTATTCTAATCTTTAAGGGAACTTAAGTAACAGTTTTCATACTTCAACCTTACATACCAAGTATTGTCAGTAGAAATGCCTTCCTATGTGCCAGATATTGGCCATGCAAGGGAAATGTGTGTATTTGACATTGTGATTCTCCGAGGTGTAACTGGGGAATTTGGTAGTAACTGGTGTGCTCCAGGCTCTGGGTTGGTGTGTTTGTAATGTCCATAATTTCAGGAGACTGAGTATTGTCTGAAAGTCTGATGTGGAGAGTATGGTATGATGGCATTGTTTAGTTTATTCTCATATTCCTTTCCTCCTATAAAGAGGGTATAAGTTTTCACTATTCCTATCTACAAAAACTGTGGAAACAACGTCTGTGAGGGTTCAGGCATTTGAAATAGAGCCCTGTTTTCTTCAAGAGGCTGCAATGTCATAACATGACAGGTTACCTTCTTATTATCTAGCACTTCCCTGGTTTTTGACCAAAATCTGCTACTTTATTGAGGAGAACATTGTTGTTTCAGTAGTGGGTTTGAAAGAATTTTGGTCCAAGATGCTGCTTCTGTTTGTCTGGAAAAGGTACTAGGGAATTATTACTGTATTCAACAATGTATGCCCATTCCTTTCACAGTTTCAGACACTTGTATTAGAAATTAATAGTTAATTCAGAGAAAACAGACACCTAGAAACTTTTTACTAGCTTCCTCTATACAGAAGTGTTTTCTTCTTGAGTTAGTTGTGTTACTCTGGTAACAGTTGAAGTGTCATACCTCACTGAATGACTTTGAGTGACCAGAAGTAGGAGATTAATTACTTTCTTGCATTTAATTATAGGAGCCCCATAGTGTCAAAAATGGGATGAGCAATTCAGCAAATTTGGTAGGAAGTTTTGAATGTATTTTCTCAAAGGTGTGAGCAGGGCTACAATAAAATCCTTGAAAAATTGAAAATATTCTGTATTTTTTTTCTCCCAGCACTAAGTATTACTATCATCTGCTGCCCTAGCAATAACCCCCTTCCGCCAGACCTTACTATAGCGTGAAACTCCTGAGTAACTGCTTTGAACTGAATGCATTTTCCAACGTTTTTATAGCATTTGTGCTTTCTAAAATGATCTCCCTGACTTATTTAATGCTTTGGATTTCAACTTAAAGTATATGAGAATTTCTAAATTGTAAATAAACTTAAAATGTTTAACCAGAAGATTAAATCTAAAGTAAATCACTATAACTAATTGAACCAGGAAAAATTTAAATTAGGCTCTATTAGTGATATTTGATATTCCTGTTTAAAATCTAATATTAATCATCGTTATAACTTCTAAATGAAGTGCAGAAATAAGATGTCTCAAAAATCTTACAATCTTATACTTAGTATACAAAAACATGCATTTAAATCTTCCCATCTGTTTCAAAACAAGGACTTGGAAAAAACATTGGCTCCCCACTGTGCATTTGTTCTGTCATAGCAAATGGAGTGAGGGCAGTGCTCTAGTTCTTAGAACCACAGGTAACCCAGATATGATTGTATGGTAACAGTGAGGGAATGTTTCTAACAAAATACAGTCTGACCCTCTGCTGAATGGCCGTGGCATGGTGGCGTAGATTGTAACAGGGGACCTCATAAAGCATAACTAAAATAGGGCTTTTTGGTGTATGAGGTAAAGAAGTAATTAGGCCAGCAGATGTTCATTTAATGAATGTACTATAGGTGCTGAGGGCTTTGATCCTTTCTCCTGGTGTTATTAGAAATGAGATAACAGAGAAGCTCTGGGGTGTTTTTTCAATAAAAATCAGTGGTAGGAGAGTTTTTTCCCAATGCTAGAGCAAAGGAAGAGTCCTGCAGCTGTCACCTTCTCTTTCTGGTTTAGTGTGGCATCTGATACAGGAAAACGGACTGCATTTTCATTTTTTTAGTTACAAAAATAGATATTTTGGCTGTATCATTTTCAGCTTTGTAGAAACCTTTAGATTGATACACTATAATAACTATGTTCAACAGTTGATTACTGAAATATAGAAATCTGTTTTTTTTCTGATAGTGTTGTCTAGGCAAGCACACATCTTCAAATTGCTGTGCTGACTTTGCAGGTACCACATTTCCTCTGACCACTCATAAAAACCTCAGATAAAATTATATAATACAGAAGTATTTTAAATAACTGGTTGATTATTTTACATTTTTTATCCTTCCTATTTTGGCTATCACTAAGACAGCATAAGGGCTCTGATGAATACCTTCACTGGATATATATTGCTGCCTTAAGTGCAAGAAAACATTTGCTCAAACTGATTTCAGTCATCCAGCTGTGAATGTTTTTCCTTAGAATTACTTTAAAGCGTAGTACTCGCACATTATTTATTCTGAAATAAATGATTAGTGGATTCATTTAAAGCAATATTTACGACCAGTGGCCAAGAGGACTTCACCAAAGTCCCTTTGTTACTGTTATTTTATACATTCTTGATCAGCTGAACTGACTGGTAAAAAATAGGGTCTTCACTGTACCTGAAGATAACATGATTGGTTAGCTGCTTCAATGGTGCTCCAGTTTCCAGTGATATCTAAGCACAGTTTTGCCATAATTGTTGAAATAAGGATTGCCTCATAAGCATGAGTATGTAACAGAGAATTATAATATATAAAACCAATTGAGTAATAAAATCCACACATTGATTTATTAGATTCATGCATTCTAAAAATTCTTCAATAATCAGCCAAGTTTCTGAGACATTCCGCTAATTAAAATAACTGTATCTCACAGCCTCAGCCCAAATCAAGAGAGAAGAACACCTTTAAGAAACAATTCCAATGATAAGTTGTTTGTTCAGTGGCAATGTTTTTCAGTTCACAGTACAGCATGCATGGTCTGAGTCTTTTTTCCAAACTGCTGTCAATCCAGATTAATTTTGTCCAACTCTCTTTTTGTTATGACAGAGTAGAATAATGCAAGAAAAAGCATAATTAGTTTCATTCTACTTTATCAGAAAGCATGGCCTGTGACAACATTGCTAAAGAATTGGGACTGTCCAGACTTGAGAAGAGACAAGTAGTGGAGGTAAGGATGTCTTTAAACACATCCTTTCTCCTGCAAAGAGGAAAGGAATAATCTATTTTTCCATGCTTACTGTTATAGTAGAACAAGAAGTAATAGCCACAAATTCCATTTAGAGAGGTTTAAAATCAGACTTCAGAAAAAGTTTGCCAACTGTGGGGCTAATAAAGTTCCGGAAGAGATTTCCTGACGGACCATGGAAATGTGTCTGAGCACCTAAGAACAAAGTGGACAGACTTCTCATAGCAATGGTATGGATCTGCTTCTGGTTTGCAGTAATGGCAATATTAATAAACATGAGGGTAATAGTAGCAATAAATGGTTTCTTCAATTTACTGAAGGTAGCACAGTATCACTTAGTTGTCATTTTAACACTGGGTGCTGATCTCTTAGAGGAGATGTACAATCAGGTCACGCCAGTGCATTTAGTATTAAATTTACATTGGGGTACTATTGTAAAGATACTTTATTATTACAATTTTATTACTCTAGCCATTAGAATAAGCTGGAGTTCTGTGACCATTATTTCATGTCTGTGTGGCATTCTGGAAATGCAGAAGTAATATAGTGTCACCAGATTGTTGGTAAATTATTAAAACTGTCTCTTCTGTCTTGCATCTGTGAATGTACTGCAACTTTTCTAGTCTTCAGAAGCATCAGTACCTTCATTCTCCGTGTGCTCGAGAACAATTCATTTCTCATCTTCCATTATCACACTTCTGTGAATGCTTTCACTGAGCATATAAAGTAGAGTGGCTAGAAGAGGAACGCTGAAAATAGCACATGTTGTCTAGCCTTTAATTCCCTGGGCTGATTTTTCTGGAGTAAACAGAAGCAGGAATTCCACCTAGAGCTTCTGCACAGATGTAACCAGTGACTAAAGCAGAACATGCATGGCATTACATAGGGCTGTTTCTGTGAGTCTGGGCAGGTAAGTAGAATCATTCAGAGACAGTTCTGTTAACTTTAGCAGTGAATCTCCCTGCAGTCACACTGCCACAGGGCAGGCCAGGAGAAACACTTGTACAAACACTCTTCAGTTTTTGAATCACAAATCCATGCTATTTTTGTGGTCTTGCACAGGAACATTACAAACACAGCAGAACTGACTCTGTGCTAAAGTTTCAACACAAAGATGAACATGAGTTAACACATTGGTTGTGCCAGGTTTCACCAACCTAAGATTAAAAGAGAAAAGGATTTTGAGGACAACTTGAGGATATCAGGGAATAGTACAGTCATCCTGACCATCTGAATAAATATTTCTTAATCAGCTAAGTGTATTATCAGAGGGAAATTCGTGTTGTCTCAGGAGAATAAAAATATGGTGTTTATGCTGAAGTACACAATGACTTGTCATATGCCACATCTGCCAGAGAATTTAAGCAGGAATAGGATTTGTATTAAAAGCACAGGTATGGTGATGAGGGTCACATAAATACCTCACCAGGGACACACCTCCCAATGTCGCTATAGAAATCCCTCGTCAAATATTTCTGTTGGGTACACAGCTAAATGCAATTCCGGACTCTAGTGATGTTAAGCAGTAACTCAGAGCTACATTTAAAAAAAATTAAATGGTTTCTGTGTTTAGCCTAGTTCCTTAAGGCAGCAATGTTTATTTGATCCATCTGTATCTTCCTATATTTTGTATGTCCTTGCCAATAGCTTTTGAATTTTGCAAACAGTCAGAGAAATTTCACAGATTGCCTAATAGTATGTCTGTCATGTTCTATGAAAATATGTGGTCAGAGAAACAAGAGATCCTAACAGTGTCCTCAGTATGAGCTTTCCCCATAACAAGCACCAGGAGTTCACATGAAGTGGTAATTTATGAAAACCCCAGCTATGGGAGAAGATTCAGAAGGCGATTGTGGTTTGTTGGGTGTCAGGGAAGCCAGTCATAAGACAAAAGGAAACTGCTCTTTATTAGTTTTCCTAATCACAGAACAGTGTGCATTTTAATTACCAGAATTATCTGCAAAGTTACTATCTGGTGTACAGACAGAAACAAGGTTTTCTGTGGTAATGAATGATGTCACAGTGTGGCAGAGTAAAAGCTGTGCATGCCATTTTTAGTGTCCGATTGGCCTTGACAGTAATAATACCATTTACAGCACTTTATTCTTCCAAAGCCCATTACCACCACTAATTAATTCTTAGAATACCCCTGAGGGGTGCTGGTTGGAAGATAAGTTGGAGTATTATTGTTTTAACAATGGAAATAGAGACAGATCACTGAGCAGTGATAGTGCTTAGAATAGAATTCAAGTAAAAACTCTTAGTCAAGTGTCAAACTAAGACCCTGCTGAAGATGAAAATTTGCTGTTACACTTTAAAGCCTTATTTAAAGATAAAAAAATATATGTAATATATCAAATATTAGTGAATGGATATTAAAAAACATATTTAATATGAATGCACAAGTATGGCATGGATTTAACTGATGCCAGCTCTGTACTAGTCAAATGTCAGCAGGAAGTTTTTCACTAATGTAAACCTCTGCAGGCAGTGTTGGGATGTTCCAATCAAGTCATCAAAAGCCATCACTGATGGATAGGAAACAGTCCTCATTGTGCCTTGTAGGAATAAGCAGTAATAGAGTTCTGTTTCCATTTCTGTGCAAATACATGCAGGATGCAGCTGGGAGTAAAAAATTTTTATCCACTGTGTACTGTGCAGATTGCAAGTGAGGCCACCTCATTCCCTCATACATCCAGCAGTTTCTCAAATCCACTCAACCCAGGAGGGATTAGTAAGCCACTTAAATTTGCAAGAAATTTTTTAGAACATGGCAGGGTCCCTACTCTTTCTCCTTACCAGGGAACAGGTTGTTTATGCTTTGACATTTGATACAGTTCAGCAAGTGCGTGGAAATTGAGTCAATGAATTAGACAGCACTACAAAGTAATATAGTTTATATGTCACTCATATTTTGTGCTTTATTTTTGTTTTTCCAGTGAATGTCATAACTCTACAGATAGAATAAAAGTGAGAGTATGGGATGAAGATGATGATATCAAATCTAGAGTAAAACAGCATTTCAAAAAGGAATCAGATGACTTCCTTGGGCAAACAATCATTGAAGTAAGAACACTGAGTGGAGAAATGGATGTGTGGTATAATTTAGGTATGATTCTTACTGATTTTTTAAGACAAATTTAAGTAGAATCTTACTGTCTTTAACTTTCTTGAGTTCAAAATATTTAGCTTTGGTACCAGTATATGACTTTTAAAATACACTAAAAATTACAGGTTGGTTTGAAAATGAACCCCCAATCCCTGTCCCCCTGTGCCACTGGCAGGGAAGAGGTAGCAAAAATCAGGAGTGAAGTAAACCCATGAAGAAGGAAGGGGGTGAGGGAAAGGTGTGCTCTAAGGTTTGGGTTTATTTTTCATTATCCTAATCTGATTTTACTGGTAACAAATTTATCTTCCCCCAAGTCAAGTCTGGTTTTGGCCGTGGAAGTAACTGGTGAGTCATCTCTCCACTGTCCTTCTCTTGACCCATGAGCCTTTCATTACATTTTCTATGGCCTGTCCAGCAGAGGAAGGGAAGTGACAGAGCAGCTTTGGTGGGCACCTGCTGGAATCAACCCATCACACTCAGACAGAGTAGTCCAGGTTGTTGCTAAAGTCTTCATAACTAAAGGAAAATAATAATAATTAGTACAGATATCAGGTAGAAAATTAAAGTTATTTCAGTTGAAAAGGGGAAAGCAGTAAGTAAATTACTATGCAGCCTTGTTTGAATATGGGAGATGAAATAAAGATTCTTTACTTCATAGTTAGATATTCTATTTCATGGCCTGAACCATGTGTGAGGTACCCAAAAACATTCTTGTTTTCAACAGCAGGACTCCCTGGCGTCAAAAACATTAAACTAGAATCATTTATGAAAGCTTTTCATATGACATACATGTGTTCTTGGTAGTTACTAGTGTATTATTTTTCTACTCTTCAGAAAAGCGAACAGATAAGTCGGCTGTCTCTGGTGCCATTAGACTGAAAATCAATGTTGAAATTGAAGGAGAGGAGAAAGTTGCTCCCTATCATGTGCAGTACACCTGTCTACATGAGGTATGTTGGAGAAGTTACAGTATAGAAGTTACTATTCAGTTGTTGCATGGATAAGGAAAAAAGGCTACAGAACATTAGAACACTGAAACAAATAACTGCTGCTGTACTTCAGGACAAATTTATTTTAGATTTCCCATTCTGTGTTGCTGATGAAATCCCAGGTTCAGATACAAAGGCAGAATAACATAAGACCAACAGATCGTTCCTGCCAGGGTGTGTTAGAAAAAGAGGTTGAGCCAGATAAACTCTCCCTCTGCTGTTTTTTGATTTAGCACTTTGATGATCCATCCATACATGATTGCTAACATCAGGAATATACAAACATTTCTGTTTGTTACAGAAATATACTGCAAAGGATTTCTTTTCTTTTACAGTAATTCATACTTTGGAGAGTGAGAAAAAGGAGAAGCACAGACAACATAAAACTTGATTTTCCTTTCATCTAGTTTGTTTTTGTCAACATTAAAAAACAATCATCACTGATAAATCGGTGTGTTTTCTGAGAGATTTTCTTTGTAATCGATTACTCTTCCTTCAGATAGTGATCCATGTAGAAATTCTACTCTGAAAATACAAGTAGTTTCTGAAAGCTGATGGCTAATATAAGGCTGAAAGTTCACCACTAGCAGGTAGCCACAAAATCGCATTGTTCACCATTTGTAAAATTGGGTATTTAGGGCATTTGTGCTGATAGATTTTGATCTGAAATTGCAAATGTTGCACCTATGAAGTAAATGACAACATTCAAATGCTTTAAGATAATCCAAGAGACAGTTATGGACTAATTAGCAAAACCAAGTATTTTGAAGTTTGGGGGTTTTATTCAATCACTGAAAATAGGAAATAAAATCTGCTGTTTAGTTTGTGGGTACATAGGGAGCTAGGCCATCTGAGAAGCATTCTATGCCATGAATGTCAAACCCTAGCTTTGCTCCCAAGATTACTAAACCTAAACTTTATTGCACACTTTGCACAACTTGAGAGGCACCTGCAGGATTTCTGTTAGCTCCCTGGAACTTAAGGACTTAAATAATGAATTTGAAATTTATTGGTCGCAGATCCAATTAAAATTGAAACACTCTGTAATAAGTATTACAACATCACAATTTCATTCATTAACAAGGGCATATAAAAGAAAGTCTCTGCACTATTTTCTGTTGCAGTCTTTCTGTGCCAGTTAACTGACAGGACTTTATATCAAGGAGATAGTGTGCTGAATCACAAGTCTGCTGACTAGTTTGAGCCAGTCTTCAGAAAAATAAACAATTAAAAAATGGACTAACAATTAATATATTGATAACTATATGTAGGATATATTTTCAGAATGCTACTTAAAAGCCAAAATTTCCTATTTGAAACATTTCTTACCTTTAGAATCTCTTCCATTACTTGACGGAAGTGAAATCCAATGGTGTGGTGAAAATCCCCGAAGTGAAAGGCGACGAGGCCTGGAAGGTGTACTTCGATGATGCTGCACAGGAAATTGTGGATGAATTTGCAATGCGCTATGGAATTGAATATATTTATCAAGCTATGACGTAAGTGTTATCCTTGCTGGCTTTCTGCTTTGCTGTCAACACCATGTTTGAGGGAAGTGACAAATTTCAAGCCTTCATTATTTCATTTGCCATTTCTCTTCCATTCCTGACTTAAAATTCTTGTTATCATTTTTGTCCATCTGATTCTACTTGAAGTGCTTCTCATCTGCAGCCAAATTAAGATACAAGCATTTTATAAGCTGTTACTGTTATTACTGCTACTGCATTCCTTAATCCTTATGATACTGATATGTAGCAAGGTTCAGAAAGACTTCCAGTGTTCCAGATGTGACTGGGATGGTAGAACAGGGTTTCACAAGCTCTGTACTCTTTTCTAGGACTACGGAAATTATGGAACAGCAGTGGCTATAGTGAGCTTCTATAGTATATGTAAATAATTTGTAGAAGTCATTTTTAACAGTATTTAGACCTATTACTACACTGTCCATTCTGAAGTAGCTGTCTGAACACCTTAGAGCACAGCACCATATAGCTCAGGGGCCTGGAGACATGAGATCTGTCATGTATTCTCAATCTATCCAGCAAAAAGTTTTCTGGTGAAAAGGGCTATATTCTGCTGGAGCTGTAGAAAAGCAGGGGACTCCAAATGAGTCCTCTAAATAAAAAAATGCAGACTTTTGTCTTATAGAAACCCAATATTATGGAATTTTTAATCAGAACATCTCTCATTTTTTTGCATCTCTTTACCTCCTAAAAAGAAAAGTCTTATTGTAAGTATGAAGGTACATAAAAATGGGAAGTTTTCTTTATATTGCTGGATATAATGACACCACCTGCTATTGCAATGAGCTTGTCTTTCACTTTATATAGCTGTCTGTGAATTATTGTATTGTTCATCTAATAGAAGGGTAGAGGATTTATTTTGTAATATACACATTTTTAATGATCCTTCAAGGAATTTACATGGTGTTCTACAGAATAATTAGTGTAACTTGAGAGTTCCTCTGTTGTATACCTAAACTACGTATGGAGGAATTAATGTGTTGGCTTTCAAGAATATTTGTGTTTTCATGTTTAGTTTCTCTTTTAGCCCTGTGTGATTATGTCATTTATTGACTTAACCTGGTATTGTAGTTTTATAAGTTGATTTAAAATGCTATTGCATATTTATCAAAAAGTTAGTTATAGAGTTGTTCGTGCTGTGTGTATCAAAATGAATTCAGAATTTTGACCAGAAATGAATTCTTAAGAGCTATTAATGCCAAAGGAGGGCTGTTATTAGTGATTTGCTTAAGAAATAAAGGGCTTATTTAACGCTAGGTTTCTCTTAACTGTAGACCCCATACAGCATAGCTGTATTTTTGACAGACAACCTTACCTGTAAAATTATTTTGAAGTTTGTTTTTCTTCATCTCTTGATGTATTCAAGTACTACAAAGTTTTCAAGAAAAAGTTTGAAACTGGTTTTAGAAATTCAGATGTTGTCAAAGTCAGCATTGCAAAAACAGCAATATAACTGATGTGAGTATATAAAATATTTTTTACTTAAAAGTGGCAGAAATTGATAGGTTATATTTTTTTATAAAGAAGATGCTTTATTTTTATCTCAGTAAATAGCATAATGTACAGATATTCATGAAAAGGAAGTAACATGGAGCTGGGCAAGTACTCCAACACTTTTTTCAGGAGTCCTTACTCAAAAATTCTGACCAAGCCACTTTAAGTTTAAATGACCTATTTTGCCTTGTCCTCTTTTTGTTCTTGCTTTCTTCTATACCTTTTCCCCCAAATTTCCTTGATGTTGATGACTGCAAATCAAGTATCTTAAGGCAGATGAAATAAGAAAGTGAATTCAATATTGGTAGTCACAAGAAATAAAAGCTAAGATTTCATTGTCCCCATACCCACATCCTTTTGTATTTTAAAATGTTAGATGTCAATAATGAGCACTGCCTGTTTGAAGGGAAGGCCCCAGCCTGTTTAAGTTAGGAATAAAATCAGTGATGAATGCAATCTCAAGCAATACTTGGAGAAGAATATATATTCCTGTACACTGTTGTGCTGATTCATCTGCAGACACGTCTCAGAGCATTCAGACTTTGGGGAGAAGAGCAGTGAAGACTCTTAAGTCTATTTGTCATGAGGGATTTTCTTTTGGACTGTTATCTGTTGGTTTTATTTCTTTTTATGAAATTACCTTTTTCTTCTGGAACAATTTTAGTGCCTGGAAGAAAATGTACAGCTTCTTGATTTGGGAAATAGAATTATCAGATTGCATTTAGTAACAAAGGTCTCATACTAAAGCAATTTTCTACTGTACGACAGAGAGAGAATTTGAATGTAATCACTTTGCCCAGAGGAATATTGTGTAAGCAGTTTTTGCTTGAGAATCTAGTTGCACAGTACTTCTACTGCATGTCTCATTATAATATTGCAAATTAAAATGTTTGTGTTTGTAAATGCAAAACTGACTATGCTTTAATACTCCATGATCCAGACCCCAGAGTGCAGCTGCACTTCATCAGGCTACGTGAGTTTCAAGGTTCTGCTAATGAGGTGCTCATTTTGCCCGAATGTAATTTTTAGTGTTCGTATTTGTTTTAAGGTTAGCTATTATATAAAGTTCTAATGCCCACTTAGTGATAAGCAGTTTTGACCCTTTTTAAGTATGGATAGATGGTATATGCTGGAGTAGGAACATATGCCTTTCTGCATTTCTACACAACATAAACCTGATTAAGTTCCCTAAAGTACCACTGTTGAAATGTTTTGGCCTCCTCTTTCAATACAGCAATAAACAATCCTACTTGTCTATCATTTCTGGTTTATGATGGTGGCTTTGTCACCTATGATCCCCTTAAAAAACCCTGAAGATTTCTTTCTAGCTCTCAATATTTATTTAAATCTATTCCTTTAGAGCACAGAAATAATATTTCAAAAATACAGTCTTGATTTTCTAAATACGGTGAATATACTCATACTGGAATTTGGGTATCAGCCCAGAAGATATCACACAGGTGCTTCCCTGTCTGCTCTAGTCATTGTCCCCAGCGAGACGAGACCTTTCTCACTAAACTTAGAAAGAGAATGAATTCAGGTGTGATTGCACCTCTTGCTGGAGATAGAAGCATGCAAGTTTTTATGAGATAAATGTAGACATTTTTCCCTAAAGATGCTGACTTTTAGGCTGTCTTACTCTCAAGATACAGATTACAATTGCACAGTTCCTGAGCAAGGAATTCTGCTTTAAGTTACCAGATGTGGAATTCATGTGAATAGAAAAACAACTATCAACCCAAACCAAAATACAACAAAAAGACTGCTTCTGTTGCAGTAATTGCAGCTCTTTGAAGTCTTGACTGAATAGGTTATATAATCCACTCTTCTTTCTTATGATTATTTTATTCTTCCACCCCTCATGGAGTCCATATTAGGAAAAGAAAAGCAAGACAATTACAGCTGTTCTTACATGGTTCAGATAAGAATTTTTTTTTTTTTTTTTTTATGATGGGTAGCAGCCAGATAGACACTGTTAGCCACATGAATGGTACGTGTGACTCCCAGAAGTACAAGCATAGATATGTGAGACAATAGGGAATAAAATAGGTATCATAGAAAACAGGAAGAAAATGTAGAAAAACAGCACAGTGATCCAGCTGGCCTTTATTTTGATGACTGTTGTGACTGATGGCAATTTATGTTGTAAATTCAACATCTAGAAGGAATCATACTGGAACTTTATTTACCTACATATATTAAGCCACCACTCTGCCATCAAGAAACAGTAACTTTTTTTCTCTCATTCATCTTTCAACATTTTTTTTTCTCTTTAGAAGGCAAAAATCTGAGCATGTATTAAAAGTGTTTGACGAGACACTGAAGTTACACATAATATCATCAACCTGAATTTACCATGTTGTAGAGTCAAGTGCAATAAAAGCTCTATTAAGATCTTTGCTTCTTACTGGCAAGAGTCACCACAGGTAGAAGCTAATGATTCTCAATCAGCAACATAGCTCTCATTCCAGCAGGTTAATGGGCTGAATGTCATCTTGTTCTCCTGCTAGTTTTCAATTAATGTGGCAGCACTGCAAAAAGCACACAAATTGCCCATTAAACTAATTTTTTATTGATAGCATTTGCTTACTGATGAGTACAGCACATCAATTAGACTTCTTTCTTCACTAATTCATGCTAGCAGAAATATTGGAAGAATCCCAGGCACTGCCTGTTGGTCAGGAAATTGCATAGTAAGGCAGTTGGAGCAAGCAGGCCTGATTTCAGACACTGCTGTAGCTTAAGCAGTGCAACATTGCTCTAAAACGTGAGACATAGCAATGGGTGCTGTGCCATCATGTGCCCACTAGAAATTGTTAATAACTCATGCTATTGGCTCCTGTTTTCAAAGACCTGCAAAAACAAAGATGGATTTACTTTGATTTATTCATTTTAGCAAGCAGAAGGAAGCCGAGGAGCTTGCAGGTCGCTGATGACCTGAGTTATCAGGACTCTCAGAATCATGACCCATATTGTGTACCTAATTGGTTCTGTGAACATTAGAGATTTTAATTAAACAATGGAAAGAAACAAAAATCTGTCACAGATGCTTGATCGTAATTTTCACTAACCACAATACAAGTGAAACAGTGCAGTGATACAATAAGGGCAGAAATTATACCAATAGGTTTAAATTTTCCTTGTGAAAAATTGGTACAATTTGGGTCTGTTTTCAAGATAAGAACTCGGTAGAGATCATGGGTAGCTCATTGTGAAATGGTCAGAAGAATCTACAGGAGACACCTTAAATGTTGACCCAGGCAATTTTTCTGTTCTCTGTCATGTTCTCTGAAGGCAGCTGAGACAATCTCAATGATTTCTCTGCTGCTCACCCCTCCTTTTACCTGCCTCCTCCCTCAGCAGTGTATGTTTCAGGTATGACTCTAAGGCCAGTGGGATTATTAGTGGCTTTTTATCTCCGGATTGATGTTATTCATGCACTAAGGACCTTTAGGTCCACTAAAAGATCTTTGGAAATCAAAGGTCATCAGTAAAAGTATTAATTATTTTGTTGTCAGTTTTTGAAAACTGGTTCTGATCATCCCTACGTATATTTCTCAAACTTATTCTTAGGTAAGGAGATATTTCTATTAGCTTTTTAAAGGTTTCCTTTATTGGTGAGAACCACCTGACATCACTATTGTATTTTATTACAAAGGAAAGTATTATTCTTCTACTTGACAGAAAATATGTGAAAATGAAACATTTTCTAAGGGTTAGAGAACTGTGTCGTTCTTCTGTTGAATTCACATTGCAGTATTCAAAAGTACTTCTTGAAAATGCTGGTGGTGAATTAAAGGTTTGGTAACACTATTCCATGAGCACATAGCTGGGAATGCTGGATTCTAGTCCTGGCCCATGTGATTGGTTTGCTGTGTAGTTTTTAGCAGTTTCTCTCAGTTATGTAAAATGCAGATAATAGCACTTAATGATTGCCCTTACAGGAAAATAATCTTGAATGATGTCTTGAAAGATGATTTGGGCAGTGACAACATTTAAGTACTTGGCTTAAGTTCAGCAGGAGAGTTCAATTGTACCTTGTGTTAATTTTTTTCTTGGAAGGGCATTAGTGCCCAGGTGGTTCAGGCCCAGCACACTGCTCTGCCTTATGCTCCTGAGGGGGAACAGGAGAGAGGATCCAGAGACTCCAGCTAAGAGGAGCATGTGGCCAAATCAGGACATTCAGTCATACGGAGACTGATTGGAGTTTCTTAATCCTCTTCTGTTTGACTTTACACCCATTTTCAACACCATATTTTCCTAATCCCCCTCATTCTCTTTCTTATTTGTGTACATTTAGTTTTTATCCCTTTATTTCCTTCTTAGTCCTGCCTAACTATGAATCTTGAAATTAGGAATTTATGTTTGCAATGATGATTTTCACTCTCCTCATGTGTCAGGTCTTTCATTCATTTGTATCTCTCACATTTTGTTGTGTTATAAGCTCTTTGTATGCTGCCAGCAGGCACCTCCTGTTTCGTTAAACAAGTAAACAGTACTGCTACATTGCACCTCTGGTTTTGGCTGCTTTGGATTTAACAGACTGATTACCCAAATTTTACTAGCTTGGGTTGAAGTGGAGCAGTTTCAGTTATGGCCTAATTCAAATCAAGGTGAACCCAGAAGCTGCTTGATGGCCTCACCTTTGATTAATAAGTAGCCTAAAATAAAAGCCACAATGCTGGTTTGAGTAATTTTGTTGGCAACAATTAAATCTTTTTCCACTATAGATGCCTGGGACTTTCTATGATGATGTTTATTTTTAGTGTTTCTTTAATATAATGAATGTTTTGCTTAATAGCAATTAAAATAGTTAAGTCATGGTTTTGTGTTTAGGATTAGCAGTGTAGGAACTGAATATGATGTGGCCAGTTTGAAAATACCATTGTGCAACAAGTGGCAGTTATATCAAATGTCTGAATTTTCCATGAGGTAGCTTGAAAGTTATATCATTGGAGTTAAAAAGAAATTTTAATGGGAGAAGAAGCAGATTCCTTGCCATCTTTGATAACTGTTGCTTTGTTTGAATTGCAGGCACTTTTCCTGTCTCTCTTCTAAATACATGTGCCCTGGTGTTCCAGCAGTTATGAGTACATTATTGGCCAATATAAATGCTTTCTATGCTCATACAACAGCAGCAACTAATGTATCTGCTTCAGATCGCTTTGCTGCTACTAACTTTGGGGTAAGCAGATTTCCTTTTTTATTAGAGTTCTAGTCCTAATTTTTTTTTCTAGTATATTCCACATTAACTTCTACATTCAAAAAAATTTCATTAATTGCCTTTGACACAATTCCAATCCAATTCATAGTTCAACAGATGGATGGAAAAAGAGTAGTAGGCATCACTAATAGAGATTTGGAGCTCTTTTTTCAAACAATTGACTTATAGGCGAAGTATTAGATTATTCTTCTCTCATGGGTCAAAAGGCATTTTTTAGTGAATAGCTGCACATCATTCATCTAAAAGAACATCACAAATTCAAGTCCTCAGGCTAAGCTGGGAATGATTTGGCCGACTGAATATTTCAGTACAGATTTATAACATGACAAAAAAGTTCTCTTTTGATTGATCCCTTTGTGCCAAATTAGTGGCGTTTGGTGTAGGTTAGAACTCCGCTGATGAGAGACAGTGCACAAAGACTCTATTTTCAAATTACTGATCATCACATTTGAAGGATGGTGCAGATACAATCAGTGCATCCTGAGAGCCATCTTGCTATCATCTCCTGCTTCTTCCAGAAGTCTTCTGCTTTCATATGGGCAGAGAAGATTTTGCAGTTTTGTGCAGTAGACTATGGAATATTTTCTGACACGGTAATTAGAAACTCTCACTAGTATTACTTGAGAATGGCAAAACTCAGCTGGAAATCTCACAGCAAAATGCTTTCACTGCTTCATCTATCAAGATAACAAGTTAATCTTCACATTTGAAAGGAAAAAATATAATTGCATAGTATTACTATTACTTAACTTATTCCTACAAAAGCCACTGTTTCAGAAGTATCATTTTCAATCATACTTTTGCACCAAATTCTGTTGCAAATAAGCATCATTTCTTACTTCTTAAAGGGAGGGGGAGGTGCTTTCTTCAAGAGTTTAATCAACTGCAAGGCAAATATAAGACAGGAAAATGTTGTATTGCAAAATCTTTGTGGCTTCACTAATGTATTGCACAGCTGCACAGTGTTTAATGCGTACCAGGTAAATCACAATATAGGATAGAAAGGAAAAATAAAGTGAAAGAAGATGCATTGCCTGTCCTTAAAACACAGGTATTTCAAACCATCACTTGTATATGAAATAATGGAAAAACAATTTGATCTTCAAGTAAGAGTGGAAAGAAGCACTCTAAAACCTCAGCAATTACAGGACCTGCAAATTCTAGTGCAACATATTCTTGTTTTCTTTTTACAGAGAGAAAAGTTCATAAAGCTGTTGGATCAATTGCACAATTCTCTGCGGATTGATTTATCTAAATACAGGGTATGTACAACATATTCTTTCTAGAGTCAACGTGAGCCCCAAATCCTTTGGAACAAAAATTTACAGAATTTAAGCTGTGTAACACCAATATTTTTCCCGTCTGACAAAGAGAAAAAACTTAGTACTTTCTTTCCAAAGGGTCAAGGAATAAGCACATATTCAAGAAAGAGTAGTATTCAACAAGATTGATTAAATTGGTCTTTAAGTAGTCTTAAGTTGATCAAGTTAATTTATCTGGGAATTACCTTTGCTGACTCAGGTAGTGAAAAGTGCAAATACATTTTTTCTGAGAGACTGGCATCTTTGCTACAACTTGCATGCTAAGATCCTAGTAACATTGAGAGTCTTGTCTCCTCATTTTTCTGTGTGGTAGGAATTCCAGTTTCACTTCTGCCTCATGGAATCTCCTTCCACTGAGGTATGCTCCAAATCTAGCCTTTCGGGAAAGCGTGCACTGGATACCTGCCAGTTACCATATGGTTCTGAACTCCCTCTCCTTCTCTAGTCCACTGGATCATGAAACTTTTGGACAATACCTAAGTTAGGGCTTCATCACCTGTGGCTCTCCTTTCAGCTTCTAGGAATGGCAGCCTCCAAACAAGGATTTCTCTCTTCATCTGGCCTGCTCTCCAAAACTGGAGGAGAAAGGGAATATTTAAAAGAACTCCAAGGCATTAGAGGGAGCAGAAGTTGCACACGTGTAGTTTTTAAGACCATATCCTTTGTGCAGCAGATATGTTCATCATAAGATCTTTTAATTTTGGAGAATGTTATCTACATAGCATTGTAGCATGAGGGGCTGATGTTTCATTAGTAGGAAGTTATTTCAATAACACTACTTCACATCAGTCTGTTAACCCAAAGATCGTAGAAAAATTTATTATTTCTACATTAAGCTTACTGCTGCATTTATGCCTACAAGTTTTGTATGTGCCATGGAAAACCCATAAATGGTTTTCTTTAGCAACAGTTTCCAGAATTTTTGTAATATTTTTTACTCCATTCAGGTTTTGGAAATATCACAATATTTTATATTTTTCATGTTACAAGTGTAGGAGCATTATCAAAGGTGTTCCTACTCATTTCCAAGGGATATTCATCATTAACTACCTCACAGGCAGAATTCGGGTAACATGAACATCTCTAATCCTTCCTAGCAGCACCTTATGTTTTCTTAGAGGGTTTTTGACTAGTTGTTCAAGGATTTTACTTGTAACTCAAATTTTACATGATTCCTCTTTCCCTGATTCACCAGGATAATTTTCCTGCCAGCAATTCTGAAAGACTCCAAGATCTGAAATCAACTGTTGACCTGCTTACCAGCATTACTTTTTTTCGGATGAAGGTATTGTCCTTTACTGCACAAATAAATTTCTTGAAGGAAACCAAACATTTACTAATTTTTAATTAAGGTCAAGTTGCAGAAAGCAAACTTAGCTGAACTCCTTAGGAGTCATGTAGAACAATCGTTTCCTACTGATATAATAAAATCGCAAGTCAACCAGCAAAATAGGTCTGATAACTACTTGCCTTAGTCATTCCAAAGGTTGAAATCTAAGTGGTCAAGCATGGAAATATTTTTGGAATGGAACAGTACACATTAATATTACTGAATGAAAAAAGAGAAACAAGATAACCTTTGTCATAATAGCATGTGATTCCATTGCATTAGGCACTACATAAAGAGAATTAAAATAATCCATTGAATTACTGTATCCTGAAATGGGGTAAAAAGACGAACCCTTTGCTTTAAATACATAACTGCTATTTGGCTGATATTCCTGTTCAAAGGAAAGCACATAATTACATGGTTTAATTATTTCCTAAATAATCAAAAAACTTCTAAGATGTAAGCCCTAAGATGTAAAGATGCAAACTCTTGGGCACACATGCCTCTTGCATCATATGAATATTTTAATTCAAATAAAACTTAGTGATAAAATCTACTTGCTTAAGCACGTATTTTAAGGTATCTTTGACCTAAGTCCACCTTAATTCAACATAATTCTAATTATTCTTATCATTGCTTTATTTCAACACTTTTCATCCTGTATAACAGAACTACATTCAACACTTGGATTTTTTCTCTTCAATCTAATTCTGACATTCTACCATTTATGAAATATTTTATTAGGTCCTGGAGTTGCAGAGCCCCCCTCGAGCCAGTACTGTGGTGAAGGACTGTGTAAGAGCCTGCCTGGACTCAACTTACAAGTACATTTTTGATAACTGCTATGATCTCTACTCCCAATTAGTGGATCAGGTAAGGTCAATATGAACTTGTGCTATTGCTCATTCATAGTTAGCCTTAAGTAAATAAAAAGCCTCCCAGTGCTTGTTCATATCACAGCACTCAGATTTTCATTTTATTTATGCACAAAGGAGCAGTATACCATAAATACACCTAGAGACAGCTATAAACTCTAAAATGTTTAACAAGATGAGTTGCAAAATGGACACATTAACTCCTAATGTAGTCATCACATTAGACATTACTGTAAAATTGTCCAGTGGATTTGGGAAGGATAACATTTGATTGGTTACTGTTCATGTAAGATCTGTAACAGGAAAATAGTTATTTAAAATCTACCATTTAACTTCTGTAGCTTTCCGAAAAAAAAAAAAAAAAACTTACTGAAAATGATATAGTCTTTCCAGCCTTCTGTTTTAGCACCTGTGATGCATACTTGGATCCAAGCTTTAGTAACTGCTTTAAGAAAGCAGAGGATAATTCTAAAATATTTCTTAATACTGATCTGTCAGGTTGAACTGTCAATGCAAAACAACTATAGCATTTGTTGTGTTCCAAATGTCAGGCAAAATCCTTGAGAATGCTGTTTGTTTTTTTCTATAATATGGTCATTCTATAAGTAATGTTAAAATTAAGTACTGTCTTAAAGGAGCATCACTGCTTTATCATATTACTTCTTGTACCTTGTATTTGCATTCTGGATGGTACACTGAAAACACAGTAGTTCTGTGACTATTCCAGCCTCGAATAGGATTAATTAAGTTCTTTGGGCAAATGCACACTTTTTGTGTAGAATATAATTAATAAAAACATCAAATTTCATCTGAAAGCATATTTCACTTAAATCCACAATAGGAATTCCTGTATTTCAGGAAAGGTGATATTTGCTATGTATTCAACATTTCTGAAACAAGAATTTATTTTCTCATGTTGGATTCCTGTTATGTGAGAAAACTGACCTTTGAATGTAAGAATTTCTCACGAGCACCAATAAGCACGCTACACTTAGTGCTGATGTATGTTTATCCTGCAATGGATTATATTGCAAGCAGAGTAGGAGAATAAATTAGTGGAAGGAGCAGCTTCAGGCCTCACACCTATTTACGTCATAAACTGTTCTGTTTTCTTGCTAACGTTTATTCTGCAGTAATTTGATCTTGTCTGTTAAATATAATATGAAGTGCTGCTATACTGGGTATTACATAAGTCTGCAGTTTATCAGCAGATTCTAGTCTTCAGTAAACAGCTAAAAGTGATGAAGTCTTACTTCAAAGCATTGTGACAACTGCAAAAGCTTATCTGTATTAAAAAAATTCACAACTTTTTAATGTGAATCCATACAGTCATTTAGCCTATCTATTTTTAAAAATGGTTTTAAAGTGCAGGGATATTACAGCCTTTCTGCTTGGTAGAGGATGTGAAACTTGTTTAAGTAATGGTTCTCTCCAAATTAAATTTGAGGCAGAACAGGCAATGTTGTTATTATAGTTTTCTCTCACACAACTCTACTTAATGGTGAAGAAATAAGAAGTCCTGAAATTAAAAAAAATCCACAAGTATTCACTCAGTTGGAAAACTGAGTTAACTGCATTTCACTGTATTTCTGCACCTCTTGAGTTCTCTTCCACAAGATCTCCAGCAGGGGCAGTTTTACGTGGAAACTTTCAGCAGACAATTGTCTGTATAGTTAAAATCACCACACAGTCCAAGAAACTTCAGTGAAGGTGTGTAAAAAGCAAAGTTTAAAATAAATAGATTGTATTCAAAATAATTTATTTCTAACAGCAGATCACATCAACAATCAAAACAATCAAGCAACAATCACATATAGTCTTAATGCCAGACAGTAAAACTTTTTCACAGAAGGTGAGAGACAATTCTGGGAAATAAAACTAGTCTAGCTTTAATAGAGAGATGAGTAAAATTAATTCAGAACACTGCCTAAATTCTGCATCAGCTCTTGAGTTGTACAAGGAGATTGTGTTCAGCATTATCCTATTATAGTTTCCTATCAATATGTCCACACTTGCATTTGGTTTTAGAAACACAGAAGTATGCAGCTTGTTTGAACCTATAGATCTGGAGGCTTTCCAGTGAATCCAGGTGACTGGCTTGTGGTAGCACTGTTATTATAATGAAGCAATAACCAGTATTGTAATTTACATTTCATGAGCTTTGTGTCCAAGCCCCTTAGATTACACCAGATTCCACCCTTAAATCCTTCTTCAGTACCCATTTCCTTATCTCTGCTCACCTCCCCATCGGGTGAGGTCTCCCCTCAGAGAGAAGAAGGGAGCTCATCCTAGCGTGGTACTGCAGCACAGGAGGTTCATGTTTTAGCTGCACAGCTGAGCTTTGAGCTGTGAGTACTGAGAACTGAAATCGATGAACCCCAAAGCAACAAGAAATGCTTCTTATGTAGGTCACCACCTGCTCTCGCTCAGGGGGAGGGCTGGCAGCGGTTGTCCTGTGAGGCCCCTGCTCGCTCAGGGTGTGTGTCTGTGTGTAACTCAGGGTAACCACTTTCTGCAGTTGCTTTGGGCTGCAACCTAAATTCTCAAACATGCCTGCTACAGTATTTCTAGAAAATATGCTTCATGTCTGAATGTGTGGGATTGTTTAAGTTTGGAGTGAAAATAGAGCGATAACTGTTAAAATTGAGTGTGCTCGAGCTGGAGGTTTTGGAAATTTGCCACTATAAACACAACAAGTAAATCACAAAATATGCTCAGCAGTCTCCATTTCCTCTTTTTATTGCTCTCTACCTTTGTGTCAGACAGACAATCACTGTTAAAAATCTGATGTCCTGCAGCAAAATATCACCCCTGAGGATATTTCCTGGAGTGAAGCATTGCAAATGCTAACAATATGCAAAAATGTCATACTACAGTTCCACACCTGAATACAAAGAACAGCTGATGACAAAAACCAAATGACTACTACAGATAGTAAAACATGATAGCTTGACAGTCTTACTGACATGTATATTACCATCCTCGTTATTGGATACAAAGCCCTCTGATGAAGAACTATCTAGTTCCTTATGAAGCACGAGCAGTATTTTCTCTTTTAATTAACAGTGATCTGAGTGAAGTGCTTAGCTGCCCTATATTGAAAAAAAAAGTCTTGGAGAAGTAGTTTAGGAAGCAATTTAGTAGATTTCTGACTCAATTTACAGATATGTCACTCTTTCTGTTTTCTTAAGAAAATAAATTTTGAAATCCTCGCTGGTACTTACAGTGACTGAAGTCCCTTTTTTGGAGTCTTCTCCACTGAGTGACACCAGTAAGATGCAGACCATGCTCTTCATGTTATCTGAAGAGCTCTTGATCAGTACAAATAATTTAATGACTGATAGCACCAAAATGCTGGAATAAAACACTGGAGTACTTTATATTTGTTCAGCTCACCAGAACAGTGCTGGTATTCTACCTGATGTTAGACATCTTTACTTGAGTCTTTGCTCAGCTCTGCATGTTGTCACAGCACAGAATGGTGCAGACAGGAGGTAACAAAGAACTCATTCAGGAGCCAGGTGTTGTTCAGCTGCAGCAGCACAGTACTCTGCCCTTGCAATTTATCTCTCATAGGGGTACAGCACCTTAGGTTGTGTTGATAATGTACTAAAAACATCCCAGATTCTGGGAATCAGACCTATAAATGAGCACATGGATGGGCCTATGCTTTGAGAGCTGGCTCAGTTTTGCTTTACTCAGCTGTGAGTCCCTGGGCACTTTTCCATTTGGGATTTTGGAATCCAAGCCTCATAGTTGTTTTGAAGGTGTACTTTTTTTTCCTTTAGAATAAATGACAAAAAAAAATTAGATTATTAGTTTCTAGTAGCAATAATGCAAGAATTGAAGCGTGATGTGATCTGTAATCTTCAAACACATTCAAAAGTATGAAGTGGGAAATAAAGTACAGTAGCAAAAACTGTGTTTACTACAGGGAGTCCTATTTTTCAAGCATGCATATTTCAGTGTCAAGTAATACTTCTTGTGAGGCACTTCGTTATATTTACATATTGCTTTAGATGCACTGAAAAGGTTCTGACTTCTTCAAATCTGGCATGCAGAGGGTACTTGGAGATCTCTCCTTGTGTTGCAGCATTGTGTTTGATGGGCAGCATGTTAACCACAGTAATAGAAAAGCATTTGGTAAATTACTTCAGAACAACAGAAGAATGCATTTTGTGCTGTGGTATTTCGAACCCCATTCTGAGAATTGTCTGTCAGAGGAAGACCAAATCTTACAGATAAAATTGCTTCTTAGCTGCTTGTCTGAGAACACTGGTTGGAAAGTCAAAGAGCTTGCAGTAAGTGAGGGGCTCAACTGGGTCTTCCTCCACCCTGCAGAAGCAGAACACTTTTGGGTCAGTGGGGCAGATCAAAACCACAGTATCACTTGGCTGGCCACTCCAGAGGAGCTATGCATGTTATACTGCCCTGAACAGAAAGACCAGTTAAACCAGCTCCTTTCACATGCCAGTCCTTGAAGAAAAAGGCTGGAAAGTCTTAATGAGAATTTATCCAAAAGAATTCTGTTCCACTTCAGTTGGTACTGGAGAATACATAAAATACAGTTGCCTGGAGAAGCTGTGGATGCCCCATCCCTCGAAGTGTTCAAGGCCAGTTTGAATGGGACTCTGGGCAACCTTGTCTAGTGGAAGGTGTCCCTGCCCACAGCAGGAGGATGGAAAAGGTGATCTTTGACATCACTTCCAACCCAGACCATTCTGTGATTCTATGATGATTCTGTGAATAGGGTTTCAGTTTCAAATAAGAGAATGGTTTGGGAGTTAGTTAGTTACTGTGCAACAGCGCTGCACAGGGAAATCCTTCACAGGTTTTCAATGCATGTCTGCAGGTGGCTTCCGGCTTTAGCCTCTCTAAAGTAAATTCTGTAAAGCTAGATTTTCATTCTTTTAGATATTAAAAAAAAAAAAACCTTAAAAAATTACATAAAATTCTAAAAATAGGCAGGCATACTACATAAATGTTTACATATGTCTATATTTTATATATAGTGCATATTGTATATTCCCTGGTGATTCTGCATGAAGTAATATCATATGTAATATAAGTAATAAATATGCAGTTTAAAATATGGAAGAATTGTTAAAATTAATATTTCATTATCTACAGCTGGTCTATAAAATTGCCCTCTGTAGCCTTGTGCTGATCAAGGCTACTGTGTTGGTTTGCATTGAGTTTCCACTCTATCATTATTTATATAGAAAACATTGTATTCTGAAACCTGGGTTAGGGCTTGCAGCAGACAGCAATATAAAACTTTCTGATATCACAGGATTCAATTTATCAAAGTCACACAGATACTAATGGGTATTGATTGCACAGAACATAACAAAATAAAAACAAAGCAAAATAAAACCAGGCCTTCATCCTACAATCTGGTAAAATCAGTGATGAGAGAAGTTGAAAGCCCTCTCTTCTTCAGACCAGGCTTTACAGATTTGTCTCAGAGTAATATAGATGTAAATTTTAATCTTGCTTCACACTGTGCCTGAGATTGCTTTCTCCACTCTCAGCCACTTTTCTAGAGTACAAAATGTTTGCTTGTCAGTAGTTTAGCCTTTTTTTCTTTCCATTAAACTCAGAAAACTTGCTCTATGTTTTGTTTTTTCTTTAAGAGAATATCAAAATACCAGTAATGATTTTGGAGGCTCTGTGCTGCATGATCCATTGTTTGCATATGTATTCAGGTGACTAGGAAATTGATAGTAAAAGGGAATTGAGAAAAACATGATTCAGTGCCAATAAAGAATTTATTTCAATTCATATCTTATGAAAAATTGCTCTTACTTCCTCTTTCTGATTTTGATGTCTTCTGTTGCAAAAGACAAAGAGTTATACATCACCTCATTTGGATGTTGCATTAAAAACCCACAGAGAATCTCTAGTACTTACTGTATTTGTGAATCTTAAGTGAATAATATGACTTCTCTTTAAAGACACTTTTCTTACAAGGTGCTTGCTACAGCTCTAGGGTGATCCTAAAGACAAGAAGCATCCAAGTCAATTAATATGAGAGTATAAAAATCTGTATTGTCAGGTCTTGTTGGAGAGACATCATCCACTGTTATTGCTGGTTTGATCTCCCAGCAGAAGCCCCTCAGGAATATCACTGTTGTGCCTTTGGCAAGACATTTATTGAGCTTTTAAGTACAGGACATCTTCTGGCATTTCATGGTTCTGTGCATGTGGGCAGCGTTACCATCCAAAGTGATGTTACAGGAGGTCAAGATGCTTTATGTAGCCTTTTCTGCGTGAAAAGGCTCGTGCAAAAGTAAGAGATTCTGGTAATTGGCAAACTATCATTCATATCAGTATTTGGAAAGGTCTCTTGGTTACTGGAGCTGTCTGTGATCTGAGCTTGTTCAGTGCTGTATCAAACAAAAACAGAAGACGGGAAACTTCAGAAACTCATTTATTTTAAAATTAAGAACCACTGATCATTTTGTCATCTTGTTATATCAAGAATTTATGTTCCTATCAAGAATTTATGTTCCTCTTGACCTTTTCAGCTGTATTTTTAAAAAATTCTCATGATTGTTATCATCCTCTACAATAATAAGCAGTATTTAGGGTCTCCTGTATCTTCTCACTGTATTTGTGCCAGTGTGACACTAATTAGATATATCAGCTATTTAGTTCATGCTTTTACACTGGCAGTTTCTTTCAAATGGATATAATGAGAGTGAAAAAAATAATCTAGAGAAAAATTCAGGGTGCAATCAAATTTCCACCACTATTTTACCTCATTATAATAGCACGGTACCAAGCCTTCCAGAATTGGGGAAGCATTTGGACAATACTGTCAAACACAAGTGTGGTTTTGGGCATTGCTCTGTGCAGGAATCCAAGAGCTGGACTCTAATCCTTGTGAGTCCCTTCCAACTCAGAGTATTCCATAATTCTATAATGATTCTACCAAGGCATCTATTGTACATAAAGGAAAAAAAAATACTGACGATAATAAGATAAAAAGAGCTTGAATGATTCTAAGCATTTCTAACTCACTAGTTAGATTTTAGGATAAAGAATGGAAATAACAACTGGGCATGGACAGAGTATGCACTTTCTTTTCAGGGCATAAGACTACATCTGTAACGTGAGACTATTTTAAAAGTACCTTCTCTGGGACTTTTGAAAAGGTCATATTTATTTTCAAGAGATTTCTGTTCCAGAGAAGTTTTGTAGAAAGGACCTTCTTGTGCAACTACTACCTTGTAAATTAGTTACTTTTTGCTATCTGTGCTAAAGAACAGAATTTTGCATTCTTTGATTCACATTCCAAGTCATGAAAAGCTGTCTCAGCTACATGTCACTTGCTGTGAAATACAGTTCTTGAATAAGATGCTCAGCTAAATATGAGGTGGCTTTGTCTTCTACAGCTGCCTTTCGGTTGGTTTGATTTAACAAATTTCTGAGAAAAAAAGGTCTATTAGACATACATCTTTGATATAGAAACAAGGCCTTTTTCGTAAATATATAATGTATACCAGGGAAAGCCCTTGTGAGTGAAATTAATGCTCTTATGTTCATTTTCGTTTCCGTTTTGAAAAGCTCCCTCATTTACATGTACAGTTGTTAATTGTTGGTGACACCAGACCCACCATCCTTTGACCTGCTTCTGAGCTTTACTTCTGTTGCTTTAGACACTGGGGGTGTACGCTTTGTAGTTCAACTGAGTATGTAGCAGTGTGCTTAATGATACTTTTCTAAAATATTCCACAGTGGCTACAAAAAGAGTTCCAATTAGGTGTTGTTGAAATTCCCTTTCTGGCATTCTAAATGCTATTCATAGGTAGAAGTTAATTGAGGTTAAAATAATATTTCATTAATTCACTGTGATACTAACATAGTGTTAGGCATATTCAAAAAGATACCAGGCCCATTGAAGTGATCATACATGCACTAGGAATGAGACGTACAGGGAATATATGTTTAAACTTGCAGGATCACAGGCGTGTTTATTTTCTGACTTACTAGTTGAGACCCTTTTCTATCTCAGACAGCTGTGTAGAGGAGCATGTGTAGGTCTACCATGTGCAGACATAGCTCTGTGGGGCAAAAGTTCTTTCTGTATATATGTGTGTGTTCATACAGAATTAAAAAGACTTCTTTTCATATTTGAGTCCCTACAATGAAGTTATTTATTGGGCAGTGATAAGGAATCTGGTCCTTCTGCCAAGAAAAGGAATGCAAAATACTTTTGTCTAGTAAATCGTAGACTCAGAGTTCACAAATAAAAACAGTAGAGACAAATTCTATCTGTAAATACACATTTTAGTGACATTAAAGATATTAAAATTCTCAATAAAATAAAGGGAAATTCAACTGCTTCTTCAGTTAGAACATACATTATAGCAGCTGTTAGGCTGAATACCTTAAGTGTATAATTCAAACCAAAATATTAAACACTTGGGTTTTTACAGTCTTCATTGCGTAGGGTATAAAAGTTCTGCCTCAACAGGCAATTCTACCTGCAGTGAATCTCAACACAGCAAAGAATTTATTAATGCATCTGATTAAAGTGTGGGCATGCACTAAAAACCAAGTCTGTACTGATCTTCTTTGCTGACCTGACAATCTTTGCACTATGTTTCTTAATATTTGTGCACAGCTAAGTACAGTTTTTCGTACATTCTGCTCTGTTGGTTAGCCAGTCTTGGTCCAAAATTTCTAAAGATTCTAAAGATAGATCACTCTTCCCAATCAAGTAATAATCTGCAGGTGGAAGCCCCATAGCATTTCACTAATAAAAATATTTTCAATCTTGTTTTAACAGAGTAAGAAACAAGAAGTTCCTAAAGAAGAACAGGGACCAACAACAAAGAATTTGGATTTCTGGGCACAGCTTATTACTCTGATGGTCACCATTATAGATGAAGATAAAACAGCATATACACCAATCTTGAACCAGTAAGTAATTACTTTCCCCATAAAAATTAAGAATCATGGATTTATTAAAATAAGGATAAGAAATACACCTGAATCAAAAGTTGTATTTTAAGTAGAATCTAGCTAGAGATTTTTATACAGAATGTAACATTGACATAGTTTGATAAAAACTTAGTACTCTGTTAATGGAAAGAGAATCTTTTGGTTTAGGAGCATTAAAGACGTGGTATATGAGTCATCCCAAAAATTTAAGTAGCAAAATATGCAAGAGCTAAATGGATAGAAGGGAAATGTCAGGGAAATTTCAGTGAAGGAAATTTTCAGTGTGATGGTATTGATGATATGAGAGTAGCTTGGCACACATGGTAATCAAATCATGCTGAGACTCTTTTACGTATGATTTTTAGGCATGTAATTGTAAAAAAATAATGAACTTCACAAAGAGACCCTCTCCAAATTTTTAATTGGCTAGCCAGAATGACTTGAAAATGTATAAAGTGGAGAGCAGTATCCTGGAGATGGAAGTTGAGTTCTCAGAATTGAAGATGTAGCAGATGAGGGAGGTGCAATCAATAACCAAGACAAGTCAAATAACTTGAGGTTGATACATGAATAGAAAGGAGAGAAACAATCGATAAACACAGAAAAAGAAGTGGTTCTGGAGTTTGAACATGAAATATATAGAAAGAGTGCAAAGAAACATGTTTCACGTATTACAGCTGGAGAAAGAGACCTCACACTAATTGAAATGTGACGTGATGAGGCCCTAGGGAAATGTTTTCATCTCTTTGGAGCCATTTTACAGAGAGATTGCAGAAAATCTGGGCACAGTCTAGCTGTGAGGACTTATGCAAAAGTTAACATTGTAACTTACATCTGTATTATGACTAAACAATTAATAGAGGTTTCTGTAGTTGCATTTAATTGAATGCTCTGAAGGGGAGCAAGAAGAGTCTGGTTTTTTCAGCCAAAACAGGGTAGATACTAAAAGGTGCTCTGCACATTGAGATACGCTTGTCTGCTGATAAAAGGCACCATTCTATTTATGGCCCTACAGTAAAATTAACAAAGAAACCTCCTGGTGATAACCAGAAGCTAAAAGATATTTCATTGACTTCTGACTCCTTCCTTTACTTTACTCAAATAAATGAAGCATTATTTCAGTCCTGGATAATAAACATTTCTTTGTTCAATCATCTGTTGCACTGACCTTATTAAGGAATAAGTTCTTATCCTATAGGGGAAAGAAAACACTTTTCCTGTTTAATCCATTTTTATAACATATTGTGAAGTTTCTCCATTAATGAAAGCTCAACTTTTTGTCTGACAGGCTTTATAAATAATACACTCACTGTAAAATATCTAATTGTGACAAATACATATATGTGATTCATTTCAGTGTCTTCATTGAGATTAAACAAGTGTAATTGCGGGTTAATTATCCTAAAAATTATTTTAGCTGTATTTTGATACAAATGTGAGGGAGAAAGTAAAGGCATAAAGAACAGGGTTCTTCTAAGGGGATTAGTAGGTTCCCTAAAGTACAGATGAATGATTGTGTAAGATGTGAAAAGAGAATCAGGAGTGGACAGAATTGGGACAGATTAAGGGAGAGAGCTTGTGTCTCTGACTTCTCTCTCGTTTTTGCTGTTGTTTTGTGAGAGAGTGAACACAGGGAATAACATGTCTTTTAGTAGCAGGAGACATCAGAAGTAAAAGATGAAGAGGCTGTGGGTGGAAAAAAGACTTGAAAAACTATTCAGATTTGCTTTGGATACATTTTTTAAAAAGACGAGCTGCTCCTAACACAAAAGCAGCGTGTAAAAACTGTTGAGAAGAAAAGAGACAGCCTCTTCCCCCCTGCTTACCCCAGAAAAGAAAATGGGTTAAAATGGATGAATGGGAAACATAAGTTGAATACACAAGAATACTGCAAAAATATGACTCCTTATCAAAAATATATGGCGATGCAGTGTCTCAGTGGACTTCTCAGGCCTGCATCCATTTGCATCCTATTTTAGAAATGAGGCAACCAAAGATCCCCAGGAGAGCATTCTGATAGAAGTTTTCACAATTGTATAATATTGCTCAGAATTCTAACCCTCAGCTAGTTTTGGAAACCCTATTTTTATATCTACCTTAGAGGCAAAAATTATGCTGTGATGGAGTAGTTTGAACTATATCAGATTATGAATCCAGATGAAACATGACATGATGGCCTCAGCGAGCATTGCATCTGCTGACAGACCATAGCAGACCCCCCAGTGAGAGTGTGGTGAACCTGCAGTTCCTATATGACTTGAGAAACGTGACAAGTTTGAGAGATAAACAGTCTGGTATTTAAGTTGTAAAATTCTCATTCTGATAGTTAAACAATGTAAAATGTGTTTGAAACCTGATTCACAAGCAAATCTAAGACTTCCTAGCACTTCTAAATATGCACTGTATGTGCTGTGAAACAGGAGAAATTGCTATCAAAATAAAATATTTATTCTAATAAAAGAAACATCAAATTAAGGACAAAACCTTCAAGTCAAATATGCTTCTGTATTTTGAAAGCAAGATCAAAATTTGGGCTTCTGCACCTTTTTTTTGCACATATACTTAGAACAGTCAAGTTGTCATTATAGTAAAAATATAAGAATTGAGACAGCTCTAGTGGGACTTTAAAATTTGTTCTTTACTGATCCTTAGATCTTTGCAATGTAAGGATCTGTTTTCTCTGTGATCACATTGTGTTCCACACAGTATGGAAAGGACAAACACGTGAAATCTGCAGAAGCAGATTTCCTCATGCTTCAGGAGCTAGGATGTTTAGTGTCTCTGAGAAGTTGGGGATAGTAACTTATATTGTAGAAACAGCATAATTGTGACCTGCGTGTCAGTGAGTTATGAAACACAGGTCAGTGGAAAAAAAATTATGGAAGGAAGTGAAAAAATCAGAGTACACTGTATCGTGGATTGGACTATGTCAGCCTAACTTTAGAATGTTTCTTTGATGATGGAAAGTGTATCTGATGTGTTTTGTGTCTTGATCCAGTGATATTCCCCATTATCAATTATGCTTTATTCTGTGGAAGCATATGAATATGATGTCTTTCATTGAACTTCTGACCATTATGTGTGTAACAAAGCTGTTCTCATTTCTTCACAATACCCACTGTCGTCTTGTCCTGTAACAATGCATCGTACACTGACAGACCAGATTAGTTATATAGGCTTTATAAAGTATCTGTCTTGCCCATTATTTTTTCTTCAGGGAATGGAATGTTACTTTGAGTAAAAATAAGCTTTGGATAGATGGAGGATAGAGCACAAAATGTAAGAATCAATGAACTCTCAGCTCACAGTTTTAATAGAACACATATTTTCCAAAATCAGATAGAACTTTCGTCTTAAAGGTAGTGAATCAGTGGCCATGGGCAGTCATCCACAGATGGTGTGGTCTAAACTCTTGCTGCATGCACAGCACAAAAATGAATGTATTCTCTCCCTAGGACTGGTGCGAATTAGCACCTGGATGAGATTGAAGCAACCAAGTATGGAAAATGAGCTACTCTGAGAAAGTCCATCTGATGTTCAGAGACTTTGATATTCTCAAGCTGTAGCAGACTGGAGATTTGGCAGCACAAATAAAGAAAAAGCATTTTTAATTGTTGTGATAGAATTTTCCGAGTTTTGGGTTGAACTAGAAACACCCAGTATTGTCTGGGATAAATGCTTTGGGGGGTTATTTATGTTTTGCTTATACATTGATTCTTTTCATTTTGTTTTAAGTCTAGTTCAATTTCATTCCATTGATCTGTGGTTTTATATATAGCCCAGTGTTAGAAATAGCCAGTGAGAACTGTTTTCACTTAATTTTTGCTTAATTAAAATCAATAGAGAGAAGACATTTATAAGTGGCTGTCTTGTATATGTAATTTAGTATTTTTGGAAATACATGGATATGATCCTGTATGGGCAACATAACTCCTCTGGATAAAGTGAGATTTTATATAGTTCCAAGAACGACATAGAAATTGAGAAAATTATGGCCTATGGGGCAGAAATAACTGTAGCAAGAGCAAGCTAAATGACTAACAGTGCTTTCTTGGTTGTCCTTTTGCTTCACTGAGAAATGTGAAAATACATGGCTTTTACAAAGATTAGAAAATGTGTTGTGTAGAGATTTGCATGGGAAATTTCTCTGGTATTTTGCTGCTTAGGGATCACATTCTGAAGTAGTTTGAAAAGGTCTTTTTACCTAAAAATAAGGTGATAAAATACAAATAATAAAAAATACCATACTTATATAGATGCTTTAGTATTTGACCTATGATTATCTCTTCCCTTTAAAAAGACAGCTGCTTCTGTTACCATTTATCTTAAGCATGTGGAATGTGCTGTGGGCTTCTGTTGTGCATTAACTATGTCAGCTTCTCACATATAGTAAACTGCAAGGATACCTCTGGTAGTTGCATGATGGCCATGACTGACAGCCGTGCAATGCCCACCAATCTGTTAGAAGTATAAAAACTATCATCAATTTTAGATTTCACCTAAGTGAAGCCATGTGGGATATGTTGAACTACAGTAATTTAAACAACATTGAAAATGGCAGTTTGTGTGGGCATGTGCTTTCCCAATTTTAAAATGCACAGACATATATATATATATATATAAATCACTAATCAAACAGGTGTGTTTTTATCAGATCCAGCCTTGCCTTATGGCCAGCTTTGCAATATGGTCAAAAGAAAGTGTCAATATTAAATTAGCTGTTAAATACTTCCTCAGAGCAACGCTGTCAAAGTTCAAGTCTGGTGCTAAGGGAGAGCTCAGGGTGGACTGGAAGTAAAGAAATTAAGACAGCTGAAATACATTTCAGCTTTTGAACAGAAATTAATTTTGTGGGGTTTGGTATTATTTAAATTAATACCAAGTTCTTTAATTGAGCAGCCATTAGCATAAAGAAGGCTCAGTGAAGTGAGCTAGCAACTGCTCCCTATTAAAGCGGCAGAGCTAATGAGCTGTTTAAGTACTTCTTCTTTGCAGATATGATCAGGGTCAAATAGGTCTCTAAAAGGAATACATTACTCAGAGCGTACTGCTACCACTTTAAAGTTGCACGTAATTCCCATTCTTCCTATGTCAACAAGACCTTTAAAAATTCTTACATTTTTACAAAAATTATTACAGAATATTTTCTGAATTTTATTAGTGCTTTTATAAAAGGTCAAAACACTTTGGATCAAATTCTCTGCTAGTAGAAAGTGTAATAAACTCAACACAAAAGCCACACAGCTCTGTGTATTTCCTCATGAATATATTCCCTTCTTTTCTGTATTCCTTGTGAACTGTGGGTGTATTTCTGTGGCTCTCACTGCACCTCTGTGCTATAAACAACGGCTTTACCCCACTGGGAGGTTCTGTGCTCTACTTTCTGCTCTTCAGCTGCCTGACCTGCCTGGCTCTGCTTCTGTGCCCTGAGAATGGCTCATATTAATGTCAGTCCCACATCTGCATTAAAGACAGCCCTTTTTTTAAGACAAAAAATGTGATGTAAAACACAGTGTCGATCACTAAAATGCCAGCTTTTGCTAGTTGATAATAGCAAAAATAGTAACTCAAAGATCAAAGCCTTTTACATAGAATGAGAAGCAGCTGGGATCTATGAAAAAGTTGTGTAAAAATACTTAATTGATAACAGCAGAAAGTATCTAAAAAGGACTGTTTTTCAAAGATGACATGAAGCATAAGACCAAAGCTAAGATTTTGAATCAAAATCTGCATTTCACTACTTGTTATATTCTTTAATGTTTTATCTCTATGTCAAGGTGGAAGTCTTCAGTGAATTGGATTCTATGAGTATATAAACCAATATAGCTTCACAGACAGCAGTGTCACAAGGAAATTAAGGAAAACCTGTAGCTGCTAAACATCTGAGCCAACTGTTTCATATTCTTCATAAGCCATCTGATTGATCTAAAGTTGCAGAATCATCTGCAAGATAGATGAATATCTCTTGATTTAAAATGTCATATGAGGGGAATTTGTGCAACATTTAACTAATTACTTATCCAGGCCCCTCACATTGGGGAAGTTTTTATTTAAAGCTTGGATGGATTATATAATTGTTGCAAAACATAAAATACGGTAAGTGCATACTAGGGGAATTATTTTGTGGAATTATTTGCCTTTTTGCTGTGCAGCTATAAGCGTAGTTCCTAGCAGCAGATGAACTGTTGTAATGTGATTGATTGCAGGTTCCCTCAAGAGCTGAACATGGGAAAAATCAGTGCTGAAATCATGTGGACTCTGTTTGCCCAAGACATGAAATATGCTCTGGAAGGTAATTAGAACAAACTATTAATTACACTACTGAGTTCACCAAGACTGATTTTCAGTGTTAAGTGATACCTGGCACCAGATTTCTGTGTGTGGTTAGAGCTTTCTGGTGTACTTGTTTAAGATGCTTCATAAGTTAGTGAAAAAGAAGGGTTATAAGGAATTAAATCATTGTTCTGTGAATATATGAAGTTATCTGTGGAAGAAAGAACTGTGACTTGAAATGCTGCTTCTTAGACCTGATAAAAATCTTCACTGTCCAAAGAGGCACACATGCGCTTGCTAGAGAGCATTGTAGACACTCCAATTTTTCTCACTAGCTGAAAATTGCTAACTTGCCCATAAGGAACATTTGCAGAATGAAATTATGGAGAAAGCACACACTTATAATTAAATCTTTTTGTGTTCAAAAGGCAGGGTGTATTCACTTTAGTTCCCACAGAATCAAATGCAGTTTCATTTTATCTCTTAAGATATTGCTGTGGTTAACCATTGTTAAAATACACAGGGTTTTGCTGTATAGCAGACTGTTTCCAACTAATGGCTTCAAACACACAATAAAATATGGTTATTGCAGCAAACCAAGTGAAAATACCTGCATGAAGCTGGCATTGTCTTTAGTCAAGTCTGCTACTAACTACAGAGCAAGTCTGAAAGGGGTGAGAAAAAATGTATGAGGTTGGATTTAAATAACAATGCAATTCAGCAGGCATAAAGGATTAAAAAACCCAAATATTTGAAGATTCACTTCTATATTATTCTCTCCAGAATGTCTAATGCGATAATACCAGTGTGGTGGTGCTTTGATGACATTGTGGATTTTTATGATGATAAAGAAAGAGAAAAGATGAGTGGCTAGAACGGCTGTTGATGGAAAAACTGTTTTGTTCATCTGCTGTTGTGTTACTTTATTTTCTTAATTGTGTTATTTGAATGTGGAACTTCCATACTAAGAACAGCAGAGGAAAAAGAGGAGAAAGGAAAGAAGGTAATTAAAATATGTACAACAACAACGGAAGACACGAGGCATCTTAGATGTGGGTAGGAGAAGATTTATTGCAACTGTTGTTTCAAAGTGATGTTCTGTAGTCATGTCAGAGAATCAGAAGTACAAGTCTGAGAAGGGATGTCAGGCAGGACATCATCCTTTTGGAGTGATCAGTGAAGGCAAAAGCTTCCAAGAGCTGAGAAACATGAAGACCAAGTGAAAGCCACTGTTTTGGATTAAAGCATATTCCCAGTTCCATCAGTGAAATAACCTTCTATCTGGAGAGGCTGTGAGTCAGGAACAGCTACCAGAAAATTGCTCTTCAGTAACTCAGTGTTGTGATTCCCTTACAGATAGTTAGCACAGATTACTAAGGTTTTCTAATAGCCACCAATTGCCATGACTTCATAACCTTGAGTGTGTAGTTACGCTCTGCACACAGACATCCCTGAGCACACAGAGCTTGTCGTGCTTTAGCCACTGAACTATAAACATTCTGTACTGCAACAAGATCATTCACAAAACATCACTCACTCTATTGTGAGTGTTAAGTAGAGCACACTGATGACTCAAAAGGCAGCTTCAGATCAAGCCATGGTTTGTTTCTTAGTTGTAAAAAATAGAACAAGAAGCTCTTAAGAAAGAGTTAATTATACAATATATTGATGTGTGGATGGTTGGGTTGAATCAGGACTTTAAAATAAATATTAATGTTAATATTAATTCTTATTCTGCAGAGAGAGATATAGAAGGCATTTAACGTTTTATGTTTCAGACCAGTCCCTGAATGTGGTCTCATTTCTGTATTGCTGAGGATACTGACCTTCTGAGGAGAGGAAATGCCATTGTTGGCATTAGGAATTCTAAGCTGCTCCCAGAATCATTAGTGAAACCATTCCTGCATATAAATAATAATTAAGGGAATTTGAAATTAGTATAAATCATTATAAATATACACAATTTCACCTTCTATTATTTCATTGCTAAACAGGAACCTCAATAAATCTAGTCACAAAATATAGATCAGTATGCTGATCCTCTATCCAGCTTTGCTGGGATTTGAATTATTAATTATTTCCATAGATATTCTACAAACTGGGTTTAACTCAATTTTTGATGGAAATAAGGTTTTTTTCTTTAAATTCTGTAAGATTAAAAGCAAGCACTTAAATATGTTCGCAGTTGGTCCTCATGGTTTTAATGGAGTTCATTAAAATGCATTGCATTCTGCTATGCTACTCTCGCCTTCCAAGTTATTAACATAGGCTACCATCTGTTCATACCTAGTGTCCAGGGCTGTGATTGCAATCTTTCCCTACTCCAATTTAGTATTAATCTCCTGAAGCAGAATCTTTTGTGTTACAAAGTTGATTCCTTTCTGCATCCAATCAAGAAGCAATGAACTGGTCCAGAATTGTTTGCAAAAGGATTGCTCATGTGATAAAAAAGATTAGATTAGCTCATCCAAGGTCCTCTTTCTGGTTTTACCTACTTTATGTATTCACAAATATATCCACCCAGACCCATCAGTTTAAATTCAGGAAATAGGAAGACAGCAAATACTGGAGCATCCAACTTTCCATTCCTTTTCCCTTTTTCCTGAGCGCAGTTCAGAATGGCTGCTCAGGCTTTCTCCTCTCCCTGTACAGCTGAATTCCTCCTGGATCTGCTCGGGGCATGTATGCACTGCAGAACTGCTGCTCTCAAACAGTGTCCTCTGCCCACCTCCTCTTGCAGAACAACCCAGCAGCCCTGTGAGGGGCACCAGCAGGCACCACACGCCCTCTGCCTTCTCTTCTCCCTTGGTCCTTGCCAACCAGGAGGCTGCTGCTGTGACATGGAGAAGTCAGAGAGGACAGCAGCTGCCATGGCAGTGGCCTTTGGCTAGAGAAGAGCAAATCCAGGTCTCTGTGAGTACCAAGGCAGCAAATTGGCATTGGGGATCAGCTCGGATTTTTGATGAGGGAGGAAAGGACATCGCAAAGCACAGTTCAGGTCTCCACAGCTTCCTAGATCAGGGCTACACTGTGCCAAGCTGACATGCCTTGGAAACAAAATTGTACTAAAATCTGGTATTGAGTTCATAATTTCATTCTAGATTTTCTTCCAATTTAAGTTAATTAAAATATTTAGTCTTTGCATAGTGTTAAAAGTTTTAGGCAAACTTTACCAAATTGAGTTCACACCAGTTATATTTTTTTTTCTGATCTAATGGATTATTTTAATGTATAGATTTTGCGTGAAGAAGGTATCACATGTTTCTCTGAGAATTGTCTTCATTAGATTTGGTCTCTTTGGGTTTTTTTTCTTCTTTGCAGGTTATTCATGAAGCATCAGTGTTTTGCATGATACATTATAGATTGTTGTTTGGCATTTGGTTTACACAATCATCTGATCTTACAGGATGGTAGTATTTTTGTACTGTCTGATCCCCCAATTTTTCCATATTTATGCCACAAACGAATGAGAACAGAGAGAAAATTTCACCAGCAGCGCTTAAGATTTATTACTGACTTCATATAGTAGGAAATCTTTTCCTTTACAATTATGAGGATGCATAGGTTAAAAGATTGAGAGAGTAATAAGCTGAAATTAGACATGCAAAGTATCTTTTTTTAGTCTTTGTCCTCAGAAGTGTCTTTTTTCATATCTTTCAGATCTCCAACTTTCAAATAGGTCAGATCAAATGTCTGAAGCTGTCCAGTCTGTTAGAAAGAGAACATCCTAATTGCTGTTATTACGATAATCTAATTCTGGTAGTGACCAGAAGTCAAGACCAGAATCAGGTCATAAATTAGTTTGCTGCTGTGTAAATACAGCAGTAGACAGTCTCCATGCTGCCAAGCTAAGATTCTGAAAGCCTTATAAAAATAGGAAAAGGAGAGAGTCATTCCACCATTTTATGCATTTAGTGTAGGTTTGCTTTCCAAGTTTGCTGTTGTCTTCCATGCTTAAGCAGATAGTATTTTCCTGTTTCTCTGACCGATACTTCTTCCATGACAGAAACCGATAAAGGGATTTGAAAGAGAAGAGGCAGGTCCATGAGTTGATGCTAAGCACAGAGACAGCATAGAAAAAGAACCCAAAAGGCTTAAGCTGCCCAGAGAAAGGTCATGCCATTTGGTGGCAGATTTCAAGTCTATTTTCCCTCCAAATTTGCAATTTACAAAGCACCCCTTAAGATATAGTCTTGGCTTAGAGGGAGGCTGCAGAGGTGAGGGAAGGTGAGACTGAGGTTTTGGAAAGGACAAGAAGGCATCATCCACAAGAATGCAAGGTTTCATCACTATCAAAGTATGAATCCTTTTTATTTTAGTCGGTCGTATTTCTGCATTGGCACTTTTCAACAAATGTATTCCCTGCTTATCTTTTCAGACACCTGAGGAATTAAGAGTCCTCTATGGTCTCATGGCAATTCAGAGAGTCTGTAGAGGCAAAGACAAGGAGATTACAGTTGGAGTTAAACCTTCCTTTGGCAGATAAGACAGAATGCTGACATGATTGCAGGAGGAGGGGAGTTAGAAGTGTTCTTTGGTCACCATAACAGACAGGGATGTTAATAACAGCAGCTACAGCTCTATGTCTTGAGGGGCTGAGCTTTGCAAGCGTGAGAATCCATCTATCGAGGGCAAAGCAGAGGTCTCCAGGCTTGCCTAAAAAGCACCATAGCCATGCCAAATGGCACTATTTTTTTGGAGTTAATTAGACCCAGTAATTAAGACAGATGAAGTGGGCAAAACTGCTCCCAGGGGCTGAGTTAATACTTCATGGATTTGGATTGCACTGTAGCAATGTGTCTTCTTACTTGGAACTACCTCAGAGGTCTCTGGTATGGCACAACCTTGCACTTGGGACAGTTATATCTAGAATTTCCTTGTTCTCTAACCCATTTTCTTGGATTTTACACACTGAACCATCATCAGAACAATGAGTAGTACCACAGTACAAATCTACAGTGACCTTAGTAAGTTAAGCTTCTCTATATGTAGTGCATCAGTCAACGCCTGACTTCATTGATCAGTCTTAAACTTTTCACTCAATACTAGCAGTGTATATTGTCCTATATATTTAATAATGATAGCTTTGTCCTTACTTTTTTTTTTAACCAATGAATAATACTCTTGTTCTTAAACACTATTGTTAGGTCCTACTCAGGCAACCACTTATTGTAAAAAACATGTGCATAAACTTTTCCTGAACATTACATAGTTGTGACAAAGGCGATTTTTTGTTAGTCAACTTATACTTGTACCGCCATGCTGGATAGGGTATGAGCATAAATGGTGCTTTAAATGAAACTTAAATTGATTAATAATTATGGGTTATTTACAGCTCACATGGCCCTGTCCTTTCCACACACCAGTGAGTTGAAGGGAGAAGTGTTATGTTCAGCTGGATGGGGCTGTATATCACCTGTAGTAGCAAGGGCAGGCAACTTCTTTCTTCTTGTCCTTGATTACAGTTCTTTACCAGTAAGGCGATACCACTTTATTCCATCCCACATTTTTACAAAAGCTGGAGTTATATCTCTTGTCTGATCTAATTTTATGGCTGGGGAAGAAAAACAAATAAAAACCCAAACAAATAAAACCTCTGAGCAAAAATGTGACTTTTTCCTCTCAGACAGTGCCTTAAAGGACCTGCATTGTTTAGTGCAGTTCTGCATCTGCTGGTTGGGGAAAACTTTCATCCTTTTGTTTGCTTGAGGAGTTTCTTCCCCCTATCTCTGTCAGAGTGGAGCTGCAAAATTCTCCCACGGGAACAGTGGAATGTAGGTGCTGCACCTCTTCCTGCGTTCTGTGAGCTAATCACACAGTGAATCAGTTACATTTTGGACTTCCTTCATTGAGAAACAGTAACTAATAACAGCTTTCTTGAAACAAAATATCTTTCTTTATCAACTTGAATAAAATATTTGAGTTAAAGAAAATTAAAAATTACAAGCAACCTGTATGCTATTTTTAATCTTGCCCATTTTTACTAAGACACTCCTTTAAAGCTTTCCTCACACCGCAGCTGTTCTTCTCCTAATCTCTGTTTTCTTAGGTTTAAGACTCAGTCTTTTACTTTCAGAACTGTTCCACTTACGGAGATTCACTTGTGTCTTTTTCTCCTATAGATGCTGAGGTAAATTTCCTTGTACGGTCAAGTGCATTAGTTCTAAACTAAATATTTGATACTGCTTCGCCTCCAGGAGAATAGGATAAATCCATTAAAACTGCTTGTTTCCACATTATCTTTTAATAAGCCTGAAGTGCAATTTGCTGGGTAAGAATTAGAGAACACCTCTGTGGTTTTGCTTTTGCAGGCAGAGCCAGGTACAAAACAGGTAATTATTTAAGTGCAGCTTCGTATTTATCTTTCTGCTGGATTCTTCCTGTTTTGTACTTTATTCTGCTAATTGCTTATAAAATGCAAAGATGCCTGTTTGATAAGGTTTTATGCTCACTGTGCACACTTGTGACGAGGTAAAGAGCAGAGCAGGTTCATGGAAAGACACTTTTTTTAAAAAAAATTAGGCACTAAGTAAATGGAAGAAATCTGTCACAAAGATTACATTGAAGATGCAAAGCTGAGTATTCATTAGTTAAGTTCCAATGCTTTTAAAGTGATCTTTGTTGCCTTTAATTTTTTTTCCATCTCAGATTCAAGCATTATACTATCAAATCATAAAATCATGGAATGGTTTGAGTTGGAAGGGAACTTAGGGCCATCTAGTTCCAACCCCCAAGCCGTGGCCAGGGATGCCACCCACTAGACCAGATTGCTCAGGGCCCAATCCAACCTGACTCGAGGACTTCCAAGGATGGGGGGCATATAGTCTCTCTTTATTTTGTAATTTTTATACATATTAGAGGTTTATGAAAGCCTAATCAATATAAATTAGATTCCTATATTAGCATTACTTTTCTTCTTTTATTACTTTTATTACTTTCTTTTTTAAATTAATTTGAATAGATGTTGAAACATCAGTATGACGTATTTGAAATTTCAATCATATTCTTCAGAACCAGGGCTTTAATTATCATCATAGATCTCATATCCATAGGATGGACTATTTCTTCTGCTTCATTCATAGCTTCCATTTCCTTACACTTTCCCTGGTCAATAAACCTACAAAGCAAGAATTCCACCAACAGTAAAAGAGAACAGTTCAGGTTATTTCACTCATTGGAAAAAAGTGCTTATTTCCTTTTGTAATCAATAGCCATGTATATCCAAAGACAGAATTTTGCCTCCAAATGTTTGTTCTTTGAATATTATCTACTTAGTATCATGGTATGCAAATTTCACTCTGATATGATATTGAAGGGTGAAATTTATGCTGAGGTTCTTCTTATTCACTTACTTGCAGTCCTGGCATTTTTCTTTTCTTGGCAGCAAGCAGAACAGAGCAAGTTTATGCATAATCAAGCTGCACATCTTGCACTGCCCTTTTGGTGATAATGCATCCACTTTTCTGGAACTTTTCTGGAAGTATTTGGATTTGGAAGTAGTGATTAATTGATGTGATTAATAGGAGTAATAAGGACTTCAAATAAGCAGTAAAAAAAGCAACTGAGTAATTTGAATAAGATATCAAAGTTGATATCTTGGCCTAAGTTATCTGAAACACTTAGGCAATATAACAGTAGCTAAAAAATGGCAAATGCAATGTTTTGAGTAGAAGATACAGTAGTTTGCAGCAAGTTCATACATCCCTCATGATCCCTCATGCATGTTGCATCTCTTAGGTAGTATATGACATTGGTATTTGATGCCCTTTAAGTTCCCATGAGATGTTCACCTCTCCCAGGAAACCACGTACAGCTCTGCCTTTTCAGGCACCAAGCAGGTGACTCAGAACTCTCTTGCACCTGCTGTGAAATGTCAGGCAAAGCTGAGCACTCTGAGCAAATGGCCTCTTGCTTTGAGAGCTTCTCATTGAATATAAAGGGCAATGTCATATCAGCTTTTACAGTGCACTGCATTAAGTCAGGGATTGATTAGCCACTTCCACTGCAGGCAATACAAAAATAACAGCGAATCCATTTTTCCTCACCATTCAGAATAAGACAGTCTGTCTTTCTTCTCTTGTGTGTGTCACAGAATCACAGAATTGTTAGGGTTGGCAAGCACCTCTGGAGATCATCCAGTCTGACTCCCCTGTCAAGGCAAGGTCACCTGAAGCAGGTGACAACAGGAATGTGTCCAGGGAGGTTTGGAATGTCTCCAGAGAGGGCGACTCCATGACCTTCCTTGGCAGCTGTTCCAGTGCTCTGCCACCCTCAATGGAAAGTTCTTCCTCATGCTGAGATGAAACTTGTGTTTTAGTTTATGGCCATTGCTTCTTGTCTTGTTGCCAGGCACCACCGCAAAGAGTCTGGCACCGTCCTCTTGGCACCCTCCTTGGAGGTATTTATATGCATTAATGAGATCCCCCCTCAGTCTTGTCTTCTCCAGACTAAACAGGCCCAGCTCCCCTCCTAAGTCTCTCCTCATAAGAGAGGTACTCCAGATCCCTCATCATCTTTGTGGCCTCCCCTGGACCCTCTCCAGTAGCTCCTCCTGTCCAGGGAGGAAATACGACTCCATGGGCAGGAAATCTTTGAACAGTATCTACACTGGCTTTCTTAATCTGTGCATGTTGCCTTAGTGTACTTGGTCTCTTTTTACTTCAGTTTCCCATTTGCACAGCTTCATCACCCCACAGAGATGTTCCAGGTGCAGTCCATTATGTTTGTGAACTGTTCAAAGATATTTGATGAAAATTTCCAAGTAGATGCAGAGAACAGGTTGATTGTGTAGAAGTCTGTTGTGAAAGATACAACATATTTTTTAAAGGAGGATTGGAAGGGGGGTTAGATGTAATTTAGAGATAAGTGTAATCCAGAAATTAGGTAGTGACAGAAGTTTTTCAGGTTTTGGTTTATTATATTTATCTTGACACAAAGAGCCCTCTCAGAAAGGTCAGTAGTATTTCACATTATAAAAATCAATGTAAATTATATATAATTATCAATTAGTTCTGTTCTACTCTCTATTTCAGTTAATAACAGTGACTTCATTGCCTTTAGCAAAGTACAAGAATCCTGGGATGAGATTCTAGTAGAATGGAATGTTTTCTTCTAAATCAGTTTTGAACTTTGAGTCAAATTTTTTCTTCATTTGTGGCCTGTACACTATGTTACATTCATACAATCAGAGGCTTCACGTTTCTTTCAGCAGTACAGTGATCCAGAGCACTATAAGCATAATATCCACATTAAAAGAGGCAGTGGCAAAGCAACCACTCCTGTATTGTGGGGAAATTCCACTGGGATCAGGCACATTAACTTCTACTTTTATCCAAAACACTGGCGCATCTCTGCGGTGTAATGTTTCCACAGATTCAGAGGGACAAATACCAATTCATACCCCATCCATACCATTCCTTACAGGAGCTTTTCTTCCACTAGCTGTATTCAGTTTGTTTTCCCAATTACCCTTCCCAATTATGTGACTGCAAGTTTGGAAATAGCAGCTTTTCTGAAACAGCAGTTCTGAAGGAAATAGATTGCAGCTGGTATCTAGAAAGATTGGTAAGTAATTATTGCAAATAATATGGAATTATGTCACAACGGTTGAAAATAACAGCTGAGTTTTGATGGGAAAATTTGCAGTTAATCCGAACACAAATCCCATATGCTTAGTCTCAATCATTTCTGTTTAAAAATCTGTAGGGCAATAGTTTCTATGTCAGTCAAACCAGCTGGTTGTGATGTAATTAATTTGCTTCACATAAATATTCTTTTTAGTAGTTATTATTCCCTGAAAAATTATCTATAAAGTCTGAAAACTAGACAAGTCTTTTTTAGATAAATATATTTATGTGTATCTAGTCAATTTGTTCATTTTTTACAGACTAGTTTCTTTGAAGTTCTTGTTCATAAAGATTTGAAATATACTTTAAAACCATCTTATTAGAATACTTCAAGCAGCTTAACTATATGTTTTTACAAAAAAATATTGGAAACTGCTGTTGAAAAAAAAACTGCTCTGAGTTTTTTGTACCCACATCAGGAAAATCAGAGTTAAACAAAATATCAATTTGATTATCTGCATATTTTTCCTTTTTTAGCAGCTAATACATATCAAAAATTACATGGAAACTCAGAGTGATGTTACTACCTCAAGGTTAAAAAGAAAAAAGGATTCTATAGTGAACAAGATTCTATTCCAGTTTGTTAAATGACATTCTGTCTTTAGTGTCATGTAGATACTTCTGCTTAGTAAATCATCATTATGAGTTTTATTTGTTACTTGAAGAAAATCTTCTCAACTTTCTCTAGAAATTGCTGGAAAAATTAGCAGGAAATCAAACATGATTCCAAAGTACTGTTGGTTTTGTCAAGGCCTGGGAGGAAAGTACCTTGGATTATAGTCCTTCCTATTATGTTTCTTTATACATTTTTCTCCAAAAGAACTGCTGCCTGCAATTAGGTTATGTGCCAGATACAGTGTCACCGGGTCTGTGGCTGGTTTCATCACACAGCAAGTTCTTTTGCATATTTTAATACATTCCATGTAATAGGTTTTAAAACTATCTCTCTCTTTTCTTGGTTATACAAATAACATCTGGGCAGATTTTATTTTTTTTTTTCTTCAGTGCTGTTGCTTACGGGCATTCTTCTTAAGGGGGTTCCCATCTCATGATTTGTACCATTGAGATGGAACAACTCCATACAGTTTGCATTGTGGTTGCAGTTAACAATGTCTGTTGCTGCAGGCCTGTGGAAGTGCATTCATTACAGCATCACCCCTAAGGAGATATTCCCTCCCACCCCAAGTGTCATCAACGATGGAAAAAAGTTACACTTACTGGAACTGCAATTCCTAAAAGCAGCTAAGGTGCCCCATACACACAACTAAAGTTTACAGATGTTCCAGTTTACAAGAATCTTATCAGTATTTTTTTCATTGATGCATGACACAGTGATATAAAGTATGCCAGCATGAGAACTGAACATGACCACTTTATGGAACTTATTAGATGAGTAGGCACTTATAAAAATATGCTGCAGTACAAGGAATGGTTCAGGAAAAGAGCAGCACAAAATAAAAAAACATTACCAGCATTAGGTTTGCTATACTGGAGATTTCCTTACCTAGAATCAGTTACGAGAATGTTCAGGTATTTCTGTCATCATCTCTCCTGAGAGCACACTTGCACACAGTTGACAGGTTTAGTTCCAGACTGACTCAGTAGTATAGTAATTTTGCAAAGCAAGAGTGGACTTCTTAAAAAAAGAGTTGTATTGTGCAGCTACTACATCTGTCTTCCAGAAAGCCCAAAATGGATATGTCTGTACAGGGAAACATGGCACTAGCTTTTCCTCCAGGAAAGTAGACACAGATCTCCAAAATGCATCCATATATCCTGTGCTGGCTCACATGTACATTAGCTTGTGCAAGTTTTTCAGAAACTAAGGAAGCAACTATTGGTCCTAATCTAAATTCAGAACACCTACAGTGATGTTGCTGCACTTTGTAACCAAATCTGTGGTTACCATGGATAAACCCATCTATTATCCAGTTAAAATTGTCATGGGCTGACTCATATGGGCACCTGTTTGCTCTGTTCTTTGGTTTATATGAACTGAAGAGGTAAAATGCATGGATACTAAATGATTTTGTAGGTCATCTGAAGTGTTTGCTGATGTTCTCATACGTTAATATCAGGACTTGTGGATGCATTTTTCACTTATAGGTAACTAGAAATAATATCTTGGGAGACTCTTTAAATATTCTCTACAAGGCATAACAGCCTGGAGAAAAAAGTTCAATTATTCATGAATTACTTTTGTGCTCATTTTTAATGTGTTATAAATCTTAACTTTCAAAAGAAAATACCAGTGAATGGTATGTGTAAGTTGTACCCTCCTGGACAAGTTTGCCAATTAGTGGCAGTAGCTCATTTCTAAAATTGAAATAAGCATTTCCTTGGTTTGTCATACTATAGCAAACATTCTCAAGTTACATTGTGCAATCTAATAACCCATTTATGCAATGCTTGAATGAAAAAAAGTGCATTCATTTCAGAAATTCCACTCTTTTGGGATGCAATATAAGATTTTTAACAATGACTTAAGCAGCAGATGTGCAGTGAATTTGATAGCAGTAACATAATTGTTCTCAGTGAAAGACTGGTCTACCTTGTAAGAATACTTTTTATAGAGCAAATGTTTTGTCATTTAGCTTTCTATAAAGTTTGTGAAAAAACTGCTGCCTAAAAAAAAGAGATTCCTCAGAACCATGAGAGAAGGCAACATCTTTCACTCTCTGGTTCTGTTTAATGCTAGTAACAATGATACCTTGCTGGGGAGAATTTGTAGCACTCTCAAGTAGCATGAAGAATGAATAAATGCACTATTTAGACAGAAACTTTAGTGATTTTTTCTTGAGTGTGATGGAAAGGCAGTGAAGGTGAAAATGCTACTGCAATGCTAAAAAGGCAATAAAAGCTCACAGGGGCTCTTCATAAGCTGATTTGCACAAAACCTAGAAACTCACTGCATAACAACATGCCTGTGAAACACTTGTTGGATAGCATGGTGTACTACTGGAGTGCTGATTTGGAATAATAATAAAACTAAACCTTTCCTTCTGATGTACCTGGCTAGATCTGAAAAACACAGGATGTGTAGTTTATAGTGCATTTTCACTGACAGAGAATCCAGTGGTACATTCAAGTGTATGCCAGAGGACGGGATGCTCCTACTGTTACAGAAAATTAGGTTCACATCCAAATATGAGATTTGTGTAATGCTGTGTTGCAGAGCAACCAGAAGTAAGAAGCAGAAAGGAGGTTTGAAAGTGGTAAGTTCTTACTACATGCTATTTACACAAGGACATCATTCAGGCTGAGCACCTGTATTAGGTCATTTTTTAAGGGAGCTGGGAAAAGAAATTACCCTTTCACATAGGGAAGAATGTGCAAGTGATGTGTCACCTCAAACAGATGATATCTGTGGAGATTTTAGGAAGCTGTGAGCAGTAAGCAAAGGTATGATTATTCTGCCCAAAACTTGTGGATCCCTGGTTTCATGCTGTGTGAGAAGGAAATGAAAGATTTGAGCAAGGATAAAGTGCCTGTTAGCTAATGAAGAGAAGGAATGGAGCCTGTCCAGGTCTGCAGTGGCCGAGTGAACAATGCAGAGCCTAGTGTAAAAGCTAAAACAAGGATTGAAATCCTGGAAGAAAGATGGACATTTGCTCCAAACAAATTAAATCAGACTTTAAAAATGCAGAAAGTGATTACAGGTGGCTCTATGACTCCTGCCACCCACCTCCATCTGCATATTCAATATGTGGCAAACAGGAGGACACTGAGAAGGTGAAGTCCATTTGAAAAATTTCAAAAACACTTTATTTAACCATCTTTCATAAGTCAGAGGACTGTAGAGCTGTGGAGTTGGCTCGTCTTTCTTTTTCTTAGCTCTCATGAATGCAGGTTTCACAGATTCATGTAGGATTGGCATTTATAGCTGTTACTTCCTCTGGCTACTACACAGCTATGGTTGTCTTCTCTAGCTTGACAGTCCAAAGCTTCTTAATCATTTTGTAACAGCCAAAGAAGAATCTAAAGAATGGGAAGTCAGCAAATTTTTGGTTTTTTCTCACCGCAGTGAAGAGACAGGAGAAGCCTAATTTGTGGTTTGGTCTTTGGTTTTTGTTTTTCCTAAGGGTACTCAGATCCTGAAAATTGAAACTGTGGGTACTACTACCTCTAGAAAAATCAAACCAATTATGCTTTAAAATGCAAGTCCTGTATTATTGTGTCACCAGTGCACTGAGGCACAAGAAAGTTATTTACTGTTAGAACACTATTAAGTGCTTTTATTTCCACTCCTTCTATTACAGAACATGAAAAGCAGCGATTATGCAAAAGCACAGATTATATGAATTTGCACTTCAAAGTGAAATGGTTTTATAATGAATATGTGCGAGAACTCTCTGCTTTCAAGGATGCAGTGCCTGAATACTCTCTGTAAGTGGTGTTTCAGGAAGGCTTCCGTGAGTCTGGGCTTCCTGCAAGGTTTATTTTGGTCAAATATTTATGCTTGGGTTTGTGCAAGATCTCAAGGTGTGTAGCACTGGCAGCTACTTTTTATGCTTCCTTCTCTTTAATTCTTCATTCAATCAGGTGAAATAGTCCAGGTGTTAAATGTGCAATTAGCTCTTTCATGGATTTCTACAGTTGTTGTAACTGCACATCTTCAGAGAAGACAAAATGCTTTGGTCAGGAAATGTCTGAGCAAGGTATGAGATGTGGGAACAGCAGAACTATTAGTTACAGGTCCCTGCATTTGTTTTACAGTCAAATTTGGATAAAGATACAATGCTAATGGGATATACTACTGGAGTAATTCTTACTGGATCAGGTTTATACTCAGCTGCCGGTTTTCTTTTCACCTGTCTTCCTGCAATATTCAGTCCTGTCCTTTTATATGAGCTATCCTTAATCTTCTGCCAGTCTGCTGGTTTGCTGAGATGGTTTGAGGCCTGTTATTACCTTAAATTTTTCTAATATAAACTAAAGAAAAATAAAACACAGATGATTTTTACTAAAACAAAGTTATATACAAGTTATTTCATATTCAAATAAAAAATAAATGTTACCAAAGAGCCAGTATTGATAGAAGGTGCATACCTGCCATGCTTCACTGGTAGAGAATTGGCTACTGCTAATTTTAACATCACCAGGGTATACCAGGAAGAGTATTGTGAAACTGTAGCCTGAAAAGCCTTTTGGTATCTACAGAATTTTGGTGACAAAAATTTTTCCAGGGTTATTAGAATTTTTTTAGCAATAAGAATAGACATGAAAACACAAGGTTCCAAACTGCTGGGTAGTATGTTGTCTCTCCTCTTGGGATCTTTATGAAATCTATCTACTTTACAAAATTGCTTTTAATTTTCAGGTGGTTTGAACCATTTGTCATTCAGTGGCTGGATGAAAATGAGGATGTCTCAATGGAATTTCTTCATGGAGCACTAGAAAGAGACAAAAAAGACGGGGTGAGCCTTTACTTTCTAAAGAAGAAAATAAATAAAGTATTAAGACAGTTTTGTATTGTTACAAAACCAGAAGTACATTTGGTCCCGCAATATCCTTCTCAGACTTTAGGAGATAACAGCTTTTGGAGAACCTTATAGAGAAATTCCTGCTCTAATTCCCTCTGCCTAAATCCCCACAGAATTTATTCTGTGGTATCGTTTCATTACCCTATGATGTGATGATGATGTCATGAAGGAAAACTCTGTTTTTATTTTTAAGTGGTTTGAAAGTACCAGAAAAGTGAAAAGCCACATTTCTCAGTATTATCAATGAGACTACTTTTTTTTTCTGTATTACTTTTTGTGGCTCTAGAAGGAGTTTCAAGTACAAGAATCAGCAAAGACAGTTTTGATCTCTAAACGAATATTAACATTTGAATGTTTCTCTCTAGTTTCAGCAGACATCAGATCATGCCCTCTTCTCTTGTTCTGTGGTTGATGTCTTCACACAGCTCAATCAAAGCTTTGAGATTATTAGGAAACTGGAGTGTCCTAATCCAGAAGCACTATCTCATTTAATGAGAAGATTTGCAAAGGTAAATTAAAGTCAATGCATCTGGACCAAGCTTCAGAGAGAATGATACTGTGTTGCCATGTGTTTAAAAGCTAAGTGGTTCCAGTGTTTTTTAGAATCAATGTTTTCTATCTGACTGGGATTCTCAGAAAGACAGGCTGTCTGTGGCTTAAGGCTGGGTCTTGTCTACTCTGTCAAAATGCTTTACCCGTTTGAGAAGCTCTGTTCTCGCTGAGATTTCACATTTACGTATTTTATACATGTATGTATGCATATACATAATCGTTATCTTGCTAAGAACTGATTGCAGTTCTATTAATGGAGCCATTCAGTGATATGCAATTAGTTAATTAGGCAGTGCAAGTGAAGGAAAAATTTAAGGTATGGCAATAAGGTATTTTTGTTTGAAGTCCTGAAGTGGTAGTTATTCACCTGCTGTTTGATAAACTCAATTCTGCCAGCTTTCTATCTGGATAGTTACATTTCCTCCCAAGCTCTGAATTTCCATTATATTCCTGCTGGCTTTAGAAAAGTTCACATTTACATTTAATTCTGTTCTTTCATTGCAACAATTCTCCGTTTGCGGAGTTCGTATTTACATGACTATTATAAGGTAACTCATATTGCTAGGCTTTGAACAGTACTCCTTTTGTCTTATTTTTCCATTATATTTCTATTCTATGTATTGTCACCCTGGAGGATTTTTTGAGCTTGCTACTCTTCCACTAAACTGTGTAGGATGTTGCAAGGAGTGGAGTTCTCATTACTTCTCAAAAACAGCACTGCTAAATTAATTAAACTAAACTGTCTCTGCTATTGAAGATTACTTTACATTGAGAACTACCCACCATCTACTGTGCAGGGATTTGAAAATGTGCTCACAGGATTATTTATATTATATCTAAAAAATTTACTATATGTGTAGGCACTTGTAAAACCTATCATTTATACAGGCCTCTTTTTTTATATTTTTGGTTTACATTATGAAATTCACCATTTAAAAGAATCTTCTCTTCTTCTAGACTATCAACAAAGTACTTGTTCAGTATGCTGCAATTATTTCAAGTTACTTCAGCTCATATTGTGATAAAGAAAATGTGGTAAGTAAGAAGCTGTGGCTTTTTTCTGCCTCAGAAATTACCTTTAAGTTACTTACTGTACTTTTTGAAAATGTAATCACTTCTTTATATGGAAAAACACAAATGGAGGGAGGTCAGCATGTTTTCACAGCTGCTTACAGTGATGTGTAAAAGCTGGAATAAGTGAAATTAGTTAAGAATTCTAGTTAATAATTTCAGTATTAAAATTTTAAAATAATTACAAGATGACCACAAACATGCCGTGGATACCAGCCCAATACTATGGTGAATGGATCTTCATCTTGTTATTCAAACAGAAGAAAATATTTTTGGTTTAGGTTTTCACTCTGCATTGCCTTGTCTCTCTGTATCAGTTTGTGCATTGGAGAGTTTATAAGATCCCTGTTCCCTGTGCAGGGAATGTGTGCAGATGTTTCTGCTGCTGCCACTCACTGTGCTTTACCCATGCACAGGGGAGAAGAAAATGATGTGCTGTTTTGTTGCCTTACTGCTTACAAGGGAGTCCCTAATGAAGGACCAGATTGCCATGGACTCTATTCTATTGCCTAATTTATTCACCAACTTCTCAAGTAATGCAAAAATGCATATTTCTAAAATATTATTCTGTTATTAACAGAACAGCCTGTTGATTTATTCAAATAAACTTAAGCATCAGCCATTATCTGGGTTACAGTGTTGTCACTGTTTTCTGCTAAGACTGGGTCTAGCAAGCAATATGGCCACCCCTTTCCTCCAGCCTATTGTTACTCCCAAAGCACTTGGTTCATTGTTGCCTCTGCTCTCCCCAGGATGATGATGTGCTACTTGCATTAATCCACCAGATGTAACTGTATTAGGTATGACTAGGAACTATCTCAGGACATGAAATTCTGGGATCTGAAACCTGTCCAGCTGACTGGGAGATGGCATCCAGTTCCCTGTGGGGCAGCACTGCCTTTAGTGGGCAGTCACTGGCTGAGCGGGCAAAGGGAAGTGTCAGTTAAGGAGGAAGGAGGCAGCAGTGGACGGGAACCTCCTCTAAACAGCACAGCTGTTATGAATGAAGATGGTCCTAGAAATCTTTTCCAACCTTAATGATTCTATAATTCTATGAATGTAGGGCTGCTGAAGAATTGGTCATGCACAATCTCCCATTTGGTGCTCTCTCTGTAGGCCTGTATCTTGATGAACAACATTCAGCAATTAAGAGTGCAGCTTGAGAAAATGTTTGAGTCCATGGGAGGGAAGGAGGTGAGTCGTATTTGTTTCCTGGTTCATTCAAAATTCCTTAGAGATCATTAGCACCATGTTTGCAACCTAGTCAAAGCTTTCACTTCTACTTGCAAAGAAAATCAAAATGTTAAAAAAAAAAAAAATCTACAAGACCTATTTACTGTCCTGACAATTCTGGAATGACCTAATGCTATTTCACGGACATATGCTAATGATCTGTAATGTTCTATCAGCTCTGGGTGTTTTGTGTTGCAATCTGTAGTGCCAGCTTTATTTTAATGTTTGTATTGGACTATACTTTGCTTTTTATGTATTGGTATGTTTTGTCTGTAATGTGTCATTGTCTTTGTCTAATGCTTTTGACTTGCAATCCACTGAGCAGAAGAAAGAAGGAGAGAGATTCTCTTATGAGGTTTGTGATAGTAAGCATCTTTTATTATTCCTGACCACATTTTCTAAGGCTAAGAACAGTCACATTTTCTACTTATTTCCATTAGTGCATTTGTGTAATTCCCTATGATCTAAAATCAAAAAGAGCTATGCTTGGGCATTCAGTTGACACTAAATTGAAAAGTTTTACTAGGCAGGTGGTGTAAAGCCGAGTTTCAAAATAATCTATTAAAACATTTTAAGTGCACTTTTCAGTATCTGAGGGCCTGCTTGTATTCAAGATACCATTTCACCAAGAGCTGTTACTCAGCAGTCCAGAACATCCTCAGCTTTACCCCCTTTTTCATTTCAGAAGACGTAAAAGTGCTTGAAGTCCTGTCAACAGTAAAAGGACATGAACAGTGCTTCAGTACTTTCCTGACTGTAGTCTTTAACTGTTCTGAAACATGATGAAGAAATTGACATATCTTTAAGCTATAGATAAAATCCTGTCTTCTTGTTGAGAAGCAGTGTTTAGAACATGAATATCCTACCATTATCATCAGTAGCAGCTTTAAAAAAGAAGTTACACATATCCTTTTTTTTGTTGGGGCTGTAGTTTGATAGATTCACAAAACTTTGCTCTAATGTGGCCACACTATAGAGAAAACTGGAAAATACAGCATTTCATATTGCCACATCCACAGTGGGACACTGCAGAGTTGAGATGGGTCCCCTATGCCATGCAAGGAACTGCAGCCTCCAGATGCACCTGAGGAGTCACTTCAGGGAGTGGAGGTTCTTCTGGGCCAGAACCAGCTCCTTGAAGCTGCCATGGCAAAAATACATCCTGCTCCAGATAATAGGAAATAAACTTCTGCAGCCTCATCAATGCAGATTTCTTACCAAACTTTGAAAATAGATGTTCATCATCCAGAAGTGGCTGGTTTTGTGGTTCCTATTAAACCCTTTTCCCTCTCTGAATGTTACAAATAATCTCTTCCTCCATGCTTTTATGTTCTGTGCAAAGTACTTTTGTATGATGTCTTGGATCCAATCTTACTTTTGTATGTCATGATTCGTGAAAACAGCTAAATGTCCATAAATCAGGATAAAGACAAGGGCAAGTGAAAGCTGAGTCACATTTTATGTCTATTTCTATCAAATTATTTTCAACCAAAATATTTGCTTGAATCTCTAAAATATCTGTAAAATGTCCTCTTTTCCTCAAGAAAATATTAGTTTTTTATTTGCTCCTAATGCCTTATACAGTAATGAACAAATATTTGAGAATTTTTCATAGCAATTTACTTTCAAAAGTTCTTATGACTTCTCATCATTTTGGTTTCCTTTTGATGTTAATGAGGCTGAATTATTAAAGTTCTTACAGTATCAAAATAGCATTTCCCACAAATATGGTGAAACACGGAGCCCATGGAGACAATTTGGATATATTTCTCTATAATCATTAGTTAGGTACATTAAGTGCATCTCTGCATTCACAGTCTAAGAGAAAAGATCTTAAAAATACTATCAGACTTTTAGGGCAACTTCTTGAAGAAAAGTACACTCATGTTCAATTTTTTTTCACCCATATCAAAATGCTGCTAGAATGTTTGTCCTCAAACTGGAATACTTATTCCCCTCGCTATTCCAAAGGCACCACTGCTAATGGCCAATTTGGCTTATTGATCTTTTATTTATAAGAAACAAAGCCAGCAATAAAATCTGTAAGCAGTTTCCTTGAAGGGAAAAAACAGTTTAATATTTCACTTCTGCAGGGCATAAAAGTTAGATGATTTTCAGCAAAATAATGAGACCTATTTCAGTTGAAGCAAAACTAATTCTAAGAAAAATTAAATGCTGTTAATCTCCTCAGTGTCACACTGTGAGCAGTATGTCTTTCAAACTGTGCAGTCAAAATAGCCACAATCAGGCAGTAGTCCCTGTGTTCAGAGTAGGCTTATTGCACATTGCAGGCAGGGAGCTCTATAAATAGAGAAAAAACTGGTTTCTCAGATCCCCCACCACTAAAATAAAATAGTCTGAACAAGATGAGCTTCTTTATTAACTCTCCTCCTCTGCTGTAGCCAAGCAGGAAGGGTACTTACAAATCATATCAATGAGAACACTCTGCCATAATAGAGTAATTAAGTGGGATCCAACCCACTGTTTGTTTGGGGTTTTTTAAATCAAGTCCAAAAACATGGGAACAGATCATCATCGTAGGATTTTAGTTTAGCTCCTGTTTGTTTCATCCAAAAGGAATGCATACATTTACTCTAAATATCTTTTTCGTATCTGACAAGTTGAAAACTGATAAAAGATAAAAAAGAGTAGCTAATGCTTGTGTTGCTTTACACCAGGTGACAGAACATGGCAGAAGTGAGTTACAGTAATTAGGATCAAAAAAAAAAGGATGTAAAGCAAAAGGAGGTTGTTTATGTATGACAGTATTATATTAACTGTAGATAAATCATCTTCCCACTTTGGTAAATTCACTTCCAACTTTACATAAAGTTTAGGAGTTCCTATAGGAATCTATGTGTGGTCTTAAAGGCTTTGATGGGGTGACAGAGGACCAGATTTCAGCAGAATAGTTCTGAAGTGTCATCTTTACATCTTGCACAGAGGTCCAAGTGCTTTTCAGTGCACTCAGAGCAGTGACAGCCAAACATTTCACATCTCACTGTCCCAGGGGTGGGAGTGGAGGAAGGATGATGTCTGGCACAGACAAAAAGAACCACTAAAGTGATGGAGCTGATATATACCTGTGTCTTTCCTAGATATCTAGAAAATACATAAAACTATTTTCTGAACAGAAGTAACCTGGTAGTCCCATTAGGAAACTATAAGCAATTAGACCTGTGGAACTGCAGATAAACAGATTTCAGATTAGAGAGGTTCCATTTAACTCACACAAAAGTGATTTGCATCTCTGTAGTTTCCTACAGAAACCAGCACCAAGTTTTCGGTTAACAGGATTATATCCATACTAGCACACATTAAATTACAGCAGGGAATACCTCAGTCTAACATACTGAAAGCAGCCAGATTAATCAGATTTTTAACTCTTTTCCAAGGTTTGTCTGTATAAGAAAATTCACAGTTTTATACAGGCAGCATTTGGAAATGATGATGTTCAAATTTTTTTTTTTTCAGCTGTTCAGCAAATATGTTCTCAATTTTTGTGTAGCACTCAGAAAAAGTCAAACTTCAAATTATCTATTTAATAATACATAATCAACAGATCTCATGAAGTGTGCCAACAAATTTATGAGTATATTCCCTTGTGGGTAAAAATGAATTCTGCTATTTAAGAAGATGGTAAAATAACAGAAATATGAGCCTAGAAAAGCCAAGAATATTAGGAATTAATAGAAAAGTAAGTATGATTTACACATTATTAATGAAATAAGTTTGCTCCTTTAAAAAATCGAATTTTGAAACCTGAGCAACCTACCCCAATGTATTTTAAGGCTAGTCCACACACGCTGTGAACTGTAAATGGAATCCAGAATACATTTGTCCAAGGGATAAGTGCATTGTCTTTTCTTTTTTGGTGCTTACATTGGATATGACATACTAATGACACTCATAGCTGGGTTTTATTTTTGGTTTGTTGTTTTTTTCATTTCCCAAAATAATCTGCTCAAGTAGAGCCTTTTTCTTGTTTTTTTCCTGAAAAATTTTCAGGGAAGTTTGTTAGTATTTATTCCTTCTTCATCAAACTCTATGAAGCAGATGAGATTTGAGGGAAAAAATAAAAGTTCCCGAGACTGTAAATACTTCATTTTCATGTCTGTATATCCCTCTATGGCATCATCGCAGATGCTGATCAGCATTGCCTTTTGTCTCACTTCCATGCTTCCATTTTAGCTCTTCCATATGAGGAAAAAGAAGCAGGTCATGGCTGTGGCATATTTGAATGATGCCTGAGGACAATCATTAGCAAATGGAAGGCACATGGTAAAATAAATGAAAAGTGCACATTTTAGTTCTGGTGAGACACTCAAATCACCATATTTTCCAGTACCTAAAGAGAAGTAGCATTTAAAAATCCTGCTGACATCTTCTTAGTGATGCCACCATGGCCAGTTGTGGAGCCCCTGGCTGGGCAGCCCGCATACCTCTTTGTGTTCCTCTCCTCCCCGTGCCTCCTCATCGATGAGCATGAGCATGTGTACACACAGGGCTGGAGGTACTGCCAGATGCCTCCAGCTGTGCACACACAAACTTGTTCATGCAATTTGTGAGCACAAAGTCTCTAAAATGTTTAACAGTTGCATGCACCCTTCTAGAATGTGTGTAATGCCCACAATCTGGCATTAGTATTTAATCCAATTTTGGCTGGACGGAGTGCAATTCCAGGTGAATTTAGCAGATACATTGTGTTTTCTGGTTATCACGACAACCCCTGATCCAAAGTGTCTATATTGACCTCTGTAGGAACAGTAACAAGGTGATTCTCTAGTTTGTGCATGATCTGCTAAGAAATTTTGAGTCTTCTGCCTGCCTGGTGTTTTGTGTTTTTCCTTGACATGTACCACGTTCAGTGTGAATGCTTATGTGTTCAGTGTTTGTTAAATGTTAATATTCTAGTGGCCTTAAATTTGTGTTTTGTATGTATTACTCCAAATGAGGCAGTATAATTCCTGAGTGAAATGCATTTCCTGGAAAAATCTTTGCCTTTGTTATTAAAGCCTTAGTTTGTTTATTAGTATAGACACTGCAGTAAAATTAGCTTTTTAATTCCTGCTCTTTGTATGAAGGAAAACAATCACTTTAAATGTATGAACTGTCAAAGTATATCTGCCAGGGACACTTCTAAGATATACAGAAGCAATAGAAGTTCTCTCAGTGCAAAGTAATTCAAAACTAAATCAGTAAGTAGTCACAGTAAGTACTGACATTATTAAGTAAAATATGAGCTTCTCAGATTACAAGAGTGCTACATGACACTGAGTATTGTCTAAAGGATGTGTGGTGATTCCCCCTTGTCACCTATTTCAGGTTTTTGTCAAAACCGGTAGTGAAAATTTTGGATTTTCTATGATTTTAACACACGACCTCTAAGGAGAAGGAAGGATGGTCTAAAATTAAAACACAGTAGTCACTGGATCTATTTCAGTTTGCTTTGCTGTAGAATTCCTGTGTAGTGTCATGTAAATTGCCCAGTGTGCTGTGACAGCTTACCCTTGTCTCTGAAGAGTGATTAAAAGAACTGACCTGCTGCACCACAGCACTCTGAAGCACCAGAAGAAGAATAAGCACAAAACACTCCTCATGTAGTTGAAAGATAGAAAAACGCAAACAGAGACAGCCCTGATTATGTATTCTAAATGTGCAGTGTCCTTTGAAATTGTCAGAAGATCGGTACCTGACCTTGCTTTAGAACAGAGTCCACAAATTAAGGGTTATCACTGAAAATCATTCCTTAACACTGTGACATAGACAGCTGGAAGACCTGGAACACTAGCTATTAATTAACATTCAGCTGTTGACCCTGATGATCATCTGTCATATCCCAGAATGGGCTGTAACTATTTTTCTGAGTGCTAAAGATCAGGGAGATAAAAAAATAATTTTTTTTAATTTGAAAAAGAATCTATAGCAAATAAACAAGTTGCTGATCAATATTAACAGGGTACCTTTTTCATTAAATATCTATGCATGGATCATCATCCCTGTAAATGCAAAAATACATTTCTCCTCTGCATTAACTTTTTTCCTATGTTTAGAAAACCTGTGTCAGAACATCAGAATGTGTTGCTCTGTGCTTGAATTTTTTTTGCCTTACTGGCTTTTAGAAACAGCAGTACTGAAATTTGGTAGATTCCCTTCCCACATATTCTGTCGATATAATTGGCATGAGTAGTCTTCAAGCCATCTTTTTCAGTGCTAGCTGTTCTAATTTTACACTGCATTATGAAAACATATGAAATATGGAAACAACTTCAATGCAAATCACGAAACAAAATACCAACAGTAGTGAAATATACAAAAAGAGTAAAAATACAAAGGCATCTGTATTACTAATAACACAAGCAATGACTTTTCCTGCATCCTTCTCTTGGTGTGCCTTGTTGAATACCACTGGCCTGATAATGGTAGTTCTCTTCTTGTGACTGCCAACACAGTTTCCACAATCCCACAGAAAGTCATTTTTCAATGGCACAGTGTTGATTTCTAACAATATAAATATTCACTACTGTAATCAAAGATTTTTCTATATTATTTTTAAATGGTTATTGTATTTCTAGGCCTACTAAAGCAGTTCTGTGTTGCAACAGGTGTTTCCACGTTTGGTTTTCCATAGTGCAGTGTATCTTTGCACATATTTCCTAATTCATTGATTGTAATGGAAACCCCAGAAACCTAGCGTATAAATAAAATACAATGTTATTTATCTCTTTGCAGCTGGATCCTGAAGCTAGTGTTGTTCTAAAAGAACTTCAGGTGAAACTTAGCAATGTATTGGATGAACTCAGTGTAACGTATGCTGCAAGGTAACAAACAAATGGGTAAAAACCCATTTTACTGCAAACCTTAGAGAAATATTCCTGCTCAAAAAATCTACCTCATTGATGAAGTCTGGGTGGTTATTTGGTTGTCCTGAGGCATGGCTTGCTTCTGCCCTGATGGAGTGGTATGCATTTGTGTCTGTGTATGTGTTTAGACTCTGAAACAAATAACGGTAACCTCTCTGTAAAGACAACTGAACATCGTCTGTGGGCATGAACATGTTACAGAGGTGAGGCTGATGGCTTTTGTTCTGCTTTTTGGAAAGCAAAATCACCGATTTTTTCTTGCCTGCTGCTATGTTAAAGTTTCCTCTCTGAACATGTTTATGTTACTTCCTGAGACTGACAGCTTTTTCTGAGCAGCCCGCTTCAACCAGGGATGTCTACATGCCTGTGTTTAGCCTGCTTCAGGTGGTCATTGTGAGTGGCCTTCTTGGGTCGTTTGCTGGCCTGTGGCTCTGCAAAAATTGTCTACTGAGCCTTACTCTCAAAACCTTTCATTAATCAGAGTGCACACTGCAGTCCTGAATGAGTATGGTGCTGTGCCAGCAGTGCCTGTGGTTAAGAAGCAGCAAGTTAATTTTGCATCAAATTAGAAAGAAATTCAAGAAAGGGGGATTAGTGCTGTAGTGGTGCTCATTAAGCTGAGTCTGTAGTTTATTTAATCCATCACTGGGTGGTCTGGGTGGACAGTCTGCTTTTTTTCTGAGTGTGCTTAGTTTGCTGCATTGTCTTGGTGTACTTTTGCTCCCAGGCTCTGGTTCTCGGATCATTGACAGTGCATGAATATTATTTCTTTCCAGGGCTTCTTTCTGAATGAGCCAACTAGGTTTCTGCAAAAGCAAACCCAGAATAGCTCAGTGTAGGATATGCTCCAGATAGCTAGAACATTCCTCCTGGGTCAGTTTACTGCTTGGCTCTGTGAGGTTAACAATGTTGGAAAGATGGCTAATGTCAAGAAAGGCAGTGCATTATTTTGGCTTTTGTTGGAGGGACTGGTCCCTCCAACAAAGAATTTCTATAAGCAGTTTCACTAGCTGCCTCATTCTGATTTTATTTAGGGCTTTAAAGTGTGTAGGTAAGTGTACTTCCAAGTGCATTTGGAGAAGTTTCTGACTTTTCCAGTGATTTCACATGGAGGTTTGTGTTCTCTTTTTACAATTAGCCGTGTCACTGGAACAACTTATTGCCTGATTATGTTTCTCTTCTCTCACAGTAAATTCTCTTTCACTTTTCTCAAGTTAATCTTTGCCATTTGTCGTTTCGCCTTAACAGGCCTTGTATATTTTTGGCCTCTGTTTTGCATTTCTGTTCATAAACTAATCCTGAACCATTTTGATCCATCATAAATCAACCCATAAAGCAACATACAGTATGTTCAGAGACTCTTCCTGCCTCTGAACTGGTGACTGATTAACTGCTGTTCTGCATTGTGTCAATATATTGTCCAAAGATTATCACATCAATAGCACTTTAAAACTGTCAGACACTCAACCAGATCAGTTAGGAAATAGAACAGTTTTCAGAGAAGCTGAGCAGGTACAAACTTGAGGAGGAAGGATGTGTTTACAGTCACCTTGAAGTGAAAAAGATTCCTCTCAGGAGGAAGAGTCTGAGCACTTCTATGCAAGGTTTTTTTTGAAATAGGATATTTTAAACAGTCCAAGTGTTTTAACTCTGTGTAGTTGAAAAGAAGTAACTAACCTTTTGATGGCACTGACTGTGTGGAATGTGGAAAAAAGTCAAATTGAGCCAAATAGGGCAAAGTCAGTAGTAGTTTTTAGTTTTGCCTCAAGAAGAATGTCAAAGCTTGGTTCCATTTAACCATTAAGAGAAAAATTATTTATCATCACCTGTTCGTATTGTCCTTTCACACCAAAAATAAAATCCTGAGAAGTTGTTCCTAGCTGGCAATCAATTGCATCTATCCTATAGATTCTGATACATCTGTTTCTCTCAGAAAATAAATATTTGGCACACCTACAACGGTATCAAAAGTGTGGCAGAATGGAAACAAGGCAAGGAAAAGATCAAAACACTGCATGAATTACTTATATGAGCCATGATCCTCAGTAGAAGTTATTTTCAGACTATAAACCACAGTATCTTCAATTTTGAACATTAAATCATTGCAGAAAACATTTAAAACTTGTTGTAGAACCTGATAGCAAAATCATCATTATTGTTTTTTTCTCCCAGAATTCTTTCATTCTCCTTTTTTTTTTGTCCTATAGTTTCCAATTTGTTATTGAAGATTGTGTAAGGCAAATGAACAATGAACTGAATCAAATGAGAGGAAATGGGAATGCAGCAGCCAATAAGAACAGTGCTGCTATTGATGCTGAGATTGTGCTTCGGCCTCTCATGGATTCCCTGGACAAAACGTAAGTGTGGCAGGCTGGTTTGTGTGGCAGACTGGGACCTGCATGCTGCAGTCAGGCACACTTTGGTTTTACTCTGAAGCACTACAGTATTTTTAATATTTGTAGTACTCACTGTGTGCAGACTGCCATGCCTAACCTGTTTACTTACACTGAGCAATTCTTACATAAGCTACAGACTTGTCTTTCCATGTCTTGTCATGTTTTGGGTCATTGAAAAGGAAGCGATTTCTCCTCCACAGGCTGTGTTACGAAGATTGTACTGAACAAAAGTAATTCCCATACTGAAATTGTCTGTCATTTGTTCTAGGCTTGTACCCAATGTCCCACTGCTTATTAATATGCACTTCTGTGTCACCAAAAACCTGGTCACCGTCTAAACAGCAGCTTGTTGTTTTTTTTTTTTTCATTTGGTAAAATGCTAATTTTTGAGAGGGTCCTGCAAACTCATTCTAGCCTCTGAAAGTAAGCATAACTTATGTTATCATCCTTCAGCAGTGATGAGTTCTGAAAGGCCATGTGCAGCACAGGCACATCTGTAAGCACATTGGTGTCCTTGGTCATTGGTGCTTGTGAAGCACCAGTGGCCTTTTGTTGGAAGTGGCTGTGAGGACAAGCAGCCTGGCACTGATCCTGCACTCAAGGTCTCCAGTCACACAGACACAAGTTACACACCCTTTTGGCTCCTTATGCGGGTTTTCCCCAGCCAGAATTTTCAAAGTGAAGATGGAAAAGGTGTTGCAAAAATTTAATTTCACTGTAAGTAATAGAGAGCAAGATTGCACAGACATGTCAGTATATAGAAATAAATGCTTCCAAACAGTAGCTGCAAATTTGCATTAGCTGTCAGCAACCAGTTCTACATCCCAGTAGAAATACAAAACACAGGAGACAGTTGCTCTTTATTTTTAAGACATAAACAAATTATGTACTAAAACTTTAATTTAGGGGCGTGGGAATGCTAAATTATGTCATCCATCAAACTTTATAACTCATCTCGATTTTGCATTTTCAATAAATATGCATCAGTGGTATACTAAGCATTCAGTTGGATAGTGGAGATTTATATGAGTTTGTAATCTGTAAGTCTTTTTACGAAAAATATTTACTGATAATATTGCAAAGTAACTTAGTTACTGAGAAATTTTTATTAGTAGAGAAAAGATAAACCTTAATGGCTATTTATCTGAGCATATAGTGATAGAGCACCTCTGAAGCCTTAATGCTAGTTTTGGTGACTGGTTTCTGTTTTTGTTTTATTCCAGTTTAAGTGTCTCTGCAAAAATCTGTGAGAAAACAGTTCTGAAACGGGTTTTGAAAGAGCTCTGGAAATTGGTCTTAAACAAAATAGAAAAACAAATTGTGCTTCCACCACTGACAGACCAAACCGTAAGTGTTCCAGCAGTAATTCTCAGTTGACGTGAAGGATTGTAATAATGCGCTTGTTCAGGTGCCAAGGGGTCTGGCACTATCCTCTTCTGTACCTTGACCACAAGGAATAACTCTTGGACTGCAAGCAGTCTGTTGCTCTCTGGTGTCTCAAAGTTGTGTATCCAGCTTGCCATTACTGGTGAGGAAGACTTTGCTCCTTCATTTACTGCCTGCCCCGACTCAGAGCAGTTTTTATGAATGCAGTCATGTGAAAGAAGCTGGATCACTGGCTTTGAAGTGTGCTCTCATATAAGGAGTTTTAAATCTGATTTTTCTCGGCTTCACAGTAACACAAAGAGTGTTCTTTGCCCTTCCCAGTTGCATCAGAAATTCAATCACTTCCATTTTTGTAGGTTTGATGCCAGGGATGCCCCATCCCATCCTCCAGCCCTGCCTGCTGTGCCATTCCTCATTGAGGCAGCACTTGATTAATATCAGGAAGCTTAAGCCAGATATAGCTCTAAAGATTTGGGGTATTTTAATAGCAGATTTGACAAGAGGTCCTTTTTGGGCATAACTGCGTTTACAGCCTGCCAAGAATAGAGAACGGAGCTGTACTTACAGAAAGTGGGGCTGCACAGGAAAGTCTTGTGGGGCATGGCCTGACACAAACTCTGGGGGCTGAGCTGAGGGCAACCATAAAATCTGATCCTGTCAAAGGATCAGCAGAGAGAGCCTGGCTTGGAGGCCTTTGGATAATTGCTTTTTTGCTTTTTTATTTGAGGGACTGGGATAACATAACTGTTAATTCTGCTTGTTTTCAATCTTGTTTAAAAGAAATTGACCATCTTATGACAAGCTAATCGTGATGTTGCCACAGTGTGCCTTTGGCAGCTTTGCTGTCACACATCCTGTGGTACCAGTTCTGCTGCTAAAAATCTGTTTGTCAGGGTCTGTAAGTTAAAGGCATATCACTAAATCATATTATATTAAAAGAATATTGCTGAAAGAATATTGCATGAAAGAATATTGCTGGGCAGGCAGGAAAAAATTCTCATAGAACATATATAAATGCTGCTAAGATAGTAATGAAATTACCTGAGCTATTAAAAATTCTGGCATAGAGCTGATCATAGCCAGGACTCCAGTCACTGAATTTGTTCATATTTACTCTCATGACCTTGTTAACTATGCATAATTAGAAACAACCTCTCTTTTAATAAGTTTCAAATTTATATTTCTGAGATCTTTAATTTGCTTTTCAAACTTTTTTGTGCAAATTTTATCTGCAAATACATAGGTAGCATTTAAATTGGGTAACTGTTTTCTGTCATGTGTTAGGAGCATTTATTAGCTTTATGCAGGATCAGTTGTTATACTGATTCATTGGACAACATGTTCAGAGGTGAGTTTTCCTAGTGGTAGCCTCTACCAGCCTAGTTTCTGGTCGGCGTTGTCAACTATTTCCTGAGAGCTGCGGCCATGGACAAACGTCTCACTGATGCACACTGAGAACAATCACGGCCTTAGCTTTAAGTATTAAGCACAGAATGAGATAGCAGAAAGGGGAACACAAAACCACTCTCAGCAGAATGTGCAATATTTGTATCAGCTATAGGATACTGGAGGGAATCTTGCTTCAGGCATTCAGCTACTTGGCCTTATCAACTGAATGAAAATGTGTCTTCTGTGCAACTGAAACTTTTATTTAGCTTTGTAAAATGGTGACTTTGGCCAGTGCTCTAGAAGAAAATAAGATTGTGTTGACGTAAAAAGCAAACTTAGTGTCGTGAGTCCACGTCCTTAACTTTCAATGTGATTACAGGGGCCCCAGATGATATTCAGTGCAGCCAAAGATCTTGGACAACTGTCAAAACTCAAGGTAACGGAGCCAGATGAAGCTGTGAATGGCTTGTGCTAACAAAAAAGGATGAAATATTAGTGACTGTGGGGCCAAACCTCATGCCTCGTTCTTATATAATATAGTGAGATTGAATATGGCAGTAACTACTCAGAGGTGAATCCTCATTTTACAGTTTCATTAAAACCAAATTGTGAATAAAAAAGTCTGTGCTTATATGGTAACTGATCACTACATGGGTCAAGAAGCCATCATTCCCATATTGCACAACTAATCCTTATGAGCATTAAATATTAAAAAAAAAAAAAAAGTATCTTTGCTTCTGTAACCGGTTCTGAAAAAGCCCTAAAGTGAGAATACCAGAAATTGTCTTTCTGTGGACTATTTATGTGCATTGAAATATAGAGTGTACATCTACAGTAAAGTCTTCAGCACTTCAGTCCAGTTGATGGACAGCAGAGATGTTTGATACTGATGTCATTTGTTTGCCACTCAATTAGGAAATGTGGTATTTGGGCCTCTATGACTAATTGTTCAGTTTGCTAGAGGAGTTAAAATATTACCTAAGGAAATCACTGACTTCTTATTTAGACAAAGATTTAGCAGCAGTGTAGTCACTCTAGGAATCTAATATGTTCTAATAGGAACCCCCCCTTTTTTTAAACATGGGGCATTAACAAACATATTGTAAACTGACAGCTTTATTAATAAAATTAATTACTTCTAGATCATCTAATATAATTATTTTAAGTTAAATTTTAACCTTTCCCCATCCCCCAAAACAGAGAAATAATACATCCTAGGAAAAGAAGTAATGCTCACTATTAAACAGTGGATCTGGTTCTCTACAGTATGTTTTCAAGAAACGTCATGATTGCTCTAGGTTATCATTTGTTGTAAAAGCATTCTGAAGTTGAATTAATCCCTGTTAATCATAGTCCTTGGGGGACATTTGGCGGCTTTGTTTGTTTGTTTTTCCAAGAACAAATACTCACAATATTGTCTCTCTTTCAAAACCAACTGCAGTTTTCTCTTGCTTTGCAGGACCACGTGATCCGAGAGGAAGCCAAAAACCTGACCCTGAGGCAGTGTGCAATAATGGACGTGGCACTAGTTACTATAAAGGTACAGCTTTATTTGTTTCTGCTCTATGCTGGAATGCCCAAGAATGACTGATTGGTTTTTAGATAAAAAACTGGAGACTTTCATACAGTCTTCATGGGTTTGGTTTCTGAAGTCAAAATAAGTCATTAAGGAATATTATTTAATTTGCTTATCAGTCTTTTTCACATTGGCCTGGATGATTACTTGGTGTAAGTAACTTGAAAGCAATCAGTTTCTAGAATAACAGCATATTTTCCTGTCTGCTGAGAAGAGACAGCACATGAGGAAGGTAAGGAGGCAGCTACTTAAGTATAAAATTGAAGATGTAAGTAAGAGGAAATACTTGTGATCAAGTGTTCTGAAATAAAAGTCTCCAAGGCAAGCGAAAAGTAACAGAGAGGGCTCCCAATTGCCATTTTTGTATTTGTAGTGGAATTGGCATTTCTTTCAGAAATAAAAATAATTTGGGATTGGTAATGTTGTGGAAACATAAATGGAACAAATTGTTGAAGTACTGTATGCTCCCAAAGTAAGCCATGTGAAGTCCTCAGTAAGGTATGTAAATCTAATTCTTTTCCTTTCAAGGCATTTGTTCTAAACACATAAAAGTTGGGAAAAATGTGACCTCTAACCTTGCCTAAATTTCCTAAATTGCTTAAACTCATACAGAAGAGGCATTGATAGATTTTGACCATTTTACTGAAAAAAAGTCTAGAATTGGAGGAAAAAGATTAAATAGGGGAAGGCCTTTGTTTATTCAGAATCCTTATATCTGTGTGCTAAATTATAATTGTCAATTCATAAACTGAGCTTAAGAATGCTTTCTGAGAAATCTCTTTTCAATTTGTAAGGCAGTGATTGTATGCATTATAACTGCCTGCTGTACTTAGCACCTGATATGGCAAAATCATTTCTTTCCAAAATACTTAATAAATAACCTTGATCACGCAGAAATTGGGTAGAAGGTGAAAAAGGGCAAACTTGGGGAGTTAACTCAAGAAAAAAAGATTGCTATGTTTATTTAGGAATGCAGTTTTTAAGTTTAATGATCAAAATATAGAATTTTTTGGTAATGCTTAATAAATGCAAATAAGAATAGGAGAATGGTAAAAATGGCATATGGTGTGTGTTTAGAAATTGGGTAGCTCGTAAAGAAGGTAAGGATGGTGAAGAAGGGTTTTGCAGGAAGGAGTAGTCTTTTTTATTTTTCCTCTCATTTAATTTGCTGAGAGACAATTATAATTTAATAGTGGATGGTGTTATTAATCCTTTGAAGAATATAAAGTGAAGGAATAATTTTTAATCTTAAATATATATATAGCATATCATCAGTCTGTGTATTATGTAATAGCAACTGTAGCAATTTCTATATCTATTTAATATTTTTTAGCTTAATTTGCAATTTACAGTTAGGAGGAGTGGTTTTCTGGCCTCAGTTATCTGAAACTGAGTTCTCTGCTGCCTCATTGTTTCTGGGCTGACATAATGTTCATTGATAATATTGTCCCAGTTTCCACTCTACATCCAGACTGCCTCTACAAAGAGATAACACCCAAAGGGGCTTGTGTATTTGGCATTTGGCAGGTTTTGGTTGAGACTGCAGTGGCTCCAGCACTTCTTTCCATATACTTGACATCTGCCCCTTTTATCTGTCAGTGTGACTTTCAAATCTCTTGTGTCACCTACAAACCTTGAAACCACTCAGAGAGGAGCAGGAGTAGCAGGTGAATTATTTTAAGGTTTCCGTCCCTAAGGAACAGGGTCATAACTGATCCAGATGAATCTGTAAAACCCTGTTTACTCATTATTTTTCTATATTTGGTTCCATACAGTACTGATACATTCATATTGCTGGTTTTGCTTGCAAAATTTATCATTTATGGGCAAATGAAAAAAATGAAAAACTCAGGAAAACAAGGGTCAGGTGTCTTTGTTTCTTAATATGGCTGTTGGCTTTCATGGAGTTTTCAGCCAGTTGTAGCTGCTGCAAGATGATATTTTATTGGGAGATACAACTTTAAAAAAAATCCCAATAATTGTCACCGGTAGCAGGAAATACTAACAGATTTTGACACTTGCTTATAAATTGATTATGATCCTTAGTGAAATCATGACTAAACTCTTAAACAATTAAGACAAGAGTTTTGCTTGGAACATATAGTATGAAATCACTTAGAAAGAAACATTTTGTGCAAGTATGTAATGATGAGAAGATAGAGGTGATTTAGTCAGAACCTTTTAAACTGACACTAACTGTCTCCATAGTATTAAAACAATATAAAAATTTTGCAACCTGATGACTTCAAACCCCGTGTTTTGCTCCTACAGATATTTTTTCCCTGTAACAGTCAGTAGCCAACAACACAGAAATGTAAATAATAGCTGTTATGAAACATTTATGTTTCATCTCCTGCAAAATCTTGAGAACTGTAAGGTGAAATGTGTACACTAAATGCAAAGGGCTTGTGTGGACGATAGGTCTGAGCTGTCCAGATAAGCCTGGGAACCAGCAGTTAGTGGATATGTATGGATGGATGTGAATTGGAATGTATAAATTGCACCCATTCCTTTGGCAACACTCCAGAAAGGCAGGAGGAGTAGATTCTACTTATAATCCCCAACTCTCGCTGTACAGAGTGGACCAATATCACATCTCATCAAGTAGTCACAGTGTTCCTGAAAAACATTGTTTTTACTAATTAGCCATTAATGGGAAGTTTATTGATCTTGAGACCTAGAACTGTAGTGGAGGTTGCCAAATGCTTTGCAATGTGTTTGAACAAAATGAAGGTATGTAGCATGTTTATCTTTTCATTGTAGCTAAAGTGTATTAATTCATCAAACACTGTCTTGTATAAAACTTCAGGAAAAATTCTTCATTGTGAGAGGAAAAAGGAAATAATCTGTCCCTTAGTTTTTCTGAAATTAGCTTTGGTATTGAAAATACAATACATTTATATATGCAGGGGGTTTTGTTTGTTTGTTTTGTTTTTTTTTTTACCTAGTCAGCATGGCATCAAAGCAGTAAGCATATTTGTTTTTCCAAATCTAGCTGCGCCAGTAGAACAGTAGTTATCTTCACACACTGCTACCCCAAAACTTCACACTCTGGAGTATTCTCTCTGAAAATTTTAATAGAATTCCCTTTTCCCTAAATATATTCTTTATGTGCTCATAAACCATGCCTTCATTTTAGAGGTGTTTGTGTTGGGTTGTTATTTTGTTTTGGTTTCGATAAAGAATTAAAACTGATTCTACTCTCTGAAACCTGAAAGAGTAATGCAAATATTTGTCCAGTTTTGGCAAATGAGTACTTCAGATCATGAAGATCAAGATTAAAATTTTGTATATTGTTTTCTTCCCCTAAGGCTTAATTTTTTACCCTTGGAAAGAAGTTTTGTATTAGAGATTGACAGTTATTTCAAATCCTGTAATAAATCTACACACGCCTGTTGCTACTTCTAAAACATTCATTTAAGAATTTTTTCTTGAAGTTGTGTGTCTGTAACTGAGGCCTTTCTCAGATAATTTGCCTCTATGAACAACCATATTTGTTTTTCATTTTAGCAATACTTCCATGCTGGAGGAAGTGGGCTGAAAAAGAATTTCCTGGAAAAGAGCCCAGACCTACAGTCCCTCAAATACGCTCTCAGCCTTTACACACAAACTACTGATGCCTTGATAAAGAAGTTTATAGCCACACAAACTTCTCAGAGTAAGTGATCTGTAAGGAACATAGAAATAAATCAAATCACATTTTAAATGTTCTGAATTACTGATTGCAGATTACATTCTCCACCCATTGTGGTATTTTAGAGTTCAATGACACAGATTTGCTCATGTGATGTTATTGATGTTATCCCTTATCTAATGCTGTTGCCAGTTGTTGTAGCTTATCTGAGGGCAGTTCATTTAGGGGCCTGTGACTTCCCAAGAAGAACAGTCCCCAGGCTCTGGATGCACACTGAACACCAGGGTTATTTGTAGGAGCACTGCACACATTACATTCCAAGCTGTTTTCTCCATTCTAGAAACTGAACATTTGTACATAATAGTAATCTTTACTAGATTTCTTTTGAATGTAATGAGCATTTGTAAAAATGACCTGCCTGCCACTTCATGTCTTTGGGAAAGAATGCAATTCGCTGAGATAATGAATTAGCCTGCTCCAGCTCATAAGAATCAGAAAGTTTTAATTGGACAATAAAGCTGGCAATCAATTGCTTTTACTTCTGAAGTACAATATGTTACGGTATAAAAAGCATGAAACATGAGTTTTGCAGCTTGCCCCAAGATTATTTCCAAGGAATCATTTCCTAAGCTGTTTCCATATTGAAACTGAGGATCTCTGTTAATAACTCATATATTACAAATGAGAAAATCGCTATGAAACTCTAATATGTAGGGAATAGAGTTTTCTCCCCCTCAAAAAAAAAAAAATTAACAATATGGATTCAGGCAGAAAAGTGTTACTTTTATGTGTATTTTTCTTTTCTTTAACATATACCCTCACTGTAACTTCAGGAGAAAAAAATTATCTAAGTTGTAGCCATAAATAGAGATCCTTTATAAATCCTGAACCACAAAATTGAATTTTCTGTGTTTCATCCTGATTTCAGCCTGAGGTCTGTGTTAATTTCTATGCAGACATTACCATGCCTATATTTGCACACCAGTATTGTCAGAAATGTAGCCACTGGGAATGAAACTTAAAGAAAAGTGACTCATAACTTTTCATTATCCTTTAATGCTTCATTTAAAAGAATTAAATCCTCATCTATTATGATCTCTAGTCTCACAGCTATAACTGTATCATTAGCTTTTAGTTAAAATGACCCTGTTTGCAAATCAGCAGCTTTCTCTGGAATATAATTAGATTGATATTTGTCCTAATTTTTTGCACATTGCCAATCCATAATCAATAGACAGTTGGATGTAAGCATTGGATTGCTCAAAGCAATGAAAAAAGTATAGTTTAAATGTAAAGAAAGCATATATTGAATAATAACTATGACTGTAGATATAAGTGGGTGCTTGGTTTTCCTGTAATGACTACAAGACTCAGACAACAATCAGGCTTACTTTTAACCACAGGTTAAAATAGTTTGTCACTCACCATGACTAAGCTGCAGTTTTTCTAAGAAATTAAAGAGCAAAATTTTGTTTAATTGGTGTGTGAAGAGAGAGTTAACTTTACACACAAACAGAAAGCAGAAAGTTGGACTTTATGAGCTTGGAGGTCTCTTCCAACTTTATTAATTCTCTGATTCTGTGGTAGGGGCTCTGTAAAAGTGTGTGTTATGGTCCTTGATAGTTCCTGTATTTGTGTTCATGCCAGGATCATGTTCAATAGGCATAACCAAATTATCCGAGAATATGATTTGCACCATTTCTAAAGAGGGATGACTGCTTGAACCAGAGTTTTGTTTCCCAGCCTTTGTGCCCACAAATTCCTAAAAATCTTGTCAACAAAGCAATTTGCATAAGACAATAGTAATAAAACCATTCCTAACTTTTAAAATGGCGACTCAGGGAGGCATAGTTTTTCCTGTGGTGGTTTCACCACACTAAATACTTGAAAGCTCAATTCCTACTGCCTTCTTCAAATACATCATGAGACTACATTGTTATAGACATATGCTTTAAAAGCAAATTATCACACAAACAGGAATAATGAAATTAACTGCTGTAAGCTTTTGCTGATGATTTTTTCTTTTCAAAGCACCACTATAGACTCTCAAGACTTTTTAAAACAGACAAGTGTTGGAATAAGTAAATGACAATGCTGAGCATAATCTCATAGTAACTTTTTCAGTAACTGCTTTTTTTTTTATTTTTAGTTTTCTCCATATAATGATTTGTCATGGCTGAAATTCTTTTCCAACTCTAATGGTTCTATGCTGCTGAAAGTTTTAAATTTAATGCTCACTCAGGGTTGTGAACACAAATCTGTAACCACACTATGAAAATTAAGGATAAAAGAATGTTGTCTAATAAATGAAGTTGATACAAACAGTACAGGTTCCAGATTAGCTTTCTCAGTGACATAGCTTAAGTTCTGTCATCTTCTGGCATATTTTATACCTGCCTTTCTGCCTAGCAGAGGGAGGAGGGAGAGGTTTCTCTTCCAACTGTTATTCCAGATCTGCCACACACTTTCAACGTGTTTGTTTGGAAATTAAATCCTGTGGAAACTCTGATTGTTACAGGTTTTAACATTGGTATCAATAGGATAGTAAGGGGAGATATATCGATGATTGTCCCTTGGTATAAACATTTCCAGAAAAATAAGCTAAGCCTGCTAAGCACTTGTCCTTTTTTAAACCCAGCCCACAAATGTAAAACATGCAGAAAACATCATTCTCTTTTGCAAATAAATTATCAGTGCTGTTTGATGAGAAAACTTTTATAATAACCCATAGAATGATTTGTAAAATGATAATAAAATTTAGTTCCACCTATCTGAACGTCACATATAATATTACCCAGAAGGTATTCAGCTGATTCTGCAGTGCCTGTTGCAAGCACATTCTTCTGGATCAGTTTTCTTACTCAACCATACACAAGCGCTATCACTGCCAAGAACCATTCCATGGAGCAGGTCACTTCTGTAGTCTCTGAAAAGGACATTGCTCCAGACCTAAAGGATTTTGCAAAACCTGAAGGCAGTTTAGGGAGGAGAATTGCATTCCAAAGCCTGAGTGAGCAGTATTGAACACTTTAGGTGGTCATTGATACCCCTTCAAAGAGCATATAAAGTACAGCCAGATGAGAATCATGTACCAGCAGTTCACCATTACCAAGCAAATCACCTGAGGTCCAGATCTCAGATTGATTTTGTTTACTCTAAACTTCTGCCAGCTGGAAATTGTCACTCTATTTGTGCACTAATAATAGTAATAAACATTAGCTCAAGCTGTAAAAGTGGGTGGGTTTTTTCCTCTAAATTCAGCTAGAGGATAACATTCTTGCATACATAATTCAATTTTGTTTTCAAAATCTTCTGTAACCAAACAATTCTTTTTGCACCCTCCACTTGTGCCAAGCATGAATCAGTTGTAAAATAGCAGCACAGTGCCAAGCCTGACCTATAAAACCTGGCTCAGTTGGGGGTTCAGTGCCGTAGGGCTGGAACACCCATGGCTGGGTAACAGCTGGAAGGCAGCCAGCCCAGAATTTCAGGGAAAGCTCCAAGGCTTCTGCAAAAGACCATAGATTCTGTACATTGATACTAGTTTTAGACAAAGTGGACAAATTTCAGGTCAGACAGGACAAGATAATTTTAACCAAACGAGCTAAATTCAACCACATTTTCGCAATCAAGACAAAACTCTCAAAGCCAAAGGACAAACCCTTACTATACTTCTGTTGGTCTATTGCATGAACTTTCCTACTCTATGGTACGTTTTACTTACCTTTACTCAGTGCTGAGACCAGTACTGGTAAAGCTTCTCTAAAGTCATTCCAAAAAAAAAAAAAAAAAAAAGACAGAAGCAGTCACCCTTTTATTAAGTTGGACCTTCACTTCTTAAACTACTTAATGTATATCAAAATTAAAAGGCTGTGATTTAGTTTAGCAAATGCCTTAAATCTTCAGTAATTTCATAAACTATTGCCAGTGCTGTGAATATTTACATTTGTTTAGCATCAACACTTATAACATTTGAACAAATACTATTTTAGTTTTAGCAAATTACATAAAAAGACAGCATCTCAAACAGTTTCCTGAATTAGCTCTCATTTATTACCACTAATTTCTCCAAACTAAACACCACTCTTGCATCTGAAATGGTTGTTTATTGGACATGGAGAAATATTTTTCTTAAAAATTACAGCAGCTCCAGTTTATAAACATCATTAGAGAGTGGTGCTGTTGTTGTAAGGTATACAACAGTAATACATAATGGCAGGACTCTGCAATAATTTTTAGCGTGACTTAAAATAGTTTGTATTAGCTAAGCAGAAAAATCAATACTCATCTCACAACACATAGACTGCAAACCCTACCTGTGTGTTTACAAGGCTGCAGAAAATGCTTTGCTTCAGCTGGTCTGAATCAGATTTCTTCATTCTTATGCCAGACAATTGAAAGCTAAAAAGGGACGATGTACCTGAAAACAAGAAAACACAATACTCATTCTCATTAGGTAAATATGCTTATCTCTAACAGCAACTCCATCCTTGTCTTGTGAGGTCACCAATACAGGGAACGAAGTTACACAATCAAAAATGAAGACAAGTTCTTTTCAACTGCCAAGCCAAAATTCAGTTCTGTGTTCCTTTGCAACCTCGAGTTGTACAAAGCAAAGCAGAACCTCAATATTTCAGAAATATATGGAATGACAGTAAAACAATAATCTGATATTATCTATAATTTAGGCAATCAGATAGATGACATCAGACTACAGAAAATAAAAATTGCTTAAATTGTTTAGCAGCTGTTTTAGGTGAAAAAGAAAGACCTTTTCTTCTTTTGCTTGTCAAAACCATTGTATTATTAACTGTCATATTTTGAAAGCTATACCTGTAGTCTATCATGAAATTTAAGTCCTACAGAGCATTTCCAGTTCTCTCATAACCCATACTTCAGACAGAATTTAAATCAAGAAATAATCCCTGCTTCATCCACTGTAGTTTCAAATTGAGGTCAGAATCATGTGTTACACAACCTTATTTCATGAAAGAAAAAGCCAGACCTGCATTGCAAGCTTCAGAAATCGGCACACTATTGCAAGCAACAAATAGGACAGATAAGAAAAAAAAGTGAAGAAACTTGCAGAATTACAATGAATAAAAGTATTCCAGCATATGCTGATAGCAAAGTAAATGCATTCAGAATAGTGGCAGAAAAATAGATAAAACCAGACTGCTGGTAAGCAGGTTCTTTACAAAATATTCACTTAAAAGGCTGTCACATTAGAAAATTTCTGGTTGGTCCTTAAATGAAACAGTAAAGCACCTAAATTAGAAACAAGTTGTGTATCAGTTTCCTCTAAGTCTCAAGAAAATAAACAGAAGCTACCAGGTGACCATCAGTTATATGACATCAGTTTTAAAAAAATTACTTCCTACTAGAAGCAGAGCATCCAATACATATAGAAACCTCTTGAGAGGCCTGTGTGTTGTCTGGGTAAAATGCTGTACAGAATACATGCATATATATAAATATATACATACATACACACCCACAGAGGTATAGATGATGCCAGTTGGATACATACCTCCCAGATCAAAGCTGGCTCATTCCTGGTTTCTTTCCTACGTGGACAGAGCAGCAGATGCAGCTCTGGGGGGTCCCAAGAAGCTGTGCAATTGCAGCCCTGGCTGTGTGGAGCACAGCTTTCCCCAGGAGAGATGAAGGGAAAGGCCTTAGCTGGGAATTCCACTCCAGCACTCAAACCTGTACTTCCTACTCACACCACAACGTTCTCCTTTTATATTATGCTCTCTGAGTGCCTCAAAATCACTGCCTGATGCAAAAAAAATTCCAACAGGAGAGAATGTACTTTGATAGTGTGGCTTTGTACAACTGTGGAGAGGCTTAGAGATGCTGCTGAATCTCCTGTCAGCCTTAACTCCATCATAGCAAGTGATTCTTTAGACAAATGATTTACATTTGCTAATCAAATACAAACCTAAATCTTTTCAATCTTTTTATGACAGCATGGTGAATAAATGGTTGCTGAAGTCAGCCTTCAAGTACTGAACTTGGTTCTCAGAATCCCCCAAAACAAATAATTATCAACCATTTGTATAGCAACTTCTTGAAGCAAAGCACATGTTGCAGTAAGTGTGGTTATCATGATAAAATCAGTTTTCTCTGCTGCCTTGTTTTTCTCTAACACACATACAGAAGAGATCATCTAGCTTGCTCCATCCATCTCCTAATAATTCAGCTTTAATTTACTCTTTGGATTAAACAAAAATGTTCAGAAATGCACTGAAAGTTTTCCTGCAACTCAGTCTCAGGGTCCTGTGAAAAATAACTTGATGAGTCACCCTGATACTTTATCTCCTAATAAATTAGCAGCTCAATGCCAGACCAATATGTATTTTATTGGCATCATCAATCAAAAGATGACAGGTGCTTGTCTGGATTAAAGTGCTGATTTCATAGCTTGTGTAATTCCTAGAGCATTGGAAACTGTGAAAGCTTGAATATTTTTCAACTTTTTCATTCTTATGTCCTATTTAGAAAATAAGGTCAAAGCATAGGTGCAGTATTTAGATGAACAGCTTTATGCTGAAAAAGCCATTGAGGCAAATGGGATAGGTTAGGCTTACCACAGGCAACAGTGCCAGGTCAGCTGGTCTCATGGCCAGGCTCCCAATGCTCAGTGAGCTTTCTAAGTCTTGGGTAATAAAATCTCATAATGCATGATTATTAGTTGTTTTTCTTCTGAACTGGATTTCTAATCCTCAAAGAGGTGAAGAAGATCTTGAAATCCTGAACCCTTAGAGGCAGAGTTTAAAAAAACCAAAATAGAAACATATGTAAACCTCCACAGGTTTAGAAACTTTTGATACGTTCATACAAAGTTTTAGAGTCTTGCTTGTTGTCTTTGGCTACTTTGGGGCAAAAATACTGCAGGTCACCACATTCTGAAATTTTATGCTAGCTCATTTTCTGTGAATCCCGTTTATGTCTGCGGGGCTCTTTATTCATGCAAACATAGAAGTTAGTTTCCAAAGTCCTCCTCATTTAAAAACGTTTTGCTGCTAAAAGATCAAGCAAGACGAATCCTTCTACAGTAATGTACTTTTGTTCACAATCACAGACTGATTCAGTAGGAGTCTCTTGCATTTAGCAGGAGTATTATCCTAGAAAATATAGGGAGTTACTGTTTTGGTTTTACAAAATATACATGACTCATTTTTATATTTGCATATTCTGCTATTTTCTCTATCGAGTGCACAAGTTCACCTTTTCCAAAGGTACCCACTAAGGAATAGAAGGCAAGGGAATTTCTCTGTGCACATGCAGCAATTATGACTGTCATGACTAAGAAACATTTGACTTGGTCCAAAATGTCTGTCTTCTGTCAAAATTATTAGTGTTATAACAGCTATCACATTGATGACATTGCAGGTGCTAAATGAGGAGGAATAAAAGCCTAACTCAAGGCCTTACTGGTCACTGAGGAGTGAGCATCTTTGGCCAGAGGAGATACTTTTTCTCCTTTACAGTTTATTTACTGCGAATGAATGACTGCACTTTAATTGCATGTGATCACTTTAAGACCCACCAGTAAGAGGATGCTGTGTTTTGAATCATATGAATATACCAACAAATAAAATGTAAAGCAGATATTAGAAAGCAAGGAGTAATAAACATCCATAAGGTTTTCAAACATAAGGCAGAATCATTTATAAGTTTGTTAGTCTTCGAATGAGTTATATTACAGTACTAAAGAAAGAAAAGGGCAATTATCCTCTGCCGTGCACAGAGAGATATTTATTGTCAGATAAATTGGCTTATTAAATGCAGTAGGATAAATAGACCTTTCTATAGTCAATCAGAATCACTAATTCCTGCTGTGACTGTACAAGAACTGGTAGCAAAAAAGAAAACAAAACAGCAGAAATAGACAGATGAGAGACTTTAAAATGAAGTACCATAGTTATTGAATGTCAACAAGAGATGCTGTAAGCAAATACTAAATGTCCTGGAATTGTATCTCTAGTTTGCTCAGCAGGTCAGGAAGAGAAATAGGGTTGTGTGGTTACTAAAAGAAACCAAGTTTATATTCTAGACTCCACTAGAAATTATCTCTGCTGGCTGAGATGTTCTGCAAAGGAGATCTTCTCAGCAATACTGAATGTTAGGGTCATTTTAATGTCAGCTGCTTTTAGTATAAAACTGGGTGATGTTGTGCACAAATTTCTTTATAACCATATCAAGCTCTACTGTACATACAAGGCCTATCACACTATATATTTGCAGTACTGCTTGGAGCGCTGTTGTAAATTATGGACTACTAGATATAGGAAAGAGATACCAATTAGGAGACGTTTGCAAGAATATATTTTGTATAAGTTAATAAAACAGTTGAAGAAACAGAAGTCTAACCTTACAGATTCATAGATTTTTGTCTTGGTGAAATCCTACCTGTCATTATTAGAGGTTAACACAGCACACTTCACTATTACCATCACCCACCAGCTGCTCTCAAGGATATCTAATGAAAATGCTAATTGTCTTCTTTTAAAACATTCCCAGGGTTTTGGCTTGGGGATTTTTTTAAGCTGGAGGCTAAAACAAGTAACTGATACTGGCTGATATTTTCAGTGATATTCAGGATCAGCTTACCTCATCTTCCACTGTAGTCAGGGGTAAATTATTATTAACTGTGATTGGGAGAGAGTTCAAGAACTTCTCATTCTCTCTCTCAATACATTCAGTTTGTGTCCCTAAGATTTAGGTGTTGCAAGTTCCTGGTTCCCTTCTTCTGGTTCTCTTCTTTTGGCTTGGCATTGAAAGCTTTTTAATCAGAACAGAGTTACAGTATGTAACTCTTCAGAGTTGAAGGAAGGCTATAGACTGAATCAAAAGCCTCATTCATAAAGAGGTTATCACCACAAAATGTACCTGTGCTGAGGTTGAATTCCATGCACTATGGAACAGCTTGAAAAGGTAGGATTTCAAAAAATGAAAGAATGAGACAGATTAATGCTCTAGGACCTCCAGTCTCTACTCTTTCATTTACTTTACAGTATCACAAAGCCAGTGAGAATACTCTCTATATAAAATTACATTATATTTAGTATTCGAATTCTGTCCTGGGCAAGCTTTCTTCTGAATTATAGGCATTGCCTGCATTTAATATAAGGAATATGAGAGGGAGGGCTTTCTCACACAAGTCAGCACCCTGGGTTAAATGTAACTCCATTAAAAACCTGCTACTCACTGATACATGGCCTAATGACACTGTGCGTGCAAGAGAAAAGAAAACCAGCTTTATGACCTTGACCAAATGAGAATTTCCTTTCTCTTCTCAAAAGCAAATTTTACTATAGTCAGAGAATTCTTCAGTCTATGCTTCTAAATAAAACCATTCTATTTTTCTTGCTATTTAGCTTTTCTAGTCCATTTGATTTCTTCCTTTTTATACAAATTCTTTTAAAAAATATGTATTCTTTTTTGGGAGCAAGACATAGAAGGATTCACCAACTTAGAGCTTCCTTATAGTACAGCTTTAAGTAATTATCCAAATACAAGAAAATTAATTTCTGCCACTGAAATGAAACCTCTAGTCATTAAAAAGCTGATGTCTAATAAGTTGTTTATTTACATGTCAGTAGTGGCCCAAACCCTCTGACTGATACTGAAATATATCTAACAGCAAAATTTGTACAGGTACCCTGCAATTCAGAAGTAACAGCTGTAATACAGTACAGTATTGACACTGTGCATTTTTGCTAAAACACTACTGACTATGTTTCAAAAGTAGGTTCACAACAGTTCTAAGCCAAACTCACCTGAAAGCTTGGAAATGTAGAATAATATTCAAGGGTTCTGAGCATGTTAAATGATCACTGAATCTCCACATTTTGATCTATCAGGTAAAAAAGGGCTTGTTCTCTGAAGCAGTAACACTTGCAGTAAGAGTATTTAATTGACTTTGCAATGTTCATCCCATGTAGAGAACATAATTACAGATCAGGCCAAAACAACGAATAAACATCACTGCAGAACTCATTTCTGGAAAGCCACTGGTGAGGAAATCCAGGAAAGAAAAAGACTATGCATGGTAACAGAAAAAATATTGTGGGTATAAACTAATTTAAGGGGGGAAATCACTTTCCCCATTATTATTATACACAAGACACCCCTCCCTCTTCTCTGTAACCCTTCCTTAATTCCTGTGCGAACTGTTGGAAAAATTCTAAAGGAATGTTTGCTTCTCCTCACATATGGAGGGATGGGGAACCAGTCAATGAGGAATTTCTGTATAAATAAGAGGAATATAGAATCATTTCTCTGCTACCCACAGAAATAGCAGCCAGCTATAAAGGGGTAGCAATTTACTTTAGTATGTGGTTCACAGAGATTACACTGTGGGAACCAAGTGCAGTTCACAGAATTCAACTTTCACAGTCATTCAAAGAACAAGTTAAACATACTCAATTTTGTTTATGTTGTGCTGTTATAATCTGATATATTGAGGAACTTTTCAAGACATACAGAGTCCTTTTAAAGAATCATTCAGTGCAAATTGACTTATAACCTCCTCTGGTGCTCAGAAGCAAAACTTTAAAAATTAAATTCCTGGTTCCTCTGCCATGCTTTCAACCTTCTCCTTTTTTCTTTAAACCCCTCTCTGTGTTAATGCAAAACTTCAGTAATTTGTTGAGACAAAACCCTCAGCAAAGGATTCATCTATAATGATACAGAAGTAACTTTCCAAATGCACGCTCAGCAGTAAGGTTTTTGGGGTGTACATGCAAACAAATTACAAAACCATCAACTTCTGCATTTCAAGATACAAACACACCTAAGGACAACCAGAACAGAAAGTTCCAGGTGAACAGGATTTTTTATTTCACTGAGGCACTTTCCATAGATATTTGCAGTTGCCCAGAACTTTTGTTGCAAAATCATTTATGAATCTGTAACTGATTCCCACTTTAATGTGAAACATTTCAGAAATTTCTAAGTGTTTCTGACAGAAAATACCACTCACCTATTTCTCTTGATGCATGAAGAAGCCGGGTGTGCTAACCAATAATTCTTGTTTCAGGTCAAACTGCTACTAATTCAGTGGGTGAGATATCTGTACAGGTGGATATCTCTACCCATCCTGGAACTGGTGAGCATAAAGTCACTGTGAGAGGTAAGTTTCAGACAGTCAACTTTAAAAAGAAAGCAACGACAAAGACCAAACCTCCAAGTACATCCTAAGTCAAACATACCAATAATAAAGCAACAGTTGTTAAGTATTAAAGTACTTGTGAAACTATCAGTACACTTCAGGTGATTAGGTGATTTTTCCTTGCTCAACATCGGCAGAAGTTCAGATTGTGCAGGCAAGTACTGTCTATGCTTCTCTGTGTAGGTAATGTAAAGTTATTATATTAAGTTATGGAGCTGTAAATTAAAATATGTCAAATTTTACTTCTCAATTGCTTGCACATAATTCAACCTGTAAAAAACTACAGCAAAGCTGGGTGGTGAATGACACCACCAAGTCTTAAGAAGTTGCATTTATAACAAAATGCCTTTGTTCTGCACAGCCTGAATTTCAGAAAGAAACACAGGATCATTCAGATTTTTTTAATTACAGTGAAGATAGCAGGCAAAAAGAACCTGTAATTGTAAAGGAATTGTAAAATATATGTTTATATTTGATAGTTTTGAACCTAAAAGTAGTCAGACATCTTTACTTGGCAGGGAAGGGGTAAAGCTCCTCCGAGGCTTGCCAGGTATTGAGATCCTATAGGAAAGCTCTCAGGTCACCTTTCACTGGCTATAAAAAGTCATACAGGTTAATTAATTGGAACTCTTGCAATGGAATTTAACTTCAGTTCTTTTATCTCTTTACAGTTGTAGCAATTAATAACCTAAACTGGCAAACAACAGCTATGTTCCGTCCCTTCGTGGAAGTTTGCATATTGGGTCCTAAACTAAGTGACAAGAAAAGAAAGCATGGAACCAAGACAAAGAGCAACACCTGGTCACCAAAATACAATGAAACTTTCCAGTTGTAAGTCTGGGAATTGCATACTTTTTGAAAATTTTCTTAAAATATTTTTTCCATTAAACCATTAACAGCAACAACAACAAAAAAACATCCTAAGGCTATACATAGATATAGACACTATTTCAAAATTATTTACTAATTTTTATCTTTGTTGTATATGAAGATGAATGGCAGTCACCAAGCTTTCAGTCCTACAAAACCTGGTTAAAATGTACAATTCATTTCCTTACAGAGAAGTAACTATTTATATTGCTAGGAATCTTTTGGCCTAGGTAGCTTTTTGGACTGAAGCATTAATTATTATTTCTAGATATCTGGGCCTTCATGACTGTAGAGATATCTAAATGTGTAAAGGGTTGTGCATGTGTTAATGTTATTGTTTATCTAATACTATTATCATTTAATCCTTAAATCAGTAAGAAATTTCCACTTAACCTGGAGTTTTAAATTTAATGCTTCTCTGCCCTTTTCTGAGATCAATTTTTTTTCCTCCCCTTACCCTCCAACTCTGACTGGAAATGAGTTCACTGTCTCTGTCTTACCACAAAGTTCCTTTTGATGCCTGCTGCCAAGGGTTTTCTGTATTTTTTGAAGCTGATTTGAAGTCATGGTGCTGACAGCTGGGGAACTAGCTGAACATTTTAAGTACTTTCTAGGGAAAGGTAACTACCTGTTTCTGCTATTGAGGGAATTCTCTTTCTGTTCAGGCTGCTGAGAACAGAGACCCCATCACCAGTACATCTGAAGGGTTACTTGTGTAGAAAGTTTAAAATTAGCTATTCTGTTGCAACAAAATGGAACTACAAAACTTTAACTACCATTCTCGCTTTAATTTTTCCAAGATTTCTAGAGTGAATTAATTCCTTGGGGGAATTAAACTGAACTCCTTGTTCTAAATTCATATTGTTAATCCACACAGCCTGCTGAGTAACGAAGATAAGCCAGGAGCCTACGAACTTCACCTGTCAGTGAAGGATTACTGCTTTGCCCGTGAAGATCGCATTATCGGCATGACAGTGATCCAGCTGCAGGGCATCGTCGACCGAGGCAGCTGTGCATCCTGGTACCCCCTGCTGAGGAACATCTCCGTAGATGAGACTGGGTTAACAATCCTTAGAATACTTTCTCAGAGGAACAATGATGAAGTTGCTAAAGAATTTGTAAGACTTAAAACAGAAACAAGATCTGCTGAAGAAATGGCCTAAGATACCCAAGTAATGCAAGATTGTCACCGCCAAGAACATAAATACAACGCTGTTGTCTGACTAGTGCATGCATGTGCAAATCTGTGGGAATGTTTAACTAACTATGTTTTCAGTGTTTGCCAGTACTTATGTACTACATTTGCAAGGTATGTCAAGGAGCTGTATATCTTTTATACATATTTTGGTCTTTGTTAAAGTAATTGTTCCAATGAAGTGCCAAAACTAAGATTAAATGTTTCATCATATCTTTTTAAATGTTGATTTCACCTCATCACAATTCCATTATTTTCTAACATTTATTAATAAATAAGTAGCTTTTTTAATTGATTATATGTCTGTTAAACTGTGTTGCTTATTCTAAATTAAGTTACATCCCTTACTCCTGTTTTAAAAATGATGTGTACTTAGTTTTCTTTAAACTCTCATGTTATGCAAGCCTCATTTTAGGTGTCTTACTGATGACTTTTTCTATCATTACTACAGATGCAGTTACTTATAGAAAGTGTTTGTAATTTTATAATTACCAATATAAAAAAGTAATGATTTTTGCATAAAAATCTGAAAAAGGATGGGAATATTTTATGCTAATCTCTTTTTCCAACCTTTCATAAATATCACTGTGAAGAAATGCTGTTAAAGCAGGTTCTCAAGAAGCTGTGCTTATCAGAGTTTGTTACTGATGTTCGATATCTCGAGATAACTTTGTTCTTCAAAACTGCCATGGTAATATCATATTTGTATTAAAAGAGTAAGTCAGTATCTGTAGAAACAGGCTGCTGTACAGTACACTATATGTGCTTTTAAAAAGTGATTTTTTTAAATGATATGGTACTGTACAAGGGGTAGTAGTTTGGAATATGTAATGCCGGTTTGTGGTTTGTTTCTATAAATGATGAGAAGAAAAGATGCTGTTAGCATTTTCACTCAGAGTTATTAATGTTGCTTTACATACTTAGCTGTAACATCAGTTAAGTGCTTTATTTCTTTTATTTTTTTTAGAAAAGTTCAACAGTTTGTACTTATGCAACATTACTATGTATTGCACTAAAACAAACTCTGTGTCCTGTAAATACATTTAGTGAGGAATTGTAAAATAAAGTATGCAGAAACTGCTTTCTAGTTTTGTCATTTGATATTATTTATGTAACTGTTGGTTTTATGTGCATATGAAGCCCGTGGAGTGGTCTTACTATATAGCTTTATAATATATTAAAGTATGATTTGCCCTGTCTGGCATCTGGCTGTTCTATAGGTGTAAGATTTGATATGTCAGTGTCCTAAAAAATATAATAAATTAGGTAGATGTACATATACTCACACACATATAAAAATAGAATATTGTCTAATGCTAAACACATTTGTCATTGCTTTTGGTCACAAGTGTTTCTCAATATACAGGTTGGAGTTTTCAGCTTTGCTTAGGGAAAAAATAACTAAGGGAAGGGAGGACATGTAGTTTGTACGTTGATGTCAGCCTTCTAAAAATGTAACAGAAGACTCCATGCAGGTAAACCAGATTGTTTCCAGGATACCCTTTTAGATGAGATTTTAAGGTCTTTGAACATCCTCAAATTTATTCCTTGAATACTAAAAAGTAGATCTGTCATAAGTATGTGTAGACATTAAGGGAAGTTCTGCAGAGCCTTTAGAGAGTTAAGAGCACTCCCCTAGGATCATAGATTCCAAATTGTATTTCTGTAAGCTATAGCCCAAAGCGTCAACAGCAGACACAGGCTCAATTTCAAGTAAAAACGGAAAATAATCAAGAGATGAGGTGGTTCCTGCTACAGAACACTGTTGTGGACAAGATGCAAAAAGAATTCCGCAAGTGTATCGTTTGTGGCTCTGTGAATTAAACCAGAAAGGCTGGAGTAAACAGCTTCTGGTATTTTTACCTGGAGCACTTTCATCATATTTTTCTGTGGCTGTTTATTCTACTGTAAAATGGCACATATTTTAGTGCATAATGTCATCACCACCCACTTAACTGTTTATCCCTGAGATTCGGGATAAAGGAGTAACAACTGAATCAGTAAAGGCAGTCAGTTACTGCTTGTGGTGGTCTCCCTCAGCTGCACGCACCAGAAGTAATCAGGCAAGCTGGTAAAAGCATCTCTTATAATCCACAACTTTGCACAGTACAGTTTAATGTTTCACTGTTTTTAACAGAGAAATACTTACTTTATATATCAGAATTTGTCATGTGGAAGATAAGAGGAAAATGTGCTAACTCTACACCAAAGGACTGTTTTAAACGTTGTTATGGATCAAAATACAAGTATATGCAATTGTGTAGCACAAGCGGTTGGACCTCACACATTTCACGCAGTCAAAATGATTGATATGGAAGAGTGTTCAGTGCTGTTTAAAGGCTGTTATAATCTCTTTTAGGGAAGTAAATATCCCATTAAAAAAATACAACTCATGAGAATTTTCTTAATTCACCTGAGCTAACCTAAGTGAAGTGACAGCTGTTCCTGCAGTTTCCCTTCTCAGTGACAACTGATGTAATCAAAATTCTAATTGGAATTCCTTTTGTATTAGTTGGTTAAGATAGTAAATATACACATATGCACTTAGGGAAATAAAGGAGAAAAAAGACAGAAGAGAATAGCAAGATTAATTTGAGAACAAATTTTCCATTCTCCAAGGAACAGTGACTACATAGAAACCATTTGATGTGCACCTGAAAAGAGCAAATACATTTAGAGAAGTCTGTCATATGACAGCTCTTCAAGTCAACCTGTATACTCAGAACTGACAGTTTTACATAAAACTGTTCAATAAAGCCAGAGAAAAATATTTTTGCCCTTTTTATTTTGTTTTCTAGGATGAAAATGTAAGAGCCAAATATAGAAACTCAATTAAATTTTCCGCAAAGCATTTTGTAGCTAATGTCTGATAAAAGAAGGGAATTAGTAATGTGTGAATTAAAGACATATAAGAAGCTAAAACTAGCAGCCATTCTGAAAATCTCAAACAACTTATCTAAAATAATTATTTTTATAATACCACCTGAGATGACCCCTGAATTAAGAACACAACACTGGAAGTGGCCTTTCCTTTGCATATGAACATTGAACCCAGGAAACTGCTAAAATACCAAAGGAAACATCTACTAGATGGAACTGGATGTGCGTAGTTCTTCATATCCTTTATGTCTTCTGGAGACTTAAATTTGCGTCAAAATAATCAATTCACGGGTGTTGGGCCATCACCAGGATGTTCAACCAGTCCCAGCAACAAAATATGAAACATTTTTCAAATTATTTTTTCTCTGCCCTGGAAGAATCAAGGAGCTTTGGCTTGGGTAGACACAACTAATGATTTACTTGAGAAGCTTACAGAACAGAAGTAATAATAAACCAATAATTTCCATCTGTTTTTCTCAATCTGTTTTACTAGTTTTCACTGATATTCTCATGCTAGTGACTGTAGAAATCAAACTTGTAGGCAAATACTGAAAACGGAATAATAATTTAACTTTACAGTATTAGTGTGAATTTAATACACATTTCTCACAAATCCCTTGAAATCTAAAGACCTGAACAAATATGGGGAGAATATTAAGTTATTGTATTAAATTCAGCAGGCAGACATAAAATTAACATAAATGGATTCAATGTTATTTGTAAAATACAGCTGGACAAGGGTTAGAAACCATTCTGTTGTTTACACATGCCTATTTTGATGGTTATTTCGTATCACTTGACATTTTGGCACCAGATTTATGCAATTGACGTGTACTACGAAAAATTCATAGAAATGAATCTTAAGGAGAAAAATTCTAAATTATTTTAGAAATTCTAACCAAGACATGGGATGCAAACATGACTGAGACTAATAAGCAGAACTGGGATATTTTAAAAACATGTCACTATAAGCATTTGCTGAGATAAAGAAAAATTAGTTTGTGTCTGGAGAATACCTGTTTCTCTTGGATGTTCTACACTGAGTGAATGCACACACACACTACAGAGTATTAAATGCATTTCTAAATTATGACTCTACAAAATCTAATTTGAAGATCAACCCAATAGGGAAGCAAATGAAAAAAAGTATATTTTCGAACAGATTCTGTAGCCGACAGTCAGCTTATCTAAACAAAGTGTTCCTGAATGACTCAGCCTATGACCATTTCATTGTAAGAATTCAGTTTCAGATTTCAAAGACTCCAGCAACTACAGCTGAAAGCCTTCATCATCAATTTAGCAAAATTAGTTTTTCCCTGCAGAATCTGAAATACTGTAAACTTTGGAGTGAAAGCCATTAAAACGTCATAGATTAATTTTCAACTAAAAAAATGCAAGATAATCAGAAAAGCTAATCCAAGGAAGTGAAATCTGCTCTTTAATATTTTTCTTTTATTTCTACACACTACAGTACAGTCCCAGGCTCCAACCTGCATTGCCTTGGGGGGTCTCATGTAAGTTAACACCAATTTCTCTAGTTTTTTGAGTAGTAGTAGGAGTTCCAGGCAAAGAGGACAAACCAGAGAGCAGCTTGGGCCACAGAACAGCTTCCTGAGATGTTCCCAGCCCGGGTCAGTAAACTTGACATACACTGTTGTTTGACCAAATACATAAAGGAAAAAATGAACCTACACTGGGGTAAGCACAAGTGACATTGCTGGAGTTGTAACAGACCAGACTCAGGCAAAAATCAGAGATCTCCATCTTCACTTGTCCAAGATACACAAGAGCTGCTGACAATTACTGAGACAGCTCTAACTTGTATTTCATTCAGATCTAAGAGGTCTTACACATTTTGTTCAACCATGTTTACCCATTTAAGCAAGAGCATTTTTCTTGCCAGTGATGCCACTCACTGCAATGTGAGTTAAGCCTTCGGGCCTGAGGTCATGACAGTGAGAAAACAAATGTCAATTACTTACTAGCAGAATCAAAAACTGAAAAGGAATTGCAAAACATGCACTGCACAGTAGAACACTAATGGAAAACTACCGTAGAGTGAATACATTCCCCTCCTTTAGACAGCAGTCCCTGTACGATGCCTGCTAGATGGATTTTGGCTTACAACATGCGGCAGAGCTTTGTCCATAGAAACCACCCAGTGTTCATGGGCATTGCACAGCAGTCGGACATCAAAAGCGCTTCACAGGAAAATTGGGTACCCAAAATAGCTGGACTGTGTGGGAAGATACTCAGAGGAAAAGACTGAAAGGAAAAAAAAGAGGAATGGATGTGGAAGAGGGCTGACAGACAGTGGGCATTCAGACTGCATGCCTTAACTCGTAGCAGAACCAGAAAATGCTGTGGGATACCGATATGACATAGAAAGGTAGATCTGTTTGTATTTTTGTCATGTTCTAGTCTAGATCAAGAGTTACTTTGTCAGTTGTGATTTCAGTAGAGGTACAAGACAGAATTTGATCCCTGAGAGGGTCTCCCCCCTCTTTTTGTACTAAGTGGAGTCTGAATAAATGTGCTCTGCATGTCACTACCCTCTGTTACAAAAAGATAAACATATTCCCAGCCTGGAAGCCACCATAAATAAGTTCAAGCTACAGCACCTGCAGATATTATTTTCCTGAATAATATATATCCAAGACACAACAACGTTAACTAGGTGGAATATTCTCTTGAGGAGCTTGAGGAACAACAGCAATTTGTGTCTAGTGATGCATCAATGTATCAACATGTAATTTGCACCCAGGAGACAATAATAAATCAATATGCCCTTAAAACACTATCTGCTTTTCCTGTGTAATTTACAAAGGAACTCCTGTGCCAGACAGAGCTTCCTCAGCACGATGACCACCCTGAAATTAGGTCAAGCCCCTCATTCTCCCCAATTCAGCAGCAGAGACAAAGCATTGCAGTAACCACTGATATGAGCTGGAGTCAGTAGCAGCAATGAACTTAACTCCTATGCTCTATGATGTTCAATAGTCCATATAATCACAGCACATCTTCCCTTTACTGTAGAGAATTTCATTTCTGATCAGGGAGAAGTTTCATGGCAGAAAAAAATAGAAACAAAGAATGCTGTTTACATTTAGCAAAAACTTACTACACTTTTATTAGATGGGAACAACAAAGAGTATAACTCTGAGTATATATCCTTCCCTGTCAGACGGCAATAAACAGAACTTATACACAAAAGTTGTTGGATAAATTGAATCTCTTTAAAAAAATAGAAATAAAAAATAAATATAAATAATAAATAGAAAAATGCTTATAAACAGCTTGCAATTTTGGCAAATGCTGTTATTTGCACTGGCTAGCTAAATAGTCTGTGAGAAGAGGTTACATCTTTGTTGAATGCTCCAAGTCAGCTATTGAGGCTAGTGCCAACTAAAAGAGTCCTGGCCGAATGCAATGCCTAGAATCAGCTTACTGAAACACAGACCAGGTTTAAAATCCAGCATGTCAGACATTGCTAATAGAAACAAACACACTTAACTGGAATATTTAGAGAATAACATCTGCTTTTGTGCAGAGAGCAAAGTGAGCACAGAGGAGAAAACAATTTGCCAAACAGAGGAGGAAAGTCTGGAACAGTATCATTATCTACAGTAGCAACTTGTATCTGGATGACAGTGTTAAATAAAGTATCACTGAAAAAGAGATACCAAAAAGCCAAAACAAGAGACATTGCAATAAAGCAGAGAAGGAAGGGCAGATTTGAAAGAAAAGGACCTGTGCAACAAAGACTTTGCTATTCTAAATCAGACCTGCCACCTAGAGAGTCCTTTGAGACCTTTACACTGTAAATTATTTAAACAGACTGATGGAGGATAATTAGCACACATCTATATACCAAGGTGACTGTGACTAACCATAAGGAAGAAACAAAAGAAAAGAACCAAAAAGCCTCTTCAAACCATCTTGGAAAGGAGTTATAGCAGGAGGAATAGAGTTCTAGATTAATTTTGAAATTCCATTATGAGAATACTTTCGTTATTTCTTTAGCCTATAAATAGTAGGCAAGCAGTGAAAGAGACTTATCCCATTCTTTCTGCCCACACTCCAAGCTCACAAATAGTTTGTTGTCAGAACACTTTTCCAGAAATTAAAAATGGCTTCTGAACTCATCAGTAACAGCACAGCAACTTTCACTATGTAAAACTATAGTTAGACAATACCATAATACCAGAAAAAAAGCTAAATTTTGGGGATGTAGGCACACCCCCCAAAACCATTCATATGAGTTGACTCTTTCCAGTCAGAGGTAAAAGCAAACAGTGACTTGTTAAAGACTGCAGGGGCACTGCTTACATAATATTTTGAATTTACGTGTTTTATCCACAATCATATTCTTCTGAGGCAAGCAATGTCCCATCATTCACACACAGAAAAACTGAGGGAGTAAGATTAAATTTTTTGTTTAAATTATAAAGTGCAAAGACAGTATCAGAATTGAAATTCAAGCAGCCTTAGATTCCAAACTTATGCTCTAAGCATTGAACCTTGTTTTTTACCCAAGGCACAGCACTTGTCACTATCTCTGTCTGCAGTTATGGGTGTTTACAGTTTGATACAATACAATTACTTATTGACCAAGTAGGAAGACTTCAATCAACTTTTCAAGCAAGACTGTCTTCTGATAATTGTTGATAGTAAGTAAAGAAGCCCATGAATAAGCTACCTCCTTGAAATTTCTAGAGCAGGATACCAATATGAAAAGTAAATCCAAATTGTAGTGAAGGTATCAATATTCAGAGGCAAACAAATCATTAATTCACAATTTGAAATTCATCACTGATGAATATTTCATAGTGTTCCTTTACCTATATATCCAATACATATATCCAAACAAATCAAAAACCCACAACCTTTTGGAGACCTAAAGTTCTTCAATTGACTACAACAACATTGTGCAACTAACAGACACCTTAAATCAAATTCCTGTTAGTTCTTTCTGTGTGATATAAGCAACAGGTAAATGTAATAAATATAACTTCTGGGCTTCTCATTACAATGAGAACAAAAGCATGAGGCACTTGGGAGCACTGTTGGCACAGACTACTAAAGTGGACCTTAAATGTACAGTTCAGCCTGAGGGCTCATAGGCAGCTCCTAATGGGAAAAAAAAATCCAGAGAAACCACACAACTGAACAGGCAACTTAATTAGAAAAGCAAAATCTGAAGCTCTTTGTTCCAGTCCAGAACTTTCTACAACTACTACTTTTACCCTGCACCACTTTGCTAAGAGAAAGCTGTGATGCTATATACCCACACATAATGATCAGCGGTAAAATTTGCTTTTCTGTCAACTGGAAAAGCAGCCTAAGATTTGATCACAATACCAGGATTGATAAGAAGCAACAGCAGGAATCAGTCCTTAGCATTGTTTAAAGCTATGTAAATTAATTCTCCTTTTTACTGATTTTTCTGTTGATTTAGTTATATATGTTCAGCTCATCTCTTTCCTTTCACTATTAATCAGAAAGGTATTAACAACACTTCTGAGTTTTCACCATTAAAAGCAGGCATCCTTTATGTTTTCTGAAACACTAATTTTTTATTCCATGTGAAAATACATCATATCATCTGTAAGTATTTCAATTTTTCTGACACAACATGGAGAGAGACAACCTTTTTTTTTAAAAGGTGTAATTCAATACTTTTATGCCATTTCTCTGCTAAAAATGCAAGAACTACTGCTGGAACTAAGAGGTGTTGCATGCACCATCACCATCAATAATTCCTGCAAGACAATTAGCAGTATTTTGTCCTAAACTGTGAATAACAAGATTACAAGTACTTAATTAGTGCACAGCTTCACTAAGACATTAAAAAATAACTTACATTTAATACATTTAAATGTTTTTTAAGCTTTTGATGTACACTTCACCTAGAATCTAGAGTTGCACAGCTCTACAACGATTCTCTGTTTTAAAGGCATCTAGCAGAAACAGCACTCTGCAAAAAAAAAAAAAAATAAATCTCATGACACTGTAGGAACCAGGAGTTGTTCCCTAGATATAAAATAGTTCACAAATAAATTACAGAATAATTAAAAATACCTGTGAGGTTTTAGGTCATTTTCAGGTATTACTTAATTTGACCAAATTCTAATACTTCTATATTTGCCATCATTAGGTATCACACAGAAAAAATTCAGTTACCCCCAAAAGGCTGAATACTCTCCAAAATTCAAGGAACTATTTAAATTCATTAGGCTACAAGTGCAAATTGGCATCCAAATTTAAAATTAAAAGCTGCCAAGATTTTAATTCAGATTTAACATGTTCTCTGATCTATGATTACACTGAATTTTAAATTAAGTTGCAGACAGTTGTGTAAAATATCTTCTTCCAGAAAAAAAAACAAGGAAGAAAGGATTATGTGTTTATGTTTATGGTTTAGTGTATAACTTTTTACAGCTTTTGATTTGGGGATTTTTGGGGGGGATTGTTTATTTATTTTAGCAGTTAACATGTAGAACAACAAATAGCATATCTGGTACAGATATACCTTGCATAGGTCAGCTATTATTTGTAAAAATGCAATCAGAGGTAGATATTTTTACTGCAAAGGGATTGCCAAAATAGATAAGGCACAGTAGAATAAGGGGAAACAGAAGCAGAGACTGGTGCCTAAGCTCATAACATAAACCCAAGCCAGAACAGGAACAGAGCCAGAGTTCTGAATGCCAACCCCACCACCCCTCCACAGGTTATGAGCTTTGCAATCAGCTCTTCTGCAGCATTATTCTGACTAACTAACCCAGATATTGAGGGGGCTTCTCTTCATTGCCATGTGATCAATGCAAACTATAACTATGAAGCTGCTGCTTAAAATTATTTGGGAACATAAAGCACAGGCAACTAAGGGTAATTTGGAAATATCACTAAGCATTTTTTCAAGCCCACACGCACAATCATAGGGCTATTTGATAAATCTGTGTCAGTGTTCAAACTGAAAAAATAGAGCCTGCAAGTCTTATTAACCTAAACTCTTCCCAAACCAATTTCGTGTTTCTTAACAGAAGAGAACCAACTGGAAACCAGTCTCCCCTACAAGTCTAAAAGCCCCTAAGTCCAACCAAGGCAACTTTATTGTTAATCTTGAAATTGTCCAGTAATTAAGTTATAATGAAATATTAAACATTTTATGGCATAGATGATCTGTGAGTTTTGGAGAGTGGGAGGCAAGTCTACTGGACACTGAGGACTCAAGGCAATTCTTTTCATTAAAAATATATAATTTTTAGTTATTACCCAGGAGGTACTCTTATGTTATGAATTAAACTTCACAGAAAATTACTTAGATTAAAAATAGCATTTCTTCAATCATTGCTGAAGTAATGAATTCCCATTGGATGATCCTAGAGTAGCAGAATAAATATGTATGAAAAAGAAGCAAAGGCTGCACTCTCTCAAGGTTATTCTGTCAGCTGGCAAGAGTCACACAGCACAAAAAAAACCTTTTCAAAAATGAGGTGCATTTGAGCACTAGCTTTTAACTATCAAAGTAGTAAATGTCTACACTTGAAAAACTGACATAAGTACTATTTAATTAGTTTGGCTTTTTTCACAAAATATATTTGAAACGTAACTAGTTTTTACACAAAGTGGATTAAGTCCATTTTAAGAAGGCTGCATGTGTAATGTGGTGTCTGGGTACAGTTATTTTAGAATAAAAACTTGGAAAAGAAATAAACAAATTTTAAGTACCAGTCAATCCGAGGACTTGAGAAAGAAAAGCGACCCAGAAAGGAAGAAAGTTCAGTTTGAAGCTTGTCAGCAAAGTTATATACAAAACACATTCACTAAAGATATCCTATTTCCAACTGTATTTAATTATTTAGTATATAGCTAGCTTTAAAGTCTTGACTACACCTGAATTTCTTCTCTAAGTAATAATTCAGATTAGTTACTCAGGGATACTGTTCCAAAATATGCTCAAGAATAACCCTGAAGGAACTCTACATCTGCCTGAAAAGAAGTATTTCTGGGGGAAAAAAAGAGCTCAGTTTTAAATGCATTTGCATTATGTCCCTCCTTACAAACTCATTAATTATCAGGAGTCAGAAACACACAGAGTGCTCCTACCAGACACACAAATCATAAATCTGACAAATCTTGTTTGATTGTAGTGAAGGTTACAAGTGCCAGATTCCGTTCTTGGATAAAGCCTCTCCTGCACTCACAGTTGCTCGTGCAGTTTGGACAACACAGGTGAGCCCCAACAGCCAAACCTGCAGTGCTGAAGAACTGCAATTGAAAGGGTGGAACTGGATACATTCCTGAACACCTATTGGACTTGAAAAATCAAAATCACCATCACCTGCGTACAGAAAAATGCATTCTGAAAACCAAGCTCAGCTAAAGAGAAATTCATACAAACATTCTAGGAAACAAAAGAGAAACAACAAAATTATCAGAAACACATAAAAAAGTTAAAAGAAAAAAAAAGCACCCTCATTGCCTTGACTAATTAATAATATATATTATATCTATTATACATCTATAATTATATGATAATAAATAATATAATAACATATTATAGCATATCGTTAATATATTGACATAATAGTATATTGATAATATAATATCAGGATTAATAATTCGGATTATTTTAATATATTTTAATAGATTACATATTCATCTATAGATATTTGCTAAGTTTACTACTAGAGTCTAAAAATACTAATTCAAAAAGGGGAAAAAAATTATCAGCCTATAATGTTCAAATGGGCAACTCTCTTCTTCAAATTAGATCTAAAATAGCAAAGGCTCTAAATATAGAGCGGTTTTTTCCTTCATTAAATATTGTGCTTAATTAATATTAAAATACAAAATGATGCTATAATTTCCCTGACCCTCTCTAAATATTCAGCAACACAATTACTTCCTAATCGTTTAGAGAGTACCTAATCCACACATCTACCACTATAGCCTCTAGCCATGAGGTTCTCCTTTTGTTGGATTTTAGCTTAGTAAAAAAAAAAGGTTCATCATTTCTTCTTTTCAGCTAAGCTGCCATTAGGTCATGCATCAGTTTCCTTTAATCACAACAACACAGCATTACCATGTTTTCACAAGGGCTTTAAATTCTGGCTCAGCTGTGCTAAAGCACTTTACATACCCTTAAAAACCATAAATGAGGCAATACAGACTGTCAGTCTCACACACGTACCATCCTTTTGCTAACAGCTAGAATCAAGAGTTTAGCAGTGCTAACCAAGCCCGTCTACACCAGGAAACACATTCATAATTATCTCACTACTACTGACACAATTTCCCCTCTGACGAGCTTCAGATCAATGGGTAGGTTTTACATTTCCAAGTATAAAGCAGGCATATATGAAGTGCTATTTTGCAGGCATGCTCTCAATTCCTGCTTCCCAGAACAGATTTCGCTGAGAAACGTGCATACAAAACAAATGTACCCGAATCAAGACACTATTCTTGGAATTTTTGCACTGTAACAGGTAAATGTGAAAAGGAAGCGACATTTATAGATTAAATTTACAGGCTAAAAACAAGGTGATGAAACACCACCTAAGGAACTTAAACATTTGTACACCACTGAGAGGTTTTTCTGAAACTGCGTGGCAAATCTCTGAGGAGCACAGAGGAGCTCCTGTGCTCAGATACTCAGTGTTCATAGCACTTACTTAGTGAAGGTTGGCTGGATGTTACCATCTCCATCTGTTAAGGGAAAAAAGTCACACAGATAGGATTTTTTTTATATAAACAGGGCCCATCCTGTTGCTAGTGATGCTTAATTGAATCTTTTTCCATAAGCCTTTTTTCACTTGTATTTCATTTGTCTGCCTTTAAGCTCTTCACTGAAAGAAAACCCTTTCCCTAAATTAACATTTTCAAAGGAAAGAAACTAAACATTTATGAAAGTCAAGCCATTTTTTTAAAATCAAAGACACAGATTCATTCATTAAGTGGAAGACAGAAAGGTGATACTCGTAAGAAAAGGCTGTCACCTTTATTCTATTTACTGACTGAGGGTGCAATGAATGGTGTTCAATTAAAACCACAGAATGAAGGATGTCTTTATGGAAGTGCTAAAAACATTGAGGAGAAGTACTGCAAAGTCAATCACTCCATAGTGGAATCTTTAGAGAGAAGAACAGCTATTTATAGACAGAAATTGATCCAAAAAGGTGGCTCAGCATCTGGCATGGAGTTTGGGGGCATAAAAGAAACCAACTCTGTCATTCAGGCTCCCTAAAACAAAACTACAACCCTGTCATTACAAACTTCTTTCCTGGTTGCTGGACCACTGACACATTGTTAGACCATGTCTAGACATCCAAAACTTACCAAGGCCTGATTCTTCCATGTTCTGAACTCTAAAAACAGTATGAAAAAGCTGTAAGAGAATAATTTAAATTTCTACATCTCTTTTGTACTCTTCTGTGCTGGTATGGATAACTGTTTTGGTCCAAAGCAACAGGGAATTGTATCCACTTCATGCTTACGTCAGAAGACAAAGGTGACTTTCCAACCTGGACTCAGCTGTCACCTGTCAGCATATCTGTCAGTCATGTCCAGTTTACTGCATTTTGAACAAGTACTCTCTTACCCTGCACTGTGCAAATGGAACTTTATCTTTCCACAGACTCAAGGGACGTTACTTCCTCATTGAATGTGCCACTGATAGAGTTTCACTCCCCATAACCCTGTAAATGCCTTCATCAGCGAACAACTCCACAAGCTAAGCCAAAACCAGTGTGTTCACAGTCCTGGTTATCATCAGGTAAACTGGGTGCACTCTTCAGATGAAAACATGGGGCACTCCAATTACTGCCAGAGGCCAAGGTCACATTCTGCCTACAATAATGTAGTTTGAAAGACAATAGGAATCTGAGTTCAAGTAATTAAACCACCTGAAGATGAAAGGGTCTCCTATAGGTTTCAAAGCAGTGATCTTCGTCTGGTTGAACCAATTTCAAGACATTTTTCATCTACCTGTCCTTGATTGTCTCCCTGTTTGTAGCTGAAGTTTTCCATTAGAAAACAGAATGAATTTCAGTCCTGAGATGAAAACACATTCTGAGAATGCAATTTCAGACTACAAATGCTTCGCTGTGAATGCTGTTGTGGAGTTCCTCACTGGGAAAAGAAGGGACTGTGTGATTGAGGAGAGAAAGTGCGGGCATCTTGCTTTCTATGAGCCACTCAGATCCATTTTGAGCCCATACAATTCAGTCTTATCTTTTCATAACCAGTCCCATATCACTTCAGAACAGCCCTGAAATGCTGCACAATGCTTCTAGATTCAGTCAACCACCAGAAACTGAATGTGCAGTCACTGCCTTAGCTTCCTATCCTCAAACAGCCACTATTTCAGGAAAATTAGGACACACTTCTCTGCAGTGCAGTAGAAACACTGTGCAGTTATAAACAAGGTAATAACGCAGAGATGATGGAGTCGGACATCATTGAGGAGATTAGCTGTAGTACTAATGACAAGAGTAATATACAGAAAATGTTGCTGTGTTGCAATGTGAAGTCCCTACAAAAAGCCAGCTGTATTCTGGCACATCAGTGAAAAAGCACTCGTGATCAGTGCTTAGGTTTGGGTTTTTATGATGCTGAACAATAACATAATGTGTTTCATTACCATTCATTGCTGTGTAATTGCCCCAATTTTCACTGAAAGTCTGGGGATGAGCAGCAGACATACTCATATCATCTAACTCTGTTTCCCCTCACTTTCTGATACAGTTCTCTCTTTTAAGCCCTAAAAAGCAGCTCCGGTCATTTACTGTACGGACAATTTGTTACTTCTGTGACAATAAACAATCCCTATCCTCCACAGACCCAATTTGCTGTGGTAACAGAATATTCATTTTCAGAAGAAGGATTTCTGAACTGCATCAGTCTGAGAACCTCCCAAGAAAAGACACCTGCAAGTCTTCCAAGGTTTGTGATTCTCCTTGATGAAACAGTGGCTCGGGAATATAGCAGGATGAGCCATCCTGTGCCTTTTGAGATTTCTCATTACAATGTTTTAGATCTCAAGGACAATCAAAACTTATGCAAGAAGTTTTATTGTGCATTTTCCAACTCTAAATAAGACAGCGCAAACATAGGGGAAAAAAAAGAAAATCAAATCCAAGAAACCAAGAACTGAATTTTGATAGAGGCAGTCCCAAGGCCTGAACCTCCGAGTCAAGGCAAATAAAAGCCAGATTCAGCTGGATGCAGGAGTCTATTATTAAAGATACCATCAACAAATTTGCCTTACAATTAGATCCTCCAGGGAAGTCGAAGATTAGGAGCTTAGGACTATCCTTCTGTTTGTACTTTATATCATTCAATTTATGATCTAACCAATTCTGGCAAATATTTGCCATTAGAGGTTATATTAGTTGATCTAGAGATCCCATTAATAGAACCGGTTCTTAATTAGGCTCACTGCAACTTAAGAGTTTCACTATCATTTGATATTCTTAAAGTTTGCCCACAAAGAACAAGATTTTAAGCATCAGGTAATGCCACCTGCTTGGAAAAGACCCAGAATATGCAGTACCACTTTTTTTTTCTTTTCTCCTTTCTTTCAATCTAATTTTACATGATTAATCAGATTCACGATGCCTGGCTTTCTAAAAACTGCAAAGCAAAGACATTGCTATCATAAAAGGTACTTTTGAATAATCAGATAAGATTTAGAATGTAATTCATCTTTGTTATACAGATGATAAGCAATTCCGAAGTTGCATGGTTTACTTCTCCTGCATGCTGATTGGCTGTTGTAAAAATAAACGTGTTTTGGAGCATCCAAATATGATGATATAAACAAACATTTGTTGAAGTATAAAAAGGGTGGTATATAACTATTAAAGTACAGTATGTACCCTGGAAACACATATATGTCAGAAGCAGAAGAAGTTTTCTTTTTTCCCCCAAAATATACCTTTTTTTGAAATTCCCCTCAACCTATACACAGTGCAGTTCATCTGACTAATGGGCATTTTAAAAGATGAAACATGTACAGACAAACTTCACATACTTCCTGGAAAGATGTGGGGGGGGAAAAAAAAAAAATCACAAATTTCACCATAAATATCTATAGAAAAAGGCAACCTCAATATCCTGAAACATCTTGATCCCAACTCCTCTCCAAACTCTGTTTCAAAGGTAAAGAGGGAAGAATAAAACTAAGCATTTCTGATAAGCAGAACTTTACATATTAATGATTATGCAATCTATTCAATTCAAAGTTACAATATCTGCTCTAGATACAGACAACATAAAGCTGGGTATTGACAACTCAAGATAAACCACAGCAATATTCAGTGTAGCAACACTGAATGTAGCAGAGTTAGCAGAGTCAGACTCTCCAACAGTGCAGCAGAGGTAATCATTCTGTACATGTAACTGTGCAAACTACCACACACAAAATTATTTCATTTTTTCATACACCTAAACTGTATAATAAGATAATTTATACTCAAACAAACAATATATAAATAGCACTTCCAAGACTATAATTTAAAAAAAGCCAACAACCCAAAGTACCACTAACAAGCAATTGCCTCTATCAGCTTCAGCAAATACTCCTTTATCAGATTGTGAAATACTTACTACTGATGGCTGCCTTTTCTGGGGCTCTCTGGAATCATCACCAAAATGATTGCTTAGGTGAAAGGAACTGTGCTGTGTTTAAAAAAACCCCAAAGTTCTGCTTCCAGCATATTAATACTGGTGAATTAATATTTTTCACTCAATTCACACAATACTGAATTACAAGATGCTCCTGGTCAAAACTCTTCTCTCACAGCACTTGTGAACATTTATTTCATCTCCCCAGAGACCTGTTACCACCTTCCCAAGCTTTCCTTCCTGAGTTTTATTCTTCTGCAAACTTTGGAATTGAGCCGGAGAAGCTAAACAAATTTGGATGCTTTCGCTCTTTTCTCAGTGGCTTTCTGCCTATAAGTATGTGCTCCAGATAGAGGTAACTTTTAACCTCAATTAGTTTGCTGTATTAGCACAAACAAGGATGTGACATAAGGTTGAATAAGCAGAGAAGTGCAGGGAAAATTCATAAACTAGTATTGCTCAAAAGAAATGAAGAAAAAAGAAAAGAAGGGAGGTATGTGTATATATACACACACACTTCATCCACTTATCCTGTCGTTCTCCTGCAATATCTTTCTTTCTTCCCAGGGTAATTATCTGATCCAGTCTCTGGCTCAGGGACTAACAAAAAGGATCATTGGGCTGCACAAGTACAGGTAAAGACAGAGCAGGATTTTCATGCACTTAAAACATCAGAACATGTTTTCATCCTTCACTGATACCTATACCTCTTAACCAAGGGCTGTATTTATCTGTATTGTCAAGCCATATTGTATCCATGACCAATGAGGAAATTAAATTTGCTTGCTAGAACACTCATATATTCTGTTGCTTATTTTTTATTTGCTTTCTTCCCTAATCGAAGTAGAGCCCATCAAATTTGCCAAACAGATCATTAGAATGAAACAACATACACAAGGTTATCGAAAAATATCTTTTCCTTGTTTCCCTTTCTTCCCACAGCAGCATTTATTCTGACACTGTCCTTCTGAATGATGGCAGATGTCTGTGGCCTTGCAAGTCAGCTTCCTAATGGAAGAGAATCCAGAGATGTCAAGTCCGGGTATAATTTAAGTTCTATTTATGCAGGATCTCAGTTCTAGACTTGACACAGAAATGACCAAATTGCCTCTGGGTGATCTATTCCTTCAAGAACAAGCCAAATAGCAGTGGGCAGTGCTCAAAGAGCAGCTCTGCCTCAAGAATTGAATTTAATCAGAACCCTGGTAAGAGAGTGAATTTTCCTGCTACTCCCATAGTTCCTCTCCAAAAGCCTTGTCACTACAGTGAGACTTGCATAATCAACTCTTACAGCAGCACAGCACATCTTCCCAAGACTGAACAGATGCTTGTGGGCTAAGGAAAAATCCTCCTTGAAGACTGCCTGTAACTACTGTCTGTTGACACCTACACAGCCCTGCTCCTCAGCACTGACAGAGACAGCACCAACAGGTCAAGTTGGAGGCTTTGTTGTGCTAGACTTGCTGCAAATACTATACACATGTGATAGTCAACCTCTCTAAACATTCATCCATATCACAGAAGTACCAGCAATTACTCACCAACCACTTGCAGTATAAGGGCACTTTTACAAGGTTTGCATGGAGCAGCTCTTCAGATGTTTTTTTTCAAAGTGGGATTTTATGTTTTTAGATACCCAACACACAACATCCATGCTAAAATTTCAGATTTGTGTGAAGTAATAATTTCCCTCGTTTATTTCAAGCTTGTCTGAAGAGGGGGGTTATATTTATAGCCAAGATTACCAGCCAGTAGCTGAGCTGAAACCTTGGCAGGCATCCATTGAAGATGACAGTGCTCCACTGAGCTATGTTAACAACGACAGCACACAGGGGAAAGAAGCGACCACAGAGGCCGAACAAATCTACTAGATTTTGCTAATCTGATTATATCAAACAGCACATTATAATGGTCTCTATTAAAAACTTTAAAATGCATAAAACTATTTCCTCATGATATGCCAAGTCTAGTCAAATAACTCTAGATCAAGTCCAGAAGGGAAAATCCAAGACATTTCTATCTCTCTACAACTTTATTAATTGGATTTCAGATTTTAAAAGCAATTCTATTTGGTACCTAAAATAATCTGTAGACTAAAATGGTCCCTGAAATGTGATCAGTGAATATATTCATGCTTTTAACTTTCCACATGTGTTAAACATTATTTAACATCCTGCAGTATTATGGAACTAGTAGAGAAAGAGGACAGCACTGAAAGGTGTAACAGCATGCTAACCTTTACAGCTTTAAAAACATTATTAAGAAAGAGGTGGGGAAAACTATCTTCCCAGACATTCCACTGACAATTAGAAATGTGCGCTAAAAAACAGTAATGCTATAGAGCCAGCAGAATCCAGAAATCGATTTTCTAAATTCATTCATTTTCATGTTCACTTCCATAAACATTTGTTACCAACTTGAGTGTTATATGAGCCTCCAGTTCCCAGTGATCCCGTATTTCAGTGGAAATACACATACACAAATAACAAGGTCAAATGAGGAGATAGACTAGAATCATGTGCAGAATTCCTCATGAGTAAGTGATCCCTAGGTTTTCAGTTTTTCTAGACACATCTACATTAGAGTTCCCTTCATGGATAAAAAATCTCATATCTACAGAAATACCCAGTTAAAGTAAAACATAATTATTTAATCTGTTATTTTTCATACTTTGCTATAGAACACATGATCCCCACTACTGTTAAAATTATTAACTACTATTCCCAGCTGATTTAGATTCAAAGCATTCAAGCATGTAAAGCATGATCCATTGTCCTTTCACAGATTATTAAACAAAAAATATTTTAAGAGCCCTGAAAAAAAATCCAAACTCAAATTATATTTAGGATTTGACTTAGAACTATTAAAATCTAAATCACTAGGGCTAAAATTTGGAACATTAAAATAACAGCAATATGTTTAAACATTTCACTCAGTTGTGTTCACTCAGTTTCTGTTTGACACTCTTCCAAAGAAAACAACCATAGGTTTTACTGAACCAACCGTATGATAGAATCAGGGACAGATGGAGAACAAGACTGTGGCAGTGCACTCACAGATGGAGGAGATCGTAGATGATATAATAAAGATATTTTACACTTCTCTCTATTTTCAGTAAACAGTGAAATAAGATACCAAAAGGCAATCATTGTTGGTGGTAGAAGTGACAGTTCCTATTTGTAAAACCATGCTAAAATCTATACTTGAACCACTTCACATTAAAGAAGTATCAATTTCTGAACTGCCTTCATTGCTAATTTCCAAGAGATGAGTTTTAGTAACTACTGGGTACAGTGCCTTAATCTAAACCAATACCAGATGAATTAGGGGTATATTCTCAGCAATTATCTAATCTGGTTGCTCTCAAATGTAGGAATGTCAGCAGTACTGGCCAAAAAGTCAGACGTTCTCAAGAAGTTACATAAACAAAGAATTACTTCTTTAAATGAAGAGATCGTGCGATGCCACGAGATGAATGAAAATGGTAAATTAGTTTATCTCAGCTACGCAGCAAAACTAAATACTTGAGTTGCATCAGTTGTATATTTTAATGTAATATTTTTTCTACATTATATTCCTAGCCACACCCAAGATATTACTGGGAAAACGTATGAAGAAGTTCTCTCACTACATAATGAAAAAAAAATTAACAAAAGTGAATGTGGCTCAAATTATGTTAACAGTAATGATTCTTTCCAGAAAAAAAAAAAAGTGATTATTAATTTATTTCTTCATAAAAGAAAGTAGAATATTCACACAAATATGAACACTTATTAATCTGAGTGAAGCATTAACTTCAAGAAATTGTATTAGCATTCATTCTAGGCACCTCAGCAATCTTCAGATTATGCAGTACTTTTGTTTTAAGGAAAAAAAATCTGTTTTGCTTCCTAACTACAAATACAAAATGCTGTAACCTTGAACTAAGATTCACTAAGTATAATTAAGTGAAGAATTGTAATCTATACATGTTTACTATATTTAATTTAAAATTAAAACAATGTTACTCAGGTTAATTACATAAATATAAGATACATATCAATAGTACAAATTCTGCGGTCCTCTTAATTTCATCTCCTCTAAGAGAACAGAACCTTACCACCTCTATCACAGAACAGAACCTGATACAATAGTAGCAGCTTTTATGCTTCACCTTCCTTTAGAAGGGAATTGTTATTTGCTGCAGTGTCTCTTGTCCAGCTTTTACCTTTATCAGGCTGCATTATTTAGTATTTAGTCTCATCCCAACCCTCTGTCCTTGATTGCATCAAGGATAAATGTCAGATTTTAAATATTTACAGATGTTTATACCAAGGGTCCAACTCTACTCAAAGAGCAGAGAAACATGAATCCTATGAACCCTGAACCACATTGGATTACATGAGGGATCACATATATTGAGCAAAACTCTGTTGACTATAATGGAAGAAAAAAGTTATAGCATCTCAGGTGGCTTCCAATGATTCTGCTGAGACCCACACATTATATATATATGCTACATGAAAAGCACAAAGGAGCCAAAAGATACTTGTTCTTCCTCACGCAGTTGTCAAACATCCTCCTCCTTCCTCATAAAACCTGATAACAGCCAATAGGTATCTACTCCATCTCCTGTGAAATATGGTATCTTAATAATGTTCTTCATTAATACAAGTTTTTCTGAGGAAGAGCATCTCTGGATGGCAGCAGTGCTCATGGAACATCGTGATCGCAGTTTGATATCAGATTTGATGAAACCTTAGCCCCAACCTTGGTTGTGCCTGCATGCCCAAGCAGTGAGGACTGATAGCAGCAGATTTGTAGAGTAAACCCAAAGCCACTAAGGTCCCAACATCCACAAAATATACTCTTCCTAGAATTTTACTTTGTAGCTGTGCTAGTTTTGACTGGGGTTAACTTTCTTCCCAGTGGCTGGTATGGAGCTGTGCTTTGGATTTGTGCTGAACACAGTAGTGATAATACAGAGATGTTTTTGTTATTTCTCAGCAGGGCTCACACAGAGCCAAGTCCTTTCCTGCTTTTCACAGGGCCTCACTGGTGAGGGCTGAGGGTGCATGGGAGGTTATGAGCAGACACAGCCAGGACAGGCGACCCCAACTGACCACAGGGATTTTCCAGGCCATGTGACATCATGCCCAGTATATAAAGTGGGGGGAAGAAGGAAGGAAGGGGTGGACATTTGGAGGGATGCTATTTGTCTTCCCAAGTCACCGCTGCACGTGACAGGACTCTGCCCTCCTGGAGAGAGCTGAACACCTGCCCGCCCCTGAGAAGCGGTGAATTAATTCCCTGTTTGGCTTTTCCTACTAAATAATCTCAAACCATGAGTTTTCTAACTTTTAGTCTTCAGTTCTCTCTCCCAATCCCACTGGTGGGGGAGTGAGTGATTAGTGCCTGGGGCTTAGTTGCCAGCTGGGGTAAAGCCACAACAAAATTTAGACCCATGAACCATCATCCAAAATAATGAAAGTTTAATGTTCCACTTCATAACGTACAGCAAAGAATTGTAATTTGAGATGATCAGGAGATTAATTTCAAAAGTATGACCCATCCAAATTAAAACTCTATTGTAGGCATACCCTTTGAATTCTTATTCCAAAAAATCTAGGCTTCCCATTCTCTGCACTCTTGATATTTGCCTCCTGCAGAACTTGCATAATAAATATAATTTCAAATTGTCTTTCCTTTTCTTAAAACCCCTTGGCTAGCCAGAGGTCCTCAAGACCTGCTATAATAAATAAAGTGGAATATTTATTTCAATTGTTTCAGATGTGTTTTTTAAAACTCATTGCTTTGTTTTAGGGAACAAAATATAAATCCCTGTCAAAAGACACTCTGTATCTTTTAGTACAATTGAGTCATGGCAGTTAATTTTTGGTTCATGTATTGAGATGCTTAAAGTTCTCCAAAATTGCCCAGTTTTTCATGAGATGAAATGACAATCTGATACCATGCAATTTTAACTTATTTGTGCTGCAGAGTTAAACAGAATCACCTTCAGTCAAGATTAGACATAAAAGAAACATTAAACAAATAACTGCAGTGACCCTACCACTCTGACAACTGCTATAATCTCAAGGGGCTCTGTTAAATGAGATTAATAACTATCACTGTTAGTAGTACAGTAGATCCATCTTTTGGGAAAGATCAATATTGCAAACTGAAAAAAGTACCAGTGTGAGGCGGAGGTGCAGAAAAGGGCAGAGAACATGGAAAGACTTGTTATTTCTCATTACATATTGAATAACCTATAACACAGAAAGTAATATGAACAGCTGGATAAGTATGCCATTGTTTTGTCCTTTAGCCTCAAATAAAGTTGACTCATTTATAAGCCTCCTTTCAGTATCATTTTTTTCAGAGATGTCTGCTCTGCCAGGCACTCTCTACAACAATCTCTTTAGTTCAACTAGTGTAACAGGTTTTACCTACAATTGCATATTATGTCAGTGTAACGCAAATTAATTTTTATTATTTCTTATTCGAAAGACATATTCCCAGGAGACAGACACTCACTGCTTTCATCACCAATATAAATGGCAAGAATTAAGCTTTAAATTTGTCTTTATAAAAATTTTTGTCTTAGAAATCTTTAAAAATCAACTTTTATTTTAAAATAGGATGTTACTCCTTGATTTATATTATGAAAGCAGTAACTAATTTTGGTAACAATAAACAGACTTACATAACGTACAATATGGATCACTATAAGTAGCTAATAAAAATTCACAAATATTCATGAACCAAGTGAAATAGTAAAACCTTGATCAGCTATTCTGCTGAAACCTATTCACAGTGATTCTTAAAGCTAAACAGGTCATTTTTCCAACAAGCAGTGTTGATGCCTATACGTATTATAGAGCCTTCATGGCTTTAAAACATTCTATATCACATTTTCTGCAACAGAATTTGACTTTTTAGTCCTAGACATCATAAACTATGATTAATCAGCAGCTAAAATTATGGAAAATGCTATATTGTTTAGTAAAGCTTCATGTCAGAGAAGGAACCAGCTCTGAAAATAGAAGATAAATGTAATAAACATAATATTAAAATTTATTAGCAATTAGCAATTGAAGGCAATAGACAATTCAAGATTAGAGGTACTCCAAGTTCTCCAGCTGAAATGATGGAGCTTAAATACAGGTAATAAAGGCTAAAAGCAAAACCATCCCAATTGACATTTTACCTTATACACTTGTTTGTGTTACTGTAGAATAATCAAATACCCAACTATGAGCAGTCATGTTTCTATGTGACAAGTAAAGAGCTTACTCCCATCTTCAATTTATTCCCCCTGTATAAAACAGCAGCTGTCTCCCAAGACTGAAATCAGTGCAGAACCATTTGCAAGCACTTGGAAGCTAAAACTGATAACATCACACACATCTAATTGTTTAGTGGAACCAAATGTATTTCTCATATTGCTACATTTCAAATGGATCGATTACCTCACCTAATGTGCCTTTTCAAACTGAAAACTGATCTTGCGTCTTTCCAAGTCCCACATCCATTTGTTTGTGTCATATAATGTTCAGTACTTTGGATGATTTATAGGTAACAAGAGGGAAGCTGCACTATGTTTTGCCAGACTAAAAGAGGAGTTCAGAAAGCAGCAGCTGCTAAGCATGTTCCCATCCTTTTTACTTCATCAAGACTTTAATGTAAAACTTCCAAATTAAACCAATCATTGAGTTCTATACACTTAGAGTTCCCAAATGGCCATCTTCTAAACAATAGCTTTGTAGGTCACAATGTTGGTAGAAAAACTATTTATTATGGTACCATTCCCTTCTAGTGTGATGTAATTAACTGCAGATCCAATATATTAACAATGCACCAGGAGTTAGCTACAATATTCATCTTATAATGCCACTCTATTGATAGAACAGCTTTTCCTGCTACACTAAAAATTCCAATACTGCACTTAATGAACCTAGGTATAATGTTTAAAGTAAATAAGCCCTTTTACTCTAATAGGAGGGAAAGTATTTACATGTGGATGAGGTACAATAAAGCAACCTGTTCATAGGCTTTTGTGCAATTCCTCCATGCAATTACTTCAGCCTCAGAACTACAAGTGTAAAACCCCCAAATTAAATACAATTAGTTCCATGGATTAACTTCACACCAATGACACTTTAATACTCCCAGACAACTAAAGTCCCCTCTCTTGCTAGTGTTCACATAGTTTTATAAAGCCTTTGGACTAGATCATTCTGTCTTCCTCTCCCATGCTATACACATTTATTCTTGGCACAAGAATATTTCTCTCTGTTTGAATTCTGGGACTCACCTAAGTAGTACTGGAGCTGTAAACTGGTTACTATTGGGTGCATGTAGGAAAGGACAGCAAGTAAATCACTCAGGACCAGACACTCTGGGTGTAAGGAGCTCATCTCCTGCTAGGATGACCATATCCCACAAACAGCTGAGAACTCCAAGGGTTAATCTTAAGTATTCAAGTCCCCTACCTCATCCAGTGCATAATCTCCTCACCACCATGGGCACACAAAGAGAGGGATAGTATAAAACCACTACCATATGTTTCTGATTCAGGATGTAAAACACTCCAGGGCATGTCTGAAAGCAGATGGACCTCTGCAGAGAGCATCTAAATCCAGGGCACCCCCAGGGACCCTCCAAGGACGGCATTGTACCACAAGATATTATTTCCTTGAAAATGTAGGGGGCAAAAGAACAAGAGATCTGACAAAGTATTTTCCATGGCCCATCAGGCTACAATCAAATAAAATTCCATCATACAAATAGGAAAGTGGTCACTTATATATGTGATAAACTCTCAGCTGGATTTCAGATCTGGGGCTACAATAGTTAATTTCATGAAGCCATCAGATTACTATTCATTGGCAGCCAAAAATGACTAAATTGAATCTCAGGCAGTGTTAAGAAAGAAACAAAGACCAAAACACCATTATGCACTTCATGGCAGACTCATCTTAAACACCATCAACTTTGGGTTTCCCTGCCCTCAAAAAGAATAGAATAGAACAATAGAAAGCGCAGAGCAGGCTGACAAAAATTAACAAAGACATTAAACAGTTTCATATTAGACTCAAAGGCTCCTCAGTCAAGATTAAGGAAGAATTTTGATAGAAGTCTATAAAAATCGAGGGTGTCATGGAAAAAAAGCATAACAAATGACAGGCAGATAGCAGGTTACAAACAAAAAATATGTGGTCCTTCACAATATTTAGGAATTACACTTAGGATTAAAAAAAATGGACACTATCTTCATTTATAGGAATTTCTTTTTGTTCAACATCTTGAGTGAACCTCAGAGAAAACCAAATCAAGTAAAGCATGACTGAGTTCAACAGGCAATCATAAATCAGTAAAATGAGGATTCCTTTAAAAATAGGTCAGGATACATCACAATATTAATCCTTCTCTAAGTACAGGTTGCTTTATCTACATTCTTTTTTCTTAAATTGCAGATGCTTTCAAGCACCATATTAGTGTCTAAGCAGTTCAAACAGCACAGAACTCTTGTTCGGCATTGGAAGGTTTTCTCATATTTTCCTAAACAATGGGAAAGGAGATGTATATACACACTACATCAGGAGTTACCAATGAAGCAGAATAAATGGGTCACACAGTGTTTTTAAAAGTCTGTTACTGTGAAAATATATGTCCACTAATGGGATGTAAAACCAGGTTCTCAGTAAGTAGGTCATGCAGCATTTTTATAGACTATTAGAACATACACATGCATACTAATGGAATACAAAACTGGATTCTGTAAAAGTAAGAAGATTAGAGAGACCAAAAAAATCCTGTGAGAGGGATGGGTCTGAGGAGGTTGCTCTATTAGACAGCTGTATATATTTGTCAGGGATAATCTGTTTCCTGAAATATTTCTGTCTCTTTTCTTACAAAATTGTTTGGAACAGCCTCTAGGGGAACTGTGCTTCTGTTAGCTCAGAGCAATAAAAATATAGTTCACTTTTAAAACTGGACATTAAAAAGTAATTCTGCCTCCAGAGAGCACTACCTTAAGCAGTCCAAAAGTTGAGGAAAGGAAGCTAGAAGATGACAGAAACAAAATCAAGCATAGTTATGTTTAAAGTTATCATTCATTCTCCTATAATTTTGTTGACAGACTAAGCTTACATACAAAAATAAAAAACACATTGAACTGGCATGATGTATAAGAAAACTACAGCAGCATAATATAATGGATTTAAAGCAACATGACTAAAATATAAACACCTGTCTACTTTTGTTTAGGAATTCAAAATATTTATCCTAAATGCTCATTTGAGACCAACCAGACAAGTTCATAATTTCTACTCGTAAGAGTGATTTGTCACAGCAAAATCAAGATAGTTGAAGCAAAAGATTTCTGACAAGTGAAAATACGACATCAATTTAAGCAGCACATTATACATCTCAAAAGTGAAAATGCATTGATCTGACTAGTTATAACTTTATGTACCAGATAAAGTCAGCACTGAGCTCTAACTACTCCAGAACCTGAACACATTCACAGTTTAAGTGTGTATTCAATTGTTGAGTATCTTGGCCTTGCAGTAATAATTAATTTTTTGTGAAAGTAGGCTGCCCTGAATGAAAAGCAAGAATTCATACAGCACATTCTTCATCCTTCAGCACAAGAGGTTTTCTGAGATCCCCTACCTCTCCCTAATTTGAGAAGCACAAGCTCCTTTAACAATGACATCACATTATGACCTGTCATTCATGTGATGTTAATGCCAGCAAGATAGCACATCTGTATCTTGCCAGATTCTTGGCAGCCCCACTTCTGATTTGAATCATGTGCCTTGCAAATGCACTCAGCAGAGGCTCGAGGGTGTCTGCCTGACTGCACCCACACGGCCAGGGCAGGACTTTTAATACAGTCAGAGCTGAATGCAAACAGATTTTTTGGAGTTGTCGCTTACAAAAAGCAACCAAATAAGAGCAGCTAAAGTTCCCATCACTGTTGTTCTGGGTTTCTGTTTTCCTTGGATTATTCTCTCATCCCGACGCTCTTACACTACCACCAACCAAACAGCACAGCCAATGCAACTGCAGCCTAACAGAGGAATTACTATTACAGTTACAAATCAGAGTGATGTCAATAAGGGGGACCATCTCAGAGGCAGCAAGAGTAGAAGATAATTAAGTTTTCAATCCCAGAAGCCGCTACAGATTTCCAGGGGAAAAAAAAAAAAAAATTAAAGATCAGTTAAAAGCTATGAGGTGATAATTTTTATCACAAGCACGGAAGGCTGATTCTGTACCAACAGATCATAACCTTCATTCATTCAGTACCCTTTCACTTCTTCCCTTGGCTAATGGAAACTACAGCTAAGATGCAGCACAAACTGTAACAAAGAAGTCTAATTAAGACCCTCACAGAAAGAATTCAGATGAAACAGATTGAGAGGATAGAATCTAAGTTTTACTTCTTTTAGGGAAAGTTGAAAAGTGCTGACACAACCAATTAATTTTATTAATATATAATGTTTATTGATAAACATAGCCATTAAACTGAGCAGTGGCAGCTTTAGTTTTCCATTGAAATTAATAAATTAGCACACTATCTGAAATTAAGCTGGCAGTTACATTTTTACAGTTAGCTGTTTCAGCTTACAAAGTCACATCTCGTTTAAATGGTTGTCCCATATTAAGTGCAATATTTAGACATTATAATGAACTGAAGATTTATCACTATCTTTACCAAACATTTCTAGATCAAAACTTAGACTAAAAAAGTTACTCTAATGGGTCTGGTGAGACTTCTGTTCCTGCTATCCCCCAGTTCACAAGAACTTATGGTATTTTATGTCACAAGCTAGGATAAAAGCTGGAAAATGTAGCTCTCTAAATAAATAATTCCATCAGTAAACTATTGAATCTCAAACAATTCCCTCAATAGGTTTGATTTGTACAGAAACATAAAACTTTCAGCGGGTATGGGATTCATTTTGTTTCATGTCCCCCTCTCTCTCTCGAGGACAAGGGGCTCAGTCTCACCAGATTAACCCCGCAGAGGATGACTCCTACCACAATCCCATTTCCTCTCTCCTAAAACTCTCCTCTCCTACATGGAAAATAGGAGTGAGGAAATCTGTGGCTTAGCAGAGCCCATGAGGTACAGACTGGGCAGGTGCCTCTTCCCCTCTGCCACCTCCCTCAGCTGCTCACCGTCACCCCACAGGTAGCTCCTCCCCAATACTGTTTTCCCCTTTTCAGGGCACATCCCAGTTCTACTGAACACATCCCTCTTTTAGGGGACACCCCAAACCAGACCAGGTATGGTGATGGGCCTGCCAACATCTCCTCCTACAGCAAGTCTGTCTTCTTGTTCTGATTTATAGTTTCTCCCTTGTCACATGAAAATCAGCATTTCTAATTAGCAATATCAACTGGGGAGGTTGCTTTTTTTAAGTCCAGAAACAAGTGCAAAGAAAGATAACACACTGAAATTGTACAAGCTCAGTGTGCAAAAACAAGCAGAAATCACTGAAAACAAAACAACCCTTAGATAAAATAGAAAGAATTATACGAGGAATAATATGTATCCTCTCAAAACTCATCTTGTGATGTAGCTTGCAAGATTATAGTCTATATATAATATTCTAGAATTAGAAAGCATAGCCTTTAAAAACAAATTTTTTGGCAACTAGAAACCCTAAAACAAGTTTTAAAAACCCAATGGACCATTCAGGCACCTGTATGATGGTCACTATAGGTAAGTAATTTCCTGTAATTTAATTTTTTCCACCAGAAAACAATCCTTTAACAAGCAAAGGCCCAGCAGTGTTCAGGCAATAGAGTAAGAAAATTTATAGTCTACATTCAAAATGCAACTTGCATTGCCAGAACTTACTGACCTGCACCCAGGTCTAAGTTAATTTCAGCTCTTATCACAACCCATGGGGAAGAATTGTAACATGCCATCTTGTTAAAAGAAAGAAAAAATGCATTCTGTTCTGTATCTGGATGTTCAGGAGTTGGTTTCACTTACTTCTGGTCAGCTTATGACCCCTACATCTTCCCTGCAGGTTTGATTTCGATCAAATTCCCAAAGTAAGCCACTTCACAAAGGTTCTTGACTTTCAGGAGCTATAAAAAAAACAAACACCAACTCCTAGTGTTTGCAGAAACAGAACATTTTCATATAAAATAACCTTCTCATTTCTGATGCTTTCACCCTGAGCAGCTTGCCTTAGGAATCCAAGGAGACAAGTGTCCATTCAAATCTCTCTTTTTATTTTATATTTTGGGTTTGGTCTGACACAAAGTTGTGACATGCCAAGAAACACAAATTTTCATATTATTTCTAGTTTTTAAAAATCCAGAAATAAAAAGGAAAAAAAGTTCAAAATTCACTGTAAGCCGTCTGCATGGAACACTTCCTCACCACAGCTAAGGCAATATGAACAGCATGTCAAACAATGTTAACATTGTAGCAGCTGATCACAAATAAAATTAAGGTGTTCTGAAACCACCACCAAATGTTTTGCACAGTATTCTGTAGTAACATGTGGGTTCCCATTCACTCTGCCAAACCATCTTCCAGGGTGAGTGGTGCTGTAAAAGAGCAGGAAGTGTTCCAGATCCTGGATGTACAAATTCTTTTTCATGCTGAAGGATTGGAGAAAACTCTTCTAGGAAATAATTTTTATCAAAATCGCACTAGATTAATTTTATAGAGTCATATTAGCCATACTCTAGATTGTGTTTCTGAACAATTTAAAGTAGACCATTATAAAGGGTTTTGTTTCTCCTTCTGAATTGTAGGGTTTTTATCCACCCTTACGCATGGACTGTGTGAAGGTGACCCTGAGGCTCATTGGCAACAGGTGAACAGCCCTTAATTCTCATGGGTGCACTTTGGAAACACAGCAGAAACATAGCGTGTGTGGAAAACCTCTGTCAGACTCATTAGGCAATTAATGATTTCTCAGAGGAATACAGCAACCACTCTTGCAGTAGCACCCTTAAAAAGAAGTACTCTTCTTAGAGATGTGCTGCATTGCTCTGAAATTCCCTATTTCATAAGCTGCCTCAAGGGAGGAGTTAACTTTCCATTATGCATTAACTTCTGATCAGGTTCTCTCAGCATCAAGTAGCACTTCCAAGATCTCACTGGGACTTACCCTCTATCTCAAAGATCGTTTCTTTAAAGACATTTTCATTTTAGCTTTATTTTGCTTTTTTTGGTCTGCCTGAAAATAATCTTTCTTGGGCAAATACCCTTCTTTAAACATACACAATGCTAAAAATCTTGCTAAGAGTAAGATATAAAGTAAAAACAAAATAAAATTTCAGTCTGAAAGAAAAAAAATGACCCTATACAAACACAAAGAGAAAAAAAGCAAGCATTCTCACCCCCCACATTTTTTCCAAATTTGCATTCATTGAATAAATACAAACCAAACTTATAAGTACTACCACACCAGCTTTGGGTACTGAATGGGGAGGGGGTGATAGGAACTGGGTTTTGTTTTGAAGGAAGGAGTTGGGGTGTTAGCTGACTTTGACTGAATATCATATGGGAATTACAAAGTCAATTTGCAGGAAGTACCCAGTGGGTCTGCTAACCTAGAACACTGACCTTGAGTTTTTGCAAAAGATGAATTTCAGAAAGTCTCACTGTACCTGCAAAAACCGTCATTTCAACATTAAATCTCTGAAGTTCTTAGCCAAGAACGATTGCATTGCTCTTAAACCCAGAATAATTGGTTATAAGAATGTAAAATCATGCAAAGGCCAGTTACTCTCAACAGAAAAATCTCACTGACCTTGCTAATTAAACTAGCAAGAAATAGTATCTGACCCATGTTATTTTAGACAAAGAAGTATATTCTACTCTGGTGACCACCCATCAGGTTCCTCAGCATGAAAACACTTCCAAAGAGTTCAGCTCACCACAGCCACCCTGTCATAGGAAAATTCCACCTACATTTTGCAAAATAGAAAGATAAAAAGTTTGGAATATAACAACTCAAACTCTCTTTAATAAGTGCGAATGCAGGGCACAAAACCATTGTACTAACAAAGCAGATTTCATGCTATGTGCAGCATCCGGAGAACATTGGATTTTACACAGAACACTAAGAAATGAATGAAAAAGAAAAGATACAGACTGACTGCAAAGGAATTTGGTCATGACAAGAGTCCTAATGTAGAACTGCATCACTTTTACTCAAATGAAGAATGGAAGTATTTTCTAGCTAACCTGCCTATAATGAAAAATAATTATATGGAGAAAATTAGTAGGGATAATTGCTCTACTCTTCCAGCTCCTTTTAGTTAAATGTTTACAAGTGTGTGTGATTAATGGCAATCTGTCTCTATCATTGCCTTTCAGAACAGAAGACCAATGTGCAGCTCTTCCACCAGCATATATTAGATTGTCAGAAGAAAACAGATCATCTAAAGCCAGCCTTACACCTTACAGAGTCAGAAGTGCCAAATACTTGGGCAACTGTCAGAGAGGTCCCAGAAGAAAAGCTGGCTGGTCAAGTGGAAAATATTAGCCAAAAGCAAAACACTTCCAGCAAAATGTGTCTAAACAAGTTTCTCTCATTCATTTTCTTATCAAGAATCATGAGGAAGGCAGAGCAGGAAGAAGGCAGAAGGAAAACTTCTCTGAGGACCAGATTGTACTTACAGGTGTTTTAGTGGATATGTCAAAAACATTTATTTTACTAGGAATAAAAAAAAAAAGTAGATTATCTCAAAAATTTGCAAAAAAATTTCAGCATTATTACCGTGTTTCCCTCTCCAAAGTGCACATGGGCAACCTCAGGACAGGGGTTTTTTTCCCTGCTTTATTCACAAATATGCCAGATTATCTGTTGTTCAGTAAAGTGGAAATTTACTCTGAAAGCACAAGCTTCATTCTAATGTGGTTACTATGAACAATAGATTAAGGTCAATAATCATGCCACATGCAGGGGGGTTTAAGCAAAGAATATCACACTGTGAGATATTCAGATAGGTGATATAGTGCTCCTCACGTTTAAATGTCAGTAAGATTGAAGTATAAACAGTAAGGCCTTACAAGATGTAGTATAACAGCACAGCTCTTGCTGTTGATAGGGACAATCCCAGCAAACTGAATTCAGACACATGCAGCACATTTCTGGAGAACCAGAATTATCTGACACAGCCCTTAGTCACTATTTTTAAATCTAAATACAATTAAGTATAAAAGCATTTAAAATTTCTAAGTCTTTGGCAGCTTGAACTCTAGGTCTAAAGCAGAATATGAAGAGAATGAGGAACGTAGATATCCTTTGTTGGTTTCTGTCATAGGTTAGCAAGGACAGTCCCGGAAGGGATGTCCTTGCTAAGGGGTGCTTACAGTTTCCTCTGGGACCTGATAGAACCTATCAGCTGGCCAGTTTGAATATGGACAATTCTTTAAGCCACTTAAAGTTGTGACCGCCTCTGTGATACACACTTAAGAATAGACAAACTCCCCCCCCAGCTCTCTCTCGTTTCCAGCGCTGGGACAGGTGACTGCAGGCCCCGTGCGGGGGCCAGTGGGCCCGGCCAGGCCCTGCTTGGGCCAGGCCGGGCCGGGCCACGGCCAGCCTGGAGCCATGGGCCTGTTCCAGCCATGGAACCCCCCCCTCCACTGCGGCCAAGATTTCAGCAAAGCGGCACCTCTGTCCGGCAGAGGTCAGGTGACCAACTGCGGTAAGCCACATTCCAGCTGCAAGGCCGAGGGGAGATTAACCCTTTTATTGCTGTGAAGAGCTGAAAACCTGAGGGAAGAGAGAGAGAGGAGATGCTTAAAGCTGAAATTCTGTTGTGAAGCTATGATATATCAGAGTATCCCGTTGTAATTTCATGAAGAAATGGGAGGTGGAGTGTTCAACTCATAAGCAATAGGCAGATGCTGACGCAGTAATTTCATGAGAAGTTTGGACACAGAGAGATGAACCAGATGAACCAGATGAAGACTTTTGCTCCAAATGGGAAAGGGGAAAAACCTCAATTCCTAGAGATGCTCCCAGAGATAGTCTTAAAGATGAAGATGAGGAAGACCCTTTACTCCCAGGGAAGGAGAAGGGCCTCTGTTTTTTTGTGCCTCTGTTTTTTTGTTTCTGAACAGCTCAACCTTAAAATTGTACCCCAAAAAACTTTCAAGAGTGGACCCTCGAAAGCAGTTGCGGGAAAAGCTGCAAGTCGGGGGAAGGGACTCACACTGCGAGCAGAGAGACCTCTTCCTAAATGGACTGAACAATATTTGGAAGTGGGTGGCTGTCTCGGTGTGATACTGTTTTCATAGCACGAGCAAAAAGAGACTTCTCTTTCTAAATGGACTGAACAAGGTTATTATGGAAGTGGTAAACAGACTGAACATCTCAAGGGTTGTCTTTACATTGTCAGTGGGAGAAGGGAGGAAGGTGGGGGGAGGAGGAGAGTTCTGAAGGTGGTATAATTTTTTTTTCCTTTCCTTCTTTTAGGTCTGTTAATAAACTTCTTTATATTCTTTCAAGTTGGTGCCTGCTTTGCATTTCTCCTAATTCTTATCTCACAGAAGATAAACAGTAATGAGTATTTTAGACCAAACCACTACACTAAATTGGTGTTTCCACCCGGTTACAAGCCCAACCCGCAACAGTTTCCTTGACTCTAAATAAAGTACACAGATTTCAGAAACACAAATCAAATCAAGAAAAATAATAAATTTCAGTATTTCCTCATCTGTGGAGTTTTCATCAGTAATATTTAAGATCCAAACCATTTAAATATAAATGGTTAGGAAGTGGGATGTGCCAAGAAATAGAGCTTTTACTGTTATGCTTTAAGATCTGGTTAAAAATTAAATTGTAGCTCCTGGATAGATTTAATAGATGAGAGTCTCCAAAGATTTTTCTTCTCACAGCACAAGGAAAATGTTGAAACAGTTGTAGAGCGTCATATACTCTCCAAATAGGCATGCATATGTTGTTTCTTCTTTTCCACAGATGAAATGAAAATCTTGAAAAATATGTATCCAGAACCTGTTCTGCAGACTTTTTGCTGTTGTTTTCACCAGTTATCAGTAGAAACAGCTAAACCTTTTGTAAGTGTTATGTATTACCCCCTGCAAATGCCCTTACATAGCTTCAAGAATTTTTTCTCCATCTAGCCTGTTATCTTGGTACAGAGATCTGTAAGAGCAGACTCATGGTCTGTTAGTGACAAAACTATCCACTCTCATTCTAATAACCTCATTCTGGCAACTGAAGTATATCAATATATTCCAGACCATTTACAACCCTTTCCACTTGGACATCTTATATGAATTTCCTTCCTGAGAAGCATGCAAACTCTTTGCAACAAAAAGATAATATAAAAACCACTCTCTGTATATGTTTTAGTTCAGGGAGAAAGTATGTATGTTAGCTATATAGTAAGATTGTACTGGAAAAAGTCAGTAGTGATACGTTCGTCCTTTACACTTCACTTTGTCTTAAAAATCAATCAAAAGAACAACTTTAAGTGAGTTATTCAATTCCTTTAAAGTAATTTGAAGAGCGTTAACCCTCAATACAAAAGAAAAAAAAATTTACTACATTGGACCAACGATTCCCACAGCTTAGTAAACCAGCTATATGACAGTTAAAATTTATGCAAAAAAGAAATAATAGGCACACACATCTAGCTTAAATAATAAAAAACTCCGCAAAAATCAGATTGCAAAAAGAATACCTCACTGTAGATAGGTTCCCCATAAACTGCAATGCACACCCCTGTTTTCACCCTTTTTAGCCTAATTCCTTCTCTCAACTTTTACTTAATATAGCCCTTCAGCTGTGCTAACATGATGAGATTCTGCTGGGATGCAGTTAGAAACTCACAAGTACATCCAATTTACAATAACAAGCATCAGCAGGAGCTGAGGACATGCTTAGTTGTACCACCTGCTGTTTTGTCTTTCAGACCTTACCCTTAGACATTGCATCCTCCTCCTTTGTTTCTAATCTTATATATACACACATCTTAAAAATGTGGTTTGTCTATATTCCACTTTCTGTCTCACTCTTGAGTGTTACAAATAATTTCCAATTCATCTTCACCTTTCCTGTGGACACTTTTACATAAAAACAAGATTCTGCTCTAGTTGATACTTTGATTTGTTGTTTTAGGAGTCCATGAATTTACTCATCTTTACCTGAAGATTCCTGCATCTGTCCTCATTATAAATTTGGCTACTTAATTTTACTTCTCCCCTAGTTCATTTTAACGTAACAATCTTAACACAGTTGCAATGCTGCTCATTGCTAGGATATTTCCACTTCTTAATAAACAGCAATTAAAAAACCCAAGCAAAGCAGAGAAAGGTAAAGAGAAAAGGTTGTCTAATAGCTGTACTATCAAAAAATCCAAGTGCATTTCCAGAAGGTAGCCAGGCAGCATAGCAAACATCATTAGCTAGAAAGCAGGAGAGAGGCAAGTGCAGTCTTATTAAACACAAATTAACCCCTGTTCCTCCTAAGCCAATTTAGGACTTAATCAAAACTCCCTGCACTGCCTTTCATCTAGGAGGCTGTCCAAAGACAGACTGGAAGGGTGTATTTGAAAGCCTTGATATGAAAGATCATGAAATCAGGCCTTCCCTCTGAGCTAGGGAAGGTGATTGTTCCCTGGTGTGAAGAGGCCAGATCAACCAGGACAAGTCCCACTGACATTTCTGCAGAGCAGGAGACTGCATTCATTCAAAAAGATGAATGTAAAAGATTTCAAAAGTGAATTCAGCTCCCTTTTGCAAAGTATTGGAAGGAAAATTTAATCAGATCCTGCCAACTTGGATGTTTAACCCTGAAGTATCCCAAAATATTTGCTTTAGAACTTTAGATCAGTTTGACTATTTCCTTGTTAGCATGAACCCTCATAAATACTGAGGCACTAAAAATTTTTGCAGAAAAAGATATTGGACACTTTTGTCTTCCCTGAATCATAGAATTCATGCTTTTTCTGTTTAGCAGGGGAAATATACTTCTGTTCTTTCCTCCTAGTTCTAGTCCTGTTGCCTATTACCTTGAGTATCCCTTCTTAATATAAATTCCTAACCAATTTTATCCATACAGATTCGTTCTATTCCTTTGCATTCACCCTTACATGCACACTTTTCCCCCCATTTTGAATGATTTCTATTTGATCTTCAAGTCAGTGACAAGCTCCTGACACAGCCATTATGGTCTGTTTCTATCATTTCTATTTCACCTCCACATTGTATAACATGTACAAAAGCAAACTATATCTCCCTCAGGAACTGCAGGCTTTTATCCCTCGGCTTATCTTCCCAAGAAATCCTACATAACAATTCTCTGAATTTGTGGAAGTCTGTTTCTCTGAAATGTGTTATTCTGTTTCTCCAATATATTTTCTCCTTTAAAAAGTGAATTCCATCATACGAATTTTTTTTTAATCTCGTGCTTTCAACTTAGTTTCTTAGTTCCTCCATTAACCAGAAGCCAATCTAAACCATCTGCCATGATAACATTTCACAGTTTCTGGAACAAATTGCCCAGCCCATTTCAGGACCCTTTGATACTGGTAAAATCTTACTATCATGTCCAGTTTTGCACATAGTATTATTAATAAATAATGGTAAATAATAATTGAAATTGAATATAAAATGTAATTACTTGTAGTCTAATATCCAACATGTATAATCCTATTATTTAATTTGTAATATACTTAACATTGCTATTCAAAAATATGCTAATAGTATAAGTGAAATCATACAAGTGGTTATTAAAGCCACTCAGGAAACATGCCTTCCTTGATTAACCCCACACCCAGTGCTCTCTCCTCTAGGGCAGAGACCACTGTGGCTCACAGTCTTCAGAAAAAGTATATCCAGGATATCAGAACAAAATATACTCGGAAAAATTTCTAAACTCAGTCTTTCCTCGGAGAAAGAATTAGGACATTCTATCAAGACTCTAGGATAAAATCATTCTTCTCTAAAAATTGATGAATAATAAAAGTAAGAATTCTCACTTCACAACAAAATCTTTGCAATTTTGGGAATGTTTCAAGTACTGTGCTTATATAACCATTTCATCAATTACTGTTATTTAAAACATTTCTTTTCCTCTGTAATCTTTTTCTATAGCTATTACTTGCAGACGTAACCAAAACATGCTGTAATAAATAATGAGGTTTATATTTTACTTCTTTCTAGACAGGGAATTCTAGGAGATGAATTATTTATGCATTATTTTAGATTCAGAACAACTCTATGCCTTCTCTTTATGCAGCTTCAAATACACCAGCTAGAGATTAACAGAAATGAGATGGATCTAGTCAACTCAGAGCTCTAATTTCACTAATCATGGTGTGAAATATAAGACGCTCTTTTTACTTGCTACAGAAAACAAGTTGTGCTGATAATGTAGTAGAAGCTTCTCATAATGTTTGTGGAAAAGAAATCAACATAACTTAAAGATCATTTTAAAACACTGCATTAGTTCTCCTGCTCAGGGAAACCCTTAAAAGTTTGCTGATTTGGCATAAATGTGCATCTACTTCTCTTGTCACTCCTAGAAATAATGAGAACAGAACCCCAAATAATCCAGATATTTCTGCCCACAATAACCACTTTTCTAGAAGAAAAAAAACTCTCTGTAATACAATAACATGTCAATTAACAAATAAGTACTCTGACAGCAGCCTTAGCAATACTGCTCAAGATTAATGTTGATTTGCAACTTACAGCTATTTAACTATTACTCAAAATCTGTCCTGCTCTGCAGGTGGGAGATTGGTTTTCCTAAAAACACTATTTTTCATGACTTGAAACACTGCGGGGGGGGTGGAATATAGTTCAAAAATCCAGAGTTTTTTATATTATAGCAAAAATTGACATTACATATCAACATAGCCTCCAGTGAACATTCATTCTCTCAAATTAAAACTCTCCTCTTGAACATATCAGCCAGAAGTTTAGCTGCCTTCAGAACACTGAATTAGGCTAGCAGTGCACTATCAATACTTTTCTAGAAAAAATTTCTCTCTTCCATTTCCATAACTTTAAAATGAAAATTTAAAACTTGGAGTTTATCTGTTTTTTCACTATTTCATGGTACTATGAATTATTTGCTGGTAACTAATTGCAGTTTATGAACCATTTGAGAAGAGATCACTCTGTGCTTGTGATTTTCTGCTCATTCATATAGATGGCAATTTTTATTCTCCAACTGAATAATGTTGGCTTAAAGCTAGGAATGTATTCTAGACAACAAAAATGTGAAGGTAATATTTATTTAATATTTAAAAATAATTTTCTCTTTCCTCATATACCTAGCTCTGCATGTTGATCTAATAAATAAGTACTATTAGTCATACTAAAAAAAGGACATTACTTGCAATAAAGGAATTACAGCACAAATATAGCAAAATGCCTAGGGTGGTACAAGAAAGCAAAGAGTTCTCAATGTCAAAGGGTTTGCTTAAAGTACCATAAACCCCTAAACATTGAGTTTTCCTGGAGAAAACTTGAAGCAAGATAATGTTATAGCTATTGAATTTGCTGTATCTTACTGAAAATTGAAGACTTTTCTCTGCAATCAATGAGGAAAGTGGAGGACAGTAGAATCAAAGAGCCACGTACAGCAGAGTTCTCTGGACATGTCTCTGGACTCAAAACAGTAAATCTTCATCCAGATTCAGACCTTCAGTCTGCAGTAAAAACACCCTCAGGAGATCTGTAAAACATTTTTTGCAGCCATTCCCATTAGCTAAGAAAACACCCCTCAAATCTTCCTACAGAAACATCTCAGTGAGACAAGTAAAGCAAACAAATAAACAGTGATGACGTTATTTTGGGTGAAAATCTCATACTTTGACAACATCATTATGACAAGGTATTTTTGGTTTGTATGTTTAAAAACATCACAGTTTTTTCCTCTTCCCTGAGGAACAGAAACACATAAACCCTGGGGTCAAATAGAATACAAACCTACCTGAACATCCCTCTTTTCTCCAAGTATGGCAAGTTCTGGCAGACATGAACAAGACCTGAAGACAGCCATGGAGAAAACCACATAGGATCAGAGAGAAGTTCAGCAAACAGTAGAGCCAGGTTAGCTGGACAGCCTGAATAAACTCTTTTGAGGAGAGTTCTGCTTTGAACTTCTACTGAACTAACCCAGGGATATTTCCCCACAGTGAAAAGAAATTCTGGCCTCAGAGCAAAAATTGCTGTTTTCTTGAATGGGCTCATGACTAAACCCTTGCACAGCCTGTCATGTTTACAGTGAGTATGTTCATGCTTTTGCAGAGAATACAGTTCTTGGAAAACTTTTGGCTTAACATCTCACAAGCAGAATGAGCACAACCTCACAGGATGAGCCTGTATTTTGGGAGTTAATACTCAGGGATACTGGAAAATTCTATCACATCTCTGCTCACAACATTAACTGTAAGCAAAATTGAATTTAATCCAAATGTTGTGACCAATCATCTTCTTCAACATTTTACGCCAAAGTTGACTTTTTGACAACTAATCATGAAGCTTGTATATCCAAATGTTGTCTGGAGCAGGGCTGCAGAGTTTGGAGCTCCCCTAGATGAGCAATAAAATCACTGAAGAGTCAGCTACAATGCCACCGCTGCTCATGCAGTCTAGAAAGCCATGCAGAAGAATTTGTAGGATTCTTGAGACAAGTACATTTATGAGACAAGTACAATTATCTCAGAAGTAAGTAAAAACAGTGACCCTGAGGTGCTCATGGCTTTGCAGGGCACCTGCCTGTAGCAAGCTCCAAAAGAACACTGATAGGGTTTTAAACTCCAAAAAGACAAATTTCATTGGAATTAAACTAAAGGAGTTGCCATCTTAACCAGAAAAGGCAAAAAAGGAAAACTATAACAGAACACAATAAAAATTAAGTATACGCAGTCCTTCCCAGACTACTGTCCATGTAGTCACATCTTTCATTCTAGAATTGATTTTCCCCATCTTACAAATTTTCTGAGCTGCAAAAAGTCTACCCAGCCTCAGAGTAGGTCCTTCAGACCCCTCTAAGGCCAGGTTGGCTGGTCCCAATTTTAGCATTCTCACTTGTTACCACTATAGTCTTCATAACCTCCTCTCCAGGCAGGCTCAGTTCCACCCAGTTTTCTTAGAGAACTTGATGTTATTACAAGCAGAAAAAATTAAAAGCTCACATAAACAAATACTGCCCATAAGAGACAGAAACAGAAAAAGGTGAAATGGAAGAAACCACTTTGTGAGGTTTTATTTATTCTCACAAATTCAGAATAAACTGTTTTGCCTTCAGAATATTGCATGATTCAAGCACACATTCCCACAAGGAAATTTGTAGTTGAGAGAGAGTGTAAAAAAATTGTGCTTTTTTAAGAGAAGGTACATCATCTTAGCTTCTAGAAGAGTTCCAGAGAAGAATAAACAACTGTTTTATTTTGAAGTCCTAGTAGCAGTATTTAACAAAAAAAAGGTATTTCAAGTATTATTTTTTAGAGAAAATAACTCTCTACCATCTCCTCTTTTCTAAGAGGATCATTTAACTATAGTAAACACTAGAACCTCTAAATACTAGCAAATAAGTATAGAAAAAAATCACCAAAGTAGCTCACCTGATGACATCTCAATCAAAAGAAAGCTTATCTAGCAAGAAATATAGAAAATTTTTAAACTCAGTTTTCTTTTTGACTTTCTTTCAACTCCTTCCTGAAAAGAGGAGTGAGTAAAGGAAGAAAAAAAAAGCAAAAGCAAAACTAAAATGGTTTTTGCAACATCCTAAAAATAAAATAAATGAGTACATACACTGGAATAAACAAAAATGTGCAAAGTTGCAGAATTTGGCTTACTAGAGTTTGTGACTTTGGCTACAGCTTTACAAAATAATGAATATGTCCAGCAAGATACTGAAAACCTTTTGGATCAAGCTGCAATTGTAAAGCAAATGACCAGGAAGTTTCTCATGTACAATCCTGCATTCTGACTCAGAGGCTCTCATCCACTTGTCACCCTCAACACAAAAATTGCCACTGTCCAAGAACTGTAAAATCTCTTCTGACACTAGTTACAGCAATTCAAGGGTTGGCTATTTAAATCTGGCACATAATATCTTCTGTCAAAATAATTACAGTCTTTTGGGAAAGGTTTTCCTGTGCTGTCTGGACTTCTTTGTGTAAGGTTGTTCCCCTGCCATTTGCAACCACATCCATAACATTTTAATAGCAATTGCTGGACCTTCCACTCTGCTACTGAGCCGTCTCAAATAATTGCGACATATTTTATTCCTAAGACTAAGCTTGATGAACACTTTGGGCTGACAAACCATACCAAACAGCCATATCTGTAATTACCAAAAAGCAGCTCAATCTTAACTATTAAAGCCACTAAAATGTTTCAAATTCAGAAACTTATTATATAAACTTCAGGAATCCAACTATACCTCTTAACAAAAACATTACAATTAAAACAAGAAAAACCTACACAACCGTAAACAAGTATCCTCTTTGGCAGTGAATTTTTCAGTATGTTCCAGTTCTCTTCCATACTGTTGTTACATTGTTCTCTTCCTGCAACATCTTTGGGTTTTAGACTAAAAATGAGGTACAATAATCTAATGCATTATGAGGTTAGACATCACTCTTTGCCTGCATTTATAGATCATCTAAACATCAGTAAATAAGGATAGAGAAAAATCACTAAAGTAGCTCACCTGGTGACATCTCAATCAATTAAAACATATCTAGTAAGGAATACATGTAATGACAAAAAAATCCACTTTCCTTTTGACTTTCTTTTTACTGTACTTCAGACTACAAATATGGTATAACTGCATTCCAATTGAATTACAAGATACTAGGAGCTGAGTCTTCCCTGTGGTCAGTAAACCTGACTTCAAAGGTTGGATAGATTTTTCATAAAAACACAATTTTATTCTGATTTGGCATCAGTCTCTCTCTATTTTTAATTCATGAAACCAGAAATTCTGAGAAAATTTTGCCCTAAAAACACTAAGGTGCAGTATTCCTGAAACAGAAGATCCTGGGGTGACGTGGCAGTAAGGACAACTTGCTTGTAGTGAAGCACAGCAGGCCCTGAGAACTGGCAGAGCTTCTCCCATGCTGCTCCCTGGGCAGAGGGTGGGGCATGACCCAGGTGGGCCCTGAGACCACCAGGAGCCAGGGAGCTCAAACCCCAGCCTTATCACAGGCTCACTCGGAGGTAAAGCAAGATTCAGAACAGGCTTGGTCACTTCGTGCCTTGAGGACTGAATTCAACACACTCAGGGCCCACACTCTGGGGCAAAGCTGTTATGGGAAACCCTTATGAGCTGTGACCCGTAATTTTTACTGTCCACAAATGTAACTGGCCCTGTACTCTCATCCAGCAAAGGAAATGGCTGACTTTCCTTATCTTATGGGGATTTTATTTCAGGAGAAAATGTTCTACCAGCTGCTGTTGCCAATTACTTCCTAAGCAAAAGGAAGACCCAAAGACGAACAACTCTGTGACTGCAAGCAGCTGCAGCACTTCTCGTTAATGCAGAGCCTGTCCCAGCCAGGCACCATCCATTAACTGTGTCTGGGTGCTGCACAAAGGCTGACACAGCTGAACACCATCCTGAGCCTGCCCCAGGCACAACATCGGGAGATTTCTCTGAGCAGAGAATTTCTCTAATCAGCTTTTTGTCAGAAACCAGTGGTGCACCTGGCATGGAAATCAATAACAGTTTCTTCTGTTGCCCACATGTTTACTATATTTGTATTTTAAATTAAATAGAGCTTTATCAAAACTGCTGTCTATGACTATGTTTTGGTTATAAAAAGGTGGGGGGAAAGGCTGTTTGCACATAAAAGTTCCTGGTATATCAAACCATTATTTGCACTTTTTCTTGAATCAGGGGAGAACAAGTTGAACTTAATTATCCCTTTCCAAAGGGAGTTTTCAAGTACTTTTAATTAATTAGGAATAGTTTACCAAGATCTTTGCTTAGCCTTCTGCTTCTTGGTGTCTGAATACACAAAAGAGGAAGACAATTGGAATGTCACCAGGAAGAATTACTAAGTCCACTCCTCCTGGCCATTACACTGAGCTGGCAGAATAAAAAGGTTTTCTCTTCCTATCCTCTCATTGCAATTGGGATCAATTTGCATTTAGCACATAAGTCTATGAAAGGCAGATTGTACAAGAGATTGCCTAAGAATAAAAGCTCCTAAGGCATTTTAAAATTTAAAACTACATTTAAAAAGATGTATTTATCTTAAGCTCAAAGACACTCAACATTTGTTTGCTAATCACTCCCATGAAAACACTGGATTTTTTATTTCTCTGGTCTGTGAACATTTCTAGCTAGCAGATTTCAGTTAAAATGGAAAAGGAGTTTTTCCCCAGATTATTTTCTTAGAGACTACTGAAGTATGTCTTCCACAGGTCAAGTTTCAAAGGCCTGAATATTGACCCAAGAGACAGAGAGCAATACAAAGATTAATCTGAAGCACACACAGCTTCAGAAGATGTCTTTTTGGTCAAACATTTTAAAAATAACCAAGAATCAACCATTAGTAAGAAAGCATTTCTAACAATTGACAATAACTAGAAGGGGAACAGGTCTTTTGTATAAGACAAACAGGATACTCCCACAAAATGCACGCCCTCTATGGCTGGACAGCATCATGTTTATACACAAAACAAACTGAAGATAAAAAAGAAATTAACGGCAAGTCTCCCTGTACATTCCGTTCACTTTAACTTCTTTGCATGCATACTTAAATACAAAAGCCAGTGAAATATCTGCAAACCAATAATTTATTGGTTTGGGGTCTTATCCACCAGATTAACATCCACGGGCACAAGTTTTATATCTACATTATAAAAATATTTTGAATTCTCAACCCTTCATACATGCATCAAAAATAATGACAGCAATTTTCAGTATCTAACACATACAAACATATTTATTTTATTCTACATTTTGTTTGCAGTGTATGTTCCAATATAATGCTTTCAACATCTTAATAGACTAACACTGATGGTCATAGAAATCTGGAATGAAGCAATAAATGCTCTACAGACTCACCAAAAAGATACAGATCATCAACATTTATGATACAGGTACATAGTAGGGTAGACAACTGGAAGTTGAAATATCTGAGGAAATTAAACTGAGATATAGAGGTAGGGTTTAGATAAGAAAATATTCAGGTGAAAGAATGATGAGAATTTTTCAAGGATTTTTTGTATAATAAAGCCTCTTGGACAATGAGATCATATCACCATCATTCCTATTTGAACACTGACATATTGAATACTTCTCACTGCAATGCATTAAAAACATCTGATTGGGAACATTTTTGTGCCAGAGGGAGAAGAGATGAAACAATTTTCCAGCTTGAATCTGTACTTTCAAAATGATGGACATGTTCTTAGTTTAATGTTGAAGACTAGAATGCACTTAATTCCTCTTCAATTTTCTATATGTGAAGTATTTAGGTGGATCAGATGAGAAAATACTGTTCTTGCTTTATGAAACACTGAGCTCTGTATGTACCCTCCCAGGCAGAATTATAGAGGATTTAACCACCACACATGTGCCCAGTGCTTTTTAAACTTTAAATATCATTTCTCAATTTGGAGCTTCAGTATAGCAGTTAATCACATTTGCAAATTTTACATACAATTTTCTTAATGAAACTTGATACCTGTGTCCCTGTCCTACTGCCATGTGTAGCATAATTAGGAATATATCTATTCCCCATTTGATTGATGAAGAAAGATCTAAATTTTACACAACCATGAGATTAAAAAAGGCTTCATGTCCTTCAATTTTATATTGTGTCATAAAACTACAGTGCATTTTCTGATATATGAAGTGGATATAAACCAGTCTTGCAGTCTCCCATGACACTCATTACAGAGCTATAGATACCATTCCCTTTCATTTACAGAACTTGAATAAAAGCGTTGTTTCTGCAGCTACAGAAAATATATGTATTTTAACATCTCATGCTTAACATTACAGAATTATACCTGAGCAACTACTAAATATTTCAAGTAAATCCAAAAAATCTGAAATGCTTTGCGAAAGAAGAAACATTCAGTAAGTTAGATTTTATTAAATCTCAATGTCCTATTTATTGCAGAACAGATTGTGGCATGATTAGACTGCAGCTGGCATATTCTTAAATGTGTGATATCCAGAAGAAAAGTACTTATTGTTACATTTTTCAGCCACTGACACAGTAAAGTAATTTGAGTTATTTAAAAGGAGGCTTTTCAAAAGCACTTTGGGCATATTTAAGTCTTTGCATAAAATAAATATATTGAAATGTTTTGAAATAAAACCCAAAGAACATTCAGGTTATATTGGTAGAGTTGTGAACAAGTATTTCCTCTGTCAAATCACACATCCAAACAATTGTAGTCCTGATGCCATATGGCACATCTGCCACTGAAATTTGATGTCCAGACTGATTCATATCTGGTCATTGTTTATTAGACATAATTACCATTGTTTTTAATCATTTGTATGGACAAAAACTGGTTGGAAAGATGGTGTTTCAAATGTCTGACAGCTAGGACATGCTAATATTAGTAGAATAATACAGTAAGAACAATTATTTTAAACCATACAGGTGTCAGTAACTATTGTTATCTTGAAATGCAACTATCCTCGGAAAATCACATCAAATTGAGTCTTTTGTTAAAGTCTCACTCATACCCTGATTTATATTGTTCAACTAACACCTGGGTGCAGAATTTGACCCCCCAACAGAGGGGATTCTTTTTCTGAAAGGACAATTCTCTGAAAGCATGGATATAAAACAAGAAAGAAAATAAAGTCATTTGAATGTGACACATTTGGAGCTACCCAGGCAAAGTTTGAACCAAGAACAATTTCAAATGCATCTATGTAGTAAATACAAGATAATGTGTCTAATCTAGAGCTACTTCTCATAGAGAAAGTTACTCTGTATAAAACAGACTTAACATATCTAGGGATATCACAAACACTCCTCAATATGGAAAAGAACCTCTGGACACACACCTTTATTTTCCTTTTCAAATAGTACTTTTTTTCAAACAAACAGAAAACAAATAATATAGTACTTGAAGGCCATGATTAAATTTTCAGCTCACAATCACTATAGAAATGCTAAATCTATAATGAAATACACCCATTTTGATCAGTGTAATTGCTATGAAAATAATAATGAGTCTGATTTTTAAGATGCAACCTTACATGTCAGATTAAAGTTCTATATACAACAACAGTTGATCAAAGTTAATTACTGCTCTTTGAAACAAAATTCCACCTATTGCAAGATACCCAAACAGAGATTTCTGGAAGCAGCCATATTATAAATGGTACTCCAATCACAAAACCACACTATTTCCCATTTCAGGTTTTCTGTCATGGGGTGTAATTTGGGAGGACATTTTAAATCTTCAGCTCTAACATAAATATGCAAATAATAGACCCAGCATTTTGTCACTGTCTGCTGCTTCAGAGTCCTTCTAGCTCAGACAGGTGAACTGCCCTGAAATACAATCTCCCTCTGCCACACTGATGGATTTTCATCAGATTTTGTCTCCAAGACCATCTTTGTCATTTCCAGTTAAGTTTCAATTTCATTTCTCATCTTGACAGACTGCGGAAACAACATTTTGAGGGGAAGGAGTTGGGGATTGGTATTATGAAGACCAAATTAACAGTGCTTGGTGTGCCAGTTGGTGATTCTTCTGCTTTGTCTCTTGATGTAAATAGACATATAGCTCTTCTCAAAGATCAATTTGAAATACAAGTAAAATCTCTTCAAAATTTTTATACTGAATCTATTCATGCAGACAGTGAAGCCATTTTGTAATAGGAGCCACAGAGACTTATCAACTGATTCACATCTTGTTTAGACAAATACATATAACATAAAGAGGCTTTAAAGGAAACAGTGTGACTCTATATCCAAAAGGTATCTAGGCAACAGAAGCAAAAACTGAAATACTCAAAACCCTCAGGTAACTCCAGGGATACCTGAAGTTCATACATGGGTAACTTTTCAACGTAGAAATTCTGCATTACACAATTCTGCAGAATTTCCAGGCTGGGCAGAGTGGTGCATACCTTTGCATGAGTCAGTCTCAGCCATCCTCTGGGAGTGACAGAATTGTGTCTCTCTTATTGTGCCAACCCACAGGCAATCCAGAGGAGCTGGTTATTTCAGGGCCGATAATTAAAAAACGTGTTCAGAAAAGTGAAGGGCTAGTACCTCTGTTAGGACAGAGGTCTGTTAGGCTCTGTTAGGTCTCTCAAAAATAATAGGAAGTAACTCACCCCTACGCTGCCGGGTGTGGAATTGCTCCCTGGCCTTACGGATCAGGCAGTCTTTCTTGCACCCTGACAAACATTACTAAGTTCCCTCTCCTTTCACTACCATCATGACACATACAAAGTTGCTGACAGACTACTTTACCCTCTATTCAGCTACAAATAATCTCGCTCCACTTTCAAACCTCAGTCCTGTAACCCACTGGAGCTTGTGGTGCCTGCAATCAGCATTAGGAGCACACAGAGTTTACATTAGATTGCAGTGATGCTTAATACTGACTTCAGAAAAAACACTCTCTATAGATACTCTCTATTCCAAGGGATTTAAGGTAATTCTCTATAATCAGTGTAGTCCCTGAAATTATAGGTTATACACAATAAACTATACAGAGTAAACTACTCAGAAAACGTATTTCCCAATTAGTAAGCTTAATCTTCAGAGGACAAATGTGTTGATGTACCCGGTAAATAACAAATATGAATAAGCCCATATGAAAGACATCGTAATGGGCCAAATAAATAAAAGGTTAGTTATTCTGATATTCAATGAACCTGAAAAACACCCACAGAGCAAATCACGAGGGATTTGACTTTGGAGACTCATAGAGAGAGGTAGGAAGTGAATTAAATGGACAATGTTATCCATCAGTGACAATAATAAAGCCTCATGAATATGTAAGCTACTGAGTTTTCAGACTAGTAAAGTTCATAGTTCATTTTGCTTTTTTACAGCCTGCAAGTTCCTAGTTGGGTACATTGTGTTTGTATGGAAATGAAAACTAAGTATTAAATAATTGCCATTTTCATTCAAAAGTTATTTTCCCAAATAAAAATCAAACACAATAAGAACTATGAGGTTTCAATTGTTACTGATTAATTGAGTCTGACTCTCCTAAGGTCTCTGTGGAGTACTTGAATTATTTGCATAATTAACTTTTGATATCCATATTGTTAAGAGATTTTCTATGTAACTTGAGTTAAATTAGAAAGTAAAATTTTATTTTATTAGGAGTGTGGATAAAACAAAATAACAACCTAAAAAATGAAAGAAGAAAATCTGAGCAAATTACATCAGCTGAGAAGATACAATTCTTGCACAAAACAAAGTATAACCTCTAATTTGTGAATACAGAAGATGTATCTCAAACCAAGGAAACCTTTCTTCTCCAATTCCAGAGCATGGGCAACTTACATCTTTTGCAATTATGAAAAATCCTATAAACCTGCTCATTGACATCAAATTAAGATATCATCATCCCAATTTACACACCAGAAAAAGCAAAGTTATGTATTATTAACACCTTGAAACACAACTACAAGGCTAATCAAGTTTGCTCTCTGAGTCAATGGCAGAGCTGCCTGGAGAGCCCTTGCACCACGACACCCAAGGGAAGCCAGCCACCATGGAGTAGGGAATTCTGTGGTAGGTATGTCTTATACAATGTGTTCTTTATAGCTCATTTCTCAGAAGAGAAACAAACTGACCAGCTGTACATGAAGCTTGTCCATATTCACAGAGATGTAATCGTCATTTTCTTTTGCTCCTTCCCAGAATGTGTTTTAACTTGCAGCTCTTCCTTACAGACACAGACTCACACAAAACAACCTTACACAGAGAACAGTCACCTTCCAAGAACTGCTCAAGTAGCACTTGTAGCCCTGAGACTTTAGGCAAGGGCTTCCATGTGTGTAGTTAATTAATAGGAAACACTACTTTTAATATGACAGGAACTCTATATGCTGTGTGCCATGTAAGTCATATTCACAAGTAGCAGAGTAAAACCAGATTGTCCTCTTCCTTCACATTTCCATCGCATCCAATATAGTGCTTAGAAGTGAATGGAATACAAATTAAGTAACTGATTAAACAAACACAAGGTAAATGCTAAATTTCATAAAGGACTTTACATAACACTTCATAAAAACTAAAAAAAAACCAAAAAAAAAAAAACCAAAAAGCCCAAAACTTTATAAAATATTACGTTTGATATATTTTTCCACCGTTATTCATTTTTAATAAAAGCTAGTAAATGTCTTGAGCCAAAACAAAATCATAGAACAAGTAAAACCTCTCCTAGCTGCATGCATGGATATTAGGAGAGAAAAATACTTTACAGCATAGTAACTAGATATACCCCTTATATAACATTAGTCCTACAGGCTTTAAAAACTCGCTACTGAAATCCCAAGAGTTTGTACTAAAGTAGGTGATTTATGACCCTTGCTTTCAGACATGCTTAAACATTGATCTGTTTAGCACAAGCTTCACAGTGAAAAAAAAATCAATTCTGGGTTTCAGTGAATGAAGCAGTTTGGTAAAGATTCATGAGCTTTATATGTAATGGTCTAAAAATCAAAGTTGTATGAATGAGGATCCACTCCCTTAACCATCCTTCATACATTGAATGATGCCATTTGATACTTATTTAGTGGTTTTAGCAGAAAAGAGCAGCTACGTTAAAAGAATGGAGTTGTGGGAGCAGTGCCCTATAAACCAGCACATCCAGCTGCATTGCCATCCTGGGATGGATCACACCGAGTCTGAGGGTTTTGTTTAAGGTCCCAGTGCCTCTCTGCACCTTCAGAGTGGAAAATGCATGTGGGTTGGCCAGTGACCTGACCTGCCTTTCCTCCACAACCACCAAGTGTGCAAGACACTGCCTTGCTCTGAAGGACTTTCTTATGTTAATTATTCCCATTTGGAAATGTGAAATATTTTTTGTATTCCAATAATAGCACTTTTATGGAAAAAAAAACAAAAACAAAACCTTAAAAGAAAACCTTGGAATCCAAAAGTATAAATTCAGTATAACAGCTTTTAGATATTCAGTGATTTCCACAGTATTGCTGAAGATAGGAGTAGTTTGTTTTATTCTTACTAGCTCACAGACCTTGAACCACACAGAGTGACAGCCCATTTCTACCCTACTTGTCACATGCAATCAGTACCCAGGTTTGGTTTCCAGCACCTTTCAGTTATAATTTTCAGGCAAAATCTCAAGGCAATGAGGCTGCACAGATGAAGTGCAAACTTTGCATCAAGACATTGGAGTCAAGGGCCATAACTTGGACTTAAAGACCATCCAGAGTGATTCAAGCCAGGAAGCAAACCAGATTTTTAACCATCTGACTGGTTTGTAATTTTTTAAAATGATTACTTTTGCCCAAAAGACAATAAAATATAGAGTGGGACTCCATATCTATACAAATTATTCATACAATAACAGATACACCACTGTCAGCACACTAATTATAAAATCTTTAAGATTTTTCCAGACTTGAATCTTCTAGGCAAACAACTTCAGTTAATTTTGTCTGTAAAACAGAGACAAGGTTTATCTTGCTATGAAAATGCATCTTCTGTAAACAGGCTTCGTCTACCTTTCCTCTGACATATAAATGTATCTTTCACATAAAGATTTGGAGATTCATTCCAACCAGAAATGAAGAAAAAATCTTGAAAGTGTCTTTTGTGACTAAGATTTTGGATGAGAAAGATGTGTAAAAGAAAATACATCTCTAAAGCATCAGTATAGCCTGCAAGTATTCACTCTTTTGGTTCTTAATCACCCTACAGAACCTGTTTCACCTAAAGTAATTAGCTACTGCAATTGCTTTGCTGAAGCCTCCTTTAAATTCAGGCCTTCATTCTCCTGTCTTTACTACCATTAGACAAGCTTGACTGGCAGTCTAAGCAGAAGGTCCTCTTCAATAGGTTCTGTCATTTGTAATATTTCCTCAATAAGTACTTGTGTTGCAACTGATGTCATCCTTTTGTCACCTTACTTGGTAACAGAGAGATCTCCTCAGAATAGTTTGCTTTCATGAGGCTCTTACTCTGCAATTTCTTTTGTTTGTTTTTTTTTTCTACTTATAAAATGAAAAGCTCTATGGAGATTTCACTGCCTAAATTTCCTGCCCAAACTCAGAATGAACTTGCTACACACCAATAATCACAGACAGAAAAAAGCAATCAACAATCCATCATCACCTTTTTTATAGACTTGAATTTTGAACTGTAGTCCTAAATTAAAAATAAAAATTAAAAGCCCTTTTTTTGTCATCCAAATCAGAAGTAATCCTTAAAAAATGGTAGTGTTATTGTTTTATTCATTCACATCTTATATGGGGGGAGAACAGTTCAACAAGCAAGTCAGAGCAGTCTTCCTGTGATACCCTCTTGTCGCTCTTCCTGCATTACAAAAATACGGTGTGAATATACCACTATACTTTGTTTAGAAATGCATTTCCAGAACAATCACATTGTTCTCATTGCTTTCTGGAGGCCCAAAGGTTATTAAAAAAGGGAATTGTATGCATGAGTGAAGCTGTTTGGGAGCATTTTTAACTGCCTATAAAATGCAATATTAAAAAAATCTCTGTTTTTTCTAACTGGCACTACCGTGGTATCTCGGGTCACTTAGAGTGCCTCTCTTTTAACATTATTTTGTCCCTGTAATAACTCTGAAATTGTGGAAATATAAAAAATTACTAACTGCTGTAATACCAGTAGATTTGCTGCTGCTCTGGTTATGTACCTAATTAGGCTTTAAGATGGAAATAGATGGTGCTTGATTTTGATCCAAATATGGATGTAAAATTCAGCATTGTTTTCCCCAGAATATGAATTATAACATTCTATTCCATGATGGACAAATGGGTTTTTTTTTGTTTTTATGAAATCTTATTAAAATATAGTCTTCTTTCCACAAGCAGTTTCCTTACAGAGAGGCCAAAAGCACAACCACTTAAATGTGTCCCTCTGCTAGAGAGGCTTTCACATCTCCAATTATCAGGTCTCTAATTATCTGGTTTGTATCATCAATTATAGTCAGACTTGAAGGGTCCAGCTCCACCACCCCGCTGGAGCTCATTTACCCCAACATGCATAAGCAGGGTCAAGCACATAATCTTTCCATTTGTATCTCGGTTACAGCACATCTGTTCTCAACAGTGATAGGTTCATGAAGTTTAGTCAGAAATTAATAAACAATGCTTAGATATTGATAATGGAAGAACTACTACATTCACCTACAAATATATGTGGAGGAGGAGGATTATCTTGTATAAAACCAAGGACTCAATATACTAAACATAAATGTAGTTGAGACTGTACATAAGAGGGTAAATGTGTGTAAAAATGTCCTGGATATTGCTCTCTTATTGCTGATTTTCCAGGCAATAACATAGTGAGTCAAACAGGTAATAAAAAGAAGACAACTATTTCTACTCCTAGTTTTTAAAATTTTATTTATGAAAGTATTATACTCTGCTTTCAAACAGAACAAGTGAAATAAATAGTCAGAACCTTACTTAGAAAAAAATCAAATAGTTTTTAGGTTTGTTTTACCTCTTCTGTCCCGAATCCTATCTTAGAAGTGAAAATTTTTCTCCATGCAGTTTCCTAGTATAGCTTGTAAAATTCAGAAATGTGAAATTTAGGCCATTTCAGCCATGAGAAATTTAAGCCTGTCAATCAGAAACTATTAATGACAAAAAACTACATTATTGTGAGTCTGAGCTGATACATTACCAAGAATGCAATACTTCTGAGAGACCTGAGACTGATCAATCAAGAGTGTGAAAACCTAATCTTTCATAAGTGGAGTTCCATATAAATTAACTCCGTGTAAAAGTTGGCAACGAATGGGTCACTCTACCTGCAGCACAGGTGCACTGAAGAAAATGCATTGGAAGCTGTCCAGCATTGCACAACAATCTGCCTCCGTCTGCAGTTTCCAGTAAAGCATTGTGAGCTGCTCTGGTGCATGGACGAGGTGCCTTTCATTTGTATCATCAAAATCTCCACAAACTTTCAACTGCTGAAGAAACAGAAAGTTTTATTCAAAAACAGGCCTGCACAGGGTGGTCAGCTGAACAATTATACCTTTTTTTGCAGGCTCACTGCTTCATCAAAACTCTGGGAGAAAATGATGCAAAATCCAAAGGCTATTTGAGTTTCAAGTAATTTAAATTTCAACACACAAAAGATAACTTTTAAAATGAGAACTCCCTGAATTAGCAGAGAGTTAAGTTCATAGGTCCTACAAACCTGAGGCCTGAATGACCAATCTCACACAGAGTTAATCAGACATTGCAGAGGTAAATACAGACCCAGGAATTTACTATTCAATGCAAGTATTCCAATTAGAAGAGGTCAATGTATTTGACAGCCAGCCCAGTAAGTTCACAGTGGGACATTTTTGGACGTACAGTAGATGCTATGTGACAAACATCACAAACATTTTTTAGGGGACAAATATGGCCCTAGAAAAGCTCCCCCCAGAGAGCTCCTATTCTGTGTATTTGATAGAGGTCACTCTGATAACACATATTCCTTGCTTTCTGCACGTGTGCTGATGGATGGGCACGAAAGGATGGAAAAGTGCAGTGTGAGCTAATATCCATCATTTCCACTGGATCCTTTAAGTGGACAGCACAGATCCCTTAAGGTTGTACTGACAACTATTACAGTCACCAGTGTCACTTAACTGCCATGGAGATTGAGTTTCTGCATAGCACCCAACATCTGTGAGATTTAGAGGCGAGTCCATTGAAGGGCAACAGAAATTCAATCTTTCCCTTGACAGAGCAGTGAGAAAAGAGCTCCATGGGGGAAAGGGAATTACCATGGACTTTTACTCTCTGAGTTTTTATAGTGCAATCTGAGAACAGTATTAATGACTTCCTTCCAGTTTCTGACTAAGCTGACAAGCCTCCTCAACATCCAGCTGGGATGGCCATTGTACAGACGAGGACATTGAAGTGCAGGAAATTAAAAGTCATATTTCCAAAATGTCTCAAATTTCATTACTTGGTTTTCAGAGGGGTTCTTTTTCAAGCCAGATCTAGAGTTTACTTTTAGTAGTAATTGGTAGAAAAAGCAGGTGTTCAATCTTCTTGAATCCAGAAAAAGCAAATGGCTAATATTAGACAGCTGTAAAGTATGGGCAACTAAAAATGAAGGTCACACTTGAAAACTTCACTCATTTCCCAGAGTCCAATGTTAAATTAATGAGTGAGAACAGTTTTGTTTACTTCCCATATTTTCTGTATGTACAGCTGAAATAGCTGTCAGTAGGGTAAATGGCAGAGAAGGATTAAGTAACACACTTTCCTGGGCACAAATGCATCTCCCAGGTAGGATGAGCAGAATTGGTTTGTTCTCTGCAGTTAAAGTTTGTCACTCGTTTCTGAGGGAGGCAGACACACATTCACCAGGCTAAGTTACAAGCCTTGCATGCTAAAATGATAACTATTTTCTAATCACTTCCAAACCATCCAGGCATTCCTTGTTCACAGCAGAGCAGAAAAGCTTTCCCACAGCTGGAGATGCTCAGTATGGTTATCAGGCTCTGTATCACCTTTCTTTACATGGTGCACAGCTAAGCTGTAAGCAAGTTTAAGTATGGCCAGGTACATTTTAGACACATAAGATCAAAAGGAATAATTAAATACATGTGTAGGAAATGGGTCCATTAATTGCTTGTACACGCACTAGTCCATATACAACTGTCAAGTCAGGAAGATCAAGTTGTTTTCCAGTAGCGTGGGTTAATGTTGGGAACAACAGACTGAGCTTCCAGTGTGAATAATAGATTGCTTGTGTTCCTCATATTGATAAGTGTATGGTGTTGCCATACAGGCCACACACATGCAATGAAACCTTGCTGATAGCACAGAATGTAATTCTAACTAAATCTGTTTTTTGTAAAACTTCATCTGATATTTCTGATAAAAGTATTATTAAATATTTCTTCTCAATCTAAGTTAAGATATATAATTAGCAAGTCCTGCTCTCCACAGATCTTGAAGCACAAGACAACAATCCAGGTAATAAATCCACTCTGGTGAGCTCCCTATCAGGTGACATTGCCTTAAATGCCTCCAAGCTGAAGCACAATGCCTTAAATAGAGCAAGTAGTTTTAACATCAACTAGAACTTTTTCCAGTGTGAGTTCAGAAACTGAAAAATCCTATTTAAATAAACTTGAAAGAGAGTCTATATCAAATAGTTCCTTGAATTCCCTCCTGATTCCAAGATGAGACATAATGTTTCACTTTCAAATTATTCAATTGCTTCACCTTTCCAACTGGATACCAGCAATGCAGTAGATTTGAAAACAAAGGCAAAAAAAACAGAATGGCAGTTATTAATTATTAATTATCAATAAAATGTATTAGCGCTACAAAAAGGTACAAAGCAAAAGGTTAATACCCACGTTACAATATTTATAATGCTGGTGGCTGATAATAGACACTGAAGGAATCAATCAAATAGGCAATTGGGTCACAAATATCAAGAACATGCTCTTAAAAACAAATTGTGATAAAAAAGGAATTGTAAGCAAGGCATATGCCAGGTGCCTTATACAGGTAGTACAAATATCAATTCGTAAAATTAATACATGCTACTATATTTTTAATGCTACATTTAAATCAGAAATAAAACATATCCATCTGTGAACAAAACAGAATTGCGTGGCCTGTAATGAAAGAAAATGTATGAGAGCACCTAGAAAAACTTAACAATTTCAAGTCAACGGGCACAGAAAATCAGCTGAGAAGCTCTCTGGAATACCGTCAATTTTTTTACAAGCCCAAAAATCCAAGGAAGCCTCAAGTACAAAATGTTCCCAGTGTTACTGCAGTATTGCAAGCAGTAAAAGTGGTGGCTGGGGCATTGGAAACTGGTCGGCCTTCTGCAAAGCCTAGAACAGATAACTGTAGTGGACAATAGAGATTCAAATATCATCAATGCCAGTCAGCAGTCAAAATATAATAATTGATGTTTTCCTAGGAAGTCGGTGCTGTTAAAAGTCTGTTCTCTTTCCAAAAAAGTTGCACAGCAGTTTGATAAACACAAATGTGTCAGTGCAGACCACCTGGACTTCTCTGAGCTATCTGACTTAAAACAAAATGCTTACATGTGGAGGATTGAAAAGAGTCTATTTCTTAGTTTTTAAACTTTCTCTAGCAACCTCAGACATCAAACACTAATGTCAAGCTGCAAACATTAGGAGACAATCATTCTAAGGGAAATCATCTTACAAAAAGTGTTTGGAAATACACTGCACAAAATGTAGTAATGAAAGAAAGGCAATTGCAGAAGCTGCCTACATGCCCAGGAAATTACTTCTTTTTCAGAAGAAAAAATTATTGTTTTTCCATTTAACTTGATGTCCTGTCTCATTAATAAAGGCATCCCTAAATATTCATTTTCATGGAAACACTCTGCCTGCTGTTGAATATGCAACACACATCATTTTGCCTTGCTAGCTGGAACTGTCTCCATAAACCTCAGCTTTCATCTGTTTTATTGACTTCCTTCTGTTATTCAAACACCAAGAGTAAAGATAGTTTAATACTGCCACATAATTTGTGGTGTCAGTCTGCAAAAACTATGTTACTATTACAGAACAACCCAGGAACACAGCTGTAATGGAAAAATAATAACCCACCAGGCTCAAGAAACAGACACATTCAGCAGATGCTAAGTAATATCATCAGCTTCTAAAAGTCAGCATCTGCACAGAAGCACCAAAAGATCCATGTCCTCTTTTCAATTTCTCAGAATAATATTTTAGGTGCCAGTGATTTATTTCCTTTCACATATTCCATTTTTTTGCTCTCTCAAATGATATATTAACATTTCATTAAAAATATAATAAAAACTCAGAGGGTCTGAGCTTGATGGATGAGGATGTAAAGAAGGGTGAAAAAGTGAATGTAAATGTGCCTGTGTGCTAATCTGCTGCTGAACTACCAATTTAAAGCGGTATGGTTCAAAATTGTGAAAAGAATTTTATTTCAATAGAACTAAGTATCTCTGACACTTTAGAAAATATATTCTTTCCTGTCAATGGGAAAAGTAGGTATTTCCTGTGCAATGTAACTGTCCAAAATATACCATTCATTAACACCAATAGAATATGACAGTGACAAATTGAATATTTATTCAAATGAGATTTGGACATCTTGTCTTTTTAAAAGTAAATATGTGTTTTGTGCTCTTACAAGCAGAATGTATTCCCAGACCACCAGTATGTTGGAAAATATATTTCCTTCCAGAATCTCTATCATTATTTTAACAGCTTTCAAAAACACTGAATCCATCTCAGACTTGGAGCCCAAGTTCTGCAGCCTTTTACTTTGAATGCATTGAAATTGCAATGATGATCATGTTATTGCTAAATGAAAAACATAGTCACATTATATTGTTACTAGCTTTAGTAGTCAGACTTTTTGCACTATTTAATGCTTTTAACTTTAGACTTATAATTAAGCAATTTCAATCTAATTACTCCCTCACACAAAAAGCATAGTAGCATAAAAACTGATGCAAATATATTTAGCCTGAATAGGAAGTTATTCCATGACATCAATAGAACTGATATCATCAGGTTACTGAAAATTATTGTAACATATATACAAAAATAAAAATGATTTTAACATAACACTGCTATTTTCTTCTGGTCTCTCAAGATGTAAATATGCAATTAACCCGCGCTTCATTTTTTTTTTAAAAAAGATTCATTCTGTTGGATAAGAGGGCATTTGGGGTCATGCTGGCAACCAGAAAGTGTAATGGAAGGTCTTTAATTCTGCTGCAGCTGCTGTGGACAGAAAGGTGATGCAGAAGAAATTGTCAATAACTGAGTGCTGTCTGTGCGTTTCCAGATTTATATTGACAGTATATGTACTGTTAAAAGGAACAAAAATATATCTTGACTCCTAATATATTTTTCTATCCCCCAAATTTGAGTCTTTATATATGTCTGTGGTTTAAGTCTTTCAAATGCTTTAAATGGGATTTATATTGATTAAAATCTACCAAACTGAACAAAGTAGACCGTGTAGAATATTCCAAAAAGGCAATCCAAAGAGTTTACATAAAGCTTGAGAAACCAAAGAAATCCACAAATTATAGAATTAAGAAACAATGGTTGAATATAGATAGAATGAGATCTGAAACAACAATAATATTATATCGGTTTACTATGCATTTTATTAAATGCAAGTAATGTTAGGACTATCGTGGTATTTTTCTTCTAACTAGGTTTGCTTTGTAGATTTCCTCAGGGATCAGTAAAGCCTGAAGAAAATCAATTTGCTAAATTTAAGTTAAAAACATTTAAAGCAGCAAATCCTGGGTCTAATACATGTCACAGTGCATAAATTCAAAGCTAGAGGCTCCAAATCTTCCAGCATGGCTCTAGCTTTGGCTGATTCTAACAATACACATACACAGAGTGAAAGGGTTGCAGCCTGAACACACTGAGTCATTTCTACTGTTTGGACATCTATTATTCAAAGTACAATATTTGTCAAAAAAGAAAAAGTTAATCTTTCACATAGATAGCTGTTACTTTTTAAAAATAGGTGAGTATTTAAAGCTGTCAAACAAGTCAAGTAGAAGGACAGACAGTAAAACTATATGGTAAAAAAAAATAATCCCTGGCTCACACACCAATGATATTATCTTGCTTTCATTAAAACTAAATTAAAGCCAAACTTTTTTTCTCAGTCTAAGCAATACTAATAGTCCTCAGCCTGTCTCTTTTTGCAATAGTTTTTCCCAGAAGAAAATGGGTTGGTGGGTTTTTTTTCCTAATGAGAAATATATTATTTCACCTCAAATTAATTTAGAATTGATTGATGGGAAAATTAAACCTTGGACAGAAAGAAATTGTGGAGGTTTTTTTAGCCAATAGGTGAACGTGCTACAAAATTATGGTGTGCAGAGACAGCTGTTGCTATGGAAACTGTTTTGCAACCTTAAATGTAACAGCAAGTACCAGGTGTCTGCTGAAATGAGGCTGTAAGGTAATTACGAATTGTAAATAAAGTTTGCTGCCAAACTGATGTAGCAATAAGGGTGGATTTAAACCAGGTATGCTCTCGAGGCCTAAACAACAAACCCTCTCTGGAGAACATGCTGGGGAGAAGGCACAGTTTGCTGGTGGCCAACACAAAGCTCACAAGCGCTTACAGCACTGCTGGACAGGTCCCTTCTCCCTGCCCCAGTGCCCAGAGGAAGGATCCAAGCCAGGCTGTACGGCAGGAGTTACAGAGCAGGAGTGCATGGCCAGCAAAGGACACACAAAAGCCACCTCCAGGGGAAGAAAGCTGTTGATTGGGGTTTGGTTGCTGGCTGGGGTCAAACCATGATACTGCAACACTGACTTTATCTCTGCCCAAGGGCATCCCACTCCAGGAAATGAGAATAAAGGGAAGCTCAATCCCACCTGTCTTCAAACACAGCAGCGCAACTGGCCTCTGTAACCAGTCTAGGGACTACCTTAAGGGATGACTCATCACATGCCAGCAGTTACAATCTCCTGGGATCGCTCAGGCATTTCTAAGCCAACATAACATTAATGATTTGACATGGAAAGAGATCCTTTGTAATAAACAAACCCACTTAAAACTTCTGCAAGAGAAAATTGTATTCTTCAATACAGATCTTCCCAGCATTCCCACTTGCTATAGGGAGTCTGGTTGCTGATGGAATTTGTTTCTCATTATAATCACATGAACTCCAAACCCCTCAAATGATTGCATTTATTGAAGTGCACTTGACTGCTTTTGGTCGGTTAGTGCATGTTGCTAAGAGAAGCCCTGGTAGTCATGCATTGTATTCCAGACACAACATCAATGAATTTCACTAGACTTTACAACGCAATATCAGAAAGTCAAGTAATGATAATCTTGACAAAGAGCCAACTCTAAAAAAAGCAAAAGCACATTCACATGTCGCTTTAGTGCTGGGGGATTGAAAGGAAGGGAGGAAGAGGTGCAGTGGAGCATAGTCATTTATCTCAATTATTGTCTGCTTTTTCTAAATCAGTTTTGACAAGAATTACATTTCATAATATCCACTATTCTCTTGGCCTTGTTGGGTTTTGTTCTCTCTCCATATTAACAAGTTCATTGATATCTCCCTAAAACTCATCTCCTTCTACCACTGCTGAAGAACAAACCCTGGGCTGGGTGGACCAGCAACACCCATGGGCCATGTTCTCACAAAAGAGCCACAAGTGATGCCTTTGCCCTTGAACACCGGAGCGCCCCAAAGGGAAGGTGTTTGTCCTCCAGCCAGGAGACCTTATCTGCAAATGATTCATTTGATTTTTACACTGCATAAACGTGCTGCAATAGAAAAAAAAAAGGAGGAATAGCACAGAGGTGATTTGTTCCTAGGGAATTTTCTTGAAAGCCGAAAAAATAGTTTCAAATTGTGCTGTAAGTTGTTAAAAATTTTATCTTACTTCAAATACCTGATGACCCTTTCTTGCTATCTTTGCTCTTAGTGGAGTTATAGGACTCATAAACTAATGCATATTTGATTGCTTTCATATACAAAGAAATAAAACATTTTATGTTTTCAATATTGGTAATTGACAGAGCTCTAACAAATAGAGAATTACATTAATTAGGCTACTTTGCTAAATGAGACAACATACAAAGAAATATACAAAGAAATAAAACATTTTATGTTTTCAATATTGGTAATTGACAGAGCTCTAACAAATAGAGAATTACATTAATTAGGCTACTTTGCTAAATGAGACAACATACCTTTCTACTGCAATACTGTCAGGAATGCAGCAATAGAGAAACTTTGATTTCACAATGGGGAAAATAGCATGTTTAAAAAAGGCTCTAATTCTTTTTTTTTTTCTTTTGCAAAAGTAAAAGATATCCCAGCACACTGTGTATTACAGTACCACCATGAATACTAAACCCTTTGGTTTAATGCTGCTATTAGGTTTGTTCTCTTTCTCCGTCTTTCAATTTCTTACCTTGTGGAGGTCCATCCTGAAATAAAAATACCAACAACAACAATCATTCCACAAATTGCTTTGCATTTAACCTGATATTTTTGAAGACAGAAAAGCTGCATCCTTGTCTTAACATTTCTATATTTTAAATATTCAAGCATTACCATGATCAGAACATCTTCAATGACAAATCATTTTGTTTATTTATTTAACCCCTACAGGGAAGAGCCTTTTTCCTGCCATTGGGTTTTTCCTGTTTAGAGGCTAGAACAGGAGAAGAACATGAATAGCTTTATGTCCAGCTACTGGTAGAAACATCAGTTTCTCCTTAGAACTACATCAGGTATCAAGCTCCAATGGATGAGAGTGAAAAGACTTTTCACTTATTGGATAGTTTTCCATTTGTTTTGTTATCTATTGATATTTCAATAGATCTCCACTGTTTTACTTCCAAAGTATTGTCACTAAAGAAGAACAAGTTATGGCTGTTCCTGCCTTTGTTTCAATGCCTTTCAGAGGGAGAAAGAGATTTTTAAATGTTATTTGGTGCATCAAGAGTTTTAGGAGAGAATTATATTGATCAAAATTATTTATATTTCATAATTAAGTTCAGCAATTGATCAAGAATGCACATCACTATTGTCTCTTTAGAATAACCATAATAAACGGTGAGATGACCACCTGAGAGACTAAAACTGATAGCAAGTAACATATTGGAAGCATTAAATATCATGAAGTTGAAATACATCAGGAAGATTAAAAAGGCTCTACAGAAGGAAGATTATGACCTATTTTTTTTTCCTCTTCACTAGTGAAATGGTAAATATAACAATGAACTACAACAGAGAAGTACCAGAACCTCTGGAAAGAATCTGATGATGCTCTACCCAAAAAATTACACTTACAAGGACAGAGGTCATCAGCCAGAAAAAGAAATTTTGAGGAGCATTAAGTACAACATTAAGGAGCATTTCCTGGAGCAAACAAACAAAACCATGAACTGTATCTGTGTTGAACATGAGTAACGTGACACCAAAAACATTTCCTTTATCAGTGTATGAACAATGATACCAAGTAGTTCTGCAAAAGAAACAGCTTTGTTATTTAGAAGACGTCTTCTGTATAGTTCATAGGCCATATTTCAACATTTTCATAGTGCAAATTTATTTCAACATTTTCATAGTGCAAATTATACACTCAAAATTATCAAAATCATTGTAAATGGAGAGGACAAATTTCTAAGCTGCTTGCAATCACACTTTACTATGTCCTCATTAGCTCCTATGAGCCTGTGCATACTTTTGGAAAGATCACATAGTTCAATATCTGATCTTTCCCTTGGGATATTTCTGCCACTTAGTTATGAGGCAATTCTCCTACTTAATTAAATTCACCAGAAGACATTCAGATTTGTATGTCTCAACCCATATAAATTAAAAATATAAATAGGAAAACATTGCAGCATTCTGTGTCTCCTCCAGCATCTTATTCCTCTGTACTTGAGAGGTCTCTGCTAGTCTTAAGGGCTCCCATGTGGACTTCAGTTTTCCTCCTAAACATTCCAGCATCAACAAATGTCCTAGACATTCCCTAGTTCATCAGATGCAGCTTGATTTCTGTTTCATTTTAGTACTATATTTTGTAAAACAATTTCCTCAACAGGAACAATTTTTTTCCTATTATTTCCAACAGAGAAAGAAATGTCAGTTCTGGGGAAAACTTGAAAATTACAGTAAGCAAAATCTTTTCAAAATCAGAGCTTCATACAGAACTGCTTTTTGTAGACAACTATGAACTATGAAACTAAAATCTAAACCTAAATAAATCTATTCCAGTAGTACTGCACCCTTAACAAGAAATGCGGTATAAAGCAGCGCATTTCACATATGTCCTTGCCATATTTCCTACCTTATTATGTCACAGTACTTAGACTTGCTGAGTGGTGTTATAGAAGAAGAAGATCCAAAAAGCATATGCATACAGCATCATGAATTTCTCTCACATGAACTATGGTTCTCATGATTATTATTCATGATTCCAGGCAGTCAAACACCAAGATGTGTGTAAAAATCTGTGTCCATATTCATCAATCACAGCAAAAACACCCCAGAAATTATCCTGAATTGGCTTTGACGGGTCAACCTGTTGGTAGCATTTCATGCAGCAGAAAATTCTGGTTCACAGGTTATTGGCACGAGGTTACTGAACTAGGAAGCTGGAAAGAGAATTAAGGGTTATCTGGAAACTCCAGATAAACCAGACAAATACTTTCAAGTTATATGTTTAACTTCTGGTTTGCTTTCTGTCTCCAGAACTGGAAGCTAATGGATGAAATAGAAGGTGCCTTATATTATTCTACCTGCTAATCTAACACCATTGAAGCCAATTAATAAAAATAACATGCATTTTCTCCAAGGCTTTTATCACTTCAGCCTTGTCTTTTTTAATAAATCAAACATTATTAAGAAGAGAATTCAATAAATTACAGTGGGGTTATTTGAGATATATTAAAAATAAATTCATGTGATACCAACAGAAAACTCAAAGTTGGTTCTTTCACTTACAAAATGCATAACAGCCTCCAAACAATGGAATAAAGCAAAATAAAAATCAAGGAAGGACATTTGAATTTCTAGATTAGCTAAGTCTATAAAAGAAGTTTTATGCACATAGTACTACACAGACTGAAAATTCTTGCAGTACTTTAATTCACACACAAAAAATATTTATAAGGTTATGACTCAAAGAAACTTTAAAGTATAACTGAAATACCATTAACAATTTCTTTTTTTCAGTCAGTTAGAAACTAATCAGGAAGGTATAAACAAAACTATTATTCTCCCATGAATTTGAGAGGAAAAAATATACATCTGGAAAAAATCCTAATGAAAAAGACACAGACATTCAAAGAGGTAGAATCTGCTGCAATTATGACTATCCCAGCCTGTTGGCTGCTGGGCAGAGGTGGCTCCCCTGAGATTACTAATGGTCATGGAAAGATTAAATGCCTTCAACTGCTATTTCTAAGTTTTAGTGATATTTCCCAGTTCATCTCTTTTTTACCATTCTTAAACTCTAAGAGATCAATGGAAAAAGGAAAACTCAAAACACTAGGTCTTTGACCCAAATTTCTTGCAGGTAGTTAGGATATCAGAAGTCTGCAATGATGGGTACAGTACTATTCCTTTCAACGAGCACCTGACAATGAAAGTTTGATGGCACTCACAGCTCTCACAAAATAGTTCTGTGTGAGGACTTCAATTCTACTTTTAAGAGGGCCACAGTCAGCACTATCCCAGGGGCGGTCAGGGAGGGTGAACTTCAGTAAGCTTTGTGTTGTGATGAATACCAATGAGTGTGGTACCTCCCCCAGACAGACACGCTCCTTAGTCAGAAAAGCTCAGCAAAGCAGCACTATTTTTGAAGTTCAGTGAGTGTGAGCAATGTCAAAACAGTGTGGAATCACCAGAGTAAAAACAAAAGATGACCCGATTCAAGCATGCCTAGACAACCTCTCCAAGTTCAGAACCTCCAGTAGCTCATGCCCCTGGACAAGGTAGTTGTTCTGCCAAGTGGCTGAACAGCAGCCAAGGGCAGCAGCCTTTCCTGCAGAGGGGCTGTACTGGGTCTCTGCAGGTCTGAGCATCTTTTCCCAAGCTTTCCTGATAGCTGTTTATCCTGTTTATAGCTGTTATGAGAACAACTGGAAGTTTGATTTGCTTTGCTCTTTAATGTATAACTTCTAGTAATGCCTTCAATGAGTATCTTTCATTAATAAACATTGTAAGTTTCATTCCCTTAGCCCAGAGCATAAACCTGAGATTTCTTCAGTCATTTTCACTGCTGTATTTTCATTAATGACCTCCACTTGGAACATAGAATTTTCAGTAATTCTTCTCTGCAAAGAGGGTACAGATCTGCAACACTTTCCTCCTACATATCCAAAACATTTTCATGAAAGACATGAAAAAATATTATTAGAAGTATAGTAATGTATTTATCTGGATACTTTCTGTTTCCTACAGCTATTTTTTCTAGCTACAAAATGGTTTTCCCACTCCAATAATTTCACAAAGATCCAATTAACTCCATTTAGAAATTGCTATTTCCTTGACCTTTCTTACTTGCATTAACTTCTCCTGGTTTAGTTTGCATTTTCATAAGCTGAAACACCTAGGAGGTATGCAGTAGTGGCTATAAATAGCCATTTCCAATTATTATTTCTCTGACCTTTTTGTCTCACATTCTTGCCAGTGTTCCCTCTCAGGGGAGCCAAATGACAATTTTGTCAGTAGTTTTTGGATACACTGTCTTTTCTCCCCTATAATCTTCTATTTTTCATGGAAAAAAAAAATCTCAATTAACTTTTCCAGTTAAATTATACATCTTCCTTTGTTAAGAACAAGTTCTCCCATGCAGCTTCCAAATTATAGCTTATATGTATGTATTTATTGTACACAACCTCATACAGTTCCCCCATCTTTGCCCTTTTTCCACCCTTCTGCAGTCTTTCTAGCCTTTCTGACCCTGCTTTGTACATACAGAAAGAAATGATAGACTCACCTGCATTATTTGAGTTTCTATTTATAAAGACTATTAGTGTATGATGATATTTTTAAATGTCCCTTACTTTGTTTTCTAAGAAAAAACATTTTAGATTTCAACATACTAGTGCCTTGGACCTGAAGTGCACAGAGAAATTAGTGAAAATCACTATCCCTCAACTCTTGCAAGAGGACCTTGCGTGAGAAAAAGACCTGGAAGCTGTATCTTGAAATTACAAGTTCACTGCTTTAAAAATACATAATACATAGAAATCCTTGAAATAAACCAGTGTTTTCAGCTGCAAGCACTACCTAATTTTTCTGACTTCAGCACAATAAAATGTAACACTGCAATATTCTTGAATAAGAGCTTAAAAACAAAGGAGTAAAGTTATTCGCAACTGTTTATACACAGAGTTTTAGAGCGTAACTCTTGCAAACTTAAGCATCAAAACATATCCCCACTATAAAACTCCACGACATGCAGTCATTTCTTTTAGTGGAAAGCTTATTCAACATTTGAGGCATAAAGGAGATGTCAATGTTAAACCATTTAATATGTTTGGAACAGTCTATGGAAGCAGCAGTCAGAAACAGGTGCTGTAGGTGATACTGGGTGGAAATGAGAGAACTGAGGTGAGAATGAGGACACCTACAGGTTTAGCCTGAAAAATTTGAGTGAGAATTTACTTACCTATTCCCTTGTTCTTTTATGACTCCATTAATGCAGGACAGACTCACACAGAGTTGTAAAATTTCAGTCCAACCAAGAATGGCATCCATCCAACAGAGGTTTGTGTGTAAACCTGAGGGTTTAGTCTTGTGATCTGTGGACCCCTGGCAGGGGCTCTGCAATATTTATAAATGGTCTGTAATATGTAACTAAGAGTAGAAAGCCTGTTATCAGTAGGTTTAAACTTGCAATACAAGAAACCAAATTCAATCAATACAAAACAAATTTAAGTCGTCCATAAGTGAAGAAAAGTTAAGTTACCAATACATCAGGCAAGGTTCCTGCAGTAGGTCACAATTGATCAAATACAACATTACCCATTTTCCATTAATATCATGGCCGTAGTCTACGAGGAAATGATAGATCAGAATTTGCCTATAAAATTGTCCTGATTTTTGTCAATACGTACTGAGCAGTTCAAGTGACATCAGCCATATCCTAACCTCTATTACATTTATTTAAATTTATAAGCACTCTGCGGGATGAACACATGATGCAATTACCATATTTGCCATGCTGCTGGGGGGGAAAAAAAGGGTTACAGAAAATAAGGTCTATAACATTTTCTTTAAAAGCTCTGCAGCTGACAGTTTAATCTTGACAAAAGTTACAACAAATGTTGGAGATGTTCTGCAGTTTAATTTTATGTCCTCAAACCTCTGATCTAAGTAAAAACCTACACAATTTGGAATTCTTTTCAAATTGCTCCTAGCACTCTTCAAAGAGCAAGTTTTCTTTTAAAACTATACAAATTAATGGATGATGGCCTTTTTTCAGTAAGACTGCACATCAAATCTATTGATAGAAGATACTACAAGAAATTCAGATTTGACTTCCCACCTCAGCTGATCAACAAATATAGCAGGATGACAGTTTACCAATCCACATTCACTCTAGAGAACACCAGAAAGGATTTAAACTTTCTGCAAAATCAATTTAAGGATACTTTATAATGACGGCAACTTCTATATTTCTTCAATTTTGCAAGGTTTCTAAATTCACATATATTTATTGTACTTTTTTTTTTTTTTACGTTTCTGATTTCAAATCCCATAGCAGTGAAATAATCTGAATGGGAACCTTCCACAAAACCAGAGATGTTGGATGGGTTTATGCTAGTGATTCGTAGAAATGTTCCTTTTATTGAGGGAGCAAATAACCCAACAAAACCTCCTGGAATACATCAAGAGATGACATTCTGCCTAAGGAGTAAAGTCTGAGTCTTTGACATTTTCTCATCATTAGGATTTCATAGAACCATTTGTAAAATTCAGGGACACCAGTCCTTGCAGGCTGGCTCAAGTCCAATTTTTGCAATTACTGCCTGAAAGCTTAAATTCCCCTATGACTTTGAAATATCTTCCTGTTTCTTGTATAAAATCCCTACCACATTTTTCTTTAAGAGTATCTCTGCTTTTTGTGGCTCAGACTTGTATACCATGACTTCTAGATGAAAAATAAACTTCACTGTTCTGTACCCTTCTCACTAGTGGAAAGGCCACAATGTCTCTTGATGCATAACATGCTCTGGTTTCTCTCTGAACTATGGTCCATGGAGTGCCAGCAAAACCAGAACATGCCCTCAGTCCAAATTATTTCCATTAAAGAAATGGGTTAAATTTACTCCTAATGGTTCAGTCCAGGGAAGCAGGACATAAATTGCTGGTCAAAGAAGCCATAAGGAAAGCAAAGACTCTGAAACCTGTGAAATTTATTTCCTAGAGTGAGAAGTCCTGGTTGTGGATATGAACTGCAAATACAGTTGTTACAGAGTAACTATTTTTCTTTGTTTTTTCTTCAAGCCTTATGCCTTCCTGTTGTGGTTTTGAGATTTTTGTTTCCTCTGTCCATCCTTCCAGTCTCCTTCATACAGTTGCTTTAAAAATCCATGTACAGTGGCAGGCCTTGCCAGAGAACTTTGGAATCAAAACTCTGAACTCTCCCACCCTACAACAAAAACACATGCAAGCTTGGACATAATTATATTTATTAGACTTGTGGTTTTGTTTGGTTTTTAATACTGTACCTAATGAAAATAATACTTGTCATATAGAATTCTGCAAAAGGAAGAGAACCCCAGGAAATACTGTGAAATTCTACTTCACCCTTTGACCCCATCACAGACGAGGCCTGGATAATCCCCACATGCTGCTGGATATCACTGTAAAATTTTAGTTTGCAGATAGTGAAACTGGAGTTGCTTAGATTTGATGCAAATCACTCTACTGAAACGCTTCTGCTGAGATCTCAAATTCACCTTCTCCACACAGCAGTAACCCACTTTGCTCAAGCAAGAGCCCTTTCGCTTATGAATATGAGATGTTCAGCTAATCTCTAGCACCTCTGTGAAGGAAATAAATGATTAACAGAAAAAAAGTATGGTAGAAGTATTAAAGATCACACTCTACTGTATCTCACAGCATGTCAAGTCTCCTCTGCAGTCATCAGAACTATTCCCAGCACAAGAAAGGGTCTGAGCTTGAGGCAGTCCTATACAGCTGGCCAAGGTCATAGAGCACATCTGTGACCAAAACGGGCAGACAGCCCAAACCTCTTCCAACTCCTGCCTCCTATGCCTCCTCTCAAAATGACATTCAAAAACTTCAGAGCTCTTTAAAATATTGATACAGTACATTAATTTCTAAAATATTTGGGATAATGTGTATTGTCCAACGGTATGCATACAAAATAGAAGTCACAGCAAGGAGAAAGGACATTCATAGGGTGCAATGGAGTTAGAAGCAGTACCACTGCTTAGCTAAAAATGGCTCTGTGTCACAGTTGTCTTAATACCAGAGAGCTTGGCAAGGCCATTTGACCAAAAGAAATTAACTCAGAGAGGACAGCATGTACGTGGCAGGGTCCATGCAGCTCTCCCTAGGAGTCTGGGAAACACACCCACACCAACAGTGGTTGCAGGAGTCTCTCTACAGCCACACATTAAATTGTTCTCCTTGACTCACTATTTTCTCAGATCTATACAGCTACAAAGAGTTATAAAGAAAAATTCTTATATAATTCTTATAATGCTCCTTCTTGGATGCACACTTTGGAGCCATCTAATGCTAGAGCCATACTAACTTGTTCCCCTTGAAAATGTCACTTTGTATCTATAGCAGTCTGATTCTTTGGCTGATGACCAGATGTTTCTTGCCAGCTGCATCCACTGTTTGCATTGTATTTTTCACCTTTTAACTTTACTTCTTCCTCTGCAACAATAACCTCAAACAATGTTTGTCTATGACATCCAGTGCTGAAGTAATATTGGGACTTCTTGCAACCTTCTCCCTGGTATAAATGTGTCCCACAGCCCCCTGCCTTTGGTGCTTTTAGACAGCAACATCAAGTGAAGAACACTGCAGGCAGAATCATAACAGCCTAGACACCCTCTTCTGCTAACTGCAGGCAAGAGGGAAAGAGCTTAGAAACAATGTGTGGCTGCTAAGCCAGAGTTATTGTGAAAAGGTTTTTATGCCCATTCCTGAAAGATAAGCAATTCTGGCATTCTCTTGAGAATGTTAACAGCTAAAGAGCAACACCAAGAAACGTTTCAGAACAGCTGACTAAGACAATTTTTGCAAAACAAGTCCCCCCTCTCCACAGTTCCTTGTGCTGGTAGCAAGTACTAAGAAGTTTTCACATTTTTGAAAATTAAAGTTGTTACAAAGTAAAATATAAGGAACATTACTCAACATTTCTCTAAAGGCTGACATATGGAAAGGCATAGAGATAGCATCTTTCATGGGCTTTCTAGGAGCTTCCATCTTTAATAAGAGATTTGTGGGAAAGGGCATCCCCAGAAGGGAGCACCTGAGAGGACCCGTTACCTGCCAGTAACCTCAGCTGCTCTGAGCATGCTGCTCATGGGATTGTGAGTCCTGTTCCCCCTGCCAGCACCAAAAGCTGAAGACCACACATCCGCACCTAAGAATTTTTCATATTTTAAGACAGTCTCACTCAAGGACTTTGTTGCTAGAAGATATTTTCTTCTGCAGTTTTACGCAGGTGATGAGTTTCTTTCTGAAACACTCTTAAAAGGTACAGTCTGCCCCAGTCATGGGTTTGTTTCTGTCTCTGACATTGCATTCTGCCATATAAACCAGAAAAAAAAGACAATATTTCCATGGCATTAACCAGCAGTACTGATGGAATAATGGGTAACTTAAAGAACATTGGTATAGTCTTGTTAATTTGATTTATAAAGGTAATCGCTACTAATTAATTATGTAGTGAATTAGATACCTCCACAACGAGGCTCAGTGAAGGCCCCTTTATTATCTTTGGCATTTGCAGCAAACGGCACCAGCACTACGTGTTCCTCTTTCCCATCAGTATAATTTTACATCCTCTTGGCTTTCATAAAAAAAAAGCTATCATGTCAGCACCTTTGTGAACCTGTGAACAGCAAAGTGAGCTGGCTTGCGGTGCCAGGAGTTAAGAGCAAATCTTCACAAAGACAGTGCAGGCAGAGCTCACATCAGCCACACAGCATCTCACCGGGTGTCTCCCTTGGTTACAGATGGTTTATTTCAGAAAAATTGTCAATGGAGATAACCCAGATAACCTTACCTCATGTGTCAAAAGGAAGGGTATCCAAAAAAACCCCAACGTAATACTCTTATCTAAGTATGAAACTGAAATAATTGTACCTGTCTTAGCATTATTCAGAACACAAAAGAATCAAAGGTTCACTAAATTAAAATTGAATCTGATTTCATTCTTTCATATGGAATAGCACATTTAGATCGTTAGCTATGTTAAACATCATAATTCAATACATTAATTATTAACTTAATAAATTCAGATTAGCAGTCTCACAGCAGATAATGGTCAGTAATTTAGCAACTAAATCTGAGCAAAAATTAAGCAAAGAAATAAAATGCCACAGTTCAGACAAAAACTCTCTGTCACTGAACTGAGCTGCGCTCCCCGGGCTGTGCCAGGCACTGCATTCTGGAAATGCCATTATGTAACAATGCAGCTCCTCACCTGCCGGGCAAAAATACACCAGAGGAAACCTTTGGGGAAAATTCCATCACGATGAATATGCGCAATCATTAATTACATATTTTCTCTGTTGCGTATTTCTAGACCTTTGGAACATGGCCACTGTTTCTGCAGTACACCACAGCATATAGGAGTGTCAGATGTTGAAACTATTGTTCTAAAATAGGGCTGTTTATATTACTTTCATTTTGTTTTCGAATATTTATAACTATGCCACTAGTGCACTGTAGCGTGGATGAATTATCTGTATTTCATATTGATATTAAGCAACTCAGCAAAGGCTTTCTTTAATCTATAATTAAAAATTAAAACCTTTAGGGGAGCTATTCATCTGACAGTCAGTTTTCTTCTTGCTGCCCTCTGCCAGTAATTAAGTTCTGCTAGCACTCTCAATTTTTTTAAGGACTTGGTTTATGACAATTTTCTTTATATTTGTTGCCACAAAATACCAGAGGCTGATGTGACGCCAACAACTTCTATTTTTAAAAAAACTCCTCACAGTAATATGGAAAATGCATTTGAAGTGCTTGTATTACCAAGCTGTATTCTGTGAAAAACTGTGCTGCCTATCTCCCTTCATTACTCTGTACCTATTACAAGTAACAGCTACAGGCTGCAGAATTAAGGATATGTATTTTGCCACTCTGAATTCTATTTTGTTTGTTTAAAACTGCCTGGTTTTACCTAGGAAATACAATCCACCTGATGGATAATCAGAAAGGATTGCTACCACAAAACACCACCAAGTTATCACTCAGCAGTCAGAGACATGTGCTGATCAAGTCTCAACAGGTTTTGTACAAGAGCATTCCTTCTATGCTGCCCCAGTGGGAGTAATACTGATACTTGTATTAACCCCACCACTTCCACCCAAAGAGCTTAGAGCACTTCTCTAGGGTTGAGCACCATTTCCACTTCCCATATGGGCCAAGTACTCCATGACTAGCCTGAGACCCGATTCTAAAGAAACGAATGTTTCTGTAGATTTTCACCAAACCTTTTCACATTAGACCAGTTAACATGCAGAAATGCCATCAGCAAAATGCCTCAGTAATGTCAAAATGCACGGTATTGAACTGCCTTGCTGCCTAAAAAGTATTTGACTTTCATCTCTGCTTGTCAAATCAGAAATCATTAGTTTGCAATAGAGAAATCTGGCACTTGGCACTTTTCTTATTAGAATGCAGGCTTGGGACGAAAATGTGATAAGAACAGCTCTGCAGCAGCACACCCCTGTGATTAGGATAGAGGCATGTGGTGCTTGACACTGTGGGTCATGCTGGAGGGAAAACTACAAAGCAGCTACCAGCCTTCCCTAAGCCTGCCAGCAACTGTAACCATAGGACTTAAAACACTAGTAGCAAAGATAGGATCTGAATAACCTCCTGCTCGGTTACACACTTTCTCCAAAAGGTTGTCAATCACTAGCCTGAAAAATGCTATAGGAGAAATAAAAATGATTTTAGTTAAACAGCCAGGGATCATAGCTAAAAGCAAGCAAATCATTGAGCTGCTGCATTTCAGGGAGCATTTAGAATTTCAGCCCACACTACTATTTTTTTTTTTTTCATCAGTACAGATAAAGAAATATTAAAGAGTTTAGATTTTAACCAGATTTAGAGTGTCAGACCCTGGAACTAAAGTGTTCAACGTCATCAATGTTCTTCCCACTTTTATAACATTTATTCAAATGCAAAGCAAAGCTAAAGGCTGTACACTCAAGCAAAATAAAGTAGGTATTTAAATATATGTGCATGTGCAGTATAATTGTCTAAACAATTCTGATATGAAGGAGATAAATATATCTTTGGTATTAATCAGAAGAACATAGATGTTAATGTGTATTATCCAGGAGGAAAGGCTGCAAGTTTAGAATGTGAGTGCACAGAGGTAAAATTGAAATATATGGTGAATCTGATGTCAGCACTATCCCCAACAGTTACTTGGCTTATCAGTTCCAATTTAAAAACACAGAGCTGTGAAAGTAACTATTTTGAAAGACGTTTTAATTTCTTATGAAATTGAATGAGAACATGAAAACAAAGCAGCCAAGTAATCTCAGCACAAACCCAAATCCCGTGACATTGACAGTGCCCTGAGGATCATAGCCATAGCTCAAAAAAAGTAGAATATTTTCTTTGGAGATAGTTTCTGTTTCAATTCATACCCTTGTGTATTTATGAAGCCCAAGAAGGAAGTGAGGAATCTACTTTGTAGGAGGGGAAACAGGATGCTGGGCCTGCTTATTTTACCTAGGATAGGAGGATTACAGGAGGATTTCTGTAATCTGACAGTCTGTGCTCACTGACTCTCTCAGTTACAGTGGTTAGACATATTTAACTTTCAAAATAGAAAATTACGTATGCCAAAACTCTGTTTCAATGATTTTTTCCATCTGCACTCTCTTGCATTGTGCTACTACCTATTTTTCTGAGCTGAAACAATACACTGTCCTAGATCCTCCCACCAGCCTATGCCAGAAAAACAAAATTAAAATGGTATTAGATATTTTGGCTGTTTGGACATTTTACCAGAGGCAGCTTTTCTTCCATTTCCTTCCTTTTTCAAGAGTGAGTTTCTAAATTGCTGGACATATTAGGATACGTATTCTTCTCCTCTGACTGCTATATATTACAAGACCTGACTTGGCCAGTATCTCAGAGCAGAAATCCTTCACCGTTTCAAAAGGCACCAAAGGTTTTTCCAATCTACAAAGCCAGATTTCATTAAAATGAAACATGTAAAAAACTAGACCAAGGTAACCTTATAAGGCATGAAGGTGTAGACCTGCTGGAATGGACAGACAAAAATTAAATTACCTGCTTGCCCAACTGCCCTGCTGGAGCACAGCCTCCTCTCCCCACAGCCCTGCTCACCCTCAGCACATGGCCATAAGGAAGCTAGAAGGCTGCCTTCCCACCTCCACCCAGCCAAAGGCCTCTCTCCATGCTAAGATCCTGTAGATCTCTCTGGAGTTCCCACAGTGGTAGCCCAGGGAAGAGATCAGAGCTGCCTGGCCACATGAAAATATTGTCACACTGAAAAAGAAAGAATGCAGCATCCATTTCTATACAGGCCACTTGTTCACAGAGCATTTAACACAAGCTGTATAAAAGGCATTTTTGCATGGAAAACAGTACAGCACCCAGCCTCAATTGCAGCAAGCATCATTCTACTATGCCACTTTACATTACATTTACTCATGAAAAATGCATGTTTCCATAAGCAAAAATATTTTCATAGCACTGCTGTTAATGCTGCTTTGTTTCACTGAACCTGACTAAACAGTTCTCATGGAGAGATTATACAGAAAAAGCAGAAGAGAATGTCTGTGTTGACTTTGTCAGAGGGAGGAAAATAAGTCTCTGTGGCTTTATTTTCCTTCTAGAGAACTTTTACATTCTGTTGTTTCAATGTCTCTTTGTATGACTCATGATCCTTAATCCCCAAGGGACATATAGTTTGGCAATTTTATTTTCTTTTCCTTTTTTGTTTTCTATTAGCTGTTACTGTGAAGATATTGGATTTTTTCTTAGATCCATCAGAAGAAAATCAATCTTTCTGGAGAAAAACAAGCAGAGAATTGTCTACTGACAATCACTGTTCATTTGACTTTTCTTATTATTTGAAAGACAGAAAATATGTCATTCTATTGTAACAGTACTTGTGCTAACCCCAAGTACTGTCCAAGGTTTTCCATTTTATTATTTAATCTAGAAAATTCCCTTTTCTGTTAGCTCAGGGTCTGTAGCAGTCACACCATATGTTAAAGCAAATACTGTAGATTTCCTGTTCAGTGATTAAGACATGACTAAGTTATAAATCAAACTTCAGATGGACCAGAGCAGAAAATCTGTATTAGTGAAGAAGCTTTAAAAAAATCATAAATGTCAGAATTGCCTCTCGTGTCCAAACTCAGCCATCTGCATATTCCCCAGAACAGAACCTGCCCCAGGAACCTGCTGTGAATGTGTGGCACAGGTGATCTGTGCACGGGCAGTCAATCCAATGTCACTGGTACTCACTGTGCCTGCTGGCTGGGCCCATACGGATGAGCAGCCCCCGTTGGCATGGCAAGAGTTGTACAGCCTGTTGTGCTCTTCACTGCACAAATGGCTGAGAAATGTGCAGAGAAGACTCTTCTAAGACATCCCAGCCTTCTCCTGCTTTGTAGAAAGTTTTAAAATCTTATTTCCTACATGCTAGTTTGGTGCTATTAGTTAGTAAGCATTACCAAATGTGTTGAAAATGGTTTTTTTGTCTGGTTAATAACCCACATTTCAATTAGAAAAAATTGCATAATGGTCTAAGGTGAAGTACACCATGACACAAAAAATAATTTGCACTGGAATACTTGCAGAAACCAGTATATTCTCAGTAAGTTTCCTCACATAAACATACAAAGATCATATTAAATTATGGAGGGAGAGACAAAATCAACAGGAAAATATATGAAGTTTGATTATATTCAACCATTGTGGTATATATTGTGCTTTTCTCCCCGAGGTCAAACTTAAAAACTGATTTTAAAATTCTGTTCATCTGCCTATATTAAAAGTGATCATCAGAAAATCTTGATCTCCCTCAAATACAATCCCCTTTGGAGTGTCTCTGAAGAGCAGAAGGAAAGACTTTATAACTGAAATGTCAACAACACTGTAAGTGGCTTTTCATACTTCAGAGAAGGCAAGGGTGTGATCAAAATTCCATGCTTAAAAAGCAAGGCAAAGGAAGCAAGACACCTGCTATAACTAGATCTGTCAAAAATAAATATACAAATACACAAATAAATAGAGACAACTTTTCTGAGAAACAGACTGTAAGTTCCCGCACTTGAGGGTCAAGAGGTGGCTTAATTAATGGGTCAGTGCCACAGAGAGGAACAATAGATACCATTCCTCTTGAGTATCTGCACAACAAAAATCAAGATGGGCGTTTTTAGGGACCTTTCAGTGCGCATACTGCAGAAATCTCACTGGGTATTGCTATATTGCAGTATTTTTTTTTTTATTCCTTAAATATGCTCACATAATTCAGCATGTTCAGAGTGAAATTAGAAAATATGAGCTCAACTAGTATGTCTTTAGTCTAGTCTAGCTAAGAACTAAGTGGGCACAACTGTAGATCTTATAGACAGGAAATGCTGTGGCTGTCTCAGTCTTCTGGAGTGGATTTCCAGGGTCTCAGCGGAGGGTATCAGGTGCCCTTCAGTGAGAAGTTCATGTCAGACCCCAATGTGCTGCCCCACTGAAAGAACCTGCCCTTGCCCTGCAGCCCAATCCAAGAAACACAGAAAGCGAGGTGACAAATCCAGACTGGCAGGGAAGGTGCTTGTTGTTCAAAAATGATACTGTTCCTCAATAGACATAGACAAAAATTTTCCACCAAAAAGTGCCAATCCAGCAAACTTTTTCAAGGGTAAGTCAGTTTAGTCAACTCTAATGACCGAACCTTACTGGCTCCCAGCCCACTTGCTTGCCTCCTTGCCATCCCATCTGTCCCAGCTCTTGATAGCATTTCCTGGTTTCCTGCAATAAAACTGGCAGCCCGGATGTGCCACCCTGAGCGGAGATTCCCAGGGCGTCATCCCTGCATGGAGGGCAGACATCTCTTATTATTATTATTGTTGCTGTTACTATTTTGATAGAAACACACTTTCAGAAGAGCCAATGATGAGCATGCTGAGCATCCAGGTGCCTTCAGTAATACTTGTTTCCCGTCACATTAAAGCCCAGAGTTCCAATATAAGCATCAAGGGAAGGGCTCCTCTCAAAAGAATCATTCATTTCCTCACCAGACCTGGTAGAAGACATGTTTGTGGCCTACTTAGATGCTGTCAGGACTTCATTACTAATGTCTAAAGCAACCAGACAAAATTAGAAGTGCTGATGCTTTGTGCAGTGATTTCTAAATATTTTTCTCTCATGGAAAAGAGATGATTTTCCAGTAAGATGAGACGGAGAAAGACAAATGAGAGAAGAAGAAGAGAGGAGAGGTTTTCATTCGGAGGAAGAAATTACAGCTTTTCCCCCCATAAATAAACATGGTTTATTGTTGTCACAAGACTTAATGAATGGTTTTCTGCACATACAACGCGTCTGTTTACTTCAGTCTACTTCATGTTAGTTTTGACTAGCCATAGGGATACAGAAGTACACTGTGTCACCTAAAGAGCAGTGACTAAGGATGCAATACAACCAGAAAAGAATATACAGGATGGCTGTGGCAGTGTACAGAATTCCTAAATCACTTACAGGCGTGTTTGGATGATTAAATGAAGAGTATTTTAAATGAGTAACAGGAAAGATTTTTCTACACGAATGTACTATTAGATAAGGTGCTGGATTGACAGCAAGTCTCTATTCCCCTGCTTTCATTGTTACTCGGTACCACACAGGCACAGATATTTGCTTTCATCAGTTCTCCAGTCTCGGAAGATGCCTTTCTGTACACATGAGATACCTTGAAAGCTGATATTTTGGCATCCTATACATATTGCAAAAAATCAAAACTGAAGAAGATTTGAATGCCTCCCTACAAAACGGAAGCCTTAATAATATTTAATTCCTGTTAAATTCTGGCAGGGAAAACCTTAGGGAATCTGTGCTTTTTTTGTCCTAGAAAAATGTTTTTGGGAAGGAAGCTCTATAGGTCTAGGTCAATTTCTTGTTAGAGCAGGGCTAACACTAATGTTTTTCTTTTTTTCTGATACTAACTTCCGTTAAATCAAACTGCCACATATACCAAGGATAAAGTCCTAAAAATGTCAGGAACTGAGGGGAAAATCAAAGAAAACCCATGCTCCAATATTCCAGCATGAACATCCATACTTTCATGCACATGAAATTATCCCAGTCTGCATAACTTGTTTTTTGAATACTATGTTTTTTCCTCACCCACACAGTTATGACTAGTTGCTTTCTCAGCAGATTTTTTCAGGGAAGGATGGTCTTATATCGGCATTCCTCCTGAAAATAAAAAATCTCCATTTTATTAACTGTTCATTTTCCTGTAGGTAGATAATTAGGGAGACTAAAGCATGCTTTCATATCCAACCTAATTAGATAACTACATTAACTGAGCCACTTACTGTCTCATTCATTTCTGAATGTGCTAACGTTTATAGCACTTAAGTGATTGCAGGAAATGGCAATAGTGCAACTATTTATTTGCCTTGCTACAGGCTTCCCATGGCTTTGGGATATTGATTTATGCTGAAAGGCCTTTTTCCATTTTAAGAGCTGCAAACCCCTTGAGAGCAGCCAGGCTGTGTTCTGTGAATGAGGCACTGACAGCCTCACCAAGATCAGCACCAAGATTTCTATTGGCTCTCTAGGAGTGAAAGCAGAGCCCAGATGATTTATTCAAGAACAGTGCTATTATAATAATGCAACAGAAACATTAATTTTAGTGATTTATAGAGCACCTATGCTGTCATCTTGGCTCTCAGGAAAGAGCCATCAATTACCTGATAGCAGTTCATGACAATAACTCCTGGCTTAATTGCAAATACATGATAAACATTCTCTGAACCCAGCAAGTTGAAGTTTTATGCCATAAATTTTCCCTTAGTTTTTCATCTCATGTGAAATCAGTTTGCAAGGCTTACTATTTTCCCAATGCTCCTGTAAGTTAAGTTTCCCTATCAACTAAGACACAAATGCTACAAATTCATAAAAAATATCAGATGTAGCAACTGGAAGCAGTGAGATCTAACAGACATCACCTGATTAGACACCTGTTTGAGCTCACTGGAGCACTCTGGAGAAAAGGGCAGACAGGACCCAGGGAGAAGCGCAGCAATGTGATGGGCAGGGGAAGGAGGCAAAGGCCCAAGCAGAAATACAGAAAGAAACAGGGAAGAAAGAGCTGCTCAGGGTAGAATTTCCCAGGGACTCATGGGAACTGAGCAGAGTTTGCTGGTGCCAAAATTTATTGAGTTAGACAATACAAAGCTTTAGTCTACAGACTCACCTGCAAAGACTGAATAACTACATATAAGCTCCAACTCAGGCTCTGCCTGCACTGGACTTTACAGATTTTTTGTTTTGAGCATGGAATCTTTGCATTTAATTCTAATAAAACATTTTAGGAGGGTACAGTTTAAAGTCTTTTGGGCATTCTGGGCACTTCACTCAGAAGACTGTTTGGGTATGTCCACTTCAAAGCTCTGTCTGCCCTGTAGCACCATCACACCTAAAAATAAATCAAGAAATTATCTTTTTTATCATTTGAATGTGCATCTCTTAGTGGATGTAAGTGAAAAGGGTCAATTTTGTAAATATGTCAGTTTTTAATTGTTATTTGTTCCTCACAAAGTCCTTTCTTTTTGATCCTCACTCTCCCAAAATATAGCTTTTAGTGTGGCAGTTACAAACTGGAGAGAATGGTCTGCAGCCAGATAAAGAGCTGTATAAAAGATGATGGTCAGAACAACAAGGTACATGCGAAGAAATTGGCCTTGGTGCTGTAAGCTGATACTGATGAAAGTCAGAAAGCAAGGAAAATTACTGAAGGAGAACCCAGTGCTGCAGTAGGTCACAGAAGAGTACTGGATTTAAGTTAGGCTGGCCCAGAAGCACTCTGCTAATTGTTACCTGCTGTGAGCACCCACCTTTCTTCTATTACTGTTGTTTGGGAGTAGAAAACCAGGGATGTGTGAATTGCAATCACAGCAGCTGCTCTGAGCACGCAGAAATGACACTGAAATATTAACTGGGAACTGTCACAAACACTGACTCTTCCCTAAATTAGCTTTTATATCTACTTACAATTGTCAGCACTGAATCTTTATGTTTAGACAATGGTAATGTCAGCTATACAGTATTTTTAAAATTATGACTTTCTCGAACATTTCATTCAAAATTACCCCCCGCCAAAACTGAGTTCCACCTTCCTTATAGCACAAATGATACCACAGTACAGAGCATTAATACAGCCTGCATTATTTAGAACTGTCACCAGCTATATTTTACCCCTTCTGGAGATAGTCATAAGCTTGAAAATTGCTGCAGAGCATTGTTTCACAATTTAAATCTGAAGTGTTTGGGGTGGGGAAAGCTCTCCCCTGCCTGTCATTCAATTAATCCAAAACGGAACCATATATCGTCTTCTTTGATTACATTTATTTTTATCTCCTCCTTCAACAGAAAAATAATTTTAAATTCCTGACCAATTTTTTTCTGTTCAGGTTTTGAAGTCCCATAAGATTGCTGAAAGTCAGATTATTTGTAACTGCAGTAATGTGGCAAAATTGCAAACTAATTGGTGCAATTTGTATTGGTACCAAGCATTAGAAGTTCCCCGGAGTGCAAACTAGGAATATTTGTGATGCAATGCCTTTTTCAGAGTAGAAATTTTAATTTAACTGTCACTCAGAATAACTACGGAATAAAGGACGCCTCACAAAAAAATCTCTATTTTCTGAGGGAATACATAAAACTTGTAGCCTTTGTAGCATAAAGTTTCCTCTCTTTTACAAAGGGGAGAAGGATTAAGAGGCGGAGATAGAGAAAGCTCAAGGTTTACAACTACAGCACTTAACAAAATGAGAACAAGCGTTTCACACACATCAAAATTACAGAAAAACAAAAAGAAAAATTTTATAAATTGGTTTGAGTGTCTCTGTCTCCCTTCTTTAGTGAGACTGCTGGAGTGCCATAGCCATTAACAGAGAAGAGCACAGTAAATATGTGGTTAATACCTGCTATTATTATAACTCTACACTGTTACTAACATAAAATAAGTGAAAAATACTTCATCACTGGGGATATTGATCCAAGCAGACTGATCTCACTTTCATGCATACAATGCCAAGTTGGCAAAAAAACACCTAAGAAAAATGAAGCATTAGTCAACCCTTAGTTCCAATGCTCCAGGAGCAAACCCTGATGAAGTGCCCGCCTGCCTTCCAGGCAGTATAAAACATGTCTGTCTGCAGCCATTGAAAAGCTCGAGGTGATACAATGGTTACTGCATCACAGCCCAAATCCTCATTTTTCGCAGACCAAATAAATTCCAGCACCAGTCTGGGTTCTCTTCAGCCATGACCCAGTACTTCAATCCATTACAGTAATAGTGGAATGAAGGCATCATTTAAAGAGGCAACGAAAGGTTTAGGTCAGAGAATGGAACAAAATTGAGAGAAAACAGGCCATTATAACCAAACTGCTTAAATAATCATTTTCTGATATTCTTTGTTGACACATGCAAATGACTAAGCCAGTTAAAGCTAGAATATTTTCTTCCTTTAATTCCCATTTATAACATATTGTTAATGTGTAAGTACCATTCCTGGAGGGTTTGTTTATATATATAGGCCAAGATATTTAATGCATCATTGATCAGACTTTGTTTCAGTTTAGTTCCTAGAAACAATGTAGTAACAATATAAATGGCTTAGAATAGTTTTATTATTTGAGATGATTTGCAATCTTCAAACTGAGGAACTTCCCTCAAAAAAGTGAAAAGGAGTAATTGAAATGTCAAATATTGCAGTTATAACTAAATTTATTCAATTGTCTTAATTTCAAGACACATGACTAGGACAAAAGATCTTAATAAAGTGCTTGTATTAAAAGAGTGACTAAAACCTATGGAAAATTAAGTAGGACTTGGTTCTATTTTTCTCATGGAAGATGAAGTTACAGTTCCTCATAGTTCTGTCTTGATGGTCATAGCAGCACCATCCATGCCAACATCAGCCTACACACAGTTTTTTTGAAGCACATTCCAAATCATAGAATCCATGGAAGGTCTGAAAATAAAGCTGTCATCATACCAACTTGAAACTGTCATCATACAAACTTGAAACTGTTCAATAAAATGGATTGTGAATATTTTTGTTGAATTGGCCTTCACTATATGAAAATAAACTTTCTTTCTATACTGTCCAGGTATGATTATCAAAACATTTGGAGTGACAGAAAAAGCAAAGACTAAGAAGGAGTCAGAATTGTGCATTTAAAAATAAAGATTTCTAATTGGTAATTACAGCCTCAGGCAGGAATAAACGAGCCATACTCCAGGGAGATAAAATAATATTTAAAGCAACATTGTAACAAGCTCAATATTTTTTCCTATTCCTAGAAGAAAATATGATCCTTAGTTACAGACTCAGCTGGTTGAGGGCAACCTGAGGATCCCAACAGAACACAGAAACCAGTCTTAAAGAATTTAGGTTGCTCTGCACTTCTCTGTGTCAGTTAGCAGAAAAGTAGCTGACAGACTACTGCATACACTTCTAATTTGGTGCCATGCTACTGATATTCCCAGCAGGCTTCTGTACAGTCTACTATTTCAAAGAGTCACATTGGATTGTCACTAAGTGGGATTTACTATATTAAAAGACTTTTCAGTGAAATAATAATCACTGTTTGCTGAGACAGTCTCCCACATGAATCAGAAGAGACAAATGTTCACCTTCCTCTAATCTGCTTTAAATTGCCATGTAGTCAACTACATAAATAAATACGCCCAAACAGACAATAACTGTTTTTTACTTAAACATATACGTAGCATTGGATGCACAGTAGCTCCATTCCTACTTGACAGGAGCACTATTTGCAGTACTAGTTACTTATACGTCAGACAGTTCAGTAGACAAACATATTTACAAGGGCTTATAATTGTCTTCAGGACATAACACAACACAACAAGTTGCAGATGTGTTTTTTAGGGGCTTAACAAAATAAATGAAAAAGAAGAAGGGGAAATCATCTTGCTTCACAATTTTCATCTCAGATGCCAAACAGAGACAGCACAGGATGAGCTCAGAGTATTCTGATTCTACTGACTCCAGTATCTCTGACAAGATCAGCAATCCAGATTATTTGTCGTCATTACAGATTCCGTGGCATATTTTATTATGGTTGAGAAGTGTTCATGACAGTGACATGCCTTAGTTCTGATCAAAGAGATTATATTCTGCTCATACAATCTTTCTGGACAGCTACATTTTGGCAGAAGCTCTTCCTTGCTGTAATCCAATCTATAGTATTGTAGATTTTATTAATAAGCCACTGTGGAGCACTCCAGAGACAGATGCTCATTAGCAAGCTAAATTATTTTTCTATGTGATTATTTTTAGAAAGATCTATGGTAAACAGCTCTATCCTTTCCTGTTTCTACAGGCAGATAAAAACACAGAGGCTGTCCGTACCACACAGAAGTTGACTGCCTGGTACCTGGAGACCTGCCTCAGGGAAGAGGTGGGCAGATCTGGCAGCACTGGCACAGCCTATCTATATCCCTGTTTGTTTGTGTAGGAAAGCTACTTTTCAAGAGAAGTTTTAGAAGAAATGCCAGTACTTTCCTTTCAAGTGAGTCTGATGCTCTAAAAACCGCATATGTGTCTCCACTTTACCCAGAGTGTGCATCCAGAATTCCCAGTTCAAGAGAAAGAATGTTCAAAAACGGGAGCACGCTTGAATCTTTTACTGAATGCTTTTACTTAGAGGTCCATGATCAGTAGAGTGTCCCGTTAATTTAATCTTTAATGTCTGTGCTGCCTTTGTGAGCCAGCACAGCAAACCCCATCTAATATCTGATAGATATTTTTTCCCACTCCCCACTCACCCCATTACACGGATTGATGTGTTCTCCTGACTTTGCACAAGGCAAAACCAAATGCACATTACTGCCATTCAGTTCTCAAAGAATAATTCCTTTCAGGCAGTAGTCACTAGGGGTTTTCAAGAAAGGGGATTGAAAGCTCTGGGTCATCTTCGGACAGATCTGAACAAATCTACCTTCTCCGGGTGCTTTAGTATTGCTTTGCCTTCTGTGGGATGTGAAATAAATGTGCTCTTTTGCAGGGGAAATAAAAAGCTCTGCAGATCTCTGTCACCATTCTGCAGAGCAGCTAATACCTCTCCCTTTCATGATGACTAGCAGGAACTCAGAAACAAGGCAGGAATCAAGGAGACAGGTTCCACAGGAGCAAAGACAGGATTTTTTGCATTTTCTTTGCTGTCATACCTGTTACTTCTAAAATTCCAAAAGGACTTTTGGTACTGTCAGGACTTTTAGCCCTTTCCTGACTTTACAGCTCACTCTGCTCTAACTTAATTCTACAAATCAAGATAAAGAGTTAACATTTTGCATTGCAGGCAAAAATAGATTTTTCATTTTTGAAAATCTGATTTTTGTGACAATTAGCCCCTGTTCTGAGAGGTCTATCCATGGGTAGTAAGGAAATCATAAAGTCCCAATACAGGCCCCAGTGGGCATGGAATCAGGGAACCAAACTACAGCCTTGGTACTGAATCTCCTTTTTGTTCAGTAAGAGCATTCAGATACAGGTGGCTACCATCTCTCTGCCATACAAAGATTAACATGTTTTCTAATACAATTTTCAGGTGTCAGCTTGCAGGTCCAGGCAGAAAGCAAACTCCCCTTCACCAGGATGTGCCAACCCAATGAACCTTAGAAGACTTGAACAGGAACTACCCTCTGCCAAATAAATTTCCTTGACAGCTGAATAATTCTCCTGTAAGAGAAGGGGAGAGAACAGGAGTCTGTTCACCTAAGTGCCCTTGACAGAAATGCATAAAGGACAGTAGTGTTTTTTGAATGCTGAGTTGCAGGAAGGTCTGACCACATGGCAATTATCAGCTTTTCTCCTTGCACACCAGGAGGGGTTGTCAGCTTGGGGCAAAGAAGCAAAGGATGAAAGTTTGGCCACAAGCCTGAAGAGTGAAGATCATTTACAACTCCTTCTAGAGCAAGATCTGAATCAATACTTCGTAGCTTTTCTCATTCTGCTATTCCCCCCCCCCCCCCCCCCCTTGGGTGCTACTTCTGCCCAATTTTACAGGAAGAAAAAACTGCAACACTGCAGTGGAAGTACTAGGTGATCAGACGCAGAGCCTCTGAAACATCTATCTCTCATTATCACACAGTATCCCCCCAATTAAAGAACTAGAAGATAGATTGTTCAAAATACAAAAGAGCTAGAAGACCCAAGATAAAGGCACATTATCATCTGTATTTGTTACTGAGTGCTTCACAACCTATGGAAGTCTTTGTCATAGTCCACTGCTCTCTGTAAAGCATCCCTTTGCAACAAGGGCAGATCTTGAGGCCGGTTCTGTAAATGTTGCATGAGAAGGGACCGCAACTAGTTTAAGGATGAAATAATAACTAAAAGACATGACTGTATTTCAGAGACAAATCTACACATTAGTGAAAATAGAACTAGAAAACAAATTCTATTATAATCATCTGTAGAAAAAAAAAAAAAAGGCAGAATGTAGCAATTCTGGGGCACCAGCTAGCTCAGGGAAACCCCTAGTCTAAACAAAGATGTCAAGAAGACTCGAAGAAATACACAGTAACTTGTGGACTGCATTTTAAAATCCCTAAAGCTTAATTTAAAACCACAGCCAGCACACAGTGAAACACAACATTTTCATCACTTTTCTATAACCATGAAAAATGCTTTGTATAAAGGAAGTTGAGGAAATTGTAATATCTGGAAGACCACAAACAGAAGTTTCCATTTGTGAATCACTTTCTGCAGAAGAGCTGTATTGTACTCTCCTCCTGATAAGGGAGGAGAGCTCAGATCTGAAACCTGAGCCTTGCTTTAGACAGATGGAAGTAAATTTTGCACACTTTGTACTAATGTTTTTCAGATTACCTGTTCTGACACATAGCAGGTTTAGAATTTACCCTATTAAGTTATGACATTCATTTCCCGAGTATTTGCACAGCTGAAATGTTCACACAAGCATGAGTGAAGGAAGGAAGATGAGGACAAGGATTGCATTGAAAACACCGTATGATAGTTCTGCATTATACCTTTTAATCTCAAAGATATAAGAAACAGAGATTGCAAATCTTATATCCAACCTGTAACTCTGCTTATCACTACATACATGAAAAAAAATTTCTGACTGCAATTTTACAAAAATGCAGAAACCTAAAAAATCCTACATGCTCCTCCATTCTGGAGGGTCTGACTCATATGAAACAATACAGTGCCCTCTGCGGGTTCTCCTCTCTTATTACAATCCCAGGAAGTAGATGCCTTGGAGTACTGTAAAATTCTCTCTGCTAATCTTTGTAATTACATTGTAAGTACTGTGAGATGAAAGGAAGACGTAAACTAAATATAAATAGTCTTTTTAAAAATTAATAATAATGTTGTTAATTTATCTAAAAAACTTGGAATTACAATAGATGTGCAGTTTTCAAAGTCTCCTATGAAGACAGGCTGACAGAGCTGAGGCTGTTCAGCCTGGAGAAGAGAAGGCTCCAGGGAGATTTTAGAGCCCCTTCCAGTACCTAAAGGGTCTCCTAAAGAGCTGGAGAGGGACTTTTGATCAGAGCATGTAGTGACAGGATGAGGGATAATGATTTTAAACTGAAAGAAGGTAGGTTTAGATATTAGTAAGAAATTCTTCACCATGAGGGTGGCTGGACACTGGCACAGGTTGCCCAGAGAAGCTGTGGTTCCCCATCCCAGGAGGTGTTCAAGGCCAGGCTGGATGGGGCTCTGAGCAACCTGGTCTGGTGGAAGGTGTCCCTGCCCATGGCAGTGAGTTGGAACAGGATGATCTTTAAAGTCCCTTCTAACACAAACCTTTCTGTGATTCTGTGAAATGAATCACTGCTTAGGTGATGGAATTACACAAAAGCATAGAAAACACATATCTTCTACCTAAGAATGTGTTCTCAAGAAGAGTCTGCAAATATTTTTTACAAGAATTCCACTTGGTTTAATTATTAACTCTAGCAGGAGCAAGTACAATTGCAAACCTCGATTAGCACTTAGAAAATCAGAAAGGAGATTAAATCCCATCATACCAATTTGTACAAAGCTTTTGCTTCCCTAGCACCTGGACACATACAAGCTAAACACTTCAAACCTTAGCTGCTTTGGGCATGACACACACAGCCGTAAACTCGGACGTGGTAACATGAGAAACATGACAAAACTTGTTCCTTGGCCTACTTTTTCATATAATAGAGAAGACAGTTATTTCAATTAATTATTTCAAATTAGCTTCATTTTAAAAAATTAAGTATTCATGATAAATTAACTCAGCATTTTTAAGGGGTTTACCAAAGCACACGAAATTCTATTCAGGGCGTGGTAACACTTACTGAACTTCAGTACTCATATGTGATTGAGCTGTGTTGCATTAATACATCACAGTAAGTTTTGCCAGCAAATAGATTGATAAATGACAGGAGTTAGTTTCTTTTTGAATGTGTAAAACCCAGATAGAAAAAAACAAAGGTTTTTTTTTCTGAGGAAGCAAGGAAAAAGATTCATAATGTTGTCATTTTCCTTCCTTTGTATACAATATGATTCTGTGGCATGAAAACCCCCTTTAAATATATCACTGACCAAGGGGAAATGTCATAGCAATAAAAGTCAGTTTCAAGACTGAAAAAAGCATTTTTTATTGAAATAGTTCTGCCCTGTATCAGAAGCATGGCAAATAGATATATGGATCTTATACACATGTGCATGCATGTGTAATAAACAAATATGTGATGGCCAGTTTGCTTTATGGTAATTCTTTCTAAGGTACTGAAAAGGAAAGCTCTGGATAGGTACCCAAACCATTTCTGTAGAATTTCACAACTCGGGAAGAGCACAGAAAACATCTGCTAGCTCATTAGACGCAACCACGAACAAAACAAAAACACCCTGACAAGTTGCAGAGCAAAATGGAGTTCATAACCAAAGTGGCAGTGCTCCAAAATAAAACCTGGTGAATCTGTTTAGAACCTCCCAGGAATACCAGCAGACTCTGACTTTGCAGAAAAGATTAAAGGAAATACTCTACTTATTAATATGCAGCCTTTCAACAATTTCAACATTAATAGGAGCAACATTCCATTAATATTTTAGCCACCTAGATTTTTTTCCTACTATGCAATAGCATTTTCTCCCAAGAGAAAATACCTGATTTGGCTATTTTGCCTTTACACAAAACGCTTAATGCTTTCAGCAATCCTAAGTTTCTAGCAATCCATTGTTTCTCCACAGTGTCTCTGCTAATGTGATGGGAAGAACAAGCCACAAATCTTAAAAGCAAGAGACTGAATACGTGTTGTTATTACGTGTTGTTATCCCAGCAGGTCTCATCACCAGCTGGGTGCTGCAAAGTACTCTGAGCATGGAAGTCAATGCAGATGTCAATGCCCCAAGATGTCAAGATACACCTGAAAGTTATTAATAATCCCTAGCTGGGAAGCTGCAATCTGACTACTGGTTTTTTGAGGACTGACAACCATGCAAAACTGGGTTATGAGACCTGTAACACTGTTCTGATAGCTGTCCTCACACAGTCAGTGTCAGCTAAAGGACTAAAAATTAAATCAGAGAGGCAATAGCACTCAGCTGAGCAAAGCTAGGGAAAAAAAAGATTTGTTGGAAAAAAACCAAAAAGATTTGTTGGGGAAGAAAACCACTAGAACCAGCCTCATTGTCCCACTGGATAAAATTATGTCAAGAAGTGAGGAATGAGAAGCACATCGTTAGCTCATGTGAGAGGATATACTGGTCTTGTGGTGTGTCCCACTGAGAATGGGCTGCAGCACAGAGTGGCTCCTTGACTGCACCTCTAAGAGGATTCAGCTCCAACAGCAAAATAAACACAGGTTACAGTGCCATGCCTGCAGTGCGGCTGCTGAGGGGCCGCTTAGACATTGCACTACAGTAGAAAACTGAGAGATGTTTCACCCAAAGCCTCCTGGTATAAAATGGCATTTTCTGATTCCAGCTGTTCATTAAGCAGGAGGTTATCCATTGCATGAATGAAACACTGGCACACTTCAGCCTTCCCTCTGCACTACCATTGCTGCTTCTTGGCCTTGGAGCCTTCACCAGGTTGTTGCAGGGTAGTAGCTGTCTTCTGTGATTACAGTTTACTGCAGGGCTGAGATCCTCCAGGGGCTTTTGCCTGGTGACAAGAAGTAAGGATTCAAGAACTAAACAGCTGCTCTGATGGTCAGGTGGATATTTATAAGGAAGGCAGACTTTTCTGCATTTCTGCAAAGCAAGCTTTCATTATTTTGTTGGCACAGCATGAATTGATCCATGTGACCTCAGGCCCCTGACTTTCACTTCATAATTTAACGTTAAAGAAAACCCAGTATCTTACCCTCTAGCTTTCAAAGTCTGGATGCAGCAATCCAAATATACCTCAGGGAATTTTATGATTATGTTCCCACAAGTGTGTTTATAATTAGGAGCACAGCCTGTAATTTACCAAGTGAACCACTCAAAGTCGATTTCTCCATTGCAGCCAAGTAATATTCCCAGCCAAGTCCCTTGCCACAGGAGGAATTCCAAAATGGGTGTTCAGGCAGCAGCCAAAAAATTGCAATTAGTTGGGTTCCAAGTAGGTAAGTTCATCAGGAATGAGCCATGTGTTGGAAAACAGACATAAATCTATATGGAAACTAAAGGCATACTTTCACTCTTGATAATCAGTGAAATATCCAATATTCTGGTGGAATTATTTAGATTGCTTTGTACACATCTTTGAGGATCTCTGCATTGTTACCTGGGCACAGAGATGAACAGTGCAGCTGCTACAGATGCACCAGAGATGTGACATTACCTGTGGCCTATACTCTCCACAGTCCCTGGGTGAAGCCAGGTGAGTTGCAGAGCACCTTGGTCTGCTCCGTTTGTCTCAACGCTGGCTTTGAGGGCCTCCCCCAGAATGGCCCTTCTCCTTTTTTCCTCCTCATGATTGACAACTCCCAAAACAAGGAGGATCTGAGAGAGAGGAACACAACAGTCAGTGTTCACACAGCAATGTCACACATGAACAGAAACTCTTTCATCACAGTAAGGCCAGTTTAGACGGAGGCATCTTGACATTAAAAAAACAAAACACTTCTGTCTCCTTGAGAGCAAGATATATGCTTCATTCCCGTTTTACCCACAGGTAAAGAGAAGATGACTTCCCATCAGCACTTAGCACCCAGAGCAAGGCAGCATACCAGGAAGAGTTCCCAAGACTTGCTCTAGTTGCTGAAAACCTTATGGGCATAGAGACAAATGGTCCTGTCTCTAATTCAGTCTGTTCACCACTCACAACACCACAACTCTGTTCAAAGCCTCCCTAGTGATCTGTTTATTTTTTTTTTTTTTGTTCTATTTTCAAGTTTTGTCCATTCCATTTATCTCCCCAATGCCCCATGACTCTTAGCCAAACACACCAAATGGAAGCACCCAGATGATATTGTTTTCCTCCAGAATTCAGGATGAAAAAAGTGCACCTTAGAAAAGCCATATGGCCTGTTGCCATGATTCTTCAGTGCCCTACAGCATTAAGCGTATAAGTCATGCCAAGAACGGAATTGCAAATTTAAGACTAGCTTTCAGAGAGAATGTAATGAGCTGATCACTTGTTCTGTGTAGATATACCCGATTACATTTTTTTTAAGCAAAATTAAGGAGGCAGATTAAAAAATACTTCAGTTACAGCTGTTGTACTCTCCTTACTGACTCTGTAATTTAAGCCAATTACACACCAGATAGTTGCTGGAAGTCTTTTGTTTAGGGCACCATCCTTTGACTTTATAGGGACACAGACAGGATCCAGCTGTGCATCACGCAAAACTTGTTGTACCATAAACTAGATAAAGTCTTTAATGAACATGTTATACAGGACTGGAGAAAACAGTCATTACATCTTGATGATAATGAGACCCACATATCTAACTCATAATCAAGTTATTTTTTGCTCCAGTGTTGCTGCAACTCAATAAGCATCTCAAAGACTGAAAAGAAAAAAAATCTCCACATTTTCACCTGGAAGTTTTGTGCAATCACAAGTATTTTTATAAAGCTTATTTTATCTTTTCTATGACATATTTAGTTATTTTCAGAGATACTCTCCCCCATCACTACAAACAACTTCTCAGGTAAAAAACAGGGACATTGTAAATTATGAAAGAGTCACAAAACTGGAAAACATGCAAAGTACCTGGAAATAAAAGACAATACTACAAAAAATTTTGTGGCTGACTTAAAACTATCAATTTCCTGATCCATTAACTGTCCTCTGAATACACGTGAGTGTTACAGTGAGAACACATGAGGTGTCAGTGAAGTTATCAAGACTCCACTAGAGCTCAAATGTTTTTTCAAATGGCCCTGAGAAAAGTGAAGATACCAGGCTTTAATCCTCACCTAATCATAACAGCAAGGCTGCTTTTCAGTGGATACTCTGGAACTTTCACAGCTATAAACATATTTTAACTCAGGAAAAAAGCTGGTTTCAAACATACACAGAGATATATACACAGATACACATAGCACGGATGTACTGAAAGTATAGCTGACACAATTACAAATCCAAGTTTATGTGAGAGATGATTCTTGCCTAAGCAATACTCATATTATGACAATCCCACCTACTTAAATACCAGCATGGTTTACACTAAAAAAAGAGGGATGAAGAGGATTCTTGTAGTAAGTCAGCTAATAAGTGAAATCAGTATAATGCTGAAAAGAGCAAATATGGCCAGGTTGACTGAATAGAGTCAGGGGCCTGCCTGGAATGAGTAGTTACTGCAAGGAGAAGACACCAAGAAGAGAAAAGGAAATGATGACATCAGAGGAAAGGGAGTATGGAAACTCATCTGTAGGTTTTTAGAAATGTAGGTAAGGAGAGGGAAAAGCTTGAGCACAGTGAGCTTTGGTGAGCAGCCTCTCCAAGGAATGCAACAGGGATGCACATATGACACCACAGTTCATAAAAAACAGCAAAGTAATGAGCACAAAGCTATATAGCAGCAAAGGATGTTCACTGCCTCTTATTCACTACTGAATATGGACATTATGGAATATTATTTAATCTCAATATTTACAGGAATAATGATCCTAAAATCTACACTACTCTGAGGCAAAGATGGAACTCAATTCTACAATCTCCCAAGTGAAGGAAAATCCACACTGAAGTCTGGAACTTTTGAAATTTTGCTGATATGCAGAACTGCTACCTTACATGTGCCTGTTGAATCTGGATGTGGGTAGGGACAGCCATAAGCAGCTGGTCTCTGAAATTACACTTTTGGTAAGTTGAATCACAGTTTCTTCTCCATATCAGAATGCAACAGGCAGTCAGACAGCAGCTGACATGCAAATACCAAAAGCAAATCACAGTAACTCAGAAAACTGAGATGAAATAAAAGACAGCTTGCTTGTGTCTATGGCTCTGAGGAGACAGAAAATACATAACTCACTGCCAGAATCTTGTCCTACCATTCTGGGCTCTCATATGCCGCAATTATTCATAACACTTCTGTGCCTCAGTACTTGAAATACAGGAATCCCAGCATAAAGCAACTGCTGCATTTTCCAGCCAAACCAGTGGAATCCTCCTCAGTCTATGTTTCTGTTTTCCTTTGGATCCTCTAAACAGCAGATTTCGAAACCTGACTTTTCAGTTGGATGCTGATGGCATCCACTGACTGGAAAGCAAATCCAAGTGCCCTCTTGAGAAGAACCATTTCTGTAGTTATTGATGAAAATCTGTTTTGCCCTGCCACAAAGTAGTATTTTGCATGTAGTCTTTGCCAGTAACAGTCTATGAGTCTAAATATGACTATTATTCAGGCTGATGCCTTGTCCACAAAATGAGTCACATTATTCTAAAGAAAGTGCCATTATTTTAAACCAAGCTAATTATTTCTATATGGAAAGTTACAATGAGTTGAGTTCAACTCAGGTGCAATTTGATTTTAGAAGTCAGTTAGGAATATGCTGACACTAAACTGAAAATGAGACTACTGAACAAAGAAATTACAACCAAATGAAATACATTAAGTTTATATATATGTAGGCCTATGAAGGCCATACTTTGAAAAATAATTTACTCAAATTATTTAAGTAAATGTAGCAATTTCACACTAACTATAGATTTAGAGATGTTTTAGGGGATCATGAATGGTTTATATTCAAATCTTATTTATCCTGCCTGAGGACTTGAGGTCTATGGAGTGGTTCATGAGAAACTTATTTAAATATCTTTTTTTCAGAAACTCATAGTATTTTTCTCACATACAAACCTTAATTTAATCTAAAAATTCAGATTTCTTTCTACAGCTTTAATTTCAAATTAAACCCAAGCTGTAAGTAAAGGCAATTCTTTTTTTAAGGCTGAGATCACTAGCACATAGAAGAGCCACTTGCTTTTCTTCCCCAGGCAGTTAAACACAATTTATACTCTGCTTGCAAACAGTTATGACAGAAACCCTCAATTTTAGGTAATGTGTATCAATTAACATAGACTCCTGATCTAATGAGAACAGCATTTAGAATTTGAATAAATCACTCTTTAGAGTATCATGGACAAATCTCTCCTGCAACACCAAAGAGAAAAAAGCAGCAAAACCAGAGCTCAGCCAGTATGCAGACTCCTAGCTCTTTGAATGAGAAGACAGACACCAAATCAAATACCCAGGTCTACATCAAGACTTTACATCTAAGTAAATTAATTTTAATGCTTTTAATTTAATTTTTAATGCCACATCTAATCTTCAAGACTTTACAACCGATAATAAGTTGGTATCTCACTGGTCACTGAAAAGAGCTAACGAAAATTGCACATTCCCCTTCCAAAATAAAAAAAAAAAAAAAGAAAAGAAAATATTTTATTCATGCAAATAATTTCCTCTGCAGAGTTCTAGTGTACTACCCAGCAAGAAGGGATAGACATATATTAATTGCTAATGGCTTCCATACAATAATAACTTCAAAATCTACATTTCACAAAATAGGAGATCGTAAATCTTGAAAAGCCAGTCTTGCATGATAATGTTGCCTCTTGTGATGTCAAGTCAGAATCTGATAGGCCTCTTACATGGTTTTTTCCAGCATTCTGTTGAAAAAGGCTGTAATTCCTGTGTTTTTCCTGTCACTTTAGCAGTTTCATATGTAATCATTTTCACAAGTTATTAAAAATTATCAGAAATTAGAGGAAACTTGAGTTTCTGAATGCCAACCTAAAGTAGGTAGCTTGATCTCTGGTATCTACTGAGCACTCAGTCAGCATCAGCAAGAAATTTGTGGAGGACAAGAAACTCCTGATTTGACAAGAATACAAGTGAGAAAACTAAAATCTGCAGGACAAAGACTTCATCAAATGATTAAACCCAGGAGTGACACAAGTGAGAAGAATTAGGTGCTAATCTGCAGTAGCCTCACACGCTTCATTTTATTGCTCAGCCATGAGAAAACTTCTATATTCACTACATCATCAAAAAACATCATTACACTAAAACCACAAATTGTTGTTTCATGGTTACTTGTTAATTCCTTCTCTCTCTAGTACTGTGTTTATCCAGTCTGAGCTCACAAAAATTATGCTAAATAGTGTGCAAATGAAGTGCATGGGACGGGACTAAGGTGCTTCCTGATAGAGACTCAAACAACTTGCTACCAAGCCCATTTCAGATAATTTCTTAAAATAATTGCGCTTGAGCTCCTCTCTTGCTTCTACCATAGGTATATTGTCCAAAAGTTTAATTCTTCGGACAGTTAAAAACTTGACTTCCAATCTAAATTTATTCATTGCCAATTCATGCCCATTACTTGTGCCAACATCTATCTTGCAAAACTTTCCCTGGAGTTTGTTCTTGAGGCATATTTCTAAGGTAACACATCCATTCTCAGGCTTTGCTTTCCTGAGCCAAATAAATCTTCCTCAGAATATGTATTGTCTGTTCCCTGACAAGCCCTGCAATTCCTCCTGCACCTGTTCCAGCCCAAAGAAGCTGTGCATATCTACACTGTTAAGGGTTATCCAGGGCCTGAAGCAATGGCCCTCAGAGCCGCTTGCCCTCAACTAGGGTGAGAGGAGCAGCAGCAGAGCAATGCCAGCCTGCAGGGTGCTCGGGCAGCACATGAGCAAGTGTCCCACACTGGGGAGCCCAGAGCTCTGCACCCCCAGCGGGGCACAGCCCCAGGGCTCCCATCAGCAGGGCTCTGCTGGCACTCTATGCTGTCAGAGCATCCCACCCACACAAACCGTCCAGCCAGCACCAGCTGGGCATGGAGCCAAACTGCATCCAGCAGGGCTGACACCAGGCATAAAGATAAATCACTCACATCTGACTGGTTCATTTAGCTCAAACCTGCCAGAACCACAGCTGGCAAATCCTGCCAGAGCCAAGCTGGAGCCATGCAGTGCCAAATCAGATCTTTCTGTCTTTCTGTGACCCCCATTCCCCTGCAGCTGAGGTTAAGCACCCACAAATGAGAAAGAGTCAGCTGCCTGTCCCTCCTGAAACATCTCAGTATACATTTACTTTTCCTATTATTTGGAAGACAGAAAATGTCTCATTCTAGTGTAACAGCACTTGTACTAATACTGCAATCCAATTCTGCTAGACCCTGAAAGTCTAATACGGTTATTTCAGTTATGTTCTGATGCTCTATGCATCACTGTCTGCCATTTGCTCTTTCACAAGTACGGATGATACATTACACTGCCTGCATGCCAGATTCTGAAATCCTTTAGCAGCTGTCCCCATGGACATTAATGCCATAACTCATCAGGGTCCTGTGTCCCTCTGGCAACACCCATCTGGTGTGATATTTGCCTTCTATACCTTTCAGTCCAGGAGAAAAGTCATCCTCTCAATCCCATCAATGTCCCATAAAACACAGGAACTAAATCATGAGAGCCAAAAGGAAGAAGCTGAGATTAGCTGTTGCGTATAGATAAAACCTTATAAAATTAAGGCCTTGTTGCCTTTGTAAAATCATGGCTCAGGCCTGTTACTTTGGCTAAGTAGAAAAGGACTGTGGGAAAGAGACACAGCTGAATTAGGGGTAGAAAAACAGGCTGGGTGACTGTCACGTGCTCACATCGTGGTATATGGTAGTTGGTTGAATTATGTTTGTTATGCCTTAAAACTATGTAAACTGATAACCATTTGACTGCTTTAAAAGGCTGGGTTTTTGTAATAAAGCAGCTCTCCTTTGCACCCGCCTGGGGAATCTGTGTCGCTCCTTATTGCAACAATTAGCTGCATGCCACATGTAGTTCCTGACCTTAACTGAAGTCACAAATAGAGTCTGCTACACTCCAGGGACAGGTCAGTCAACTATCCTGGATATAGGAAGGAGACAGCATCCCGCTGACGCAGGAAAGAACAGGATAAATAGGAAAAGAATGCAGAAAGGAAACAAAAGAAGTGGGACTCATTACAGACAAATAATGGGGAAAAATGAGGGGGAGGAAAGCAATAGAAGAATATAAAAAAAAACAACACGGCAAGCAAGGATGGGGACCATTCCCATTCTGCCTGCCACTCATCCTTATCCCAGTCTCCTTCTCCTGGTCTTTTGGGACAGTGGTCAACAAAAGCCATGTTGTGAAACAGGTCTAGAACACAAGCTTGCCCTCAAAACCAAGACTTCTGTCAAAAAAAAAAATGGACATACACTTCTGAATTCACTTCACAGCCAAAAATCATCCAAGAAAATTTTTAAAAGAGTTACTATGAAAATTGAGAATGTACTCCTTGATGCAGTGAGCAAAATGGCCTTGTGACTAAAACACTACTCAGTTCCCAGTTCTGCCAATGAATCCTCTGCAACTTTGTCACTCACCTCTGTGCCTCAGTTCATCATCTGCACACAACAATATTTGCAAGAATCCATCCAAGACTAAGACATTCCCACTCTAATAATGGCAGTCAGAAACAAACACACCAAGCTTTCAAACAGAAGAAGGAAAAATTCTAGGAACAGAAAAATCCAACTGCCAAGCACACAGGAGAGATTTTTTATTTTGTTGGGGAGGAAATCCAAGACTGTGCTGAGGAAAGGGAGGAAAGAGAAGACAGAAGACTAAACAAATCAGAAGTGCTGAGTATTCAATCACAGTAGGGAACACTCTAAAGAGGAATGGGAGCTGCATGCTCTGCGGAAGCAGTGCACACGTTTGGGAACAAGATTTTCCAGATCAGGACCCTTTGCTCTCTTATTGCACTGCTGGCTGAGAAGAATTTGCTAGTGTCAGCTGAGATACCAGACATGCAAGTTGGACTAACATATAATAACAAGGTTCAATAACAGAATGGTTGCCAGTGGGGCAGATAACATGGGAACATGGGAAACACCAGAGGTCATTTTCAAAAGAGAGGCAGATATTTTCACTCACTTGACAAAACAGTTATTTTTTCTCCAAATTACTCTCTGCTAATAGCATAGATTACGAACCAATTAACAGATAACAGAGACAGTGGGACATATCTCTCTAGTGTCAATTCCTAGGGTTCCCTTTGTTTCAGATCCAGTTTACACCAGTTAACTCTTGCATGTGACACCACCAAACGTGCTTACAAAAACACCAGGCATGCGATCCATCAAAGGGCTGGTGACAGACACACTAATCCATAATAACTGCTGAGAACTTGAAAAATAGGCAAATATGGAGAACATGCATCTTGTAGTAGTGTACATGAGACCCAGGCAATGGTAGGAGTCTATAAGCATATACCGGAGACAGTGGAATTAAGTCAAATGCATTTTTTCCCTCCTGTCAGGGTGTCTGTGCAGGACTAGAGTGCAAATCCTCTGGGGATATCCAGGGATTGATTTGTGAAGTGAGATGTAAGTGCTTTACTGGAGGTTTTACCTGTCTGACTTTTTCTGTCACAAACAACTTGAGCGCAGACAAGAGTCTATCTCTGGCCGTCAAGGCCAATCTTTTCATTCTTTCCTACTGCTGACATTTATCCCCTTGCTCTAACAAGCTTTGCAAATCAGAAAAGGAATTCTACTATAAAGTAGAATTAGCTTTAACCAAGGGAAATGCAAAACAAAATCATGTGATGAAGTATATATTTGCCTCAGCACAGCTGCATCAATGCACAAAAGATGCAAACATCTTCCTGAATATATCACAACACTAAGTTCTGATTACTCTGCAATCAAATTCACTTTAAAACCATATTTTAGCTATACATGAGAATAAGACTGTATGTGAAAACTCTCACAGAACTGCAGCTTCCACCACTTTCAATCTCCTCTCCATGGAAATCCTCATTCCTCTCCATTTGTATTCTTCTGCTCATGCTTTTAATGTTACTCTTCCCTTCAACAAGATTATCAACATCTTTTTCCAAGGCAAGATAAATGAGTATGATTGCTCTGTCCCAGACAAGGTCCACCAGCAATCACGCTATCTTTATAATCAAAATCACCAGTCAACCAAAATCTGTTTCCAATGAAATTGCACTTTTCTTTGATAAACCACTTTCTATTATTTTTATCAAGGTTTTCCCTGCTGATGATTTTGGCTGATATGTTTGTAATTGACAACTTGACACAAGTCAGTACCTTTCCCGAATATTAATGACACAGTCTACTCCCTAATCTTTAGAAATGTAATGCTAAAAGCATTATTTTTCCCCTCTCAGCACTCAGAGAGATAGTGTCAAGACTTTTAGACCTGATTTGCAGCTGCAGCAATATTAAAACTAAAGGAGCTTTGCTAAGCCTCACCTTAAGGTGGGCAAATCACACACAATGAGAGGATAACACTGGGCAGCTTTGACCAGCAGGATCAAGCTCCCAAAGATTACTAACTCGCATTTTCCATATTTACCATCAGGTTACATCAATATTCTCTTTCAAGACACAGGAGAAATTTCTTTTTTTCTCTAGTTCCTTGCCTCTTGCAAGCGAGATCACTCCTTACACGGACAGAATTCCTGGGGTCAATAGAAGATTTTACAGAGCATGCGAAACCAGGCGCCACTAAAGACAAAATATCAATATGAGTGGTATTTCTTTATTACCCATTCCCAGTTCCCATTTATCAGAGGACTGGTTATCTCTCCTCCTGTCCTCACTGCAATATACTTTCAGCTGTGTATTGTAAACAAGCAGCCAGGGCATTTTTTAGCTGTGTAATTAGAAGCCATTATTTTCTCTGTTTAATTTCTCTTTCTGTAAAATAGCTCCCAGTCATTAACAGACTGTAGTTATTGCTCTTATTATTGACCCTGCTGTCTAAATACCTATTCACACTTGTTATCCACTCCTGTTTTTTCAAATAAGAACCTTAATGAGGACAAGAATAGTCATTATCCCTACAACTGTGTATTAAATATTTCAAATATTTACAATTCAAATTGTAAGCAGAGAGCGAGCATAGGTTCAGAATCTTTTTTTAAAATACCTCCTTTATGACCCTGTGAAATAATTCAATAGTAATGATATTTTTGCAGTTACTAGAGTGCTGATGTTTTATAACCTCTGACTTACTTATTGCAGAAGGTTTATTTCCTCGGCTTATCTCCAAAATGGCTTTTGGCTGTTCAACAAATTAAAAAGTTGTTGTTTAAAAAAAAACAAAAAAAAAAATCAGCCCTGGTTTAGCACTAGAAATGTGTTCACAACTTTTTTTAAAGGTTGTTATTCCCCTCAACTAAGTATCATTACAATTATATAAAAACTGTATATTTTTTTCTCTGGTAAGCATCTCTTGATTATAAAGATTTCATTATCTTCTGTCTGTCACTATCATGGGGATACAGAAGATCCCAAATAAACAAAAAAGTGACCTCACTACTCTCAGTGTTCATGACTTCCGTCCCAGTTGTCCCTGCTGTGTCAGCCAGAAGAAATGCATCACTTCTCTCCACCCACCAGCACCATCCACCAGTGCCCCCTCTCCATGCTTGCTTTGTTTGCCTGTCCCTTTAGTAAACTTTGCACTTCAGCATTTTACCTTCTGAAAGAGGCTCTGTAGAGCTTGCACTGAACCAGCCTACCAGGCACCATGGCAGGAGGGCAGGTAAGAGCAACCCCACACTGGGAGGTCCTGGGAGGCAAGACCAGCCCAGTAGCTACACACACACCTGATGCACAGAGGCATCTGATCTTCCAGAGAAAAACCAGTTTATTTAGTACGTTCATAGTCTGGATGAGTATGTTGAGCCAGCAATATCAATACTGGATAAATCTAGAGACAGGATTGAATATTTCTCTTCAGTTTTTAAATCAGATATTCCTGGCAAAGAAACCCTTCACCATATGCTGATCTTTAATATAGAGGGGACTGTAACAGTAATATGTTCAAATAACCCAGTTACATTTGTTACAGGTTTTGGACAGCAAATACTAACAAGCAGCATTTTCTGCTTTGCAGACAGCCCTCCAGTATTGGCCTGGGGAACTGAAGAAGTAATTGGATTTATTGTCCACCAGAGCCCACACTGAGAACGTTATAATTAGTTATGAAGATGAAAATGTCTAAACCAGAGTACCATCTTGCACAGGCCTCTGTACAAGAGAGCCAAATCTCCTGAAGGCAGCTCATTTAAAATTTATTCACATTAGCAACACAGATGAAAAGTGCAGACAAAACTGTCAGTGATACCTGGCATATTATCCCATAAATTTACCTCCTCATTTGTAGGAATGGTATCATTTATTTTGGCTACAAGTCACAATTCAATGGAATTACCACTTCGAGACACCATTAAATTCTCCTTTCCTGCCCTTATTTAACCTAAATAGTTCAAATTCTCCTCTATTTTTCCTTCAACAGCAAAGGTTTTTGCTAGAGTCGAACCAGGGCATGGCACAAATATTACCAAAAAAAATTATTAGCTTAAACAGGTACATTTATAGATTCGTTTGTTTTTGTAAAAACGATTTGTACAATTCATTCCAATTCCTAACCTGGACAGCTCTTTGCTGACTCAGAAGCTTGCATTTGCAATGCCTTTCCAACTGATCCCATGCTGAAAATATATCTGTCCGGTATCAAAAACAAACAAACAAAAGCTGCAAAACAATCAACCTGCCTAATTTTATTGAAATTTCTCCACTAAGCTACCCTTGCATCAGCCAGGAACAGTTCTCTCTCTGAGAATTAGAAAGTAAATTCCTGTCTCAGTAACATTGCAAAGATGCCCTCAGTGCCATGCTAAACAACTCAGTAATAATCCAGGAATTTAAAGCACATTAAGCCTCGCTCTGAAGGCTATAATCAAGCAAGACGAGACATCTGATGACTCAGCAAATTAAATTTCCAGAAGGATTTGATTTCATTTACTATATTTACATCAACAGATGAGAAAATCTTAGAAGCCATAACACGGATTAGTGCAGTCTAATGAGGCCCACAACACAGGGGAAATCAAGTCAACAACTTACCTTCTATTTCCCTTATTTCAACCAGTTAATGCATTAATCAGAAAATCAACAGCATTGTTGGCAAAAACCTCTGGGGTTGAACATTTTGCATTGGGTGCACAACAAGTCCCGCAATGTGGCACAGCAAGTCCCACAATGCAGGAATGCAGGGCTTTGAGGCCCTCCTATCCCCACACCTCCAGCAGCTGGCTCAGTGTGTGAGAAAACAGGCTTCTCCCTCCTCGCAGGACAGGCAGCACCCACCAGGCAGGCAGAGAGCACCTGTAGCCATCCCACAAGCCAGGCAGTGAAGAAAGTTAATTTACAGCTTCATTCAGTACCAGAGGTTGCAGAATGGTAGAACTGAGATGAAAAGAAAACAAAAACTCAGGCTTTCATAATTTCTTTCCATTATGTCAGGTAAAAGTGCCAGTTCTTTTACTGCACAAAAGAAATCCCTGATTAAAAACACTCCAGTAAGGGTAGCCAGTACTGAAATTAAAAACATTAGCCAGGAGAGCTTAGGACTTGTGAAAGGCTCCAGCCCAGAAATCTAATCTCTTGCTGTAATGTACCCCAACTGAGTCATAGTCCTGCTTCACAAGGCAGAATCAGAACAATCCCTCTTCCCCAGCCCTCCATGCATGATGATGGGGATGTATCACATTCCTGCAATTATACAGCCCCTGGTCTTGTCCCAGTCCTCGGGTTCTGCAGCATCAGCAGCATTCTCAGAGGACCCAAACTCAGCGTGACAGCTTGCAGGCAGCCTTGTTGCCTGGAGATGGCATCCCCTCCTTCTTGTATCCTAAATAATTTCATTCTATGCCCTATCTACCCACAGTAATTCTAAGGGAACAATAAACCCTCATAGTCCATCTCCAGACTAGCCTTTAATTATGCAGTCACAATTCCTGCAGGGCTCTGCTCTTTAGTGCTGTTGTAGAAGTTTCTAATCCCTTTTTCCGTCCAAGTACACTCATCAAGGCATGGAAAGAATAAAGAAGAACAAGTTCCAATTAAAGCTTGGGGGATTTTTGACCCGACCAAACAGCAGACGTGCTTTGAGCTGCTGGGACTCTTCCCTCCTGTTTCCATTGATGAAATGGAGATCCACATGTGGAGACTGGCCAAGGGAGCACCCAGCAACCTGCTGGTGCAAAATGGTCTGAAGATTGTGTGCATCTAAGAGGCAGGGGTTGCATACACCTAATCTCTTCATCATAAATTCCTTAGTGGCCTATTCTGAATACCAATCAATGGAAAATATGGGAAGGAGTTATTTATATGAGCTTCTCAGGTATCAAACCAAGAAGCTATAGGTTCAGCACACGTTGGGACTTCTGACCCACCAGGCATCCATCAATCACAGCTTCCCCCCAAGAAGTCCACTGCCCTCAGCTCATCCCCAAAGAGCTGTTCCCTGTGTACAACATCAACCACTCCTGGTAGGACTTCAGTGCTGTTAGCAGGCTGTTTGAGAGACACAACCCCTGTCCGACCGATCACCACTCACTGTTCAGCCCCCCACCACTCCCATCCTGTCTGCATAATTAAAAATCTGTCACCTTCTGACTTGTCCAGCAACTGGCAGCTCTCTCAGGATAGTGCTCAGCAGACATAGGGCTTTAACAGATGGCAAGACAATGATGCAGTTCAAAATCTAAATGTGATTCCACATGATCAGAGCAGTGAAGATTTGGTAACAAACTCAATGGAAAACATTACAACTGTGGAATCAATAAGGCATAGCTGAAAAAATAAATTAAACGCATCCTCATACAGTGGGGAGTGGGTGTAGTTTGTTGAAGGACAAAAATAACAGGCTTACTTCTCCAGCTTGTTGCAGTTCCTGTAGGACTACTTCACATGTTTCCCATTTCCCTGCTAATGATGCAGCAAAGCAATATTGATCAGTAAATAGCTCTGCATACAACATACCTAGCACTGAGAATTAAAAGATGTAGTAGATAGATTTCATTCAAGTAGTTATGCTTCACATACCATCAGCTGTTTCTTGTAGAGGTAATGTACCACAGCTAAAAATGAGGACTAAAACAGTCTTAAACACCCTCTCATTTTGCACCTTGCTGCTTTGCTAAAAGTGAAAGCATGCATGAAAAGATTAAGTAATTGGATCATCTATCACCATCAATATCCAGAGAAGACAGGCTGAAACAAAAGACTAGGCAACTTCTGAGATCAAATCAGGATAACGCAAAAGAAAAGCTCAAAAATTAATTTGAAAAGTGCTATCAAGATTTCTTCTCTTATTTATGAGTTTGTTAACTCAAAAGTGTTTAAAATACCAGCATATCACAAACACTGTGCTTCCTTCATATCAACCTGCATGAAATTACGCCTTTGGTTCTTGAATTTTTTGATAACCAACCAGTATACCACATGATGGACAAGTACCTAAACACAATGTGAGGGATTCCCATAGAAAACACTAAAAGTGCATTACATATTTCAGCACTCACACCATTTATCACATCTCTCTGCCTGGAATTAGAAGCAAAGAGCACCACAGTGATTATTTCACATCCAGCTCTGGTGTTTGTTCTGCTGTCTGTCACCATTTGAGAGTGGCACTAAATCATCCAGATCATGCAACTGCAGTAAGAAAGTTATCATCTAGGATTTATGACCTATGCTCCCATAAAATCTTCTGGGCTATACATGAGGTAACTGAGAAAGTTGGCAAATGTAGAGATACAGACAAGTAGAGCACTGTGTCCTTGTACCAAGGGAAAGCCACATCATGCCATTTTAGATAATTTTAGTTTATTCAGGAATATGTTTCCTTGGAATAAAAAATTCAGGTCGACAGCCATGGACTTGGATTTCACTTGAACTCATTTTATATGGAGCTTTCAAAATGCAGCTGAAGTACTGATCCCATGTTACTCTTTCCCAAGATTTTTTATTACAATAGCACCTATGGACTAGGAAAGGATCCGACTCCACCATGCAAGGAGGCAGAGGGCAGGTCTGGCGCGACCTGCTGGGGAAGCTGTGAAGGACAGGGGTGACGGATGGAGCAAACAGCTGCAGGGCAGCAGAAAGTACAAGGGAAACTTCTTATTTATCGAAAGCTGTTGCGCAAGCTCTTACACAACTTGCACAAAAGCTGTTGCAGACGAGGGCTCCCTTGAACGAAGGATGGCCTCAGATACAGTTTGCTTCTTTCTAGCTCAAGGCACAACTTATTCGAGACAGACTGGATGCTATCCTTGTGAAATATTTAGCTCTAATTTCAAGACAGAAAAATAGCAGCAACAAGGAACCCCCATTACACAGAAACCTTGCAGCTAAAGGTATCAAACAGTGTTTCCTCCCCACTCCTTCACACAGGCCCACTGGCTCCATCCAAGATTACTGCTGATCTTCTGGATCTTGAAATTAGTTTATCAAAACTGATGGTGTCCCTAAAGTACTTTAGGGCCATGCACTCTGAAGGATTTGTCTCTTAACTGATCTCCCTGTCCACGTGTGCTCTGTGCTCCCAGGGCACTGGGGTAACATCAAAAAGCTCAAAGACTGAGGCAGGTGAAATAATCTCACTGAAGACCCACACAGAACAGATTACAAAATATTAGAGGGTTAAAAAAATTGTTTAGGTCTGTTTTGACAGAACTTCTTCCACTTCCCCATCACAAAAAATCTAGGACAGTTGATGCTGTAACTTTCCAAGTTTATCAGGTATTGACTTTCTGGAGCTCTTCATCCCTACATCCACCCACACTATCTACAGAACTAAAATTTGTTCTGCAAACTCTAAATCCGTAGAATATAAGTCTTTTCAGGGCACTATTCCCGATGTATCATAAAGGTATTTTCCATCGTCTCCCCAGCAGAAGCCTTAGAATACTATAGAGGAAAAACTACAGAAAAAGATAAATGTGCATGTGATTGAAAAAAAAGAACGGAGTTCTTTGTTAAGTCCCAAATTCAACAATGCACCTACATATGTGCCTAACCTCAGGAAGGGAGAAGGACTTGAGCAGCAAATTCAAGTCTTTGATGAGTTGAGTCCTACACACACACAGATTTCTTCCCTTTTCCTTTCAGAGACGTGACTTTTCTAAAGTTCCATGAGCATCTTCAAGTATTCAGCAGAAAAGGTTCAGATCACAAAACAAGCTGAAATAACATCAGTAAGGTAAAACTTTTGATAATATTTACCTCTGTTTAATTTTCAATGTACACAGAATGCCAAATCCTACTTGCTTTTCATATGCAATTAATCCTACCAAAATCCTTTGGGACTACTTCTGAAAGTAAAATGAGCAGGATTTAGTTTTTAATCCAACAGCAACAGGAAAGGAAAATATGATACAGTGTTTTATCCCCAGCAAAGAACGCTGGCACTAAACCCTCCTGAGTGAGTAAAGCTTCAGTGTGCATTCTGCAGCTAATCTGGCAACAGAGCAATTTTCTGTTTGTAATTTCTATTTTTGCCCAAATTACTATATAGAGACAGATGGCCACACCAAAGGAGGACAGTTCTGGAAAGAAATCTCCCTCCCTGAGGAATACTTCACAAGATCAGTCTGGGGACTGCCAAAGTAAGATCTTTTGCCAGGCAGCTAAATCACAGCACGCTAAACACCCTCAGGTTCTGGCTTCTGCATCACATTCTTACCTCCTAATAAATATAGCGCTGGAGGGAAAAGTGCAAAAAGACATTTCTGTGACTGAATAGGGCTTTGAATGCTAATGACTGGATGTTGAGATTCATTTCAAGTTTTTATCATCCAAGGAAAGCTTTTCTGACTGCATTTTCTGCATCGGTAGGAGTATGCCCTAGGTTACTGATTATCTGGGATCCCATCATCATGTTTTCAAGAAAGATACTTGTTTCTTTCAGGCTGCAACGGCTTAAGCAAATAAAGTTTCTAAAACACAGGTCATACAAATCTGATTTCAGTCAAGGGTTTTAATCCCCCTCATCATTTTCCACTGTATTCTGACACCAATTAACAAGGCCTTCCTTCTTTAAAATGAAAAATGAGGAATTTTGAGAATTATGTATGAAAATACATGTGATAGTATTGCAACCAATATGTTTTTTATTTGAATGCTGAATTTTTCTTCCTCTGAATTTTCAGTATGCAAAAAATGTTTTGGATCAACAATAAATTCAGTTTGAAAACCTTCAGGGTTGTCAGATAAGAGTAATTTTTCAACGGTGAGATGAAATCAAATGCTACTGTGATCAACAAGGTGAAGAGTTGACAGTTTTGATTAACTCAAGTTTCAGAATTAAAAATGGGTTTAGAATAGTGAGAGTCTTCTCACCTTTTCTTACCTTACTTGTTTTGCTTGTCTGCAGACTGAGTAAGACATCACTTCTTTCACGCATTCATACTTGGCTGAGATGCATTCTTCATAATCTTGAGGGCTAAGGAAAAATGTTTTAATTTACATTTTAAAATACCAGATTACATTTCATCCTACAAATCATAAAATCTGCAAGCTTGGAATCCCAAAGTATCTGTGCTAGATCCTCACTGAATAGCTTGGGAACATTTCAGCTCTTTTGTCCCGTGTCCCTAGTGATTATAAATAAAAGGCTTCCAGTGCTAAATTTGGTTGCTTACTAGACTTACACTGCTCTGTTAGGATTTCCAAATTACATATGCAGAGAGAGTTTCTGAAACAGGGCTTCAGGTAAAAATCACAGCTACAAAGTATTACTAGATTTAAGAACGAAAGTATTACCAGCTATTTAACCTCAGCAGAAGAAGCAGAAATAAGTAAGATGACCAACACCCTTCGCAATCACTTGATGAAACAACAGTCAACTTCTTATTTGCATGGGAGCTGCTTTATTCGCAGTCAGGTGCTTGGGGTCAGACCAACTGAGTCAGCCATTGCTTCATAGCACAGAGTTGGACTGGTATCATACTGGCTTCTATTGGGAACTCACATGAACAATTCCCTCAGACTTCCAGGAAACTGTCTCATGACTGAACCTGGCCCTAAAGGCCTTAGTCAGCGACAAAAACCCTACCCAAAAAAAGTAATGGAAAGGATGAATGAAAGGAACTCTGTTTGTTCCAGAGCTGGGAAAGTAAGATTAAAATGACATAAAAAATGTCCTGTAGAATTCTAAGATAAAATTAATTGCTGCAGTAAGCCTCACTTCAGTGCCTTACTATGCATGGAAAAGTTGGAAGAGACAGATGGTACTCCTTGTGATCAGGCAGACCATTTTACAGAGGACTCAGAAAAACTGAGCAACTTGAGTAAAATTACCAAGGGAAACAGAGCCAGGAATAAAACTCAGGTCTGCTGACTTGTAGCTGTCTACTCATCACTTAGCTATTACATGTAATGTGTGGGAAGGGAAACGGCATATTGCATTTAGGATGTCAGAATGTACTCCTACAAAGGTAAATGATTCATAAAACTCCATACCAGTGAACACTTTCCTGCATCTACGATCAACTATGTTTAAACATTTAAGACAATGGGACCACTCACTTTCAAGTAACAGTTCTCAAGAATGAAGAACATTCAAGGTGATTTTCTCTGCCTACTGAGAGTAGCTGATGCCCATCTGTTGAGACCTGTTTTGACAGAATTTAATTCCTTTGCAGGTTTTTTTTTGTGTGTTTATCTTTTTTATAATGCTGTCTATCTCACTTCTCTTAAAAAGCACAGTCCTAATCATGGTACATTCGGGTAGTCATGGACTTGTCTGTTCACTAAAAATTTAGAAAGAGAAAACATAGTGAATGAACTGGCAAATTCTAAATCTATATAAATGTGAACAGTGTAGGTTATTTTCTTTCTGCAAAGCATGCAGGAAAAAGCTAAGGATATTGAAAAACACAGTTACAAAAGAAACCAAAAGAAACCAAAAAAAAAGGAGAAACAGTGCAGACATAAAGGGTGCACCCATCCATATGTTGAATAGTGCAGAAATTTGTCATTGTTTCAATCCCACAAACCAGACAAGAAGAACAGATGTAAGAAGGAGCAACAAAGATGCTCAGAGGCCTTCCTACAGAGCAGGGTAAGAGATCAGGACCCTTTGGTTTAGAAAATAGGTAACTAGAGGTTCACAACACTGCAAACACTGCAAAGAGAATTAGTAATTAAGCTTCTTGAAATACTAGAACTACAGAAAACCCAACAGTGCCAAATCCAAATCACAAAGTTCTTCCTCACAATAACCAATTAAACAGAAGTATTCATAACAGGATCATTGAGAAATGAAAGTATTTCATTTCTCAAATGAAATGGGGGGTACAAAATTAGACTTGATACAGTCATAGAAGACTGGTTCACCGGAAGTTTCCAAAGAAATCCCTAAATTACTGACTGTTTGAATTTAGGAAGATAAACCATGGAAAAGGGCGCTCAGATGATGCTTTGTGATCCATCTCTGACAGGTTCTGCTCTACTGGCCATCACAGGTAGTACAAGGTTAAAGGGACTTTAGATATAAACCAGCATAAAGGTTCCTCTATTTTCGGTCTAAAGGCATTAAGATTTTTAAAAGACATTTCCAGAACTGGAATTAACAGGATTGTCATGAAAAGTAAAAAACTACTAACAGATTTTAGACAAGCCAATGAAACTCTTGTAGTGAAGTAGATTTAAATGACTGCCAAAAACCCCACACAGTCTGGCAGAAGCAGTTTAACAAAAGTTGGCTTATCCTTAGAAAACTGGAAGAATACCTGGTCCTTATATCACCAGGTTCATGTAGATCATTACACATGATACAATAAGAAAATTAATTGAACTGTGCGCAGACCATAATGATTACTAGAAAAGCTTGCAATATTGTTAATTCCTTTGTCTATCAACACAGGAAGCGGACAAATTTGTTATTAGAGGCCTACAGGTCTTTACCCTGCTCAACCACCTTTAGTTTGACCTAAGAATGCCTTCTGTGTTCACAGCTGGATGTTTTTAAGCAGAACCTGAGTTCTGAATATCTGCTGTAGAAATACTTCAAGAGCCAGTAAAAGCAATTTTCAGAAAGCCGTCTCCTTCCTCCTCAAAACAGTTGAATCTACAGAAGCTGTGAAAAGTGAAGAATGCTTCCTGTCACCTTTGTATCACAGCTTTCTGACAGCATCAGTAACAAAATCTGGCACACAATCTCCTCCCAAGTCAATACCAGACTTGGAAATAGACATCTGTGGAAAAAAAGCACAAGTTCTTTAAATGCAGCATCACAGTATTCCCCAGATATCCTGGGGATAATCTGTATGAGGCATCCCAAGCAGTAGCAAGGCTATGCCCTAAAGAAATCTGGATTAAAGCATGCTTTGTGCATAGAACATTCTAAATGTATTCCTAGCTCAAGGTTAAATACTGTTTCTTTCTAAATATCACCCACGAATTAGGATCACATTATGATATCTGTATCTTCTATTTCAAAAGAAAGATTTTCCCCAGTGATCCCCAGAAGCTGGGTACAGCTAATCAAATTAACCTTGAATGACTTTCCATCTGTGCCCAGCACAACTAACCAAACAGAGGAAATAGGAGCAGCCCGGGGGAGCAGCCTAGCTGGTTCTTTCTGACTTCTAAGCACATCAACAGTTTGTTTGGCTTATTAGAAGAAAAAGCTGTCTGTACAGCCAATCCTGAAGACTGCTGGGTTCAGGTCTGCCACCTTTATGTATCAAACTAAACCTGTATGGCCCGTACCACTCTGTCCTCAAGTTTTGTCAGGGAGTACAAAAAGCTGGGAAACACAGGGATTTGAAATGCAATCTCAATTTGCCCAGCGCTAGGAATGGCAGGCAATGGTCGTATGAGAAAACTATTTGGTTATTTCACTGCTCACCCCAAGCAGTTCTGCAGCGTCAATTTCTACAGCGTCAATTTCTGCAGCAAGGTTAAATGAAAAAACACGTCTTTCTGCTAGAGCTTGTGTAAACAGAGATACTGTAACCAACCTCACCTCAACACTAGGGAGAATTTCTGGCAACTTTTCATTTTATCCAGTAATAAGAAATCTTTCAAATTCTCTACTCAGGAATCACTTCAGTCAAATTAATTACCAAAGCAATTCTCTTAATTTTCAAGTTTAGTGCAGAGTGGAGCCTAAAGAAAACAGCTCAATTACCTGCAAACAAGATTTTATTTCATTAGGCAGAGGCGTCTGCCTTGATTCCCAGTGATAATTCGTGAATGCACAATATTGTTGCCTTATAAATAACACATCTATTTCTATTCAGGAGCCTGCTCCCCGCACTGAAACAATGTCACTAATAAATCTCACAGCTTGTAGAGCTAGAGCTGACATCCCCCCTTATTCAGTATATACCTTTATTGCCATACATGTGTATAAGACAAAACGTTATCCAAGTACTTTTTAAAGGTGAAGAAACAGCTATTTAAGAAACAAGAGTGGCTTCATCAAACTAAATATAATATGAAAAGTCTAAGGAGGGGAGGGAGAAGGAAGAGGATAACACACTAAAAACCCCAAAACCAGCAAAGAATGCCTTCCAACACAGCTACCTCCACAAATCCTTGTTCCTACCCCATCTCAAGTAATGCTGCTTGTTAACAGCAGCACATTGTTATTCAGAAGAGATCCTAGTTTAGTGCCATATGTCCAAATCACCGGTCCTGTCTGTGCCGAGATTTAGTAGGAGCAGAGCACGAGGTGCCTGCGCGAACAGACTTACCAGACAAATTATGATGATGATGTGTGAATATCTAATCAGAAGAACTATTTATGAATAACTGGTAGTGTTAAATTCCATTATACAGTCTCTCTTCTTGGCATTTACCAGATCTAACAAACTATTGCCATTTTGTGTTTGTACTCTATGCCGTCAGGAGCCTTTCTTCAAAACAAACTCTGATGGACTTGATCAGAACAAATGTGATAGTCAAAACCAATTTTTAACAAATGCTTTTTAGTTTCAGTTGCTGTCATCTTTTCATATAAAACAAAACCAGATATATAGATGTTTGGGGTTTTTTTTTCAGACTACAAAAGTTGGAAATGTGGATTTTAATAGCAATTTAGTAATTGTCTTTTTCTCATATTTCCTCCTTTCCATTTTTAACCCATCTCTTAGTGATTTCAAGTTAAATGCTGGCTTTTCTTTGAGGAGGAGTTTAACCTCATGCTAACATGTTTTGGCTGCTCCCTCACTTCCAGCTTCAGTTCCTTGTGCCCAGAGCAGGGGTTCCAGCCCTGCCCTGAGTCCCCCGGAGTGCCCTTTATGTGTTTTATCCAGTGTCACTCTCGATGCGTGACTGTCATCGTAACTGTTCAAACCCCAGCTGCTCAGGGAAGGTGTGTGGGGAACTGTCACCCTGGGAAGCCCGTGGCCCCCTCTGAGTGACGCCATCCTTAGAAACAGCATTCATGTAGGTTCTGTGGGATGCCAAGTTCATGAGGGAGGGAGAGCGGTGTCTGTTTCTGTGCTTTGAGCTGTGATTCAGATGTGGGCCCGCACAAGTGGAGGAGCAGTGATGGGGCAGGTCCTGGCAAGGCCCTGTCCCACAGAGTGCAGTCCTGAAGCAAAAGACCCCAAGGCTGCCCCAAAATGGCCCCGGTGCCTCCCGGAGAGCTTGGGAATCCCCTGCAGGCCTGTCCTGTTCCATGTCTTTATGCAGAGTAAGGCCACAAGATACTATTTTTTGCCTTTGGTCAGGGGCTGGTTTTGCAATCCATACTTCTTACTTTGGTTGTCTATGGAGGTTTTCTTCTCAAAGTTTGATCCTGAAGGAATGACTGAAAAAATGGTGGGTTTTGGTTTTGCTTGTTCGTTTTGCTTTTAAGAAAAAATGCAAATTCCTTCTTTCAGGCTTCACTTTCAGTCTTTCCAAGTGCTAATACAGTGTGGGAAAAGTGTAAAAAATTATACAGCCTTCTGTATAACCAAATCATGCTGAGCAGGTGCAGACTTTCTTCATAGGAAATTGGGCCTTCCCATAGTTTTGAGATTTTTCTAGTCAGAGATTTTCCTGATATATTCTTACTTCAGAGTAACAGCATGGTGGAGCCCAGCATACGTACAAGATCTGTCTGTGTGCAACACAAAGAAACGTAAATCAGTTCCACATGTTGACGCGGTCGTAGGTGTCCATGGCTGGAAAAGCAATAGACAGTTGCTAATAGGTCCAAAGGCTTATATCCCAGGAGAAGATATTTCAACCTCCAGGCTGTTCAATTCCTCAATTATTGTTTTGGCCTCAAAAATTCAATCTTCTTTACCAGCCTAACTTATTTATGGGTTGCACTGAATTGCAACCAGAGAGAGCAGAAAGCTGAAATAAATCAACCACTGATAAAATTGTTTAAGCCTTCTTGTTGGTTGTCTGTCTATTTTTAAATCTCAATTTAAAGAGACCATATGCAGAGAAATTTATTTTGTTTTATTCTTTCCAACTTGTTCTTGGGGGAATGATGGCAGGTCCTGCCTTCCCAAGGACTGGGCACAGGTTCAGCCCCACACACAGGAGACAGATAAGGGCTCCCCATTTGCCTATCCCCAAACTCCTCTGGCAAGCCACTATGTGATCTAGAGCTGTTCAAGTGGAAAGAGGAATGCGTTTCCTTTTTCATATTTGGCAGTATTTCCCCATGACCACCAGGATACTGCTCAGTTGCACATTTTCTCTCCAAGTCTTGTAAACAAAATGCAAAATCTAAAGTAATTTTCATCTTAAGCAAGCAAAGAAAGATCTTCACCAAAATGTCTCAAATAACAATTTCCATTAGAAATGTGGTTGGACAGCCACCCTTGTAAAAGAACCACCGCTCTTCTGCAGCTCAGCAGCTCCCCATAAAGATCTCTGCATGCAGTGGGTTATGCAGAGACGTGCAGAATGATCACCAGCCCCACATCATTCCTCAGCTGCAGCTCTTGCCCCCTCACCTTGTGCTCCAGTTGACAGTCAAGAGAATGTGACACCACAGCAATTAAATTTTTAAAAAAATTAAAATCACAAGAGCACCCTCTAAAAAGGTGCTGTAAGCATGTTACTCACGACAAATTTTGTAAACTCAACTACCTTCTACATACTACAAGGCATACACAGCAGGCTGCAAGTCTCTGCCTCCCAGAGAAATGGCTCATCTGGCAGAGCGTTCAGGATTTATGGTTGTAGTGTACTCCCCAAATGGCTCTTCTCAACTGCTGCACAATGACTACTTCACTTACAAACCTGCATAGGAAAGGGTTAATAATTCTACATATACACTTCCATAGAGCACAGAAACCAGTTAATTATTGCAGTTCATTTACAAATAGAACAACTACAGATATTATGTAATATAAATTATTTAAACTCATATGAAGTAAAATAATTTATATAAATACTAATTAACACTCAGTGGTGCTCATCACCTTCTCTGCATTGCGTTATTTCCTTCACTGTTTTTGGAGAAAGTTAAAACTCCGCACTCGCTGAACATCCCATCTTTAAAATTTAGTAAATTGTCTTACGTTACAATGTAAAATGTAAACAAAGTATGTATTCTATCACTATCTGTTAAAACCAGGTGGGGCAGTGCTCTTTATCTCTTCCATGACATCTCTTCCCTGGTAACTCCCTCCAGAGAAATATTTTTTCTGTTAATGGGCTATCAAGCCTCACCGCATGACTCATAAAATTACATCATCCCATTGGGAGATGCTCCGCCCAGGGGGAGGAACCAAGCATTCCTACCTGGATATAATCTGAGGTTTGGACCACCACTCAGCCCTTACCTACTGGATTCCCAGAGGACAAGAGCTACATAACTATCAGTGGACCTTCAGAGGAAGACCAGACCCTTCTACAGGATCACCACTTCAACAGAACCATATCTATCACTTCAGGAGGACTGCAGCCACCATTTAATTGGACTGCTACCACCACCCTGCCCAACAGGGTGTCAGGTCATATCCTGACCCTGTCACTTTAAGCCAGTGTTTCTGTATTATTGCCCTTATCTTAATTTTCCGATTAAATTTTAATTCTGATTTGGAATCTCTCACTGGTTTGCTTTCAAACTAGTACATAAATTTTAAAAATTATACGTAATAAGATTTTTAGATGAAGTATCCCACTTCAAGAAGGACATCAAATACTATAATAAAAAAGGCCATCCGAAAAACATCACATTTCCTGAGCTGAAGTGTAATTAGTACATTTATGTGAGGCTATACAAATCAACATGCTGTGAGTATCTCCCTCCACAAGCCCAAGCATCTTGGTGTACATATAGCACATATACACTGTATTTACACTGTACCATCTTAGTGATTTCAACCCATTGATATACGTTTTCTGGCCAACTTACCATATGCTTTTCAGATGGCATTTACATTACCGTTTATAGGGGAAATACTAATATTGGACACCTAAAATGCTTATCAGCCATCATCTTAACAGCAAATTTTAAATGATAGCAAAATTTTAATGTCATTAAAATAAGGAATTACATTTTTATTACTACAATTCTCACTAAAATACGTCATTCTCTAAGTACCTAAACTCATAAATCAAGAGAGAAAAAATTGAGTACAATGCCTGTTCATGTCACACACTCCCCAATGACCCTTACATAAGTTTAAATATAATTCTTGTCGGAACTACACAATACACACGTAGATGGTAGGTATGAGGGTTTCCAGTGATTGCTATAGTACATATCCAAGTTCGGAAAAGAACCACAAATTATTGTTTTTGAGGGTAACTAGCATGACAAGAAGCCAAATACTATAAACGCCTTTGAAAGTTTTCTTTGATCACACTGTTGCAGACAATTTTAAACTCCGACAGTTTAAAACAGTATTTATATCAGTGCTGACACACTGAATAAATACCACCACAATATGCAAAATACTTGTGATTTAGCAGCATCTTTTCCATCAAAATAATCCTGGGGGTCAGATAAACACAGTCTCAAGTGTGATTTATTGAACATCTCAATCTGCCTGATTAGACATTAGATTTGAATTTTGCTGGGTAAGGATGATGGCAGGGCCAACTCCAGAGTAGGTGATATCACCATTACTATTTTCCAAACCTAGGTCCTGCATCAATGTTAGCTTTGCCAGGTGTCAACTGCAATGGAATTCTGGGGTAGCTGACTTAAAAAGGAGATAAAACAAACACTATATTCTTCAAATTGAAAAATTTTCCCCAGGACAAGAATGAAAATAAGTCTGGACCACACCGGATTGATGAAAATTAATACATCCTGCCCAATCTTGTAATCATTAAGATAGATTTTTATCTGCTTTCACCACTTTGAAAGAACAACAGATAAAGTAAGAAAAGCTCAGGGCCAGCATCTTTTATTATTTATTATTTAAATTACCGTGGAAAAGTTATCCAGAAGAAGTGTAACTTTCCAAGGAACACGTTATCTTAAACAATAATGCTTCATTCTCCATCCTGCTGACAAGGTTTTCTCAAACTACAGAATTTTAAGTACTGCCTAAACTAGTATCCAACCTATTACTTTTCATTAAAAAAATAATTCAAATTGTAAATGACTGCTATTCATTAAAATGTACTTTTCTTCAACTGTAAGCACATTTCTGAATGATGTCAGGTGAGGCAGTAAGGAACTGTTAACTGCTGAAGAGATATAAATAGCAAATAAAAGCACTTTAAGAGTCTTCTTCCATAGGTATATCCTCTTGTAGCTTCTGCACCATTTTGTCCTCCAGCTGTTTTGGTGTACCTTCAAAAAAAAAAAAAATCAAATTCAACATGTTTCTCTAAACCCAAATAACTGTTTTTTCTTGAACAATATATGTGTCTATTACACGTGAAACAGCCTAAATACATTGCTTGAAGAGTTGTTTATGAGCAAACCCAACAAGCTCAAAGGTATTCACTGCTAACCTCCATCACCTCCTAAAACCTGTTTTAGCAGAAAAACTGATGCTGTTTATATGCAAAATCTAAAATGCAGTCAAACCTGTGTTTTCACCTGCTATGACAAACTGATACAGCTGCCAATACCTGGCAGAACCTTGCAAAGGACTATAAAAATTTATTACTTATTACAGATCAATGGCCTTCTCACATTAGTTTTTACATGAAGATTTAAGCCCTCCTAAATGCTGTGTTGGACAGCAAAAACATTAACTCTCAACAAGACGGCCAAAAGAAAAACAAAGAAAAAGAAAAATCCAAGATCTAGATTTGATTTTGCTCTCTGCCCAGTCAGAATTGCAGAGTACCAAAAAGGCAGCTGGCGTTTGACCAACAGATGTACCACACACTACTGTGCATCATTCATTTAACACAAGCAAAGCCAAACACAGAAACAAACACTTGGGTTTATTCTTTTGAATTCAGATCTTTTTTCTTTCCTCAAAAAAAGAAGGGGGGACAGATTAAACCAAAGTTTATATATATCTGGACAAAAATCTAAGAAAAACCACAGAACAGACTTTTAATTAATACCTAATAATGAAGGTAATTTTTATAAAACAAGAGCTAATGGAAACGTTTTTAACTTGTCTTCATTACTTCATTAAGTGTATTTTTCCAAGTAATTAGTTTATTTAAAATGTGACTTTACTGAAAGAACAGTATTTTCATGTAAGTTCTGTTACACTCAGTGAAGTACAAAAAAAGCTGCTCTCACAATTAACTGACAAATTCAAGCAGCAAAGTTGAACTCCTCTGTTTTATATCATTCAGTAGTAGAGCCTGTTGAGTTCAACCAACCAGTTCAAAGGGAAGACTTAGATAAATGTACTGGTTAACAAACATGCAGCTCATGGACCACCACATGTTTAGTGCAATTTAAAACACACAAAATAAGGATGAATGCAGGACTAGATAAATTAATTGTAAGACAAGTGTACAGGATTATTGATCTGTAGAATGAGTCATTCGTCCTAAAACTGTGCAAGCAAACCAGTAAAGCAAATTCTTACCTGCATGGGGAGCACGAAGAAGGTGGATGTTCTGTTTGACTTCTTTGATGTCTTCTGCCTTCTGCAACTCTTTGCTCTTCTTTAATCTGGGAAAGGGGAAAGCTAGATTTAATTACCTTCAAAGAGGAGATGTATGCTTTCATTTTAATGCATGGTATCTCTTGCTAAAGGTATGTATAGTCTGTAAATAACTATGATTATGAGGAAACAAAGATAAAAAATATTTAAAAACCAATTCAAGAAAATACTGGATACAAAATCACAAAAAAAATGCAGCACTGTACCAACTCCTATCAGAAATTTGTTTAAACTTAATACTCTGTACAACAAACAAGTTCTTATAATTGAGTGTCCAAAAGCTACATTTCCTTGGACAGCCAGTAACACAGAGTAGAGCCCACCAAAAGTATTTTACCCCATCCCTTGGATGACTGTGTATACACAAAGCAAATAACTCTTTAAAATTTGATCATCCCATTTCTGAAAAGATTGTCTTAACACAGAAATAATTCTCACCTGTTCATAATAAATCTGGCTTGGCGTTTTTGCTTTATTTCCTCCACTCTCTTCATTGCATCCACTGAAATAAAGCAGAAGTTGTTTTAAATGTGTTTAAATCCCTGCAGCAGAAAATCCATGCTATTTTTGCAAAGCAGCTCTACCAGTACTCCCATAATATGTAAATACCACAGGCAACTCTCACACTATATAGAGGAAGCTATTCTTTCTTCAAAGACCAGGAGGATAAGGGAATATTCTGTGTAGCAACTATGATTACTTGTATTTTACAACTTATCTATGCTTCCACTTTTGTGCCTACACATAATTTCTATTGTTAACCATCACTGCAAAAGACTACTTGAAAACAGATGGAAGTTACCACCTTCTCCTTTGCAGTCCTCCCATTTTATAGCAATTGATTCTATGAAACAAACTGAAGTGGAATTAGCACAAACATAGAAACAACCACATCAATGTAAAAGGCTTGCACTGGGAGCCTCTTCAAAAGCTGGAAAACCACTAAGGGGTTTTGAAGACAGTAATTCAAAATAAAGGACTTCGGGTCCTCTTTTTCTAACCATTTTCTGAAAAAAACCAATCAAATGAAACTCCACACCTGTTTACAACTCAAACCTCCTCCACACATTAAGAATTTGGACACGATTTCAGTAACTTCAAGCACAACCACTAGAAGCTGTCAATACTCAATGTCATCTTTTGAAAACACATTCACGATAAGTAAAAAATCCATCTTTTGTTTTTTTCCTAAAATGACTCACCAGTCTTGTTCCACAACTCTCTCTGGTATTTCACAGGTTCATTCCTACGTTTTTCAAATTCAAATGAATTATCCTGTATCAAGAAAAAGTAAATACAGACTATATGCAGAAGCATATCTATATCAATACATTCTTATTATAGCACTCACTCATTTAACTTCATATTTTATAGGATTTTTTCCCCCTTTTCAGAATCTCTGTTCTTAGATTTGAACAATCATTAGAGATAAATATGAGAAGGAAACCGAGTGTTTGACCTCAAAGTGTCAGGAGCCACAGGGATTTGTCTGAAAAGAACTATTTATCACAACGTCCCTCAGCTATTTTCTATTTAGCAAGACAAAAGAACAGAGAAAACCCATGCAGAATAGGAAATACAGAGTAGATTATACAGCTGGAAGGCAAAATTGAAAACCTGTAGAGTTGAAAGCATTTATTGCTGGACAACTATGTTCTACTCAACAGCTTCTAATTTTGAAATGGCTAAAAAAAAACCAACCCAACCACTATTTCATTTTAAGAATGTTGAAACAGTACGATTTGAAACTGTGAAATATTTCAATTGATAACTCTGGCATTTGGGACAGCTGCCATCCCCCAACTATGTCCCCTCATCCCCATGAGCTGAAGATGAAAAAACAGTTTCCTGACCTCTTTTATGCCAGACATTTAGCTTTATATCAGCTTTATCTGAGGACTTCTCCCTGCCCAGAGGCTGTTTTTTGTTGAGGTAAAGCAGAGTTACACAGCACTAAGTTCATGTACTGGCTTTATTCTTAAAATACATTATGTATCTCAAAATTGGAACATACTGTCACCTATTTAGACATGTATAAAGTAATTCTAAATTCAGTTATTTTCAAAGAGGTAATTCAACATAGCCAGAAACAACTCAAAAGCAAGAAACACCATTACTGAAGATGCTAATTAACCACGGCTTTTCAGAGTCACCTCAAAAAATAAAACCACATTCTTTCCCTTGAAAGATCCACAGAAGGCACTGTTTCAAAACGCTTACTAGATTTTTAATATTCTGTAAAAAAATAGGTAATTACGTCACAGTAATTCTTAAATTATTTAAGGACTGTCCCACAAAAAGTGAATGTTTAATATTTTCACCACTGAAGCAATTTTGGTTTGAAATTGCATTTGAGGTCTCACAATGTTTTGCAAACATTCCTATCTATGCAAAGACTGTTCCTACAAATTGTAAGCTTTTAAAGAGACTTCACAGGTAACTATTTCAGGGGTCTACATAGAGGTACTTGCTGAGGTACCTGGTAACTCGGATTATTTGTGCAGAAATATGACTATATGTACAGAGAGTAGAAGATTTATTAGTAGGAAAAAATGCCTTGGAGTTGGGAGCCACCACGTGTTACCAACAGACACCGGATACACCGGCTTCCATCCCGAAGTGGGAAGATCCAGGTTTTAATCAAGCTGAATGAATAGCTCACTCTCAAGAAACTCTCACATTCTCTTCCACTATCCCTCTTTTCTCGAGCTCATTTCATTAAATGACAATGCTTTAAGCCACCTAGCCCAGCCTGTCTGCCATGGGAAGAGCCATTTTAGTGTGCTAATGTAAAGCATGAGCCAGTTCAGCTTCTTACCACTGTCAGTTCTTTGCCAGCTGCTTTACGGAATGCTTTAGTCCATCTCATCTTTCTGGGATTTCGCTTCTTTTTGAAGTTTCTGTGGCATTTTGATTTGCAGAATCTAAATATCTTAAATAAGAAGGGGGTGATAATAAAGAAAAATCTTAGTCAAATCACATTATTCATGCCCCACTGCAAGTGTGATATCAAACACTAAAGTTACTCTAAAAATACTGCTCATTAGAAATTATATTCATCTTTCAAATGCCAGTATTTTTATAGAAAATACAGCTATTAACAAAAATAATTTCAAGCACTAATATTGTTTTGTCATTATAAAGTCATTTTCACAGCTGCCAGGGATAAGCATGAGTACTTACAATTAAGCTGATTGTAAATAAAATATACCTGAGTTGTGAGACTTATCATCTGCAAAAATAACCATAAAAACAAACCTCTAGTATGAATAAACAATTTTCTACAGCTGCCAGCACTTTTTAGATACAGTACCATCCTGAGAACAACAAAAAATCCTCACACGTCTCATACTGAATGCAACACACACACAAAAACATCTCTTCTCTGGGATGCAGCCTTAGGCCCCAAAGATTATCATGCAGGAGTCCTAAACACATTAGTTAAGTCCTGGACTGAATTTACTGAAAGCAGTTAAAGCATAATGCCAGAAAGTTTTAATTGATCTTTTTCTTTTTTTCCCTATTTTTCTACACATTCTACAGAATGCTAGACTCTTCACTTAAGAGTGGTCAGAATTACATGTTATTCATGAGGTTTTGAATACCCTATTTTCCTACAGCCATACTCTCCTTCCCATCTAAGTCAATTCTAAAGAAAGTTAATAGAAACTTTTAATTAAGGCAATCATCTTCGAATAACTTTTTTTTTACACTCTTCTACCACGTTTTTTCACCTCAATTTAGGCACACCTGCCATTGTATTTTGCCCTTTCATAGATTATCTGTTCACGACTAAGCTGCCACTGTGCTACCTTATCTAAAAACACATCCCCTGTGGCCGTTCTGAGCTCACAGACCAGTGTCAGTGCGCATCCACCCCCAAGCTCTCCGGAGCTGTGACTCATGCGAGCAGCACGGCCCGGCCGGGATCTGTTCTGACGTCTGGGCACGGGAAGGAAGCGATTTGCGCAAGCTGCGCTTCGCACTGGGGGCTCCAAGGCCCCGCAGCATCAATGAGGAGCGCGGCAGAGGCTGGAAAACTATACACAACATTTTGAATACAAACTTGTCAGCCCGGTGCAGAGCCCAGAGTGCCATGCTCCTGCTGTTCTGACAGCCTCAGCTGGGTGAATCACATCAGATCCCGGAGTCACAGCTTTTCCCAGAGCCCCACGAGGGACATGCCGGCCCTCAGCGCCTGCCTGCGGTGTCTGCTCAGAGCCGAGCACCCACCTGCTGCCACCTGAAAATTAAAGGATGAGGATTCTGTGTTCTGCGAAATGTATTATTTCTTACTAAAAACTGAAAGCAAATAATTCAGCCTCCACTCTTGCCGACGGCCATACCAGCTGCCAAATTACTATGTCGCTCTAGGTCCTTATATTTAAATATCAGTAAGACATGAATTTCGCAGATTCACAGAATAGTCAGAGTTGGAACGGACCCACAAGGATTACCGAGTCCAGCTCTTAAGTAAGTGGCCCGTGGAGGGATCGAACCAAAAACCTCGGTGTTCTCAGCACCGTGCTCTGATCAACTACACTCATTTCGGGCTCCCGTCCGCCCACACACACAGGCGGTGCGTGCGGACTGCAGCACGGCCCCGTGCCGACGGCCAGCAGCGACCCCGGCCCGGGACAGAGGCTCTGGCTATGAGCGCTCCGCGTGGGGCGCGGCCGGTGACAGCGATCCCCGCCTCACAGGCCGGGCCGGCACAGGGAACAGCCGTGAGCGCTGCGGGGAGAGCAGCGCCGGCGCCGGTGCCGGTCGGGCGGTACCTTGCAGTCGTTGCGCACAAACATGACGCCGTGTCCCGGGTAGATGGGCCCCGAGCAGAAGTAGCACTTCTCGATGCGCATGGCGGCGGCGGCGCGGGCGGAAGCGCGGCCCAGCTGACCGGAGGCGGTGGCGCGGGGCGGGCCCGGCTCCCGCAGCGCCACCGCGCCCCCTGCCGACCCCGCCGCGCGCCGCGCACCGCGCCCGCCCCCCACCGGCCGTGAGCGGGCCCACACGGGTACAAGGTCCTGATGTATGTTTGTAAAGGAAAAACTGTGTTCCAAGGGCGAGAAATTAACGAATCGGTACTAACATATGGATAGACACAGTAACCCAAGGAAGAGAAAGGGAGTTAGACGTAGATTTTTAAGTCTACAGTTGATTTGCTGTAAAATTCAGGCAACAGTTTTTGTGCTGTTTTCCTATCTGTAAAATCCAGAATCTAAGCAAAATTTGAAGTCCTGTCTAAAACCAATGGCTCTGCACACCATACAGGTACCTATTACTCCTTCTGTTCCCTCTCCTAGAGTTACTTGTTTATTGTGAAAGGTCCTAAATCCTAGGCCCTGTACCTTCCTGAAGTGTTTGGAATTGGAGGTCTTCTCCGTATTCAATTGTAGGATGCTGTCCCAGCTCTGAGTCTGAAATTTCCTCACCACATAAGTCTTTACCACCACAATCCCTGCTTCTCCATTTAAAAGAAATTAACTACCTGAGTATCTGGTGAAAAATCCATGTGCTGAATTGCATGTGCCTCTAAAGCAGTTTTTGCTTTCTGGTTTCTAGAACAACTAAAGAAATGCAGTCAGCTTGGTGCTGTATTAAGAAATACTGGAGGAAGAAACTAAAACTGCTTTAGCACAGTGCAGTCACTTACCTTATCAGCACTAAGGCTGTCTCCAATCTTTCTGAAAACCAGACCTCAGCCACATCTACTGCAGGAGATCCATGCTGGAGCCCAGGACTGTACAGGATGTTAATGACTCACTGCAGGCCAGAGCGCAGGCTCTGTGGCAGTGACAGAGGATGGCAACCCAGGTGATAACAGGAAATACTAAATACACACACAAAATCCAATTTTATGAGGGAAGCTATGAAGACAAGTTTACAACTAGAGGCAAAACCAAATAGTAAACAAGTTTGCTTAGGTCCAGGGCTGTTCTCCTTTTTCAGTTTGATTACTTTGAGTTTCCTGCCTATGCAATTTATTTTCCCCATGGGCTGTATTTATTTCACTTTTCCTGGCAGAGTCCTGTATTGTGAAGTCTTTGGTGGCTTCTACAATTTAAACACTTTGAATTACAGACTGCACCAATATGTCCAACAGAGAGGATGTAAGTGCACAGTGAAAATAAAAGCATTTACCATTACACTTTCACCCACATCTCCTTTTCTCACATCAAAGCACTAATCTCCTCTACAAGCCATTACGTTGTAGATTTGAAGTGCTTGTTCCTGACTAAAAGGTAATATAGATTGAAGGTTTCTGGTGACAGAATCCAGATTAATTATTAAAAAAAAACCAGTATGTACTTCTAACTCCATTAATAGTTATTCACAGAGAAAATTAGGTATCCAGATGAAAAACAGCCTCAGTGGAAGAGGAGATTTTGCAGCAAACCAAGTGGCTCATTTGTTTTTGACACAGATTACTACAGCAAGAATTGTTTCACCAAACATCTCAATACCTTAAGCTCATACACTTAAACTTATACATGTCACAAAACAACATAGCAAAGCTCTGATCAGCAAGTATTTACACATTTGTACAAGTTTCCTAATAGAAGTAAAAGAACTGTCATACATAGTCATATGAAGGAATGAACTGTCAGGAAAATGCACTTGTAGGATCAGCTTCAGAGACATATGATCCCATTAGGTGGAAGACACTTCTGGAGGTCATCTAGAGTAAAGCACTGCTCAAAGCAGAACAAATTAATACCAGGCTCAGGGCCACATCCAGTTTAGTTTTTAGTGTCTTCAAGGATGGAGATTTCATAACCTTCCTCAGCTCCTGTTCCAATTTCTGACCACTCTTATGGTGACAATCTATTCCTACTATTTAATCTTAATTTTCTAGAGAACTTTTCTCTCTTGCCTCTTTCCTATCCCTATGCCCTCTGAGATAGGCTCCACCTTCTGTGTATCCTCCCATGAGAGTTCAAGATAGCAGAAAGGTCTCCCTTAGCTTAAAGCTAAGCAAACTCTGTTCTGTCTCTTCCTACCCTTTGTGCTCCAGCCCTCTGATCCTGATGGCACCTACTAGACTCACTCCAGTGTGTCAATGTCTTTCTTCTACTGAGGTGTCCAAAACAGGGCACAGAACTCTAGGCAGTCTTACAATTACTGAAGATAAGGAAAGACTGACTTTCCCAATCTGCTGCCTTCATTTTACCAGTGCAGCCCTGGATACAGCTGGCCTTCTCTGCCACAGCAGCACTTTTGGCTTCTGGTCAGCCTGCTTTGGAACAGGATGCTTATCCCCTTTTCTGAAAAATATTTTTTCAGCTAGCGCTACTACATAGGGTTATTGCAGCCCAGATGTAATACCCAGTGACACTTGACACTTGCCCTTTTTAAACTTAATGAGGTTTAGTTCAGCTCATTTTCTTGCCTGTCAAGGAACCTCTGAATAGCAGCAATGTCCTCCAGCACATCATAACCTACCTGGTAACAGACACTACTCTTGATGGAAGCAGTTAGTCTGAAAAATGAGGCTACTTACCTTTGTAGAAGCAGTAAAGTTGACAAAATGTATAGTTTGATTCCCTTTGCTCTGAACATGTGACATGTTCAGATGAGCAGCGTCCTGAATGTCTTAGGAACACAGAACTGATGCCTCCATCAGTTTGGGCTTGGGCTCCTCCTGGCATCACCCAGGATTCACCAGGCCCTGTCTGACTGGTTTGGTCAGTGCAAGAGAGGGTCACCAAGAAGCATCTCAGCCACAGCACAGATCTCGGACACGTTTGAACAAAGAAACCTCACAACAAAAAGGGACAGTGCAGGACACAGACTGACATTGAACTGAGACAACAGGAAATGTTACAGTTCAGTTCAACAGTGCTGGCAAAGTTCATATCAGGAATGTTTAACTATTTTATATTATAATAAGAAATCCTGGGACAATCCATCTTAATGGAAATCCTTTCCAAAACTCTGTTCAATTACAGATCAGTGTCTCCATCTGACACTGAATGGAAACAACTTTTCTTGAAATAACAGTTTCTCATCACATAAGAATTCTTGTTTCTTTGTTTTTTAAAACCAGTACTAGTCTAGTAAGAACAGTGTAGTTTACTGTCAAGAACCATCAACTGTGATTTCTCATGAGAGTTTAAAAGGGAACAAAAGTTTTGTCACACAATAATTAAAACAGATAAATCCTATGGCACATTTCAAAGGCTGACATCAAAGCAATTTTATGCAGATCCTCTTTGTAAATAGTTACAAATAATAGGCATGACAAACATGGCAGTTTCAGTATTTAATATTTAATATCCAATTTAAACATAAGTATTCAAAAGGAAATATTTTTACACTATTTCAGTAGTCAGCTCAACAGCTGGTTGCAATAATCCTTAAAGTTTTCAGGAACTGAATGGAGCTATAAGCATGAAAACTCCCATTTTAAGTTAATGCATGACAAAGTTCCACTGCAACCCTCTGAAAAGCAAAGGGTTACATTAAAAAAAATTCAGACACTGAAGTACATTGAAATGTATTGTGTCTTACAGTACAGCTTCTTACTCTACTGGTCAGAGATGTGATGGTAACTTCAAAAGGCACTCTGAATTAAACTACAGTAAGTTCGGTCTACAAGCATTTTAGAAGTGGAGTAGAAAAAACCAACACCCCATACTCATATAAATTGCTTTTATTTCTGTCCTAGCCCCAGAGCAGTCAAATTATATTGCACTTTAAAAATATTCTGTGTAGGCTGTGATAAAAATCTAATATTTACACATGGTGTTTGTTAAAGAACAATGCATTACTGTGGTAAAATATTTTAAGAACCAAATTTTAACACTTATTCTTGGATTAATTAATATAACCAGAAGCTACATCAATATTTTTGTTCTTAGATTCTATTCTAGAAACATTTTTGGTCCTTCCTTCAAAAAATTTGTTATGCTGCAATTCATGTTCATAATTGGTATCAATACTTGCCTGAAATTGCAGTAGTTAGAATATTTAAATAAATAAATACATAATTTCTAAAGAAGCAATAGCTTTGGCGTTCTGTAAACAAGCTGCTGTGGAAGGTCTGTAACAAGACTCAATTTGGCATTTTATGACTTTAATTGGCAATACCTTACATTATACAACCTCTGCCAGAGTAGAAAACAATTTGGTAGGCACATCTTATAAATCAGTCTGGGCAAAACCCCCAAAAATACTGATTGTTTCCTAGGTCATATGAATAAATAAAAATGGTTAGAGTAGCATGATCCACTGAAACCAAAAATTACATTTATGTGATTCTTTGGGGGAGAGGAGGGGGAAGAAAAGTAACTCTATACTTTTTAAAATACAATCTTAAAGGAAATGAGCAAGCCATAAATGACTATATGATAACCAAGACGTACAGGACACAAAGGTTGGCAAAACAAAATGAGCATTATAAATTCATAGAAATACTGATTGCAGGACTAGTATCTTAGCTGCATCTCACCAGAAGACAACAATAATTCATTTTTCTCAATCCAAATTTGAAGAAATATTCTCAATCTGTGTTTGGTAGAACAAATTCAGTGCAAAGCACCAACTCTGATGAAATTTTGCTGACATCTAGGTTGCCCTACATTCCTGTTAAAACATGAGTAGGAACATAAAAGAAACATAACAGATGCACAGTTATGCCATTTACATATAAATTTATGTATATGCATGTTCTAGAAATTCAAATGTCAGGAGGTCTCATCAGCTGCACTGGATATATTTGATATAGTACAGTTGTAGTTTACATGTTCAATTACATGACATGCCCCAAGTGCTCTGTGTACACACCCCTGTGCTTCTCTGGAGCTTTTTATTCCGTACTGAATAGCTTCCCTTTGGTTTTCTGATGGTTTGGGAGATGGTTTAGGAGAGTAAGGAAAAGCTACCCACAGGCTTTTGTAGAAAACACAGGATGTGCTCTTTAAGATTGTTATTAATTGGTGAAATGATTAAATATTTCTGTTTAAAACCAAGAACCAAGTTGGTAATCTTGCTGTTAGGAGACACCAAGAGCTGTCACAATATCTAATCTAAATGCCTACTCTGTGTAGTTAACGGAGACTTCCAAGTGCAATTGAAAACCCTTCAATTCAGAAGCCTACCCTTTCTGGCTGCCCATAGAGATATGTTTCTGAATTTGGTAATGAAAATTCCTTTCCTCTCCTTTCTTCCCAAGGAGAGAATTAGAGGAACATCCAGTGCTAAACCAAATTAAACTTCTGTCCCACCACTAATAAACTGCATACCTTGCAAGTGAAGGTCAATATTGTTTGAGAGGAAGCAAATAAAAATTAGTATCAAGAATATAGCTCATTAAATAACTACACAAAGTGATTCATCCCGAAGTTAAACAGGTAAGCTGCGACTGTACTGTATCATACACATTAAACTTAATTGTAACTGGGCTAACAGCCACATCTGCCTTTTTCTTGCTCCTCATTCAGTTGTTCTGTAGAGCTGTGCCCATTGGAGCGCACCACCCCTTCAGGGATCCAGGATTTATCCACACATCGTTCCATGCGCTTCATAATGAGGTCAAGCAGAGTTTCAATGGCTTTGCTTACATTACTCCCATTTGCTGCACTGGTTTCAAAATACGGTATTCTGCAGAAGACAAAAAATATAAACTTACATCGCACAGTTGTCACTCATGGGAGAAAAAAAACAATGCAGGATTACTGCCACATACTTAGAAATCACACTAAGACTGTCACTGCTACTCCAGAGAAGAGAGACACTGAGTGCTCAGTGGTCTGAAATGCAAAAGAAATTAATGAAGAGGCTGACTGAAGGTAGGGCAGAAGGGCAAGTGTTAAAGGAGTCCACAATTTACAGAGGCACTTGTCAGTATGAGTTCCCAGTGTTGTGCTCCTGAGCTTTGTTTTTTTAAACTCCGTTCCATGCAAGAGATGCAGTTAGTCCAGAGCTCATGTGAATAGAAATCAGTAAGGAGAACACTTGTGCACACAAGGACAAAGTAATTGCAAGAGAAGGAATGCTGCATTTCTCTGCAGGCAAGGCAGTAAATACTCACAGTGTGGTACTCTTATCACTACAGAAGGTGACTTTCTTCTATTGACACCACAACTCTAAACTTTCTTACATAAAAAAAGAAATCTCAGTGCTCAGACCACTTTTTCTTTGTCAAAAGTTTCTGGCACCTTGGTTGCTAACGTACATTGCTTGTTTTCTTTATTGTTGTGGATCAGGATGTTCCACTGTGGGTCCACAGGCTGTGGCCGTCTTGGTTTTGTGCTCCCCACAGCATGATGCTGCAGCAGCTGCATTTGTGTTACCGCCCAGGAAACTGATACTGTCACTTCAGAATTTTAAGTATTTCTTACTTAACTTGCAAGATCTAATGAGTGGCCAAAAGTATCTTACTGTCTCTGTGCAGGTCTCTTGCAATCTGTTTCAAATACACCACATATCAGTACGAGTCCCTTCCACAGAAGGGGATGTTCACTATCTCACACTTTTGTTAACAGAAGACTGTTCACTGCTGCAGGATTTATCTTGCCTCCCCTCAGGAGAAAGTGACTCCTAGCAGCTATCCTGTCTCACCTCTACAGGGCAGAGAACTTTGTAACTGCCTACAGATAGGATGTGATCCACAACCTTGACTTTTAGCTCACTATTCCTAAATTAAGTCGCATTTTCAGACACAAAGATAAATTCTTCATAAATTATTTTCAGAAGTCACATGCAAAGAGATTTAAGATATGGTCACATGCCACCTGCTGCTGTTTAAAACTTATTGCTCCTTCACAAGCAGCTGGTTAAAGTACCAAATGCACTTGCTGTTGTCTGTGTGACATGGACTTCAAAAAAGCATTTTCACAAGAGACAGAAAAAGTGAGAAGGTATTACTGCACTAAACCCATTTCTCTCTCATAGACAGATTTTTTCTGATTTGCCTCCAATGATTTTTCAAGGTCAAGGCAAGCTAATTTGTGCCTAGCAAACATCATTACACAGCAGAAGACCGGCAGAACAAGGCAGTTTCACTGAGGAGCCAGTGTTCACACTATGCCTGTCTTGTGGGATTTACTTTGGAGTAGCTCTACTCTATCCATCCAGACTGAAGGTGGATTACTGGTTGGAGCACATCATTTAACTTTTTAAGTTTTCAGTTGAGAAGGAATCCAGTTCATGAGCTAGAAAATTGTTCCACTACATGAATTAAAAAACACCACAAATGCACCAGATGATTTCCTTCAGAAGTGCCTTTCTGATTCTCAGTGAAATGCAAATGTAATTCAAAGATGAGCACCATGAAAGAGTTAAGGGAGTATAGAAGTACAAATTAATATCTGACAGGAACAAAGATTTCACATACTTCTTTCAGAGACACATGACCTGTGCTTAACCAGGAAGGGGAAGGGCAAGGCTGCCCTGTCTTCCTACTGGTCTGGCTCAGTTTTCAGACTTGCTGGGAGCCTGTGAGAGTGCAGATGCCTCAGCACAGGTAAGAGCAAAGAAGTGACCCCATAATTCACCTGCCTCTCTAGCTAAATTCTGTCTCTTTTCCAGAATGTTTGTGAAAATTTGCTCTGTTTACTGCCAAGCAAAGAAGACTAGCCAATCTCCAGTGCCAGGATTATTGCAATACTAAGTATTTACTTGTAAGCAGTGCAGAAAATATTAATCTCAGACAGAAAAGAAAGATATCATACCAGCCAGTTAAGCATTCTAAAATGCTTATTCTCACAATAACCTTTCAGTATACAGAAAAAAAGCATTACAGAAGATCTCTCATTCTGCTCTAAACACAGCAACAATTGGAAGAAAGTTACTTACCCATATTTTTCTGCAAGTTCCTTAGCCTCCTCTTCCTTCACCATCCTTTGGTCTTCCAGGTCACTCTTGTTTCCACATAACACAATGTCTGGGTTTTCACAATATGCATGCATTTGTAGCTGACCTGGCAGCACCAACATGAAGAGGGGTCACAACTTACTGCCATACATACAGCTCCCTTGGAACACTACCACAAACCAAGCATGTTCCCTCTTAGCTCACAGGACTTCTGCAGTTGCACTGAGGGGCCAGAGAACAGGTGGGTTTCCACTGTCACACACCCAGAGAAAAACCCAGAGAAACAGAAGCCTGACACAGTTAGCACGGAAACTCATGTATTTGCAGCTTAAGGAGTTACACTCACTAAGCATCTACAGTGGGCTGCCAGGAAAGGATCTGCTCCCCTCTACAGATGGATGATGCAGTTTGGGAACACCTTTGCTGAGATATACCAGCCAAGTAACATTTGCCTTCCATTAAGTTTTGCTGACAAAGCTTCAGGTGAGTCAAAATACTTTCACATAGGCTTCCCACACACTTAAATTACTGAACAGCACCAGAGCCAGGGATAGGATATTGTCTCAGCTTGCTTTTATATAGGTTAAGATTCAAGTTCAGTAGGCAAAGCTGAATTTCAGGTGAGCCCTAGAAGCCATCACTAGCAGCTATTACAATTATGAATACAACACTTACATTTTTTTACTGAGAAAGCCATAAAACCCAGTATTTTAAGTTCTATTTCTCAGTGGGACTCCATATTTAGAAACATAACCCCCACTCGCCATTCCACCCACGTAAAGAAAGGAAGGAAAAAAAAAAGCCATACTTATCCAGTTCCTGACATTCAGAAAGCTTTGCTCATTTGTCAGATCAAAGAGTAGAAGAAACCCCATGGCATCTCTGAAGAAAGCAGTTGTCAAGCTACGAAACCTAGACCAGCAAAGTGAAATTAATTTGCTCATCTGACAAGTTACTTTGAAAACATAATTGCATCCAGTCACAGAAGAACTGAGGTAACTTAAGACTGAATTAACCAGAAGAAAATATTCATAGTTGTTTTGCTGAGGCAGGGACTGTGTAAGAAAAATTGCTAACATTACTGTGGCCTAATCAAGGCCTAAAGAGTCAAGGAGACTTGAGTGTGAGAGCTTTAAACAGTCTTCTACTATAAAGCATGCCTTGATCAAGATTCAGAAATTAAAACAATAATGAAATTCTAACTTAGAACAAAAATGTATCCCCTATACACATCAGTCCTTGAATTTAAAACTAAGAACCACAAGAATGCTAGTCTTTTGAGAGGCCAATAGAAAAGAATCCTTTGAGATGCTTTTACGTCTGACTTTCCCAAGACCTCAACATATCTACAGAAACTTAAGGAGAACCTTAAAAAGAAAAGCTTTAAAAGTATCTATATGTGTTGGCTATGAAAAAAAAAATACTAAAAAGCAAGAATTACAGTTTTTGTGTTCTACAGTTGTAAATTAGAGTTTAATGGGTATTCATATGGAACTTTCCATCACTGTTTAAGTAAGTTCACGTTGCCATCTTGAGTCATACCTTTCCTGCCCTGCAGTGTCCCAGAGCTGAAGATGGATCCTCTGCCCTCTGCCACCAACACCATCTGGCCCATTGGGTCTATACACCTGTAAAAGGTAAATTTGCAAGACTCTTACCAGTCCAGCTGCTACGGAACACAGAATAACTGACATTTAAAGTCATTAAATGCAGCAAAAGTAGCACTGCTGATACACAGATCCCAGTTACAACTCAACCCTCTGCTTTGTAAGACAAAAGTAGTATGAGATGCATTTTAATATTGCATCCAATTAAATATTTAAAAACAAGGGTAAGAGTGAAACTGCAAAAACAATACCCAATAGACTATGGACTCCAGACAGATATTAGAGCCATGAGACAAGATTAATTTCAGTATTTTGATTTTCTGGGTTTCTTACTACCTTACATCATATTCAAAATTAAATATGAGAAAGCAACAATGCAATCTGACAATGTATTTGTAGTACTAGCAGAACCTCATTTGCAAACAGAATATACTCAGAGATAATGACTCCTCTACTTAGCTGCCAAAATACTGCTGAAAAATTGCTGAGGGTAGATCTTATCAGATAACAGCTTATAGAGCAGAAATTGGATGATAAAAATAAAAGCTGAAGAGTTTGCTCAGCATGAAAATATAAATAAGGGCATCTATTAGTCTTGGAAGGATCAGATAAAAATAGATTAATTTCTTCGTGTTAGGTCATCTTCTTTACCTTCAAGTGTCATTGTACCTAAGATTACAAGAGTTACAAACGCATCTTTAGACATCCACAAATTCAGCAAGTTTATGTATTATAAGATTCAGGCTCTGAAACCTAAACCTTATTCTGAGTTATCAACTATGTTGATCAAGTAAACCACCATGTTTACAATCTCACAAAAGGAACAATGACTTATTCAAGAGACCAGTTTGGCATTTAACTAAGATATCTAGTCCTTGAACTATTGTGGTGCATATCATGCACCAAAAACCAGTCTGCACAATGCCCATTACACCACCCAGATTTCTGGACACAAGAAATCTCCAGGCTACAATGAAAGACATTTAATATTTGCACACAGCAATAAAAAGCTTGTACCAACTCCATTTCTCAGAGCAGTAAGGACCAGCACCCAATTGGTTATCATACTCTAGTGCTCAGCTTCATATCAAAAGTACATTTGCTTAATTTAATAACAATTCAGGGGTTGAAAAAAAGCAACCTTATATTTCATAATTCTTCTCTGCTAGTGGTGACTGCTTAGGAAGCCAGACCAGCTGCATGTACCATTTCATCCACATGTTTTAAAAAAACTGCATCTTTGTTTAGTTGCCATTTCAGTTCATATCCAGCAAAAACATTTTGCTACGGTTCAGTCCTTCCTTGTGAAAGGAGTTCAACAATAAAATCGCCACTCCAGGTACTGTATGCACAACTCACGGAGTAGACACACTCATCAACACCTGCTGGGCAGAAAGAAGTGGTTTCTTAGAATCAGCTCTTTAACTTTTGGGGAAATGGGTCTGTACGCAGCAATGACAAAAATAGCCATGTCAAATGAGGCCTTTCCCATCACAAAATTAAGCACACAGTAACACTGACTGCTGGCCTACACAGAGATAGACACCATTTTCAAGTAGCACACTCTTTATATGAACTCACCACTCTCTTTTCCCGAAAGTCAATGCCCACCGTTGTGATGAATTTGGAATTAAATTTGCCATCTGTATACTGGTAAAGAAGGCTGGTCTTTCCTACTCCAGAATCACCGAGTGCTAGGAACTTTATGAGGTAATCGTAGTCCCCATCAGACATAGTGAGAATTCAGGAGGCACCCTGAAAAGCAAAGCAAAAAGGAATAGTCAGTCAAGATGTCTGCCAGGACTACCTCTGACAAACGTTTAAAATACAAATCACTACCTGAACTACATAGCAGTGAGTGGTGGGGCCAGTTCTGTGCTCCTTTACACCGACTTCACTTTAAACTCTCAATTACACAAATTACCAATAGCAAATTCAGCTGTGACTGGAAAAGGGCATCTTTAGTTTTATTACATTCCTCTTACTGGAAAGGGAAGGCAACACAATTTTAACTTTGTCAGGCAAGACTGAAAATCAAGGTCAAAGTATTCAAGATATCTGGAACATGAACTGCAGAACTGTTTTTAATCCATATGGAAGCTTGCAAAAGCTACATAATTGTACTAGCAATGCAATACTGGCCACACATTCATTATGGCATTAGTAACATATGAAAAAACGTGATTTTTTTTTTTCCAGACTGTCCACTATATTTAAACAAAAATTACAATAATTTTCTATTAATAGCTATTTTTCAGCCTTGAAAAAGCTTTTTCTTGGTGCTGGGTTTTTTGCTTTGAGGAACAATTTTCAGTTTTTAAAGTTTTTATTGTAAGGCTTGTTCACCATCCAAACTAAATCTTGATCCTGAATTGACATTAAACACACACACACATTTTTTCCATGGCTTATACACATTTAAGAAATTTCCCTCTATTTTTTTAAAAATAATCATATTCTCTATAGTCTGATCTAAGTGCAGGAACAGCTAAAACGCATAACAAAAATCACTGGCAAATTTCACATGTACTAGAAAAGCTGGTGTTAATGCACCAGCACTTTCCCGCTGAGTAGCTACTGAGCCTCTCCTCCCCCAAAACAAACAGTAGAGAGCTGCCTTATGCTGTGTTCAAAGACATGAACATGAAAAGATAAGCCTAAAATAACCACTCTAAAAGCAACAGAAAACTGGAATAAAATTGCCTCTTCTGAAGGACAGAAACAGATGCCAAAACCACAAAAAAAATCAGATTATGAAATAAAATTTTAAAAGAGTAAAATCTGCTGTTTCAACTGTAAGTATTTTTGGAACTACTTGTAGCTTGAACTAGATAAAGTTACTAATTTCAAGTCCAACACTGCAGTAGTTTGCATCAATGGCAAAACACCAATTCATTTCTTGAATATCAACTCACAACTTGAGGTCTGGAACAAACTGTATTTCCAGTGTGTGGGCATCAATTGCCACCATTCAGCTAAAACCGTAACTATCTTTAAAGCTTCACCTTTGTCCTGCTCTTGGTTACAAGTCAGAACTGTGACTAGTTGATGTGGCCATAAGTGGCTTACTAAAAAGCAGACACTGGTCAGATTTACCCCAGATACTCTCCAGCTGAAGAGTCAGTGGAAAGCAGCTGACACTTTTTTTTTCCTTTTTGAAAAGTGTTGAAGTCTCCCTTTCCCAGCCAAGGCATATTTCACATTATGCCATCAATGCCAGTAAAAGCTCACAGGAAAGGGGGTTTAGGTGACAGAGTTCACACTCACTACTACACCACAGCCAGCTAATTTACTTCCTACTGTTGTGTTCTAACCAAAGTTTTGCAGGAGAGTAGAAGACTGAAAGGGAGAACCCTGCAGCAAGAGTTATCAGTGAGCTTATTACAAAATTGCACCACAACTGCAGGACTGCATCCACCATGCAGGTCTGAAGGAGCAGCATATTCAACAGGAAGCCCAAACATTGACATAAGAACATTTTCAGAAGAAACTAAGAACTCTGATCCGTTAGACACATTCACATGTATCAGCAAAAAGAATTTGGGGGGGGGGGTTTCATTTTTTAAATCCTCTCCCCTTTTGGGGAAGGAAAAAAAAGTAAAACCAGATCATCTACCTTGTAGCTCTACAAAGTCTTTCCATTGAAATGTACCAGAAGAAAGGGAAAAATATTTTAAAAAACAGAGCTGGATTTTTCTAAAGACTGCATTTGATTTAGACTTCCATCTCATACATGGTGTTTCCTTTGCCCTCAGATGCTCCCCAGGGGCAAAGAGCTGTGTAAGCTCATCCTCTACTCAAGCACATGTTCTTTCAGTCCCAATATCCCAAAATTAATTGTTGCTTTAAAAGACTTAGATGTAAATCTTAGGGCCAGTATATTACACAAAGACAAGCTTACTTCACACCTTTTACTATGCTGTCCCACCCGCACAGAGGTATTTGCCTTGTCTTGTTGGTTTTCTGTTGGGTCGCTATAGTTGTATAGAACATACTTTTAATAACAAGTACAAATGATGGTGCACCTAATCACTGCTGATTTATCATGCACCCTGTGCAAGACCACACAGAGGAAGGAAGGGCATTGCAGCTCTTCCATGGAGCTGTAGGGAACTGTAACAGTTCAGCTGCACCTTCCACTAGGCAGGACTGCATGAAAGCTCTGGCCAAAACAGAAAGGTCAAGATTAGGCCTCGGGGAAGTAAAACCTAAAGGTATTCCTAGTGTTATATCTGATTTGTAGAGTGTCTGTCGGGACAAAAATGCCACATCATTTGGCCCACTGAAACCTCAATTCTCCCTGTGGCTGGTAAGAAATACAATTTCCAAAGGACTGACAGAGGACAAGGAACCCTTCACAGGAAGGGCTTCTAAAAATGCCTTCCAAAGGATTTACTAGAGAAGGAAATTTTCTCCTTCGGTTTTGAAATGCACACACCCCTCACTGCACCCCATAATGTCAATCTATTATTCAAATATCTCGAGGGAGTGGTTCTTGTGAAACCCTGCACAGTTAACCTATCCTTGGAGACACGTAAAGAGCTATTTTCATAGCAGTTTCAAGCTTTGTCCTCCTCCCTGTACAAATATTTAAAAAGTGATCTCCACCCTCCACTTCTGAGATCTGCAGTCCTAGTGTCCAGACACATCCAGCTTCACATAACAGAAATAAAAATATATTTGTTGCAAAGTATATTCAAGCAAAAACTGCCGCTTAATTTTTAAAAATCATGGCCCTGTTACTAAAACCCCATCCCGTTTTTTTCCTTCCAATTTTGCTTTTTTTTTAATTAGGCTTTAGAGCTTCATACTTTCCAGTCTTTCCTTCCACATTTCTATACCTTGTATATTAGGAGAGTAGGAGGTAGAAAAGGAAGATTCAGAGAAAATTAATTATACAATTAGAATTCACCAGGTCACCAAAAGTAAATCATTCCCAAATCTTGCTTCTAAGAGTAAGAACTCCTTGGTTTAAAAAAAATTCACTGATGGATGCAGTTTTGATCTCCACATCAAGCCCTCCACAGTTTTGCCTGTTGTAAATCCCTCCTGAAATCCCATTCAACTCTGGCTTTGCACTTTGCCTGGTATGCAGATGGACAGGAGCCATGAGCAAGTGCTGGAAAAGCTCCAGTGGCCTCTTCGATGGCTAACAGGACCCCCACAGCCATCATTTGAGCTGTGCTTGTACAGCTGCTGCTCTGGAGTCTCCACACACACACACACACACACACACACACGCACACACACAGAGATCGTGCCTTGTCAAGAAGGGAGTCTCTGCAAATCAAGTGCTCCTCTTGTTCCCTGCATTTCCTAGTCTGAGGTACTTTCACATTACAGACATCAATGTTAACAGGTTCATATTTTTGCCTCTGGGACACAAATATCACAGCACTATTGTGTGACAAAACATTCCAGACTATGGCAGATTTGCTCCTGTATAAATTAAGGAAATTGGCTTGGCATGCAGGATTTCCCCCATGTAGTATGGGAATAGGGAATATGCTTCCTGAACTGGCCCTACACAAAACATGCAAATCCTGTGCTGCTACTGATGGAGAGAAGGATAAAGGAAGAAGGCAACAGAGATGAATAAATAAAAACTCAAGCCAAAAAAACAAAAGCATTGATCTGCAAATAAAAACATGTATACATACACACAGTGTAAAATTCAGGAAATCTGAACATGCCCCTAATCAGACAGTCCTCAAGCACACCAGTTTAAAGTAAGGTATACCACTTACCCCAGACTCTGCAAAATAAATAGCTAGGGCACACTGGAGATAGTACTTCCAGTAGGAGTACTTTTCCAGCACCACCTCCTCAGCACACAGCCAAGAGGCTTACGTGTCACCTGTTTGCATCCACGTTGATGGGTGCTCAGAGATAAAGAGGTGTGCCCACATCTGTGTCTAAGGAGGGTGCTGCCTCACTGCATGGCTGGCAAGCAATTATACAGCTCACATGTCCCTTTTATTCCTAGAGGAAAACAGCATTTTAAAGAGATTTGTGCAAGACCTACCTTGGAGCAGATGTAAAGTTGCTGCAAAATCACCCATACACCTTAAAACAATTCAATTGTTCCTAACAGAGGTTTTCATTCAAATATGCATTAATGATGGAGTATATGGATCACAGCTGTTCAGTTCCATTCATAGCTTTACATCCTTTACCTCAGGTTTGAGGAGAATACAGCAGTCTTTAATGTAAACTGTTCCCTTTCTGTTGAGGCTGCATGCTTGTGATTAGAGTTGACATGGGCATCGGGGGAAAATGAGTCCTAATCCCCCACATACAGAAAAAGAAGATACTGCAGGTCTCTCAGTGGGCAATAACGCATTTGCACAGATTTGATCATTCTGCAAGTGCACATCAGTTCATACTAAAATTTTTTTTCACCCAGGCACTACACAAACTTAAGCTTCAAGAGTGTTTTATGTGCCACTCCATCTGTTCCAGCAGAAAAACTGAGAAAGTGATCTGCAGAGGAATAAGCTCAGTAATCCTGTCACACCAGCATTGCCACCACACTACAGCAAGGCAATAACCACATTCCTGCTCGGTGTGGGCAGAGCACAGTGAATGGCCTCACCCTGCTCTGAGGCTCCAGCAGCACCTGAATGCTTGAAGAACTGGTCAATCAGACACGTGTCAGCTCTGTCCAAACAAGTGACAGAGACTTAAATAATGTTCCTGCTTAGTCAGCACTTTATTAGAAGTGCTGTGCTAAAAGCTGCCAGATCCTCACAAATGTAACAAACATATCATTTATATTTCATAAACTCAAGTAACTGCTGCATTGGGGGAAGAGAACTAATGAATAAGCACTTCACCAAAATGTTCTGAGCTGCACTATTGTTTTTCTTAGGGAAATATATGACCCGGCTTGCTTTAGTTTTGGCCAAAATGACACTTTCTGTGACTGCTGGGGCTTTTCTGTAGCATGAATAAGAAGAAAGAAAATACCCCTTGGTTACTTTCAATTGCTTTACCTGACATTTTACTGTTATGATGTTTTTAGTTTCAGCTGCAGAGAAATTTTAAGGAAGCAGGGTCAATGTCTAAGGAGTGCCTCTTTCTTGGAAAGATCTAACTAACTTTAAGGGTGCTCAAGATATAGAAGAATCTGCAAAATTAGGTACAAAAACACAGGCTGGGAGGCTTTAGCCTCCACTGATGTCACTTTCATTTGGCTGAAGGTGCTCTACAACCATTTTTCAGTATCGCTACAACTGCAGCATTTTGAGAGCATGAACTGATGGGCACACAAAGCACTGTGAGAATAAGCTATAATGGGAGATGCCAGGCACAAAATTATAATCCCACCCAGAAAGGGGGCACAAAAGGGAAGCAACAGGCCTGTAGATGTGGTGAGAACCTTGCACAACAGGCCAGGCAAGGGAGCAGCAGATTCTGGACTTTGTTTCCAGAAAACCAGGAGAAACTAGGAATGGAGAAGCTAGGAAATGAAACAACAGTTAGTTTTGCAACTGCTTTTGCATTTCAGCATCACCAACAAATAGGCAGCTGAATTTCAAAGGTTGTCTCAGTTACATAAATGAATGAAAGGCAGAATGGAACTGGAAAAAAATGAAGAATAAAAGCAGGAATGTTGGAGATGGTTGTCCAGTAGTCCCCATAGGGGAGGATTTTTGTGCAGTGTCAATTTCTGTGCAAAAAGCACAGCACCATCTCTATCCCCTCATCGGTTCCTAACATTTTCATGCTCCATGGTAAGGAAATACTGTAGATAAATAGAGATTTGCAACGCTATGTGATAAAAACAGTTGAACTCTCTCAGAGGACCTGTCACTCTCCTGGGAACAAGAGCTTTTGACTCTCAAGTTACCTCTTTGCACTCTCATCAGAAGCTGCTTTCAAGTTAGAGCAGTGAAGCAAACATCGGTATAAAGTGAATAAACTCCAGAGTAAACTGGGGAAAATAAAGCAAGCATTTTTAATTCCTTTAAGCAGTTCCATACTACTTACTCCATCTTCAACCATTCCCCTCTTCCTCTAATAAATACATTAAGACACAGTGGCTTCCAAGTTAACTGCCATGCTTTTTCACTAACTTATACATAGGAAATGCAGAGCATCCTCCCTAACATGACAATTCTGACCACTTCGGGACCCACCTCCTTCCTCGCAGCCTAACCTTAACATCTGGAACACATCACTGTACTGTACCTACTCTTCCCAGGATCAAGGAATTATGAATGACAGTCCTACACAGATATACACATTTTCCAACTGTTTCAGAAAAACAGGAGCCACAAGGATTTCACCCACAGAGTTGGTTATATTCACAGATGGGAAATATCCAGGAGTTTGACCACTCTCTCATTCAGCAACACTTTCAAAATTCAGAAGGGCGAGAAAAAAGAGCACACTTCTATTTCTGTCCCCAGAAATAGCCACTGAAGGGTAAAGGAGAAGATAATAAGAATCACATAGGATAATAAGAATTGAGTATTTCTTTAAGGAAGGGTTTGGTTTTCCAGGAGATAAAAATCTCCAGCAGATAAGCAAACACATGAAAATGCATAATAAGAGGAATAATTTAAAAAAAAAAAAAGTTAAAAATCTGAAAACTGAAAAAGGAAGCAGTTTCATATGTGCAGGTAGAATATGAATGAAATGGCATCTCAAGGAAAACAAGTGCACGTATTCATGCTAAAGAAAGTGTAAGTTATGCTCTGCCTATATGGGTGATTCAGTAGGCTGCAATACATATTAATCAGGCCAGGTTCTTTGTTTAAGCCCATTAAAGCACACACTGTAAATGGCCAGAGGAAAATATCTGCAACTTCTTTAGAAAAAATATAACAATATGGATATAGATATATTTCTCTTTCAGAAGAGGAAAGTTCTCAGCTACCTTCTACCTTATTTCATAGGCCAGATACCTGGAACACAGAAAATAATTCTCCAAGAGGTCACACTTCCAAGCTTATGAAGGATACCAGATACATCCTGCATTAGAGAGGAATAATCTGGCAAAATAAATTATCCTGATTAGGTCAGTTATAAGTCAATGGAAAAGGTCAGCTACCAGACACCTGAAGATACCTCCTAATCATTGTTAGATAACAGTGAAGACCACATAAATGTGATACAGACTATAAAGCTACGTCTTTTATCTAACATGATGTGGGCAAGCATACAAAGGGGTGAGGCAGGAAAGAACAGCAGGGCAGAATTTAATCCACCTTTTCATTATTTGAATTGGAAAATACATGGGTTGTTGTGGTTTTTTTTGTTGTTGTTTTTTGGGTTTTTTTTTGTAGGGGGTAAACACTTTTCCTTGCTAATCTGGTTGTTGATTGGAAGATACAACAAAAGTTACCTTTTTTTTCAGCAGCCACTGCCATTCTTTAGCATTATGGCTTTTCTGTAAAATTGAGATCTGGCCTAACTACAACAAAACTAACAGGGGTCACAGTATAGAGGATTTCTAACATTCTGTTCTTCTAGTTATTTCTTAGGAAGTTAAATGCTTTCTCATTATTTAGGTGCCATTGAAATATCAAAAAATTTTAACTCCATCAGAATTTTTTTTGAAAGCAGCTAATCACAAGGCATCCTGGCCTTTTGGAGCAGGACTAATGTGTCAGATCATAGTTCCAGCAACCAGTGAAAACATCCTGTTCCCCAGAAAATTCACTGGTTATCAAAGCTACTGACTGAACAACTAAGCCATATTCATTTCTAGTGAGCTGAAAAACTCTACTATCTATGGATATCAGGCATGACATAAGGAGTCATAAAAAGTTACTTGTGAAAATGTTTAATCAGAGGGATTTCTTAAATGAATCTAGCAAAAAAGGACAAAATAAGTTTGTAGTTATCTTTGGGAAAGCAAGGGAAACTGTCATTTAGAACCCTGTCCAGTAACTAGAAAAGGTTATTTCTTCTATTCCTCAAATCCAGCATCCCGGGACAGTCAGAGATGCTAAGCAAGGAAGTGGTACAAATAGACAGAGATGGAAGGATGGATCTAGATGGATAAAACTGAGACTCACAGCTAGCACTCACTTCCCCCAAACTTTTAAATACCATACAGTCTTGACAGAAGCACCCTTGCAGGTGCAGAGCTCACTGGACCTACCTGACATTGTGCTGCCATGGGAAGCCAGTCAGAGCAGTGCAGGCTGGCAGCAAGACACTTGAGCAGGACACTCAGGAGTTTGAGAGGTGGGTGTCAGCTGTGAATAATCTGCTCCTGAGAGGTTTCAAAAAGAAACTGAGCCTTTCATTTCAGAGTCTGTAATAGCTACAGTCTGAGAAAGAGATTTTTCAGCCAGTACTGTCTGAGAGAGAGATTTTCAACCAGTACTGAGCAGGACTTGTTTAATAAGCATGTTTGGAGATAGTGAGCATATGTGACGTATGTTTTATAGATGCAAAGGTTAGAAATAACTTGCTGAGAATACTCTGGCCATAACTTAACACCACGTCTACCTGAAATAGGCTGTATACAATAGGCCACAACCTGTTCTCTTTAGGAAGTTACTAACGTGCGACAGTAAAACAGAAATCTTCACGGAAATCTTCGTGTGACAGCAAGACACAGCCACCTTGGAGCATGCTTGTGTCTCAAAAGTATCACTCAAACTCTTCTAACAAAGCAAAGTTAAATGATGGTTTTTGAGTGGGGTTTTCTTTCAAGAATTGAAAGCCAAGCCCCTACTTCCACCCTATCCTCCATTTGAACAGCTCTGGAACTGCAGCACAAATTAACACTGCCCAAGCCTCCTATTGAGGCCCTGCAGTCTGCCAAAATACTCAGACAGTGCTTTGGCAAAATGTTGGTTTCAATTCGTATCCTAGCACAGCTTTCTAGAGCCTCAGGGAAGGCATAATTCAAAAGAAGCACTGATTAAGCAGGCTGAACTGCTCAACACAAAGCTTCCATTCAAAAAGCCTGCTGTTTTTCAGCCTGAGTTGCCAACAATATTTATCTCACTGCTCAGATCACAATCCCACATTACAGCATGAATTATAGTTAAATCCTGATACACAGCAAAGACTTCTGAGATAAACAGCGCAGCAAACCAGAATTTCTAATCGGTATTATGTAGGAATATATGAGCAAGGAAAGCAAAAAGCAGCACAAGTGTAATGCCACAGTTTGCCCATACCTTTCTTTTTAGTTATTCCCAGACAGAGGCAGGGCCCCAAGATGGCTGTAGAGTAAAACCCCAACTGAAACCTGGCAGCTGTTGCTAGCTTTTCCTACTGCAGATGCCTTCCTAAAGAATTCTTTCATAACATTTCATGCACACAAAGCATCCTCAATTTCACTTGAGCTGACCTACAGTAACAGGCAATTCCCTACCTCTGCCCTCAGAAGTCTTCAATTAAAATTCAGAATGGTTCTGTTTATAGCTAGTAAACGGCTTAGCAGCAGTGAGTTTAAGGAACAACCACCTCTATAACCCAAGTTCCAGAAAAAATACACAAAACTTTTCTATAAAAATAAATTGCCAGTCAGAATGCTCTAATTGACCCAAGCAGTGCAAGTTTCCTGTCAAAAACTGTGTCAGGGCAACACATATGCAGTTATCACACCACAGTGCATACAGACTCTGCTGTCTTGGCTTAACACCAAATAGAAACATTGCCTGCTCATGAAGAACTCAAAAATCTCACACAAACTGGCAAACCAATTTCATGGAACAATTCTACACCATAATTGAGAAAGGCATCAAACCTCTGAAATGAAGAATGGAATATAATGGGTAAGCAATATGAAAGAATCTATTCAGCTATACCCTTCTGAGCATAAGTCACAAGAAACAGATGTATGTAATGGTATTGCCCCCCCAAGAGTTTCTGTATGAAAAGACTCATTAAAGTAGGTGCTGGTGTTTCATCATCTACTAAAAGACTGGCTTTGGCTTGCAGCATTTGGTTTGATTTTAAATCGATGCATGTGATTTACTATAGAAGGAACTAAGAATCCAGTAATGAGATTGCAATAAAACAAATTAAGTATGTGAAAAAAGAAAATCTCAGTTAGCACTGATCAGTACAGCTGCAGTGCCTGTAAAGGAGCTATGCTAACTAACCCACTCACTCCCAGAGAATTTCCTCACCAAGATCCCAGTTCTTCTGTTTATACCAACAGGTGCATCACAATGTATCAAAACTGATTTTTTAAAAAGAAATTGTATCCCTATGACACAGTGTTTAAACAAAATTCAGAAGCAGGAACTACACCGTTTCCTAGTTACGAAGTAAAACATTTTAGACCTAATAAAAGTTACTCCTTTTTCTCCTTCCCATTGTCTAGAGCTTATTTCTCTTCTTCTACTAGGGTACCTTCCAGATCTTTTTCCATTAACTGGTTTTAAGATTTTTTGAGGTCATTCTAAGTTTTCTACAGTTTCAGAATTTTTGTTGGTCTTTTTTTCTAGTTTTTTTTCCTTAAGAAAAAAATTACAATTTCTCTTTAATGCCATTGTTAGTGAAATGCTTAAAGAAGCCCAGCTGAATTAGACTCCCAGTGTGTCTTTACCAGGTTTAATTACCAAGGATATTTGGTTTAAGATGCTGTTGTAAATGAAAGACATGCTGGAAACACGCAAATATACTGAAATTCAATGGGAGTATGGTGAGGGAAAGGGTGGCAGCACCAAATGCTAGCATATTGTTTTGTAGTGTACAAAAGAATCCCAATATTATCAAAATTTAATCATCAGATAACTCAGGCTATTAGAAATCACTGCACTAAAATGTGCTAGAAATAGTTTCTGTAACAAACATTCAAAATGCACATGTAATGCAATAAATGAAATTATTATATAACAGTAAATTACAGTGAAGCAGCTACAACAACCAATCCGTCCACACACCACAGGAAAAACAAAAACAGTAAGCCAAGCATCAATGTTTACAAAACCCTTTTCCCCAGTTATTTTATATAAACTTTTAATACACTGGGGATGTCTATAAGGGAACAGCAAGAAAAGAGACTTGTTGATCTACATTTATGAATTTCTCACTTCTCTCTCATAAACACAAGTCAGCTGGTGATGACCTGGAGGAGAAAAATCATCTTAAAACATTCTAGGCTAGACATCAAATAAAACCCTGGGAAAGCCTCATGACCTTCCCACAGGGGTGGAGGAGAATACTGTTTTCTGTTCTCTGAACAACTCCTCCTTGGTTATTTACAGTCTACAAAAACTGGACTTTTGATCCATGATTAAAAAAATGCTGGCAAACACGTGGCTAGAAAGGATGCCCAATTACAAAAGCGTGCTTGGGGTGGCATGGCATGACTCAGTCAGATGTGTCAGCCATATATTCTGAGTTTCTTCCAAAGGAGATACAAAACACAGTAATAACAGCCCATTTTCATATTGCTTTTACCATAATTAAAGATTCAAGTCATTACTATATGATTGAACAAGGAATGTGAACTAGATGAGCTCAGAGTTCCTTGCTATTCAATTTCTTTTGATAATTAAAAATAACAGACTGTGCAGCACACCATTTTCATTCCTTTTATCATCCCTTTAGCGAACACAGTAACAAACATGTTGGTGCACAATGCAGTTAAAAACCTCACTATTCTAAAGGACTACTTTATTCAGTGTAGTTTATCTTTAAATGCTAACGGGAACACATGAAGAAATAGAGGGGAAGAAAGTTCAAGCACTGCAACATTTAAAAATACTGAGTTACTTTGTTCAGCATTCTGAACCTTATTTGCACAGCCCACTTTACTATCAGGGGTCCAACTCCTCCTTCCAACTGCAGAACAAGCTTGACTTAACACAGAAGAAAATGCAAGCTGATGACTTGGGACCAGAACGGGCACCTTATGGCTACTGGATCTGGACACTGGTCACTGCAGTCATTCTATTTTGTTAATAAACTTACCCTGGTTTGTCTCTAAATCTGACTGATTTATTTGTGAAAAGCAATTACTTAATACATACCACAAGAGCCGCAATTTTGTCATTTAACCCCAAAGCCTATGTGTTACATGAGCCAAGCGTACACCCCGGCTTTACTTTTCCCTCTAGAACATGAGGATGCAGCAGTGCTGAACTCTCTCTCAAAATCAGAGTATTCAGGCAGCTTGTTAAAGTCCAGCAACATTGTTTCAAAGCTCTTAACGGAGGAACAGCTGGCACACGACAGTCAGCTCAAGGAAAACAATGTAATAAATCTCATGAAAATAAATGGAAAAGAAAAAGGGTTTACATACCTATGTTTGACAGCTGTGAATGGATCTGTAGTTTTCCAAGTGTGCTTCAGTGACGAGTTTCCTGACACAGCTCAGATCTCTTGAATACCATAGTCAGGCACAAAGAGCCATTTCTCATCTACAGGAAACATCAGCAAAGAGAGAAAATAAAACCAAAACAGCGTAGTTCAGACCAATAGCTCTAACATTCACAGGACATGGGAAGCTGCCAACCCCACACAACCACCCTCCCCACCTAATTACATTCAGCTGCTTGTCATGTGGTCTTGCTGACCGATCAAGTGATCTCTTTTCCCCCTTTTAAAAGTAAGCAAAGTAGCTAACTATATCTCCCTAAACCAGGTAACACACCTTGAGCTTTTGCATAAACTACTGACCCTCCTCCTTGTCATAGGGAGAGGAAGTTGCAGTGTGTGAATGCAACTTTTTCTAAGTATACAAAAAAAAAAAAAAAAATACAGCAAACACAATAGCCTACTCCACTGAAACACAGCAAGCACCAAAGTTCCCCAGACTGGTTTTATTTCCCACCTTTACGGACAGCAGAAAAAGTTAGTGATAACAAAATCGGCACAGATACCAGAGAGAGACCATGTGAGAGGGAGCTGGAAGGATTTGGGAGGACAGTGGCAGCTGTACCGTAGGACCTTGTAGGCATCTGTGTCCAGTCCTTTCTGCTGAACCACTTCTGATGGCAACAAGCTCCAAGAGATCGGAGTGATGATATTGCCAGAAACTTTCTGAAACACTATTGCTAAACCTGCAAGCTCCTGTCCCTGCACAATCCTAAGAGACACATGCAGACATTTTAAACGACTCCAAGAAAATAAAGCTACTGTTTTAACATGTAAACCAACTCTTCAATGAGTCAGTTTCCAAGGGCCTGTTAACACAGGCCCCTAAGATGCAGAATTCACATGTCTGCACCGAGGCACTCGCTGGATGGAGGGTCCTGCACTGGATCCAAGAGCTGAGACAGGATCTTCACAGCCCCCTGCAGTCCCACGAAACCTCTTCCCCTCTCAGACACCCCTGACATTACAGATGCTCACAGGAGAGGACTGAAAGGTGTGGACAAAGCAAGTTTTGCACTCACCATGTAAGATTTAGCAGATGTGAGCTTTTGCAGACAAGTGTCCTTGCACAATCCTTTCTTGTCTCAGTTTCTTTCCTCAAGCTGCTTCAAGAGCAGCAAAGAAAGGAAATTAAGGTGGTGTCTAAAACTAGTCTCCAATCTTATAATTTAAGAAGTGCTGCAGACAGGCTGCTACAAACTTTTAACATATGGATTCATCTACCAATAACAAAGACAGCTCCACATGCTTCTTAACTCACTTGTTTCAGTGTTCAACTATCTCGCCTCTCGTGAATCGAGGCAATTTTTATTTTCCTTGCCCTGGTGAACACCTAAGTTTTGTTATACAGAGCTGGAACACTTTTTATGCCCTGCCTTAGCTTTTTCCCAGAATTAACTAAGATCTATTTCTTTGACATTTAGTTACAGGTTGTAATTTTTAAAACTCTACCTCTTCTTGGTTCAATCCAATCTTCTATAAATTTCACCAGTTTTAGAGGAATATAAAGGACCCTTTTTTGCTCCTACATGCAATTAAAAAACAGAATTGCACTCAATTTTCAGCAACATTCACATTTTTAATCTTTAACTGCTTGCTTCCCTGATCAATACTGGTACATTTGCTTAACTGTGAAGAAATATTCAGACCACAAGCACCCTAGAATTTCTGGTAACTGCTCCAGAGTGCAGAAGGAGGAACAGGATAAGAAGTGTTGACAGACAAAGCAGCAACTTGTCTGCCATGTTGCAAACAGCCCTGGGGGGTGACTACACACACTGAGCACAAACGGTCTGTCTGGAAGTCTCAACCAGCAATGTAAATGGAGTTCAGACTCCTCCACAAAGTCACATGTTTGCCATCTTTAATGGAAAAACAATTCATAAATAACCCCCAGACTTCAGTGTTTTATTTCAGGATGAAATGAGGCTGCTCAACTTGCCTCTTACCAACTTGGTGTGAGGAACACCAACTAATTTTTCCTTCCCTCCTCCCAGACAAGGGTTTTATCCAAAACAGGAAGACCTTGCCAGAAAGGTACAGCTGAAATAAAGAGGTTTTCTTGAGGGTGAAGTTATGTTGATTTCAAACTGGAGATTTATAAACTGGGAAGACATCAATGTTTGGTTATTTATAGTCTCTGTTTTTAAACAAACACGTCAGCAGCCTCTCAGCAAATGCTGCACAGGCAGCTGAGCCAGCCCTGCTGTGGTGGCAGGAAGCAAAAGCAAACCAAGCAGCAGCAGCTGGAACAGGAACCACTGCAGGCAGCCCAAGGTGAGCCTTCCTCCCACTGCTACCCCAATCCAAGGGGGTTATAAGAGCTTGGACATCTTCTCAGTTTATGTAGGGGATCAAAATTACACCAGTAAAGTTCTGAAACTGTGAAAAGCAGTTTTGAAGCTCCAGCTCTACAAAGGAATAACCATCTATTTAGTTATTCAATATTCCTGATGTTTTTACAAGTTCTATGAACAGGTTGTATGAACAAAGTTATCTGAATGCATGGAATTCATGGTCTACTTGTAAAAATTTTCTATGCTTTGCAGGCCCAGGAATTTAAGAGGAAACTTGAGGAGTTAAACACAGTGAACAGTGTGGAGCATTCTTCATTACAAGCATCAGAATATTTGCCTTCATACACTCCATGCCCCTGAGAAAATTTGCAGGTGTCCAAACTGTCCTGTAGCAGATGTTTCTTCTGTAAGAAAAATGCTGATTGCTACCTGCCCGCAGAAATAAAGACATCTGCCACTGGAGAGAGGAATAGGAGAAGTGGATCTAGTAACAGCCCATTTCAGATAATGCTACAGAACACATCCCTGTTTCCAAAGCCAAGAGCTGTGCCTAACATCAATGTCATCTGCCCCTGCTCTGCAGTAACATGTCAATACCTCAGGACAGAACTCAAAAGACCTGAAAGGAGGAGATAAATTCCATATAAAGGATTTTTTCAGGGAAGAAAAGAAAAAAAAAAAAAAAAGAAACGACAACCCATACTCACAAAATCAGCTTTCACACCAGAGCTCCAGAACTGTAATAGCTGAACTTTGCCAGGACCAAATCATGAAATATCCCCTCAGTGATTAAAATAAAAGTAGGTCAGGCAGGCCTTTCTGCTACCCAAAGGCACACCTGCTAAATATTTAATAATATTACAGATTAAAGTAAAACTTTCATTATGTTCTTTCAACTGTAAGCCAATCTAGGCAATTTTAGTAATGGTGACAGAGCTTTCTTTCAGCATTGCAAGAGATAAAATATCAGTATATTTAAGGTCTGTAGCATTTCACCCGGAAAAGAGGTTCTTTAAAATAATCTGCTCCAAGAGAGGCTCTAGATAACTACCTTTCAAGAATTACCAGGGTCTCTTCAACAATAAAAAGTTAACAGTAAAATAATCAACAAATGAAAAGCATCAGCTTTGCTTTCACAGAACATCACACTGCCTAAAGACAGGAATCCTTTGCAGCAGCTGGGCACTCAAGATCAGCACTTTGAGAAACTTCAGACCAAACTCTGTCATCAGAAAAAAAATCAAAAGATTGCTTCCCAAAATAAGATTTATATATGGTTATATTTGGCCTCAGAAAAGATTAGTAAAATTATCCCAAACAAGCGACTTTAATTGATCTGTCAGTTCTGTTCAACCGCAGAATTTCTGCCTCTACATCACTTTCTGTTAATGCCCACATAGGCACAATCTATCCCAAGGCAAAGCCAAGCATAGATACCTACTCCAGATCTGAATCAGAAGGGGAAGGAAAGAACCTTTTAATACCTGAACCAGGTTCTCTCTTATTACAGGTCTGAAATATCAGAAAGAAAATTGTATTAAAAAATACTATTGTACAAGTCCTTGTATAAGATGTTAAAACACCAAGAAATGGTGAAAACAGGTTTATTTAAAATGGCAATAAAATGTGTATGAATAAACATGAGTATTTGTTCTTACTGAAATGAGCAAATGTGATCATTTTGCATGTAGGAAATGGTATTTTGGCAACATTCGCACTACTCAAATTACATAATCTGTACTCAAAAGAACATTTAATCTAAAGATGGATGGATTATTTGACATGCTACAGCTCTTCTGTGAGACTATGTTGGTTCCCATTTGGTAAGACTTATGAAGTGCGTGCCTGACTGCATGAGGAGAGCACCTAGAGCAGTACTGCATGAGACACCAGTGGCCCTGCGTTGGGTGAGAAGCTGTAAAAGTACACCAATAATCTGATGTCTCTATCTTCAGCCTGAAGAGCTACAAATCTCATTTTAGATCAATGATCTTTATCTACTTTAAAGGGTTGATGACTAAGTGAACTTTTTAAATTAAAAAACATAGTAGCTTTGCAGGAAGCTTCTGTCCCAATTTAAAGGAACATGTGCACTACAGCTACCTAAGAAAGGATTTTCAAGGTTTTACTATCCTATATTAATACAGCTTTGAAAGTGTCTGTCATATTTTTATTCACACTAAAGCTTGATTGATATGTGTTTATTCTTAGCACTACCTGATCCAACATGTTATTTGAAAACCAATCTCAGCAGAGCTGGGTTTTCTTTCCAGCACAAGAAGACCTTGTTCACATCTTTTCTGAATCTACTTAATACGGGAAGCGGTTCTTCATTCTCCTCACAAGCTGACAACAGTGCCTTTTACACTTTAAATCTGCCCTCAGGAGGAAAAATGGAAAGGTTAGTTATGTGAAATATGTGACAGACAGAGAAGTCTGCTGCTTCTGAGCTACAGCAGAGTATTGCTTCTGCAGTGTATTGTTCTTTGATCTTCCATGCAATGAAGCACATGAAACCAAATTAAACACCTGTGATGCCTATTTTTTTCTACCATTTCTTAAAGCATGAACACCATTAACATTACAGCTCCTTCATATTCCTAGTTATTCAGTGACTCCCCGGGTTAACTAACCTGACTGGTCGATCTGCCTTCCTTCAGGGTGTGCAGGAAGAATGAGTGGGCTTGGAAAGGTGGTGATTCTGCAGTACACTACCAAAGTAGGCCTTTCGGTTCCATTGGCCCCATTCCAGTCCCTGTGTGACTCCCAATTACTAAAAGTGCTACTGCTCCCATTCTGCATGCTCCCACAGGATGCTAGGCTGAAGAAAAATTCCCTAAGGCTCAACACACCACACTGGAGATTACGAATGCAATAATGACTTCTTGGAACAAAGCTCCAAATTTGCAATGCAAAAAACAAAGCTGAAATGAGGACATGCCTCTTAGCCTGGTTTCCTAAGGAAACAAAGCTCATTAGAGAAGGGCAGAGACACTGAATTTCTGTTATTTCTGCCTTCTCCCCCAACATTTGAATCTGCTGATCAGCTTTAACATTCCTTTAGAGAGGGGAAGAAGCCACATAGATCTGAACTTTCTCTATACTTTGTGAAAAAATGGCAAGCTGGGTAAAGGGATGAGTGGGATGCTGCCTCCCCTGAAAGCTAGCAGTTAGAGTTTCCAGTTCTGCAAGGGAAACCCACCAGCTGCCCAGGTCGTACCTGCTGCAGCACATACTGTGACAGTCATTCAATATTACATGTGCTTTCAAGCTGAATTTAAAAGACACCATCTATTTTAAAAAGCAAATCTACTATTAAAAAGTGAATGGAATAAAACCAGTGGAGTTTTGCTGAATTAGCAGTCCAGATTGAGGGGGGCAGGGGGGGCTGGGGGTGCTGTCTCATGTTTTAAAACCTACTAAAAAGCATGATTCTACTTTTGCAGCACGTTCTTTTCACAGACCTTCCAAAGCCTGCTCTGCAGCTCCTCATGACACACAGCAGAATCTCAGGCCCTGTAGGCTATATCCAAACAGACAATTCTAGAAAACTATCAAATAAAGATTTATAGTCACCTCTTCCATTTCACAGATAAAGAACATTTTAAAAACTACTACTTTACCAGCTCCAACTTGAGTCTACATTTATCCAAACTAAAATTATGAGAATTTTGCTATTAAATTCAGAAGAAACACAATCAAATCAGACAGTACTATCTCCAAACTCTGTTAACACCATCTCTGTACAGAGATGTCTATCCTGACACCGTTCCAAGAAAAAAATACGGAAAAAATTAATTATTAGTCAGACAGTTCATGCCCCAACAGAAAAGACCTGTCAAGTTGAATCAATGTTAGAGGAGAAAGTCAGTGGAGCATGTGCAGTTATGTGCACAGGATCTGATAGTGCTGCATGAGAAAGACTCTGTTGGAAACGGATGATACCAGCAGGGCTAGAACTAACCTGATACCTGTATTTTGGGTCATATTCTGTCACATATAAAGTTTGGTTTAGAACAAAACTAGCGGGGATGGGGGAGGAGGAATTATGATTAGCCTCTGCAATAAAAAAAAAACCAAAACAAGCCACCATAAAAAGACCCCAATTATCCTGCTTTTTGCTATAATTCACATTCTGAATGTTATTAGGCTTCCAAGCAGACTTGGAAAGCACCAGCCATTGGCAATAACTGTAGCAGCAATTCACCTCATGCAAACCTTGCATAAAACAGTTTCACAGCACAAGTAATCCCACAACTGTGAGCCTTGAGTGATTCCCTGAAATTCTCAAAATGCACCACCACTCCATGACAGTCACAAAATTACCAGCAGGGATCTCCAGGAGGAAGCTAATTTCCCTCAGCAACTACCAATATAAAATACTGTACTAGCAAGACTGGTGGAGACACAAGAGAAAAAACAGAAAACTTGCATTTTTTATTCATAGAAATGAATAAAGTTTTCTTTTCCCCCTACCCAACATACATGCTTTATTGGTCCTTATCACTACTAGCAGCCTTCAGTCTAGTCCAAGTATTTCCTCTCCCCAGTGATGTTACTGGAAAGAATTGTTTTCTTCCTTTCAGTTCACAGAGCAACCATTTTCCTTACCATCTTTGGGTGATAAGAGAACCAAATGAAATATTCCACAGTTAGGAAGATAATGAGCCAGGCCTTAAGACAGACTGGGCTGACTTTGGACAACAGCACTTCTCCAGAGAACCTTCATCACCTTCTAATGACACATGCTTAATAGAAGTATTATAAAAATTGTGCAACAGTTGTTTTCAATTTTGCTTTGCATTCTGCTGTTTCTAATTCAAACCTGAAAGGGGCTTACATACTTGAAAGCCTATCCTTTCCAACAAAATAAACTGCTCTTATAAGAGGCATTGCTTCTACTCTTGGAGCTCAATTTACCTGAAAGTATTACTCCAGATTCAGAGTTTTTATCCACTTTGCTATTTATTCCTTTATCCTGTTATCACCTTTCAAACCAATAGCTCTGCACAGCTGCAAAACTGGAATCACAAACTCCAAAGTTAATTTGGAATCAGCTGCATAATTTACTTGATGGGTGTAGCACTGTCCTTACACCCATACAGTGTTTTATTTGCATATAAAATATCATAAAATATTTCAGCAAGGTGTACTCCTTAAAGTCCTTTCATTCACATATCACATTGACACAGAGAATTATTGCAGAAGTGCAAATTAATTTTCAAAATACCCTTCACAAGTAAATTTTTTTTCAAAATACCCTTCACATAAATTTGACTTTCAATTTAAAAACATTGCTCACATATATAACAACTTCTTTTGTCTACTGCAAACCACAGATTTCTGGAAAATTTTTACTCCTGCTAAATTTGTATCTTCACTGGTGTTTTCTGCCCCTTAGCTACCTTATTACCAGTCTTCACATTGTCTTCTGGAAGTGCCTTTTTCTGACACGCTTTATTCTTACCCATTTCTCATCAGTAAAAGTATCAGACATAGGGAAAGAAAACAGTATGAGAAATGGGTTTGCAAACTCAGGAAAATATCACTGCACTGGTTTACATTTTGATATCATCCTCAGGGCCATAGAAGCAAGGACATTTGCCTGGAAGAACTTGTTAGGTCAGCTCCAGAGTGCTGAAATGTGCCAAAATGTCAAAAAGATTCCACCACCCAGTATATGCAAAACTGTCAAACACACCCCAAAGCATCCTCAGCCCTTTGAAGCCACACCAACACCAGAGGAAAAAAGTATGCTAGTTATATGCCATATTTTAATCTATATGCCATAAGGCTTATTAGACTGTAAAATAAATCACAGGCACTGAGACTACTTATTACTATAAATCAAAAGTAAATTCTGCTGTTTTATGTATGAAAACACAACAACGAAAGGCTGTTCCAGGAAAGAAAGTCAGGGCTAGGACTTATTCACAAAGCTCCACCGGAGATAAAAGGATCATTAAATCATTAAGTGATCTCAGCTGATTTAACATGGTTCAAGTTAGTCCTGCCTCCTGACAGGGATGCAGTTCTGACTAAGAAGAGAATAAAAGAAATGAGGAAAAGAAATCTCATAACCAGATGCTATACCCAGAGGAAGACTGATTTGGAATATATTTGTATGAATAGAAAAAAAAAGTGTTTCTGCTATAGAAAGCTGCCTTTTAAGTAAGAATTTATCAAACCATGCTGTACTTACACAACTTTTTTGCCATGTTTGAAGCCAGTGTTGTAAACTCAGATTGTATTTGCAGCACTGGGTGGTATCTACAAAACGGAGCAAAAGCAAGCTCCAGAGCACTATATATGCCAAGCCCAGAAAATGTTTATCTACAAATACCTAAGTAACCCTTTGCAGGACCAATCACAAGCTCAGAGTACAATAATGCTGCTTTAATACAGAAGGGAATATTTGATGATTAATTATTTAAATCATGAGTTTAAAACATTTTAAATGCAACTTAATTATTTGCTGGGACATCAACGGGGAAAAAGAGCTGTCATTCTTTATATTCCACCTCTAGTGCCAATTTTGCCTGTTTCTTTAAATTAATTTCTAACTACCTCCGTTGACTGTGACAGACTGATCTTAGTAATGGTGTTGATCTGCTAGATTATGCTGAAAGCTGACAGACCTATCACTGGTCATTTAGCAGCACAGTAGACACCTGGCAGAAAAGCACAACCAAGAATTCAAAGGCACACAGGGGTTACTGCACGTAATACTTATTTCTGTAAACGTCAGAAGCTATTTAAGAATTCCTTTATCTCACCATATCTTCTCTTTGAAAGAAAAGGAAATGTGTAACCAAGTGATAAAATAATGTGTTCCCATGTTTAACAATAGCGATAAAACAAACTTACAGTCTGGTTTTAGACATCTGGTCGCTGATGAGAAATTTTGTTAACTGTGAAAATAAACCAGTGTAAGTTGTAGAACACCCTCTCTCCCCAACTCCTTTGTGCAAGAAATGTTAAATTAGAACCCTGAACAAGAAACACATGAACATGCTGTTCTTTTTTCCATCTTTTTAACTTATGCTTTTGAGACATCCATTTAGCATCACAAATTCTATTCCTACATTTACCTAACATTTAAAACGCATATGGTAGTATATGCTTTTCCCTTGCTGGAAAATACTTGGAACACCCACAAAATTAGTAAAAAGTCTGTGACAAGAAAGAACGGCTGAGAGAAGATGTCTGTGTAAGATTAAGTTTCCAAGAAACCGCAGGCAGAATAGATTTCGTAGAGTTTCAAAGAAAAACCTGTAAGTATAGTAATACATCACCTTGCAGAACTAACTCCAAACACGTATGTGTTATCCTGATGAAAATCTCCTAAGCACCATCCATGAGGGAAGTTAGAGGAGTCATACAATCAGAAAGCTCAAAATATTCCTGATGCACCTCTAAGAGATAAAAATTGAGTGGCTTTGACAGTTCTAAGCATGTCCTTTATACTTTGCTAGCACCATTAAAAATACCACTTATATATCAATATACTCTAGTTACTTACAGAGCTAGGAAAATCAATAGGTGTTTCAGATAGATTTAGCTTTTTTTAGAGCCAAGGTCATCTAAGTGTAAATTCAACCCAAGCATTGCAAATCAGGCTGAAGGGCCCTTCTGAGCCTTCTTAGCAAGAAGCCTCCCTCAGACAAACATGCACTGTTCAAAAAGGAGCAACAGGTCTGTGGATACTCACATACAAGATTTAAGTCCTGGCTAAGCAGATATAACATTATTATAGCGCTTTCACAATAATTTACCATTTTTAAAGCCTTTTCTAAAAATTTAAACCAGACATGCAATCGCCTTCTCCTCTGTAAAAAGAAACGCACGCCTAAAGCGGTGGGAAAATTGCAGGTACTACAGCTGCTGCGCGGGAAGGCCCGAGTGGGGTTATTTGTTCGCATTCAGGGCAGCAACTGTGAAGGGAAGCACATGAGGGGCAGTTCAAAGGCCGAGGCTCCGAACATCTCGCTTCGATCTCCCGAGTGAGGCCCCTTTGTTAAAGCCCGGGTCGCTGTTTTGGAGGCGCGGGCCGAGTGATGGGGCGGCAGCACCCCGAATTCCCTGCCCGAAACACCGTCTTGGAGCTCTGATCAAGCCCTCTGCCGGCCCGGCCCGGCCGAGCCGAGCCGAGCCGAGCCGAGCCGAGCCACCCCGGCTCGCTGCCCTGCTCGCCTCCCCTGCCGCGTTACCTGCTCGCCTCCCGGCCGCCGGCACTCCCTAAGCCGCGTCCCGCCGCACCTGCCCTTTTTTGGTCTCCGACCGTGTCTTTTCCGTCAAGGCAACATCACTTCCCGTAAAGCCCGAGGTGGGGGCGGGTTGGGCGGCGCCGCCCCGGCGTGTCCCGGCCCCGCCGCAGCCACCTGGGCGGGGTGAGCGCAGCCCAAGGGCAGCACCGCGCGGTGCTCAGCGGCATTAAGCGGGCTGACTCTTCAGCTCTTCGTTCCTCACCTCTCTGAAAGATCCTGCGCCATAAAGTAAGAATTCATGAGAGGCGAAACAGGTTTTACGGCGAAAATGTGCCGTGCCTGGTTAATGCGCACCACTGTGGGTTTAATGAGTTCTTCCTGCCGCCTGCTGGCTGCCTGCCCTCCCCCGCAAGGGAAGAGTCCTCTTCACTCTCAGCAGCTGCACAATAAACGCTTTCAATCAAGCAGTTTCAAGAATTCAGCAAGCTGTCTTAAGCTGAGTTGCGTCAATAACCCTTTCCACCTGCATCACTTCAGACATCCTCTTTCTTTAGACTTTTCTAATTCAACTGCCATCTTTATGGACAATTCCAGTAGTTATATTTACAAAGGAAGTGCCTACTAGACCTGAACTACACCTCTTAAAAATAAGCTTTTCAATACATAGTGGTATTGTAAAGGAAGCTGTTGGAGTCACTGCAGTAGTTCAGTGTCTGCACTGAACTTTTGCGGCAATTTGTGGCATTTCCTCATAGAATCATGGAATAGTTTGGGTTGGAAGGGACCTTAAAGACCATCTAGTTCCAACCCCCTGTCATAGGCAGGGACACCTTCCACCAGACCAGGCTGCTCCAAGCCCCATCCAGCCTGGCCTTGGACACTTCCAGGGATGGGGCATCCACAGCTTCTTTGGGCAACCTGTACCAGAGCCTACCACCCTCACTGTAAAAAATTGCTTCCTAATATCTAATCTAAACCTGCCCTCTTTCAGTTTAAAGCCACTGCCCATGTAATATTATGTCCAAACAGCATTTACTGCACTCAACTGCACCTCCTAGTCCACCTTCTATTGCTATCCTCCCATCTCAGCTTCCATACCACTGCCTCCAGCTATCACATTGTTGGCTTAAATTACAAAGACACCCAGACAACAGGTTTCTTCCCACATTCTGTCCAAACAAGATTCTGTGTTAAAACCAAAACCTGACATAAGTTTGTCCCAAGATCTCCTGGGTTTGGCTTCTTTTTAGATTTACTGAAGTCTTGACATATCTACTGATCTGGTTTCCCCAAGTCTCAGATGCTGTTCTGTTGACTAATCCACACCTATTCCAAGAGCCATGCTGTCATCCTGAGTTACGCACCGAGGCTCTTCTCCAAGTACAACCCATTTTTCAGGCAGACTTATTTATTAAATATCCACTGTAACCTCACTCTGTCAGGAATGAAAGCTGTGCGTATGCACATGTGGTACGTGTGTGTGTACCTATGGCCAGGTCTGACTGTAAGCTAAGGATGAAAAAGCTGGGTGCAGTTCCTCTCTCAACCATTTGCACAACTGCTTTCCCAACTGAGCTGATGTATTAAGAACTGAAACCGTGAGAAGCAGAGAAAAATTGCATTTATCACTTGGAGGATCAGATCAGAGGCAATCCAAGAAAACCCATGGAGCATAACCACACAGGAGCAGCTTTCTTCTTCGAGTTTCCTGATGTTATATAAATTTAGATGTGAAATAGACTTTCAAACATTCAGAATGTCATACATAATTCAACATTCACGTCCCAAAGTCTGGTACCAAACACACAGGCACGCAGCTGCAGCTCCAGCCGGCGAGTGGCTCCAGCCCGTGGCCGGGCTGCAGAGGCGGCTCGGGAGGGACGGTCCCGGCAGGTGACGGTCGCGCCGGCTCCGAGCGGCTCCATCGCCCCCGACGGACGGGGTGTGCGAGGGCCGGGCTGCGAGGCGGTGCCTTGGAACGGCGACGCACGACTCCCTCAGGGCCTCTTGTCGGGCGCGGCGTCCGGCGGCGGCGCGGCGGGGTCGGCGGAGCCGTGCGGGGCCACGGGCGGCTGGAAGAGCGGCCAGTAGATGTAGAGCCCGCTGGCCACGCCGAGCGCCACGGCCACGGCCACGTGCTGCAGCGGCAGCCGCCCCCTCATGCCGGTAGGCAGCGCTGCCGTGCTCACGGACACGCGTGGGGCGCGCACAGCACGAGGCGAGCGCGCACGGACGGCGCGGACCCGGCACGGCTTAGGACCGCGCCCCAGGCCTCCGGCTCGCTACAGGGACCGGACGGAAGTGCCGGCGCTGTCCCGCCCCCCGCGGTCGCGCATGCCCCGGCGGGTGGAGGCGGCCGCGGCACTGTGGGAGCGTATGCCGGAGGTGGTGCGCCTCCGCAAGCGGCGGTCGGTGCTGTACAGCTCGGCCGGCGGGGCCGTCGCGCAGCGAGGCGCCGGTAAGCGGGGCCGGGCCGGGCCGGGCCGGGTCGGGTCGGGTCGGGTCGGGTCGGGGGGCAGCCAGCGAGGGACCCGTGACGGACCAGCCTCGCCCCTGCAGGTGCTGCCGCGCCAGCGCCGCTGCTGGCGCTCGCCCTGGCGCTGCGGACGCTCAATTGCTTCCTCGTTCAGACGAGCTTCGTCCCGGACGAGTACTGGCAATCGCTGGAGGTGGCGCATCGCATGGTCTTCAAATATCCTTCGCTTGCCGCGGCCCCCGCGCCCTCTTATCGCTGCCCGCGGGCCGGAGGGGACGCGGCCCCCGCGGTGCCATAGGCGGGGGAGCGCTCGGGTACGGCTTTCCATGTAAGTTGTTGGCTTGACCAGCAACAAACACCCCACCGTTCTGGCCCAAGCGGACAGAAGGTCTCGACCGAGATGTCTCGGGTGAAACTTTTCGTTTCAGTTGGTCATGATCTGTCCTTAATATTCATAATTATGGTTACCTGACTTGGGAATGGACAAGCAGCTTAAGGGGCTACTCGTACCCACTGATCTTTGCAAGCATCTACAAAGCATTACAGCTGCTGGCTAAGGATAATGTTCAGCTGCTGGTGAGTATAATCAAAAAATGCGCATCTGCTACTAAAATTCAATTTTAAAGCCTTGTATTTAAATACAGTGTATTTTTATTTTTGTCCAGGTAAAATGCAAAGCCTTGAGTCTGGCAATTAGAGATACGTGAGCACAGAGACCCCACTGACTTTGCATGGAGGCAGAACTCATTCATAGATCTCCAGTCACAGCGCTGATGCCTGTGACTGCAGAGGATTGATTATTCTTGCCTCCATCAATGTCTTGGAGTTTCATACTGATTGTGTTTGTAGCTACATCATAACTGTCCAGTGGTTCAGTTTTCCAAAGTGTTTAGCAATGTATATTTGTACTAAACTCACAACAACTAACTAACAACAGCTCCTTTTGATTTCTATTGGAGATGAATGGCAGATAATTCTACTTGCCATCTCTGAACACTTTCAGTTGAACTTTAGACATTCTTTTTTTTGGCAGAAATACTATCCTTACCCAAGGATCTTACTATTTCATTTGTTAAATTATAAAAGACTATAAAGAATATTCACTAATTCACTCTTTTCTTACCTGAACAGTCATTCAGTAATTCAGTAGTGATCTCCTAAAACTTGGAATTTAACTTGGTTTGTTCCAAGTACAGTTTTCTCTCTGCTTACACAGATCTGGGTCCCTAGGCTTGCACAGGCAATGCTGGCTGCTTTTGCTGATGTGAAGCTTTACTCACTAGTGCAGCACCTTGAAAATTCAGAAACAGCAAAGTTTGTGGTGAGTCACAGCCTTTATAAAATTATGCATGTTAATAAACACTGGTTCTGCAGTGTAAATAAGAGCAAAATTATAAGTCACACCTTGATGAATTACCATCTTCATTTAGGAACTTGTTTTAATGAGTTGTTCATAATTATTTTCAGTTCTTCTGCCAGCTCTGTTCCTGGTTTACATGGTACTCCTGTACCAGAACTCTAACAAACACCATGGAGACTATTCTTACCATTTTTGCTCTTTCCTACTATCCGATAAAAGGTTCCAAGATGGGGAACAGGTGAGAAACTTTTTCCTAGCAGTACTGATGATTTTTGGTTTGGGATGACACCAATCTACTGATACTGTTTAAAATGATAACTTTTTTCTTAACATGTAAGGCAACCAAAGCCCCCTCATTCATGTAGCAAGAGTTCTGTCTCATGGAAGGAACACTCTGGTATTCCCTCTAAATAATTTTTTAAGGTTATGTTATAGCTGGTATGTAAAATTAACTATTCCCCAGTTTCCTCATGCAGAGTGTGACTTTGTGGGAAGCTTTATTTTAAACTTTAAAGGACTGGAATATGTAGTAACTAGGGAAAAGATAATAAAAGCTTTTTTGGGGTCAGATATAGGTGAATTTGTGGTCACAGTTTTCTTTACCACTCACTATTTTAAAGTACGTGCCTCTAGAGAGCAACTCCATTGCTAACAAAGCAATTCTAGAGTTGCAGCCTTCCAAGCAAAACAGGGTTTCTGCACCCAGAGAATAAAAGTTACTTCCAGTATGAAAAAGTTTTGGCCAGAGACATGACAGTTGTTGAAATGTCACTGTCTCCAAAAGAATTGACCAGACCTTTTGATAAGCTTCTGGGTTTTTTATGTTTCTTCCTTCTAGCTGTAAATATTTAGCTTTGGTAGCACTTGCAATTGTTGTTCGTCCCACTGCTGTTATCCCGTGGATGCCTCTGGTCTTCAGTCATTTTTTGCAAGAACAGAGAAAAGCAGACCTTATCCTACAGAAGTGTATTCCAGTTGGGTAAGTTCTTTCTGAATTTAACTGGGACTGTGCACAGCTACATCTTAAGATTGGTTTTACCACTGCAAAGACAGACAAGCCAAAAAAGCTGATATCATGTAAATAAAAAAGAGAACAAATAGAGTCCTTTTGCAGAAGTTTAAGGAAGTGGCATGTTTTTTTTAAACTGTTATATGTGCTGCAAAAAAGCACTAGGAAAGATTTCATGATGGTGAGATATGAGCAGCATTCCAGTTTAATCTGGGATTGTGTCAAGGATACCAGGTGATGGCAAATAGCCACTGTACAAGGGCCATGAGTATGGATAATCTTAAAAATACTAGGAATAGGAGTTTTGGCAGCTATCTGGAGAAGATACAAAAGCAATTCAGGCAATATCAGTGCAACGAACTTTCCATTTTTGCAGATTGGTCACAGTAGGAACCTCTTTAATAATTGACCGTGTGTTTTTTGGTGAGGTAAGCTGTTTTAAACTTGACTTATTAGAAGAAGGTTGGGGTTTAGTATTTTAGCATTGATGGACGTTTCAGACTTCTCTGACTTTTCTTGTTTCTGTGACAGTGTCTGGCCTGTGATCTCTAACTATATCCTAAGCCACAAACCTTTCAACACTGACTTCTCATTTATTTCAAATGATGGAATGCTACATCAATCAGTCTGCTCAGTCCTCAACAGTTATCAGCAAACTACAAATCTACACACTTCTGTGATAATTGCTGAATACAGGAAATCCATGATGAGTCTTAGTGGAAAAAAAAAAACCTGAAGTAGGAGTAAAAATGTATCATTTAAGGCCAGCGATGACTGTAGTTCAGTGCAGCTGTTGGTTTTGACTTCGGATTTGTGTTTAACTCCCTCCTCCCCCCCCAATCTCCCAGTGGGTACTGGTTCAGCTGAACTTCTTGAAATTCAACGTGCTGCAGAATTTGGCAACGTTTTACGGCTCTCATCCTTGGCATTGGTACTTCACTCAGGGACTCCCAGTCATCTTGGGTCCCCATCTGCCTTTCTTTATTCATGGCTGTGTGCTGGCACCAAGAAGGTACCGCATCTTTCTACTGGCAGTGATTTGGACTGTGCTGGTGTACAGGTAATCCCTCCTAAGTAGAACTACTGCCTCTCACTGGTTGTGTTCTTTGCAAAGCTCATGTCCCCTCCAGAACAAAGCAGCATAGTATTCAGGTTAAGTGATAGAAAACTTGAAACTATTCAAATGCTCCAAGAAATGCAGTCAGTTACAAAACTGTTTCTAGAATTTTGTGTAATACTGCTTCTTGTATTGGCACCAATATGTATCCTTAGGAACTAATCAGACCTTTAAAGAATAAAATAATTCATCATGAAACGCAGTGGAAATTGAAAGAAAAAATCCCCAAACCAACACTCAAGCAGGTGTTTAAGCAAAACCAAAACTAGTTAGAAAACTGTGTTCACTAAAGGCCTGTTAATGAAAACACCATTTCATTTGGTTCTTTAAGGCATCCCCAGTAAGGTGAGAGGTTCTTAGACCTCTAAAACTTACTCCATTCACAAGTTTACACACAGCTCTTAACTATCATAAGGCTGTATGTCTCATTTTAAGCTCAGAAGTATAAGAAAAGGTAAGTTTTTTCTAAAGCATCAGAATTAACTGTAGATTAAACAGGAGAGACACTTTCAGACAAGAAAAAATACAGCAAATAAATAAATACAAAGCAGTAAATACTACTATACTCAAGTAGTAATAGACTACAGCAAAACAGCAGCAAGACCAGAAATGCCATTTCTTCTTACACTCCAGCTCAAAACTGGAAGTAGCTCTATTGGCTTTAGGGTTTTTTTACCTTCCTTAGTCATTTGATTCCCAGGACATGAGTGTTGCAATAATCCCCAAAAAAGCCCCAAAAGTTGGCATGGGAAATTGTGTAATGTTGTATTAGCAGGGGTGACTGTTAAATTTGCTAGATACAAATGGGCACGTGAATTTTAGCTTTTCATCCACACTATTTATTGTGTCTTATTACAGAAAACAGATTGGTGAAGTACTGGCTAAATTACATCTAGTTGTCAAAGAACCAGACCACTTAATTGTAGTAGCCAGGAATTTTTTCCAGTACTTGGTTTAAACTGACAAAATAATCTTAATTTGAATATACTTACTATGTTCTAAAAAAGTGACAACTTGGATTTTTATTCTTAACTGCTTCAATACCAAAAGCTTCTTAATACATGCACCTGCTCTTCGAGTCCTCTGTGCTCCTAAACACATTTTGTCAACAGAACTGAAGCATTTAACTTTTGTGATGTAGCAGTGTATGTTTTATTACAGCACACTGAGCCATAAGGAATTCAGGTTCATCTACCCAGTACTGCCATTCTGCATGATTTTTTGTGGTAAGCATTGGTTTCAAATGTCTTGCAACCTTATCTGGATATAACTTTTACCCAGAGAGAGACTGTTAATGGTTAGTGTAGGTATTTGACAAAGGATTCTTAGAATTAGCCTAGCCTTTTCTTACAGCTAGTTAAAAAGAGAAAGAAAAAACACGAGGAGCGAGTGACCATAGCACAGATAGAGAATCCTTAGCATGGATGAAAGCCTTCCTGCAAAAACATGACAACTGTGTCAGTGACTCCTAACTTTTCAGCATTGCCCCCTTAGAATGAATCTTTTTCCTTGGCTCCTTTGTAGTATTCCTCCACACAGTACTTTCAAATATGCCTGACAAATGCCTTTAATTATGCAAGAAAAAAATTAAACTACTCTTTTCAGATGTTACAAAGATTCAGATGTTATAAATAAGGATTAAAACTTCTGGAACATGAAGCTGTATAGCTTCAGTTTAAATACAAGTTCAAAACTGATGAATCACTGAACACTAGTTTTCTTTAACCTTTTTTGCTAGTCTAAACAAAAGTACATCTTATTTCAATAATTTTGCTCTCTGCTAATCAAATACGTAATGTCTTGGCATAGTTCACTAGCAGCAGGATGAACCCGTTCTACCTTACATGCAGAAATATTCCAATTAAACAACAAAAAATACTGAATATCCCTCAGCTTTCATGTCTGTAAGGGAATGAGGTCATCTATACAATTATCAATTCATTATCATTCAGTTGGACACTTAAAAAACTACAGAAGTTACTTCTGATAACTCCATGGTTACGAAGAGTCCTCAATTGCTCAAAACATTATAAAATAAAAGCAGAAAAAAAACCCCCACATAAATTTCAAAGTAATTTCCAAGCACACAAACATAAGCCAAGTGTGTTTCACAAAAGCAGTAAAAAAAATGCCCATAATAGAATGTTACCAATTTTATTTAAACCACAAACTAATTTGTGGACTTCATCCAAGATACAATTTGGCAGAACTGACCAACTGAAGACTAATTTAATTTGCTTGTTACTGATTTCTGGAACATGCCTTGTAGCTTGTTTTCTGTAATTCAGTACAGGTGTCACAAAGCTACATAAAATATTTTTCTCATGATACTGACAAGCACATGACTTGAAAAGGGTTTTCAGACTGGCTGCAACATGAAGCTGGTGTCTGTGCCACGTTCATTGTCTGTGCCATCTTCATCTAAGGGGCTTCTCCAACGATCTCCCCCGAGAAGAAATGCCTTTTCCCATTATTAGCTCCTTCAAGAAAAGTGCGGGAAAGCGGCGGTGATTGGAGATGGGAAAAAAGCGGAGGAATACGCTCTTTCAAGGCCAGAAGCTCAAACTTTAACAACAGTAAAGGAATGCTGTAGTTTTCAGCATTTTGGAGAAAAAGAATACCACAGCCATGCATGTGTAGTTACCATTTATTCTGGCTCTACCTGGACATGCATGAATCAGAACACATCAGTAAGTTGCCATATATCATTCATCCAAACTATTGAATGGACTGTTTTTCACTAGAAGAAATTAAAGAGACAAAGCACTTCATATTTCTGTATTTCAGGAGACAGATAGGGGCTTAAGATTTACCCTGTTAAATCCAAAAATTAAAAGGGCCAAGTCTAACCTTTGAATTTCCATTCAAAGAGTAAAAACTCAACACTGTAGTAAAGTATCTCAAAGCAAAGTATTGTTATTGACTGAGTAATGGTTTCCACTATATTAGGGTACTTTCAAAAATCTGTGAATTGTTTATCTCCCAAACTTACTGAAATGTTTTTATAGGATATTCTTTGAAACACCTGAAAGCATGGAAGAAATTTGCAGCAAGTTTCCTGCTCTTATCCAATTTACTTCCAGCCCTCTACACAGGCTTGGTTCACCAGCGAGGCACTCTGGATGTTATGAGTCACATCCAGCAGCTCTGCAATAACCCTCACCAGTCAAAAGCTTTTGTCTTCATCCTGATGCCGTGCCATTCTACTCCATTTTACAGGTATTAATAGAGTTAATAGTGCACTACATTAAAATCCAAACACTTAATCATAAATCAAGATTTCTTTTTTCCAAGGCTTAATAAATTGAGGTAGATAAATGTATACAGGAAGAGTTTTGATTTTTCATACAGTTAATACAAAGTGAATAGGGGACATAAGCCAAATGCTTATAGCACAGAATAAAATTCAGTATCTAAGCTTTATTCATTTTTGTAAAATAGCTTTGTATGAGGATATGCAGTAAGTCTAACAACTTCAAGTATGTCACACTGCTTCATTATGGTAACATTTGTAGCAGAACTAAACACTAATTGTTACAATCAAAATGTATTAATTTTACCTTTACTTCTGCTGCTAGGCAGTAAAGAAATGTAATTACAACATAGAGTGACTGAGGTCACGGCAAAAGGTTTGCAGTAGATCCTGGCAACTAAACAAAACGTTAAAGCAGATATAAATAGTGAAGCTGATATGGAAAAGTACCTTTTTAAGAAACCAATGTTCTGCAGATGCTATTTTTATTAAGATAAATGTATTTTCTGTTAACTGCTAACAACAGCGTCCCAGCAGTTTGGAGCTGAATGTGCTTGTTCTACATTGCTTTCATATGAAGTACTGAAGGGAAGAAACTACTACTGTGAGGGAAAAAATTTAATCTATTTTGGTTTTGGCTGAGGTATCTTTTAAAGTGATGAGTCATTTCAAATCTCTGATACTGGTCAGTTTATCACAAAATGTGTGGTTTTGGTTTTCTCCCTAGTCATGTTCACTGTCCTCTAAAAATGAGATTCCTTCAGTGTCCCCCAAACCTAACTGGCAACGAGAGCTACGTTGATGAAGCAGATGTGTTTTATTCTAACCCACTTGGCTGGCTGTGTAAGGAGTTTGACAATGATACGTTATTACCCAGTCACTTGATCCTCTTCAGTGTGCTAGAACAGGTATGGTAACTGCAAGATGAAACAAACTACTTCTGAGGATAAGTTACAAAATAAATTAGGGAAGAGTGATAGTTAAAATCTTTGAAAATTGTTGTCCACAACTTTTTAAACACAGCTTATATTAAAATTGAAGCCTCTAGTCTGTAATAAGAGTATTGATATGTTACAGTGGGGATAACATTGATATCGTTCCAGTAATATATATTTAATGTTTACATATGCCCTCTCCTCTGTGCAAATTCTACGCACCGCAAAGTAATGTTTTATGGAATTCTTCTCAATCTATATTAAAACAAATGTGCCATCTGTTCCCAGGAACTGCACTTTAAAGTAAGGAACAATGAAAAGCAAAACCACCTGCAGTCACAGTACCTTTTAACCCCTCAAATCTTTAACGAAGATCCATGCACTCAAACAACGGTGGCTGGTGAATATCCACACCGGACAGAATCAAACAGGATAGGTACTTCTTTTTCTAGCAGGCTTTCCTAAAATAAAGGATAAAGCTTCCCAGGGACAGTTGAATTGATGGTTTTCAGGAGACTTTGGAACACTATTGTTATGCTTCCAGCTGTATTTTCTTACTGTGGAAATTAATTTATGTTCATTTACAGGAAATATCACCATTTCTAGCTTTAAGGGGCTATGAGAAAACAGTCACTGTCTTTCATACTCATGTACCTCAAGGACGAGTTGGAAGCCACATCTACATCTACAGGAGAAAAACTGAAATGAATCATCCCTGAAGATCAGTGTCTAAGACCTGAGACCTAATGAGATCAGTTTTGCATAGCAGTAGCTATACTTAGAAGACCTCGTACTGCAGAAAGGAGAGAGCAGTGAGCCTGAAGCTGGGGAAGTCAAATCAGAAGTCCCATTAGGCAGCCAGTGGCTGCCTGGAAACACATAACCCTCCTCCTGAAGGCAACTTCAGTAGCAGTAGGGCAGGGTGGGGTTGCTGATCTTCCTTACAACACTAGAAAACATTGGGAAGACCAAAGTTACCATATGAATACTTAAGCAATAAAATACAGACAAGGGTGGACCATTTTTATGGAACTGTACAGCAGTGCTAAGTTTGTTTTATAAATAAAGACTTTTACCCACAATGTCTCTTTATTTTTCTTCTACAATATGCAGATATGCAAGACATTTCAAGTGTTTAAATCAGCACACTGATTAGAATGTAGCACAGCAAATTCTTCACAATTCAACAGGCTCTTGAACCCCCCAAAGACAGGAAGCAAATATAAGGTTACAAAACACTAGCAAATACATTACCATGATGTAGACCTATTTTTTGAAGGATGAGATGAAGTTAGTATATCAAACATTGGAGTTAGTAGTTGGTACATTATGCATGGCTCAAGCTTTAACTACTCTAATGGAATGCAATTAAGCATATTTTTCATACACAGGTCATTGCATGCCTAGTTTCTGCAACAATACTGCTGGCACCCAAACTATCTTCACTTCCAAAGAACAGTTAAAGCAACGGTACAGAATATGCAAATTAGAAAGCCTGACTTCTGCCTGTTAACAAAAATATGTAAAAATCAAATTATTCAGAAAAAACCTTGCATCTCACTGCTTTGTTGAAAAACTATCCGTTTCCAGAGAGTATGTGAATTTTAATCTTATTTTTAAAATAAATTACTTAATATTTCGGATCAAAGGGTAGTTGCCCCAATTCTATTTCAAGATTTGCCATGTGTCTTCCATTAGTGCGACCATGTTTATGCCATTTACCTTCTCTTTTATTACGGTGTTGGTACTTCTGAGCTTGTTTTTCGTGTCTGGAATTTTCAGTTTGTGTAAAAAGTCTTTTAGGTCGACTGCAAGGAGTAAACAAAAGCTTATTACTACTAAAAGCATTTTGAAACACAATTACATTTTCAAGTACAGCTTTTAACATGCTGAGGGTTCAGGGAAAACAAAATTAGTATTAAGGAGTCCTTTAGCTTGTAAGAAAAATAGGGGAGGCATTTGTTTGTTTAAATCATCAATAAGATGGTGTATATAAAAGAAATGCTTTCTAAAAATAAAAATGCAGCTGCTGTCACAAACGTCTGTATAACTATCAGTAAAAGAATTTGAAATGGTTTTTCTGCAATCTGAAATTCTCACAAATTAGATATTTAAAAATAAAGTTCATTTAACAGTAAATTAGGAAGATGGGACTATAAATAAAATCATAAACCTTATGTGTTTGCCAAAACCATATTAAAAAGGATACTGGATAGCTGTTAATAGGACTGTCACCCTCATGGTTCAGTTTTCAATAGGAGAAAGTGCTACCTCACGTAATATTTAGTAACCCTAAAGTAGTTAATACTTCAGACTTCCAGCTGCAGTAAAAGGTATGAAATGATAAATAATGCAAGTGTAAATCTGTAAAGACCTGAGAACACCTTTAGATCCAGGAAAGGAACATAGGAAACAATCCACACCAAGGGCCATTGTAAGCAAGTCTGAACAAAATTTAGGTAGGGTCAGGATCTGAACTAAAGCCTGCTGTGTGATGAGCTCTGCTCTGGGCATACAGACTGACCCAATATTACACTGATCTACAGGAGAGTAGTGAAATGTATATGCCAGAACAGGACTCGGAGACACCTCAAATATACTAAAAACCTCATTCAGCAAAGAACAACAAGGAAGTCCTAGTTAATTCTCCAAGAGAGTTGTTCATTCCATCAGATGGGCAATCAGAGCTGTTCAGTCTAAGGAAATCCTACTGGCAGTTACAGTTTTCTAAAGAACCCAGCAGAAACATCAGATTGTGCTATGTACACACACAAAATTTATATAAAACGTACTACAGATCCACTTTATATAACACAATCTAATATTGCCATTAAGTCCTTCAGAAATTCTTTTAGCATATGTGAGTGTATATATATCTACACACACACACATACATACGCACACCTGCTCAAAGACCATCCATTACAACAAGGACATTAGTTGTCTTTACGAAAACCACTTCTTTGTGTTACCAAGTTCAGGAAACGTGGAAACAAACCTGGGTCCATACTGGGGTGAATTATCATGATGGAAGTAGTATCCGTAGACATATTTGTCCAAATCCTCAAAAACCTTTTCATTATTACTTTGGTATTCCTTCATATCTTCCAGGTAATCCTTGACATCATTAACAAAATCAGTGAACAGCATCTGGTCGTGTATAAATAATCCATTATGAAAAAACTTATTGATGAAATTTTCTAGTTCTCTCCAATGATGAAAGTTATGTACAACTTGCTGCAAATACTTTCTCATTAGCCGATTAAATTCATCCACCCTGATGGGATCCGAAACTCTATTAAAGAGACCAATGAATTCTTGATGAGCGCATTCAAAAATACCAGAGCAGCCCTTTAGGGCAAACTGACGTTTTCTGTTACACAAATGATCATTGAGACATTTCTGGGAATTCGAATCTTTTTCAAATGCTGTAAAATGATGTTTTCTTCCATTTCTGGATTCTTTTGGCATGTGAGGTCCCCTGTAATGCATGTGCTTCAGATTCTCGTAGGAGTTATGGTCTCGGTAAAAAGTTCGAGCTTTCTTGCTTGCCTCATATCTTTTATCACTCGATGACTTCTCCTTTTCATCAAAGATGTTTTTTGTGGTATCTTTGAAGTGTCTGAACGTAGACTTTACAGAATCAGAGAATTTTTTCAAGTTTTCTTTCACTGCTTCTTTAGCCTGCTTAATCTTTTCTTTATGGTGTCTTACAAACTCTTTTGTGGAATTTTTCATAGCGTCAAAAGTTTCTTTAACTGAACCAAAAAACGTCTCCTTTGATTTCTTTCTACTCTTACTTTGCCCTTTAGCACCTTTCTTTTGTCCATTTTCATTAATTTCTTCTTTTTCAGTTTGGTCTTTTGCTTCAACATACAGCTTCTCCCATAAGTCAGAGCGTTGTTGCTCAAAGTTTAGCTTTTTTTCTAGTTCTACCAGTCTTCCTCGCAGAATTTCTATTTCTTTATTTTCTCTTAATGTCTCATCATCATCAGTAGCACTGTCAGGTGTTTGACGAGAACTTAACTGTTCTAGTTCTTTTTTCAGAGCTTCTGTAACATGACGTTCTTTGTCCAGTTCTCGTCTTAACATCTGTGCCTCTGCAAAGAGTGTTTCCTTTTGCCTGAGAAAATTGCTGTTTCTTTGCTTTTCTTCTTCCAAATGCTCCCTTAGTTTCTGATTTTCTATTACAATAGATTCAGTGCTACTACCTTTATCTTCTAAGTTTCTAATTTGTTGTCTTAGCTTCCTTAATTCTTCCTGAAGTGAGGCCAAAGCTTTTTCTTCCTTCTCTAGAGATTCTCTTAAGTGCTGATTTTCTGCAGCAAGACGTTTTTTTTGAGAATCAAAGGATTTCTTCTCCACCTCAGTAAAGGTCAAACATGTGGCAAGATCTCCCTTGAGTGACTAAAAGAAACAAAAAGAAAATAAGCAAAAATACTACAATGAGAATTGAAATACTAGCTAGAAAGATGAAAAACCAAGGTAGTCCAAACAGAGCTCACTTGTCATTTTGGACGCAGTAAAACATGCACAGCAAGATGCAAAAATAGAGCTGGTTTGTTTATCTCAGTTCAGTTTGTTTATCACACACTTTCTTGGCAACAAAGACCATGTGAGAAACTCCCCCTTCCAGCCAGAGGTCATCACCCCTCACTTGAATTGATTTAACTAGCTAAAGGATAGTCAGTTGGGTACATGAACTGCAGCATCTTAAAAGGAAATCAAAATGTGCATGTTTGCTGTTGATTTATGTTCAGCAAACTGGATTTACAGATCACAAAAATAAATTAGCAGAAGCAAAGGTATTTAGCAGTTGGGGCAGAAATTCACACGCTGATTTTGAACCAAATTTGTTGCTAAAAACACATGTTCATGTAACTATATACTAAACAAAAAAGGAGCTCCCCAGTCTGTTGGCATCACTGCTCTAGAGCATACTGAATTAATACTGAATTACGTACAAATGCTGCTAACAGCCACATAAAAGAAACCTAAAAAAAAAGACACACAAAGCACTCCCTAATCTTCTCTCTGGATGATGTATCAGTAAAAAATGAGAAGTACAGGTTAAGTATTTAAAAAATTAATAACCACTGATAATTTAGAAAGCAAGTTCACAAAACCTGTAGGTTCAACATGTTTTTACAAGCATTTTCTATTTCAGCTGTCTTCATCAATGACAACCCAGCATTATATCACAAGGAAACAGTCTCCGTGTCCAGATAACTCCTAGACTACAGATATAAAACCCAGTATGTTTAAACACGTTCCAAGAGCAAATTCAATCAACATAAATCTTTGTCAAGAATTCAGGGGAAAGTTCTCTGAAAGAACTTACTAAAGAAAAAAATTTCATGGATTTGTGTGAGAAATTAATTTCACTTTGTGTAAAGTACACACATAATGATAGAATTATGCAATGACTTCCAGCTAAGCTCACCTACCCCCACTTTGTGGTGCACTTGATCTCCACGCTCTTGTTGGCACCGGTAAAGGTCATCTTTCATATCTTTTAATTCACGTGTCTTTGTCACCAGCTGCTGCCGTTTCTGGATCTGCACTGTACCTACAAAGATAAAAAAGTTTCTTTCGATAGACTAACTTACAGTAAGCAGTTAGAAGAACAGAGGAATCTAAATATCATCTTCATTCTCTCTGCAAATTCAAAAGCCTTCCTACCTTGCCATTTCTGCCTAGTCCTTACCAGTAACAATTTAGCTGTAGCAAAATTGTTTCTTCCAACGATAAACAATTTCCCAGACCCAAAAATTTGCTGCTATACTGTTTTTTCATTAATAAAAATAAAGCAACTTTGGAACACTACATAGAAATAAGTTAGATCCAAACCAACAAAAGTTATGCAAGAAAGAATATGTGTGACTTCTTTGTAATTTTTTTAGTAACATGCAAGTCAACCAGGATAAAAGGGAGGCTGTTGGTCCATGCTTTATCCACTTCAGAACTACAACCTTGGCTGTTAATTGAAGTTACACGAGTAAGAGGGTTTTAGCACAGTATTTAAATTTTCATGCAGAAATACAATCATTACGCACTGCTCGCAAAGCAGCAAGTACTGCTGGCCCTGTCTTGTCCTTCTTATCCATAAGCAAAGGCTGCAGAGTAAGCAAATATCCTGTTTTTCAATTGTCAGACAAAGGCTGAGACACCCTGGTTTTCAGAAAAAGTATCTTCGCTGCACTAGACACCGATTCTTTTTGTCAAGAACAGCTTCTTGACTGGTACTTCCTTAACTATACACCTGGTCTCTAAATTCTAATGCTGATGTAGTTTTTATGTATTTGCTTTTAAGATTCCCTTGAATCAACTCTAGAGAAGAAGGCAACAGCAATTTTTAGGTATTTCTTTCAAGACCAATGGAGCATATTCAGAGTTCTATTCCTGTATTTAAAGGCAGGAGAAGATGTATTGTTAAACAGAAGAAATACTATAAATACACTTACAGTGATGAATGTTTTGTGCTTTTTTAATTTTTATTTAATCTATTGTCAAGTGCGACCTTCAAAAAAGACAGTTGTATATTACACCAAGTTGAACTTCAATAGTTCAATTCACCTAAGGGATGGCAATGTTTTTACAGCAACAATTTTAAGTCTGCAAAGTCCTAGTAAACACTTACTGGAACCATAGATCCCTTCATAAATGAAGTATACTGACAGTAAATTTGGTTTTAGTATTTATCTTTTATAGATACTTTTGAGGAAGCCCATTGATCCTAACAATCTAAAGCCTGCATCTGAAAAATCATCATTTAGTGTTAAGGGTTCATGTTAGGTAGAACCTGAATTACAGAAAAACACTTAAAGCTCTCTTTCTCTCCTTATTAAAAATCATAATTTAGGTAGAGTAAGCAAAAATTACATTTAGCAACACTGAAGATGAACATACTGAGGTGCCCTTCCTCAGTAACTGGTTTGTGTTTCCAGCTGGTACTCTTAAGTCACAGTATCCTTCAGATTCTTTAAGTAACCAATCCAAATCCCTAGCATTATAGCCATAGTTCCCCTTCCGGTTTCTGGTTAAAGAAAAAAATTAAATATCTTAATGTCCATAAGGAGACATTTTTCTGGCAAGGACTTTCTACCCTAATTTAAGCTTTACCTGTTAACCTGAAAAGTTTGCCCTCTTTCAGTTCTCCTTCCTAGAGCATCATAGAGCCAGTTAATTCAGTTTAATACTGACTAGGATACACTTACTGATTCAAATCTAATCCTAGTTGCTTTCCACATCTCTAAAAGGCTTAAGGGCGTCCTGAAACTCTAGCTAAAAGAAAAACACTATCCTGATATTGACCCAAAGAAAGTAATTTTATAAAAAGTAACCCTTTCCAATCCTCTTACACGACAATTAGCCTAAAATTAGAAGATTGCTGTGGGAAACATTCATTCCAGGCGGAATCACAAAAATACGAAGTAGTCCTCTAGGAAGACGAACTTTTGTCTGCAAGTTTGTGTTAAAAAAAAAACCAAACAAATTTAAGGAAGACAGAAAGCAGGACTTGATTTCCTTTCTAGTGGTAGAAAGGTAAGTGATCACATAACCATGAAAAACTTTCACCTGAAGAAGCAAAAACTAAAGCTACAGAGTTGCCTTCTTTCTGCTGAAAATGCTGCCATCTGTCAGCAGTGATGACAATTTTTATTTAGAAGTACAGATTCAATGAATGAACAAGTGAAATCCTTAATAAATGTATTATCCTTGGTCCATGTTCAGAGTGGTTTTTTTTCATCCACAGATCTCCAAGTTCTTTAAAAGGATTGTATTATCATTAACACCAACCTAAACACAGTGCAGTGATTAACAACTGAAATCTCAAGTTCCCACAACAAGCATACAGACTGGTCTAGTCATTGTGTTCCTCTATGCCTCCAGCATGCCAATGTTCACCAACCAGTTTCCACACCAACTCCTACTACCTGCTGTAGCTGCTAGACAAAAGTGTTTGCGTGACTGGACTAGTCGTTCCTATAATCCCACATACATCAGCAATTCTTGAGACTTGATTTATTATTTTATTTTCATAATGTAAGTACGCATACATATATGGATGTGTGTGTACACATACACACGCGTGATTTAAAAAGTAAATCTGAATGCAAGCACAGTACATCACTCACAGCTCTTACCTTCAGGTTTACCTAAGAACAAAAAAACAATTGGGATCAAGTGAAAATTAATATAAATCTCAAAAGAAGTGCCAAAATTTAAATCCCTAACAATTAGTCAACACCAAATCCAAAGGGAATGATACTCCCCATCTCCAACTAAATCGCATTTTATAAAGGCATATTTTCATATAAAACTAGAGCTACTCAGGAAAAATTACTATTTACCACATTACTATAAGAAGCAGTGTATATTAAATACAGTTGCACTGCTGAAGGACCTCCCTCTATTACCAATAAAGCAGCAGTTGCTTTCTCCCATTTTTAGGTTTAGGTAGTTAGCAGAGAACACGGAAAAATATTGGACTCACAATAGAACAGCATTTGTTAAGCAAGATGTGGACTCTGTGTGTTCTGCTTTCTCTGAACTCACCATAGAAGTGTCCGAAGCCCATGCTGATGGCAATCACCAGTGCCAGGATGATGCACCTGTTCAGGCCACTGCTGAACTGGCGCTTGTGCTGCTCCTCCCTGGGCGGCTCCGGCTCGGGCTCCGCCGGCAGCCCCCCCTTGGGCTCGGAGATCGACACCCCGTGCTTCCTCGGGCGCCGTTTACGCACTGTGAGGCTGGACTGGCTGCTGGTTTCATCACTGCTGGACTCATCAGGGCTGGCCTGAGATGAGAAAACTGAAAAGCAACATACACCAGTGCTTAAAATGCATTAATTATTGTGTTAAAGAGCAAATTGAGTATCAAAATCCATAGTATTTATGTAAAATAGATTTGGCGTTTATCTTTGAGAACATTAATAAAACAAAACTAAAATTCTCAATGTTATCGTTTATGCTGGAAATTACGAGAAATACGTGATCTCCAAAGTTAAAAATCAACTTTTTTAAAAGTAAATGATAGAAAATTAAGAAATCATCACCAAAAAACTGTACGGCACTTCCCCATACCTTATCATTCACTCATTACGAAGTGTTTCAGTCAATCCTGCCTCCTAAAGCATCTACATGTACTGCCTCTGAAAATTCTTGTGAAGTAGAAAGATTAAGAATTCAGTTTTCCTTCTCTTGCAGCTATTAGAACTGAAATATTTAATAACAAAAGAGCAACATAAAGGCTTGCTAAAAGAAGGCCTCCTAGAAGACAGGCATGGTTTTGTTATATACTCTCAAAAAACTTCATTCTGTGACCTACATGCAGCCTCAGACAAAATTCCACTGAAGTTACATTAATGTAGCTATTAGAAATATTCAAAATCAAGATACAAATTTGTTTAAATATGCAATTTTGTTTCCTTTTAATATCTACCATATACTATCTATTAACATCTTTACCCACCTTTCAAAAAAAGCCATTTTCAACCACTACTGCACAGGAAAAGAACCACTGAAGTGCTTCTCCGTTCTTTCCCAACACTCTTCTATTACCTGACTGAAGTTTAGGTAAATTGAATTGGACAAGATTTGAGATAAGAACAAATTCTAACCTTAAGAAAATATCTTTCACAGAATTTTTGCAAAATGGTATTTATTATACCATTTGTATGTTCATGTTCCAATGGCCTAAGAGCCACATACTCTAACCAGGAAAATAACAACAGAGCTGTAATTGCTTGTTTCTATTTGTACAAATGTTTGCTGCACATTCTGTAAATAAATTTATATAATCCAGTATATAAGTAATTATTATTTAATCTCCCTCCTTTAAAAGAATAATTTTCAAGTGCAAGGTAAATATCAAGCAGAAGCAGCAGTAGGGTGGAAAAGTAGCTTTCAAGTATCTACATTCTCTACCTAATTCACATGTCTGGATAGATTCAATGTGATCAGCGAAGCCCCCAGACACGACAAAGTGCTCCTGGCTTGGACACTAAATTTGCTGCTCACAATCACAAAATGCTAGTGCCCCTCCTAGAAATACAGTTGCCCATTCTCATATCAGACATCATTACTCAAAATGTAAAAATATAGAGTGACTGTCCTTGAACAGTTCACAACTGAAAAATCATCTGTTTGAGGAAAGCCATGCACACATCACTGAACAGACAAGAATGCCTAGCAGTGCTAGGTATTACCTATAAAATGCATTACCACTTAAGATGCTTCACTTAAAATAAATTACAACTTGATAGAAGTGATTGCATCAAGCCCAGAAAAGATTATCAATTAGTATCTGGAACACGTCTAATTTGTAACTCCATGGACAAGCAGCATGTCAGATTATGAAAGACAACTTCCTCCCTTAATAAAAAACTCCCTTTTAGTCAATTGGTCAAATCAGACCAACCGAGCAGACTTTGCAATAAAGACAAATCACTTAAACAGCGACTTAGACATGCAGACATTTAAATGAATTGATACAGCTTAGTAGAGAAGGACACTATTTTAATCATTTAAGCAGATGCATGCTTCCCCAATCTTGGAAAACAAAGGCAAGTTTTCAGAATGCATTCCTAAAATGCAGAGGTCAGACATTATAGAGAAATATATAGGACAAACTTAGTAAGAGGTGTTACTCTTGCTCATCTGCGGGTTTTTTTAGGGTTTTTCAACAACCAAAGAAGCTAACAGACATGGAATACAAAAGTGGTTAAGGAACAAGCTGCTTCCAGCTGAATGGGAAAATTCTTTGATATACACGGGACAACAAAGAATAGGAAAGGAGAAAAGAAAGACAATCAAAAAGAAAAATGCTGTAAGACACTTAGAGCCATTCATAAGCACTTACTGGCAAGCTGTCAACAATTATAGCAATTACACTTTCAGGCAAGAATGACACTACCTTACAGCTGCTGTAAGAATTCAGTACAAAGCTGTACTCTAACAGTACCAGGATGGAAAGGACTACAAAGGAAACAAAGTGTGACCACAATAGCAGTCCAAAATTCTAGCTTCTGCTGTGATTTTGTAGCGTCAGAGCTACACTAGAAACCAGATGAAGCCAGTTAAGAACATGATTTTCCTTGACATTTCTGCACAGACACAGCTCAGATACAGTTCACTGCAGCATATGGGCACTTCTGCTGGCTGAACGTCATTCACGAAAGCAGTATTAAAACATCTCTGTTTGCATGATGAAGACTGCCTAAACAGGAATTGGTTTGCAAATCAAAGTGGCAGAAAATCCTTGTAGAACATTTTAGTATCTAAACTAGGAAGAATCTGAGGCTCATCGTTTTCCAACACAAAAGAAAACTCAACAGGAAGTGGATGGCAAAGATTTCTGTTGCCACATTTTGCCACTGCTAAAACTTTGGCATTTAAACTAATTGCAAAAGTACTCCCGACATTTTCCGCAATACTTGATCAACAGAATGCACAGTACTAAAAGTCATGCTGAAATCAGCTTAAGTTAGAAGGAAGAAATTCTTTTTGCCAGTCACACATAGGCTTGGAATCCAACAAGAACCATCCATTTAAACAATCAAGCACACACATTAAAATGTATTACAAACCTTACTGATGTCTGTTCCAAATCTACATGCAAGGTTAACATCTTTTTAAAGAAGCACATAAAACACTGACAGCTTAGCCAAGTTCTTCAGTGAGGATTGGCTTTCATCATCTGTCGAGAATATGACTACTACAAGATCAAGTCAGATTGCTACTAAAAATTGTAAGAACACTCCATGCAAGCCATAAGCAATCAGCTTTGCACAAGCTGATCAAATTTAATCACACCACCTTGGAAAGGAAGACTGTGAGACACATGCTCTTTCACCTCATTTCCCCATCCCCTTACACAACCAGGAATCTTCCACAGCTTCTCCAGCCAACTGACTTTTGTGCACAAAAACATAGAGGGGAAAAAAAGGCACTTTTAGAACTCATCCCTACAAGAAAAAAAAGTCAAGTCAACTAAATCTTAACTTAAAAATTAAGTCAGATCCCTCAGAAGACTTAAAGAAGGCAACATCTTTGTTACAAATCTTCACTGGTTATAATTAGATGCTAAGCTGTCACTTTCTGTTTCCAATGGATACTGTACAGACACATGAACATTTAACGATGCTGTATGCTACTTCTAGGATAAAACAGTATTTTAGGTAAAATCCTGCCTGTGTAATAAACTTAATTTGAAAGGTAAAAATTAGCAATACAAAGGTGTCACAGAGAATAAAGAGAACAGAAAAGATTACAAAAAAGCAGCAAAAAACAATTATAGAGGAGGACTAGAGAACTAGAGAAGAGCAACAAAACAGGAAGTTTTTTGTTTGGATTTGTCGGGGTTTTGTTTATTGCTTTTCATTGGACAAATATTCATATCCTTCCTCCTGAATATGATGCATTGCTTATTTCAGCCAAGTACTGGGTGTATCTTAAATATATAAATACATACTACATAGCTATGAGGGTGGTACAAAGTTTTTGAAGTTATACTGCTTAGTCCTCAAGGTGCCAAAGATCAATTTTCTCCCACTTGCTAGTCATTTTTGCCAACTCTATATAAAGCCCAAAAAATGCCAAGAGAAAACCAACAATTATTCTATGAACTAAGAGTAATTTTAATTCTCCAAGATATGCTACAAATTAACTTTCTAATTAAAATAGTGAACACTTAATGTGAGAGATTGTTTTCAAATTAAAAAATTGCAGACATATATTTGGACAAAATTGTGGAGTTAGGGCACCTAGATTTTTCTAGAGACTGCAAATACTTGGACATGTACTCAACAAGACCGTTATTTTTTTTCCTCTCTCCACAAAAAAGAAGGCTCCCTAAGCAGAGATTGGTTTGGTTTTTTTTCCTGGTGACATTTTTGCACACAGTTGCTTAGGAATTTATTGCTCTTACCAGTTTCCACATGGGAAAATGCATATTGACTGCTAGAGGAGGAACCCATGTTAAAATCCTCTGGACTCTGAGCTTCACCATCAGCTGGAGCTTCCTCCTGACTCTGAGTTTCTTCTGGTTTTGGAGCTTCAAGTGTAACAATGTCAGAATCATCGCTAATAGTTCCAATGCAGGACCCATCATCAGGAATTTTTTCTTTGTTTCCCTAAGGAAAGGGACAATATGAGAATTATTCAGACACATAAAACATAAAGTAATTAAAACAAACAAACAAAAACCCAAGAATTGTTAGAACTTTAAGAAAGGAAAAAATTGTGTCTTTATTTTAATGCCTTCAAAACATTTCTTGCCATTGATGGATGGGGCTTATGGAAGCTTCTGAATAATGTAATCTGTAATGTAATTTACCTCTGCAACTGTCTGAGTTTGCTCAAAACCAGATAGAGTATTATCTACTGCTGGGATCTCTTCATCATTGTTGCACTGAGCTAAATGAATAAAAAGATGAAAAAAACAAGCAAACAAACATGGGATTAAAACCAGTAACCACAAATTATGCCCACGTCCATATAATATTAAAATACAGCGTCACAATGTTATTTTTTAGGAGTACAAGCATTGACAGTTCCTTCCAAATTACTCTTATTTGATCTATGACATTACTAGGGAATACTTCTTTTATCAATAACACTTCTATAAACTATCTTCCAGCAACACCAGTGCACACCGTTCTATAACACATCTAAAGTATGGACAAAATGAAAGATATTCTACTAATTTCACATATTTCAGGAAAAAATACTCTTATAAAGTTGATGATTGAATATTTTCCATAACACTGATGAAGCAAATACTCTGACAGAGGTCCACAAAATATATGAAATACTAATTTTGTGCCAATGCCATAACAAATATTTACTTGTTTCATGAAACTGCTCCTCTTTTAATATCTTACCCTGCAAATCAATTGCTTGCTCCTCTTCTTGCAAAGAAACATATTCTTCTGAAACAAACTCATGGTTATCATTTGTGTTTCCATTTTCTGAAGTCACTGTCTCTATGTCAGAACCCTGAAAGTGAAGAGTTTAAATGGACATTACAGTTATTGGGGTTTCCAACAGTAAAAGCAGGAAGAAAGGGTTACAAAGAAAACAATATTAGTATAACAAAAACAGAACCTTTAAAACTGAAGACAACTTCGATCAAAGAAAAGCAAGTGAACACCAAGTAATTAACTAGAGTGAAACGAGTGTTAGTGTGTAATACTCATGACGGAGGTTAAAAAAAGTCAGAGGAGGACAATTCTAGGGGGAAGAAATGATGGCAATTTAGGCATTAATTAAAAACTACACCAAGTATTTTAAATAACTCTTTTTATTATCTTTGTTAGACCTGTTTATTAAATGGTATTTAGAGAAACAGAGGAGGTTTTGAATATGGGATCTAATTCTTGCTCCCAGGTCCATCTATTGTATGCAAATACACACACCCTCCCAAAAATATAACTTTCAAGCATACCAACATGAGTTCAAATAAATACTATTCCCAGGAAAAACTATATATAACTTTTCTCCATATCAGTTCCTGACAGAAAATTTGCAAGGCTGTTTATATAGTACATCTCTGACATCTCAAAAACAAATCTTTGAAAAAACTCTACACTGGATTTCTGTCCTTAATTCAGAAGGGACCCCTAGGTATTAGTCAGCTGCCAGTCAGCAACAACACCAGAGCACAACAGGAACTGCAGATAAACAATGCCAGGAGACTGCAGGGTACTAAAGGCAAGCAATATGCTTGACAATTCTAAATATTTAATATTTATATTGTAATTTTTGTTTAAAAGAACTGATTGGGCATCATTAAGGCTATTAGCAAACTATAAACACCCAAAACATAACTGAAAAATGCTAAGTGACTCTGATCCATAAATAACTTGAGCTGTTTTTGTAAACAGAGATAGTTATTTTTGCAACAGCAGGTGTGAAATTACAGTAGCAGCAGTACTTCCAGATCAGTTTCCCTGGATGTCTCATTTCAGGACTCAAGCAAACATGTATGCTTTTGTTTTTAAGAGGAGCCTGTACCTCAGGTAGATGCCTCAAAAAGAATTGCGTAAGATACATTCTATAATCATGCCACAAAGTTGTGTTTCTTTTTAAAAGGCTTCAAAAATTAACTGCTTTGGTAAGCTGTTAAATACTTTGTATCTTTTTCTCTTTTTAAACACCTTGTATCTTTTTTCCTTTGACTACAAAAGTATCACAATTTTAATTTCAAGTGTTTAGCAGAAGTTCACCTTTCATTAATAAGTAACTTATTAAAATCTGAGTGGAATCTCAGGAAAGAAAATATGAAGTTATTTGGGGTTTTTGGCTTGATTGGGTTTTATAGATAGGTATACAGATTTATTATGTGACAATTGTTCTCTGGTGTGATAGAGCCACTACTGTAGTTTCTTAAATTGTGAAGAAGAAAAAGAATAACAAAGTTTCAGTTTGCCCAAGCTCCACAGGAAAAAAAATTCAGGAGCATGGCTTAAAACAAGTCTACAATTTTAGCTAAAATCCCAAGAAAACGGGCTAGCTGAGTGTGGGGTATGCCCAGCCCCTGCCCTGGAGGGATCTCTGCTGAGATAAGAAATTTTGCAATCGCCCCAGCAGGACGCCCTGGAAAGGCAACCACTTCTTTGGTCACAGCGAGAAAAGACAGACCCACAAGCCTTTAGGAGACACTATGCAGATCCTTTGTAACCCATTGGTCTTCATCCATCCCCTGTATCCCTATAAAAGCTAAGGCCTCTGCCCCTGTTCAGGCACCAGTTATTACAGCTGGTGATGGGGTCAGTAGCTCTGACCCAGGAAAAGGTGACCGGTCCGGTCCTGAAAGGAATCGCCTTCCCAAGGCCCAGTGTCTTCCCTCAGCTGCTGGCCAGGAGGGTCCTTGCAGAGACTGTCAGCTCTTTAGTGATTATCAGCTCGTGATTCCAGCTCAGCTCTGCAGGGCAGCCTCCAGGCCAAGACAGACCAGAGAGAGAGACGAGAGGCTCATGTGGCTGGTTCCGCACGGAGGTAGCTTTATTGTTGGTCCCCTCCAGCAAAGGGGAGAGCCAGAGACGAGAACCCTCTCTGACAGGGGCAGAGGTAAGCCATCCTTTTCTCAAAAACACACAGTCAGGTGTGAATGCATGAACTCTCTGATTCACTTCATCAGATGCTGGACCTCCCTCACTATTCCATTTCAGCAATAGCAAGAGGTCAAGAAAAGATATTATCACCTCCCTACCTTCCTACACAAAATTAGCAAGTCCTTTCTTAGTAGTCCAACAACGCACAGCGCTGCTTCTCTGTCCACAGCACACACTGAGTCCAGCACACACAGCTGCCAGCTCCCTGCAGTCACAGCCTGGACAACAGCCACTTCTTTCCCCCCTTAACTCACTGGAAAACAAATGCAGAAACGGATTCCACTGTGCCATCATCCATACAGTCACAACAATATGTGAGAAAATAGTACTGCAGTACTCCAAATTTGTCTAACCCCTAGTTCTACCCCTTTCCTGAACACCCAAATCAATTCACTGAAGTACACAGAAGTCCATGTCCCCCCTCCCTGGGTTACAGCTGTGTGAAGGTTACCTGGCCATCCCATCCATTCTACTTTCTTCATGCTCAGATTCAAAGCTGTCCTGCCAGAAGAATGCTAACAATGGCAGCTCTTAAACACCAGTGTTTCTCCCTTTTTATTTCACTGAATCAGGGATAAATAACTGGGAACACAGAATCTCTGTGTCATCGAAATCTGTTCTGCTTTGGCTAGACAAATCCCAGCCACCCTATAATCTTGTGTTATGGTAACTTATTTAGACTGCATAATTCATTTGCAGTTACAGTGTAAAATAACCATCCCAAGAATGAAAATAAAGTCGGTACTTCACAGCTGAATAACTCAACTGCTGAACTCAACTTCTAAATCCTTTCACTTTTATCTGAACTCCATGAATCCAGCACCCTGTACACTCTTGCAGCCCACTTGGCCTTGAGGAATGGAGTGCATGAGTCTTCTGTTTCTTTTGGTGACAAGGCTTCCAACTTGTCATCCAGCCAAAAACAAGGAAAAAAAGTTTGAATCATCTCTTAAATACCACCTTGCAGCCAAGAGAAATGAAAGCATGGCCCAATATTTATAAACATGAAACTGTATCTCTTGCACTTGTGACACAGAACTATTGAAACATGAGTACAGTCGCAAGTTTGTAATAATTTGGTTCTGAGTTACCCATTTTCATTACAATCTGCAAAACAAGGGAGTGTGCAGTGAAGGACAACTGATCACTATGCATGATCTTTAGCCATTTTTTCCTGCTTTCCTCCTCTGAAAGAAACATGTCAACTACTGTTCCTTGAAATTTTTTCTGGGGCAGGCAACAAGTAGATGCAGGCAATACCTAAGTGTCATTCCGTGAAAACTGTCAACCCGTTTGTCCTGAGGATTCTGGCTCAATAGCCTCCTCAGTTTACAAGATAATGCTAAATACTTAAGAACCAAACCAAATGAGCAAACCAACTCAACCATCCTACACTCACACATCAGCCAAGATCTGAAGAGATAGAAAAATCCTCAGGACTAAAGGAGGAAAGGATACTGGACACCCACTCTACCAGGTAGGGCCTCGCAGAAGTTCTGAGGAACTCAGGCCCACCTTGTTCACTGTGGCGAGGGGAAGATAAAACATTCACCTTATCTAGATTAATGTGTCTACACCTGAGCAGGCTGTTGAAGGCACCATTACAATCACCACAGTCAGTGGAGTCATTTGATCAAACCTAAGTGCTGACCTTGACATAAGACTCCTGCTCTCCAGACTCCACTGACTGCATTGATTTCATCCATACAATGCAAACTTTGAAACCAACATCAGATCCAGACACCTAACCTGTTATAGTCATGGAATGTACACTTGTCCCTTTCCTAGTTTTCTGCAAGGAAGACTATTTAAGGACAGAGGGCTGTTCCTGAACAGCTGCTGCTGAAACTAGGATCAGATACCTCAGTGGTAGAAAAAACTTGGGGAAATGACGGAATCATTCCCTTCTGCACAAGATATTTTTCCTGCCCATTATTGCAAACTTTGTTTGTTTTGGTGAGGGTACAGATTTATAAGGAAAAGAAGAAATATATTAGCAACAACAGTTACACAGAATCTTAATGTTTTCAGGCAGGATGGAACAGAGGAATGCATGCCACTAAAATTCTACCAACTCTTCAAAGTAAAACCTTTGCAGAAAAAGAATTATTTTAAATATCAAAATTTATACCAACTATAGTAAAAGTATACATTTCTTAAAATAGTAGTTTTATGATTTACTTGTAAGTTTCTCTTCTATATTCTCTGTTGGTATGCAAGATCCACACAAAACAAGAATTACTAAGCTGAAATAATATTTTACTGCATATAGATAGCCTTAAACTGACAGAATTTTACTAATGTGAAACTGGGTACCTCATGATTGATGACAGTCCAGCCGCAAGATGAATCACTGTCACTGGAATTTTCAGACATTTTCAAAGCACACTGCAAGTAAAAGCAGACTCTTTCAATATGCAAGACACACAATTTCACCACTCTATTGAAAAGAAAAATAAACAGAAGAATGCAAATCATGATGCTACAGAACAATACACTAACACACAAACTGTTAATCTGGAATTGAGAAAAAAAAAAACAGAATAAAAGTTGAGAAAGAAAATATATTCTTTTGTACTTATTTCCTATTATCTTTTTTTGTACTTGGAACAAATACAGCTTTGCTAGGTACATACCTATTTCAGCCAGCCAAAAAGCTCTTAGACTAGCTAGACACACACACACACACACACAAGGTAAGTCAATAAATCAATAATCAAAGTTAAACAATGATGCTATAGACAAATTTTAAGATGATTCACAATTCAGTACATGAAATAATTTCTGTTTTGTTGTATGCATAGAAACCACAGTTTATTCAAGAAAAACACTGTGCGCAAAAACAGTGCTTCCTGCTTCTTTCGCTCCTTTCAAATACACCGATTCTGAGGAAAATTGAGAGAGTACCTGGCAACTACAAAAACAGAATGAAAATAACCCAAAGTATAAATTTTATTTGTTACAATACTACCAGCTGACTGGTGGCCACTTTCAGAAGAGAACTGTCCAGCTGCAGTTGCCTGTTTATCTTTTCTCCTTTTTATCAGGAATTTACCAGGAATACAGAGTATTCATTATCCCCGCATATTCAGATCAATTTTTCAAGTCCTTAACTAGCAGAAAGACTTTATAGAGAAGTTTAATATATTTCCCGTTCCTTGAAATAAAAATATATCAAGTTGCTATATAAGTAAATTTATTATGGATTCACCTTGGTTGAAAAAATTGTCCCAAAACGGAACAATTTCCAATTGATTGCATGCTATATTATGCATCAACATAATAAAACAGCCAAAGAAATCATGTTCAATAAAGCTTTTATCATAGAATTTCAGACACCTGCTTTATTTCCCATTTAGTTAATTCCAGTAAGAACACAGAGGAAAGCACCTATGCATTTAAATTTACTAACTCTCTACTTAATCCTGTCTTTACTCCCCATTTCTTAACACAGAAAGTATACGTAAAACTTTGAAAGAGAACATCTAAATACACCAGTGTGGCTAGAAATTGGCACAACAAAATATAAAACTTCCAATTCCATTTAGCTTTCTCATAAAACACAGTAAACATGTGTCTCATATCTCTGCATTATGGTAGTTATTGCATGCTTTTCTAAAATAAAACCTTTTTCTCATCAACTTCAACGAATATATTTACAGTTCCTCTGTAAAAAAAAGGCAATGGTGACAATCACAACAGTTTAAGCACAAATATTCACTATCAACTTGGGTATCAAACTTAGAGAGAAACTGAACTTCTATTTTTTTATAAAGCCCTACTTTGAATATAGTTGTCATTTTCCTGTAGATATTTTTCTTCCTTCATTACTGCTTTTCCTGGAATCTCAACCAGGGAATGTCAGGTTGGGAGGGGGTGGGAAGAAGTCTATTTTGGTTTGATTTGTTTGGTTTTTTTAAATCACACTGCATATGAGGATCAATTTATTTTTTAATCTTGATTTATTTTTAAATCATACTTCTTCAATCATCAAAACAATAAATGCCCAAATGGCAAAGACTAAGTTCCAGAGTTTACATGTGACAATGACATCTGCTTACTGTCATTAATTATTCTGACTTTGACCAGGCATCCAGCAGCAGCAGCAGCATTCCTTTCACAGGAAGGTAACTACCAGCACCAGAACTCATCACCTGTGAGAAACATCACTGGCTACATTGCAAAATCTGAAATGAATTCCTAAAAGACAACTTCAGGGCACCAGTACAGTTTGATACAAGTGCACCTACAGATTTTGAAAGCCCAAATTGTAACAGCAGACTCTGTGCTGGACATTGCAACATCTCTCTTCCTCCAGCTAACTCAGCATTTCACCCTGGGCCCTGGCTAACTCAACAGAAACACCATCCCTCTCTCCAGCCACTCAACAGACTGAGAGGTAACTGAGCACTGCGTAAACCCAACTGTATGTTCCGTTCTGAACATACAGCCATGGGTTTGGGTTGCACATAAACATGTGTCTTCCCCTCCCAAACAAAAGCTTCAGGACCTATGTGGGTACCAACATCATCAAAATACATTAAAAAAGCAGAGAAACAAGCAGACAATCAATCATCATTTTCTATTACTTGCTTGTCTTGATACATGGCCGGGAGTAAAAGTTATTTATTTTTTATTCAACCAGACTATTACACTAATAATGAATATTTAGTTGCATTCAGGTGACAAATCACAGAAATTAAAAAAAATTCAGTATTAAGAAAAATAATGGAATAAAAAAAAATTACAAGAACACCAAGGTTTATGGTTAGAACTGCTAAATTTAGCCAAATTGTGACTGATACATAGATAGTTTGGCATCAGACTGAAGGGCATCTCTACAGTAAATGTATTCCTCTAGGTACATTCAGCAAACACGCATGTGTAAAAGAGTTATCAAAATTAATAGTAAAAGAGTAATCAAAACTAATAACTTAGTTCTCAAAGATCAAAAAGACCTAAAAAGTTTTAATTTAAAAATTACCTAGGTACAACGTTCCTAAACTTCAATCATCAGCTGAACAGCTTATTTCTGTAAAAGATTAATAAAACGCACATAATCATAACAAAACCCAAGGTCAAACTCAATCCCTTAAGTACACTGAAATACAGACGGCTAATTTGAACCCAGCGGCTAAACTGACCCACTCACACAATCTTCTCCACTAAGAACCAGCAGGCTTTTCCAACCAGCCTAAAGGAGCTGGAAATGTTGGCACTGTCCTCCTGAATATAACTTTTTTTTAAAAATTGTTTTCAGCAGGAATTAAAAAGTCATAAAGCCTTCAAACTTCCTAACAAATCGAGATGACATGAATGGGTTCTAGTTCAATAACAGCAGGGATAACTGGAGGACACACTAGAGTGTTACACATCTCCTGCACGTCAGGCCAAGCCAGAAGGAAGGACTGGGGGAAAAAAAACCAGTCAAAACCACACCCCGTGGTGCACTGGTTCTGTATGCTCACTACATATCTTCATTGCCACTACTGACATCACCTTTTTAATTTCTGTCTAGACAAAAAAAATATCCATTATGTTCAGAGTTTGATTTGTATGTATTTGGGGAAGGAAGGCAGGAATTCAAAAGCGTGAACTGTTTTCCTATCCTTAGTGAAATGTGAAGCAGACGTATAAGGTGTAAAAGCTTACAGACATATGTATTGTTGATAACATAATACCAAGTTATCCCAGATATGTATATAAAAATAAATCTGAGATACCACATCCTATTTATCCACAGTGAAGCAGAATAAATACCAGTCTCAAAAAGAACCACTCCAGTCTAAACAAACCCTTGAGTTCTATCCTCTAAAAAGAGGATTTCCTAGACTAAAAAAAAAAACAACCTTCAATAAGCATTAACAAAGATGAGTAACAGGTGCCAACAGGAATATGAGTATGTTCTACAGAGTTTGCTGTGCTGTCATTCCAAGTAAAAACTCTCAGTTCTCTTCTACAGTCGATTCTTTGTTGCACAACAGAAATAAAAACAGGTTAAGTGCTATTACACTTCAGGGTTCTCATGGACGTTTATTATTTCTACTAAGTGGTAATTTCTTCCTCTAAGTAACATTCTTCCCTAAGAATATATTTAGCAACCCAAATTGAATACAGAACATTCCCCTGTTACGAAGGAAAGACAAACGTGGCTTCTAAAAGCCAGACTCTCCCAAGGATGGGCATTCCCTGCTCAGTCCCTACTCCTTGTCTCGCGCAGGTGTTCCTGGAGCGCACCTGAACCAGAGCGCGGCTCGGCGCCAGCGCAGTTGAAGCGCCAGGACACTATGAAACAGAACACCTTGCATCAGCCGGCGAGGCAGCGGTAGATAATGACAGAGAAGGAAGTTGGCAAACGCCAGCGGCCGGGGCCGGCACGGCGGACCACCGCCCGGATCCCGCTCGCCCCCCCCCCAGAGTAGCACTGCCGCTCCGCGCGGCCCCGCTCACCCGCTCCGTGCACCAGGAGCGTCCGCCCCGGCCCCGGCGCCCCAGGCTCTGCCCCGCTCCGGGCGGCCCCTCCCCGCGGCGGCCGCCGCGCCCCCCGGAGCTCCCTGCGGCTGGGCCGGGGCAGGGCGGCCACCCCCGCGAGCCGGTCCCGCCGCCTACCTGAGCGCGGCCCCCGCGGGGACCGGCACGGACGAGGGGCCGCGGCCGCAGCCGCCGGTGACGCCGTCACAAACAACCCGGCCCGGCGCCTGCGCGCGGGGCGGCGCCGCAGCACCCTGGCGAGCGTAGTCCGCGGCCCGGCGGCCACAGCGCCTAGAGCGGCCCGGGAACCGCAGCGCCCGGGGGACCACAATGCCCAGCCCACCCCGCGGCCCGCCCGCCCCGGGCACCGCCATGGCAACGCCGCGCTGCCGAGCTCGGGCCGAGCGGCCCCGCGGCCCTGGCGCTCTTTGTGCCGGGTGGAGGCTGCTCAGAGGCCCCTTCAGCGCGGGGAGCGTTGTGCTGGTGTAATCAGGGGAGAGCCGGGCACAGGGGCAGCCAGCTCTGAGGAGACGCGCTCCGTTACATGGCAGTAACGCTTGTACTAAGGGAAAGGAAAAAACAAACAACCACCACCCACACCTTCACCCCCCCCCAAAAGCCAACCAACCAACCAAAAAGCCCCACCAAAGAACACTCCAGAACATGCCCCTCTCCCCCAAAAAACCCCAAAGGTGCTGTATATGGAGGACAAATCTTTGATTCTTCTAGTCTGAGGTGGAAAAACCTCTGATGACTGGGAATTAACTAGTTTGGAAAGTCTCCCCAAAGCACAGGCCATGCTGCTTCAGGAGAAACTGTCCCAACAGCCACTCGGACTGGGGGTAAGGCAGCTCCTACCCCCACCCACGCTCCTAGACCACATCTCATCAACAGGCATTGTACCAACAGAGCAGGTCCAAAATCCCAGAGATTTAGACCCCAACAGTGCTCTGACACTGGATCAAAAAATAAATGGGAGATGACAACAACAGACCTCAATTAATAAAGTCAATGTCTTACTCAAATTTTATCTAAGGTAGCAACTTAAATGTCGGCTTCATGCCTTACATGACTGAGAAACAAACAAAAAAGCCCTCACTGCGCCTCTGAAGAACAGCAGGTTGTAACTGGCTCACTCAGCAGCACTAAGGGAGGTACAGAACAAGAAGTATTTGTCATATGATAACTCACTCCCTGCAGAGGAATAAAAATAGAAATAAAAATAAAAATAGAAATAAAAATAGAAATAAAAATAAAAATAGAAATAAAAATAAAAATAAAAATAAAAATAAAAATAAAAATGCATGTGAACATGAGTGAGGAAGCACAGTCACCTGGACATTTCTTTAGGGCTCCATTTGTCATATTCCTGTATCTTAGAAAAAAAGGTCAAAACTAAATCAAATCACCCAGTCTCACTCTATTCTTATTCTCATTCATATTTTTATTATCCATACTAATTATTTCTGCCACACATATTAAGGTATTTTCTATGCTCAAGATTATCACTAGTGTAGAAATTGATGTAAATCTCAAATTTTACCATCCTTCATAGTCATTATGAGTCAAATTATCACTGTCCAGTTTACTAAATATGGTCAAAGTGTTAAGTTCCTCACTCTCCACCCTGCATGTATTTCAATACACATCTTGAGCAATATTTGCTCTGACCACAAACAGTTAAACTTGAAATCCTTTTCCCTGTTAGTTGAAAGGTGACTAAAATGGGTTGAATAAGAGGTACTTTTCTCCCATTGGCAGTGCCTCTCGTCCTTAGCCCTCACGTCCCCTCCGTAATTATAGAAAACAGCCATATCTGTACGTATAGCATTACACTCAGCTGAGGCACTCAAACTGCTGCACTGCCCTCCTTCCAGCTGCTATAAAAAAGGTATTTTCAGCCCCCTCCAGTGCAATGCAGTAGTTATCTGTAGGAAAACAGGGCAGCAGCTACCCCAGACATTTCTGACTCACCTCAGCACTTCTCTCAAGGCTCAAAGTAAAACATCTGGAAGCAATGCCTGCCACCTTCTCCCTGTTCCAACACTATAAAATTCACACATAATAACACATATCTGCATAATAAATACTTTATTATAAAGACAGAAATCAGTCATAAATGGTATTCAGGAAAGAGACTGATGTAGAAAATTCAGAAGTCTGCTAAAACTGCTATTGAAAGAAGTGTAGTTGAAATGGTCCCAGTTTGGAAAGAACATTTAACAAAAAGGAACCACTTCAAGTCAAGGGTTTCAGATTGTCAGAGTAATACAGATGCTTAAAAAAAAAAAAAAAAGACAACTTTGTATCAAAACTATGTAAAATATATCTAATCATGTTTATAATACTATACTTTCCAATAATAGTAATTACTATATCCAATCTTTTACCAATTTTTAAGTTCCAAGTGAAGCAGAAAAATGTCTAGATAACACACACTGAAGAGAAATAAGATTCCTTCTGGTGTCCTCAAAGGCATCAAAGAATTTCTTTATGTTCTTTCTTTAATTAAAAACTTTGCATTGTTTCTTGAATTAGATGTCGAATCTTCTCAGCATCTTTTTCTATATTTTTATTTTTAGGATCAATCTTGAGAGCTGCTTCATAATCCCGGAGACCTAATATAGATACATTAATAAGAATATCAATCAATAATGCAAGAGCATCCTCTTTAGCAACTAACAGGAAATAACTACTCCCCAGTCATATGCATAAAGTATTGATCTTGAAGTTCTTTCTTAAGATGGAATGAGAATGACATTAAGTTTAACTTTGTCAGTAAATAATTTATATTTTGTTTATCTTATTTCACAAAACATTTTAGTGGAAACACTCTACTACATAAACATTTTCAGGTTTTGAAACATGAAAACAGAGCCTCTTCACTCACGTACATATACACCTATATATATGTGTGTGCATGAGGGGACTGTTCTAAAGTGTTCTACAGAAGAGAGAAAATGATACTGTGTGAAAATAAGAAAAAAACAAAAGACATGAACTGTGAGAACAAGAGTTTGGGGGGGAAAATAACAGATCATGTGTACAAGAAGTAAAATCATGCTTAAGTCTTTTTTATCAAGTTTCGAAGTGCAAATGAAGCCTAAAGGGATGACCAAGTGATGCCTAAGTAGAAAAAGGTAAACAACGGCCAAAGCTTAGTATTTCAACACTGACACTTTGAATATTCTTCAATTTCTATTATCAGCTTTCACTTGGAAATTTGCTTTACAAAACTCATCTGAAGCTCTTGAGGAACTCAACAGGGACACTGTAAATTCAGGTATTTTCGCACAAAGGACATGTACTTGATGAATCGTACCTCTCAGCAGTATGGGTTTCTTACCTCATTTTACAAAGATGTTACAAAGCACTTCACAAGTATTTTAGAAATATTTCAGGTTTTTTTCATTTCTTCAGTGGAAAAACTCCTTAAATTAGGAGTGCAGTCCATTTCCTCCAACTTATAAAGATTTTTCTAGTGGAATTACAATTATCGAGTAAATTAAAAAAAAAAAAAAAACTACTAAAGAATGTGGTGTAAGGTTCATAACAAACAGACACAGATTGTATAGGCCTTCTTCAAAGTCACTCCTGAAAACATAAAGGTGTGAACAGCCTCATTGAGCTAAACAGAGTTATGTGTATGTCACTATAAATTCCTGTGCATGTTTTCATAGAACGAAGGCCTCACCTTCAGTGTATAATTCCAGCTGACAAAATGCTGTTCCACGTCTCACATGGGCTTTCACTCGAGCGTTCTCGTTATCAGGAACAGGTGGTGTCAACAGTTCTAGTGCCTTTACAAAGGAGAACACCCAAAAGTATTTATAAGTAGATTTTCAATAATTTGGGGTTTTTTTCTAATTTATAAACACTTCTCTCACCTAATTACTGTTATTATACAGTAACATAGTAACTATTCAAACAGAAAAAGAAAATAGCTATTCAAATTTAATTATAATGGCTTATGAATCTGGTCATTAAGATTTGTATCCATCACCCCGGTTTGCCAACTACAGTTACATTGCCATGGCTAAAAAGTGACAAATACCATGCTAAATGTTTATTGCAGTCAAATAATGTATTCTGTTTTCATATATCATATTACATACCATGCTATCAAAAAAAAAAAAAGGTAGTACTAAAAAAGTACATGTGTTTTAGTAGTAGTTACCAGAAAGAACAGAAACAAAACCAAAACAAACCCCAAATTTCAAGACTCAAGTACGTATTAGCTCAAAAGAAGATAAATATTGGAAAAATTTTCCAGACTATTCTGGTGCCATTTGAGATCATTCCTCTCCTTGCACAATAACAGCTGCTAAAACATCAGGACAATACAGCCCTTCTTTAAAAATGTTTGGTTTGTTGGAAGTTTTTTAAGGTATCCTGCTCATCATCACCACTTTTTTTTTCCTTCCAACCAAATGAAGCACACCACAACATAACAGAAAATGTTTGTGTATACTTTGGTTTTGTTTTTCTCTGCTCCAAGTTGTGGGTTTTTTCAAGTGTACATATTGCCACAATATTGTTATCTTTAAAGAAACATACTAGCCAACATATGGCCATTTGTCACAAACGTATGGAAACCTGGTTTAGGTTTTATTTTATTGTCATTTTGTTTTAAATTTCTGTAAGTTCATTAATCACTATCAAATTTTAATATTTCACCATGGCTTCATTATATCAAGTTTGAATTTTAAAATTTTGAATTGCACTAGTATGTATTTACAGATCTGCTTAAAACAGAACCATCACAGTAATAAATCAAATTAATCTGTAAGGTGACAGCCTGAGGTCCTGGATTTTTATACCTTAGAGGAATCTTCGATAGCTTTGTGTAAATTTCTCAGTTTAAGGTGGCAAGCGGCACGGTTCAGGTACAGCAGGGGAAGTTTATTGTTCAGCCTCACTGCGAGATTATACGCGTTTACAGCCCCAAGGTAGTTTCCCATTGCAAACATTTTGCTAAGTATTAAACGAGAAGTGAAACATGCACTTTAAAGAAGGGCATAAATACAAAATAAACACCTACTTATTGTTAACTCATTTTCAAAAATTTGAATTTTTAGCGTATTTTCCTTTGAAATGCCCCTTTATAGACTTTTCTGAGAACGACATAGCTGAAGTTCAGTGCACCTTGACGCTGACAATATAGCTGAGATACACAACAAAAATAGTCACTGCTTACAAGCAATGAAGAACTGTAGGAGTGGACACATTTATTTAGACACAGGATTAATTTTGAAAGCTTTGTATATCTGATTATGATTGCCTAATCAAACCTTTCTGTATAGCACAGCTATATAAATAAACCAATATTTGTATCAAATTCCTAAAGCTTGTTTTAGACAGATGTTTAACCTCTCACTAAAACAGTACAAATGAAATTAAATCCACCTAGGTATGATAGTGCATTGCCTCAACTGTCTTCAAAGATGAATACGCATAGTGTGTTTACAATGATTTTGTTCATCAAGAGCTTCAACAATTGCATCTCATGATTTATCAGATTCTGACCCCATAAGTTGTCAATAAAATCTCTAGTACGACTGCCATGACTACTCTAGATGGTCACCATCTGCGTCTAGGATAAACAGAATATACCAAAACTAAACAGCAGACAAACACCATATAACTAATTAATTTTTAACACATCTTCAAGCGGAATGCAACTTACTTTCCTTTGTCCTTTAACCAATCTGTATTCTTCTCCTCTTCTTTTAAATCTTCCAGCTCAGATAAATCAGAATTTATTCTTCTTCGAGCTTCTGCTTGTTTATGTAGCCACTGTAAATACAAAACGTGCAAGTATTACTTCTGAAGCAAAAATGCAAATCCAGAAAAGGATTTTATTTTCATATCTTCACTCATATTTATCCAAAGAATTCTATTGACCACATATTTTGGACAGAGGGAAATATTTAATAGTATGCAATACGAAAAACTTCAAAGTGTCCCCGAATATTTTATTACCAAGAGAAGTCAGGTTACCACATCCCTAATACATTTTTGTTTACTTGTTTGTTTTGATCTTTCAAAATTACTTTGTGTTCATTGAATTGAGCTCAAAAGAGCTAACTGTGAGCTTCTTTTAAGACAGAACTTAAAGAATCTTAAATACAAGAGTTAAGATATTTCAAATTTTGTACTTCAAGGAATTAAATAAATATTGCTGCCTTTTCTCCCCCTCCCAAAAAAGCAACAAGTTATTTATTAATCTGCACAACCACATGGTGAAGATAATTTTTATATAAAATTGTTTCTTTATATCTTTTTTTTAAATAAAACAGTCTTCCTTGAAAAATAAGGATATTGCACAGGTAACATTCCTTGGCACAGATACCATTTTTTTCAATCTTCTGAATACACAATAAATAATTCCCCACCTTACCTCCTCCTCCTCTGCAACACGAGATTCTCGCAGAGCTGTGGGAAAAACTCGTGGTGTAAAGCTGACTTTAATTGTAGCCGCAGCTCGGGGAGCTGATAACTGTTCTTCCTGTAAATTCTGTGAAAATATACTACAGGAACCATGACCTATGAAGAGAGTTAGAGCACTGGAAATGAAAAATGAAGCAAAAGACTTCTCTGATTTTCTACCAAAGTCCAAAGTACATCTGATTTAGAAATGTGGCATATTAGAATTAAACCTTTAATAGCTTGAGAAAAGTTTAGACTTGTTCTTTTGAAGGGAAGGTTCAAAGAATGCTTCTTCTTAGTGTAGCCAGTAAATAAATGGAATGAAACAGCATCTGTCACAAATTAAGTTAAGCTCCTCTTACACCTCTCTGTTGCTTGTGTGATGCTGTGACAGGGCAACAATGAGAGCTAAAACTAGCCTATCAAAGCAAACAAACAAAAAATTAAATGTCTTCTGTCAATTTAGTTGCCTGAATTGCCGTGGAGCCAAGACATAGGACAGAGAGAGCAAAGGGAGATTGAATGTTTTTATGAAATTCAGCAGTTAGGTAACTTTGGGTAACAGGAACCCCACTCCCAGAAAGCCCGCATTACACTATCAGAAAGGCTCTCTGATTTACTTTTCTAAAGCTTAGAACAAAAACCCACCCTTGTATTTCCAAAGACTTAATCAAGAGCTAAGAACTCATGTGCTTTAGCTCAATAAATTGCCTGCAAATAACTATTTTAAAATAACTGCGAACTACAAGAACTGGTTCAGTAAGGTGGAGACAAAGATAAAGGATGCATTAGAAACATCTAGGAATAAAGTTATACCTACACTTTAAAGAATTATAAAGTACAGTTCGATTATACAACCTTTTGTGGATTTGAGTCTGATCTTAGAAGTTCCTTCATTGGGAATCCTACTTTTGTTCATTTTTTCATTTTTTCTCTCTTTTAATGGCTTTATTTCTTGATGTAATTCCTCTTTTTTTTGTACGCTCTTGTATTTATCAGCATATTTTTGTTGGTTTTTCCAGAACTCCAACTCTTTAGCGACCTTCTGCCGCTCCTTTTCTTTCAGATCTTCAATTCTTTTCCTTTCTGCTTCCTCTAGCTATTTGAACAAAAAAGCCCTATGAGATACATAACATCTGATAATACTAACATGACTAAGTTCAAGTTACCATTATTTTCCCAGTTTCATATCCCAAGCATAGTGTAACCAATAATGTGACCATACAAGCAGAGTTAATTAAGATGTTTAAAAATGACCGTGAGAGTAAAGATTTCTGATTAGCTTTTAGAAATCTCATTTTTTCAACTATTTTACTAATAACCCTAAGGTACAATCCAGGAACACTCAGAAATAAGTTTAACTTCTAAACAGTGAAAATCCTAGCCATGTTCCAATGTACATCTCTGGAGTATAGAGACATGCAAAATATATGCGATCATTTTAATACACTGTTTCTTATTTCTCCTCTTCTCCTTGAGATTATTACACATGCAGAATAGGTACAACATTGCTACTAAGACAGTCACTAACTGTAGCTCATTTTGGTCCATATTGCATATACAATCCTAAAATTTTATTGCATGCTTCAGAGAAATACTTTGAACACAAGTGAAGTGACCAGACTTTTAACATACATAAAAATTTTGAGAACGTATCTTAAAATGTACATAAAAAGCAGAATAACAGAGATACAAACACACAAAACACGAAAAACAGGAAGTCTGATATAAAATACAACAACAAATAAATAATTTTTTTCTAAATCAGTGTTTTTCATATTGCTAAAGGTCTAAACACCTGCAAAGGCCACAAAAGACCTTTATTTGGTAATAAATACATTTTAAGTGCAAAGAAATAACAAGGGTCACCACCACTATATTAAAAATTGGTAGTTCTTGTATTTTTTAAGGTACATTTAACAAAGCATCTGCCAGATTAGTTGGTAGTTGTTTACATGTATGTCTTGTAGAGGTCTTTCTAAACCTACCTTCATTGTGGCCTCCAAAGCATACTTTTTGTGTTCCTGTTTTGTAATTTTTTTTGTTTCTGTCTCCTCTTTTGCCTTTTCTTGGGCTTTTAGAACAGCATTCTCTCTCAGATATTGTAGTTTTTCCTTGCCAGCTTAAAAGAATAAACTGTTTTAGTCACTTAGGCCTGGAGTTCTACTGGTATGTATCATGTTAATGAAAACACGATTTCTTCTGCTAATTTGGCAAAATGCAACACGGTTAAAATTCCACAAAGCAGTGTCTACCAAGCCCATGTCTAGAAGAGAAAAATTAGGATTTGCTTACACACAAAATGTTTTACAAGAAATACTGTTTTATTTCATACATGCTAGAATCAGTAGGTGTTCTTTGTTCTCACATACTTTGTATTTTGAATAATGAACAACAAGGTTGAACCAAGCAGATATCGACCAGCAGAAGTTTCACTGTATGGGTTCCTTACATGCAGGCTTATTTTTAGAGTAGAGAACTTACCGTCTGCTAGAGTTAGGGAATCCCACATGGCCGGTTCTTTTTTATACAAGGTGAAGAAAATGTTTCCATTTCCAATCTTTGCTGTGCTATTTGTGTCATCAATGGGAGCATATAAAATGGCTTCAAATAAAAAGGGAGGGATGCTTACCTATAAAAATATAATTTGTACTAATATTTACTATTTTAAATTAAGTCTCACATATTCAAAACAGCACAAGCATATGGTAAACCTCAAGAAACAGATACTATTGACAGAACTAATCTGCCTTGTATCCACTGTGGAGGTTTGCGGAGGCCCAAAAAAGGTGCTTCCTTACCATTAACGGTGAGGCGTCACAAAGTAATATATTTTATTAACGAGATTTAAAAAGTTGGTTCTTCAGCACTGCAACAGAAGCCGTGGATTTCAAATTTAGAAATATTATTCACAGTATAAGCAAAGGTATTAATTCAGTCAATTTGTGAGAGTAAAGGCAGCTGGCACCTCGAGTAGCAAGAGCATTAGTAGGGAATGAGCAGTGGTAAAGCCATTATCTGCCGCAGGACGGGCGTTTAACAGCCTGCAGCACAGAGAGGGAGATTATAAAAGATAAAGGGTTATGAACTTCAAGAGTTGCCACGGTGTACGGCGTGCGTGCTTTTGAGCAGGGTTACGCAGTAACCCCGCGGCCGCGGCCCTGCGCGGCAGGAGGCCCATGAGGCGAGTGGGGCGCGGTCGCCCACCTTCAGGTACTGCTCGCTGCAGAAGATGTTGGCGGGGGTGGCCCGGGCGCCGCGCAAGGGCAGCGAGAGGTACACGGCGGTGAGGGTCTGGCGCCAGCTGTGCTCCCGCAGCCACACCGGCATCGCCGCGACCGCAGGAGCTCCCCGGGGCCGCTGCCCGGCCTCAGCCGCCGCGGCCCCGCGGCGCACGCCGGGAGCTGTAGTCCCGAAGGGCCTGAAGGCCGCGGGCCCGGCTCTGGCTGTCAGCGCACACAGCTCAGCACAGCAGGAAGGAATGCAGCTCGTGTCATCCACATACTTTTCTACAGAAAGACAAAGTGCTGGCACTGTAGGATTTCTGGCAAAAAACTATCAAAAGTTGAGGACGGATTTGATCGATACACAGAACCACAGAATGGCTCAGGTTGGAAGGAACCACAGCGGGTCCATCCAGTCCAGCCTCCCTGTTCAAGTAGGGTCATCCGAGAGCACGTGGCAAAGGATTGTGTCCAGATGGTTCTGGAATATTTCCAGTGAGGAAGACTCCACAGCCTCTCTGGGCAGCCTGTACCCACACAGAAGTTCTTCCTCAGTCCAGGTGGAACTTCCTGAGCATCAGTTTCTGCCTGTTGCCTCTTGTTCTGTTGCTCAGAACCACTGAGAAGAGCCTGGCTCCATCCTCTGGCACCTCCCTTCAGACATTTATACACATTGGTGAGGTTCCCTCCCAGTCACCTCTTCTTGAGGCTAAACAGGCCCAGCTCCTTCAGCCTGTCCTTGTAAGAGAGATTCTCCAGACCCTTGATCAATTTGGTAGCTCTCTGCTGGACCTGCTCCAGGAGCTCCATGTCTCCTGTCCTGAGGGGCCCGGAACTGCACACGATACTCCACGTGTGGCCTCACCACGGCTCAGCAGAGGGGCAGGATCACCTTCCTTAACCTACTCAGGCAATGCTGGCACTGAAACTTCCACGTGTCCCGTAAAAATAACTGGGTCATACTGGCAGCCCCATGCTATTGCTGAGCAATATTGTCTGTTGTACTGTCTCTGCCAAAAACTCAGGAGGTAATTTGCACATTACCACTCCACGTTTCTCAAACAAACTGTAACACTGTATCTGCCAAAATAAAGTCTAGCATATTGAAAGCAACCGCTTCTGGAGAATATGGCCTGAAAGATGAGCCAAACACAGCTGGATAAAAATGCATGTATGTTTGAGTTCCTCAAAAGTACACAATTAGCTAGAACAATTAGGAAAAATCTAGAACCAAAAAGTGTAGTTTTCCCTCTTTCTTTTAAAATATGACCAAGAATAATGGAGTTTAACATGGCACACATTAGCTAGGATTTCTGATGTGCATCACTGAAGATTTAATTTCTATGTTAAGATTTAATTTTTATGTTCTATTACTTATAACACACAGCAATATTCAAATAGTAGAGGTTACTTTTAAGTACTGTATATATATATATATATATATTAAACTGGGTATCACAGAGATTTAAAATCTTTTCAGAGCAAGAAATCCATCATAACTCGTATGATTTCTGGGTTATTCTTCACCCTCGCTCACCCACATCAATATCATCTGGAAGAATCCTTGCACAGACTGGAATATGAGAATTGAATGAAATTCTTCTTTCCAAGAACATTCAAAGTACATAGCAGCAGCAGATGGAATGCTTGTAATGTATCAGTAACTCAAAATCTCTTACCACTCCAGAATGAAGCTCTAGTGAGCCAGAACGCATCCTTCAGTTATGGAGAGTTCATTCACGGATGGTAAAGCGCAGGTCTTCTGCCTTGGTCACCCAGGTGTAATTTTTAGTTTAATCACAGAGAATACACTGAAATGAAGCACCTTAGTATTTATTCCTGCTAGAAGGACTACACCTTGCATACATGCTTTACAAAATGGGGGATAGTTATGGTTACCAGTATTTGGTCTTCTCAAATTACACAAAAGAGCTCCAATACATCAACCATAAAGTCTATTTACTTAAAAGCTACATCTGCAATGCAAAGCTTGTAGGAGACAGTAAACATCACTGACACATTTTTATGTCAAAGTAGCAGATTTAGCTGCTAGAGGACACAAAAGAGACTCAGCAAGGTCTTGGATCAACCTTAAAAGTTTTGAATTGATATGTGGTGCAGAAACACCACCTCTGTCCCACATACTCCACACCACAGCCTTACCTGTGAGTAAGCACTCTCACTGTGACACACTCGCAAAATAAACAAGAGACACCCATGCATAATGGTTCTTCTGCTGGCACTAACTTTATCGGTCAAAAGTTTGCAGTGCAAGAAGATAAATTTTTCCATTGAAAATCTGATTCCTAAATTCCATCTCCTGTGATATGAAGGATGCAGATTTATGTTCCAGACAAACCTTAATAATATTAATATTCTGGACCTTCCAGCTGCCTATATACACATATATCTGTTCCGGGGTTATTTCACTTCTAATGGCTTCAGAAGTTTGAATATATGTGAGAAAAAAAAAATCCTTTAAAGAGCTTACATTTTCTTATCTTTAATTATTAACCTTTTTTCCTCCCATCCCTTCTAAATTCTCTCTCATTTCTCTCACCCCTCCATATCTTTTACAAATAGCAGAAACATTTTATGAGACTCTGTTTATTCCAACTAACTGTTTCACATACGTGAAATGGCTTGGGACCATCTATATCAGTTACTTTTAAAAATTATTGGTAAGGCAGTGATGTGGTATGTGTTTGTTCTGGTATTTTAATTAACAGGAAGAGCTTAGTAATTTTATAAATTTGAATAAATAATTCTTTGTATAATCATTTCCCAAGTACAGAAAGTTATTAAAAAAACATCTATTCAGGAAAAATGGTGCTTGAGCCTTCCCTCCCATCCTGCAAGGAAAGAATTGGGGCTGAAGGCACAGGACCTCTTCCCATCTGCTTTGAAGTTATTGCTGATTAACACCTTTACAGAACAGCAGAGCTCTCCAAGAGAGGCAGGAGCTGTATTTTCTGATCCATATGACCTCATGCTGCTCCTTGCAGGATTACACCTAATCCAAATGCATTCTCAAAGACGGAACATTAGAAGAGTCCATCTAGGCATTACATCATCTTCATAAAGTCAACAGGCAACTTCCCCTCAAAAATTATCTTTATTTTAAAAGAAACTGAAACCAGACAACAGAAAGCAACAAAGTTACATACAGTGCTGGACAAAGTCTACCATATACATGTTTCAAGAACACTTGAATCAGATTCTGATGTATGTTCTTCTAAAAGGTAAAAATATCATATCATTATTAACAAAAAAAATAATTAAATGTCAACAATCTTAATCAGCTTATATTTTGCATTGTTTGGATGGCAGTAGATTGGTAACTTGTCTTTTTCTACTCACTTTTAACTCTAAAAGGAGAATGTGGACAAAAATTTCCCAGTTAGAAGGCCCACAGCGCCTGCTCTAAAGGCCACAAACACAAACTTGGAGGAAAGACCACGTTTTAAATAAAAATCCCTAATAACTTTATATCATTTCACATTTCAGAAAAAAAAAATAACAAGAAAGAAAAAAAAAAGGAAAGAAAGAAGAAGTACATTAAGAGCTTGCCCTCCTTATATGGAAGTCCAGGTTTAGGCCATTCTGTAAAGGAAAAGATGAGTGTCTAGGAACAGACAGGACATCTCTCATAACTCCAATCCCAAACTGTCTTCAGTACAGCAGTTCCTGAAATACAGTACACCAATCTCCAAGTAAAACGGTGGGATTGGATCAAAAAATTATTTTGAGACCGTTTGTTTGAACGTGAAAAGGAAAATTAATCACGTATGGTAAACAATGCAGAAATAGGTATTCCCTGTGGTGTTGGGATAAGCCATTTCTAAACCAGGAGACTAATAAGGGTGACACTGAAAACCTTAAGCTAGAGGCAGCACCTCTAAGGGCCTGAACACCACTCACAACTAATTACCTCAGAACTGATGACACACAGCACTAGGCCATTAAAGGGACCTTTCTTTTCTTCTACATAAAGCATAAGTTATCACCTCCATATAAAGAAGTGAATGTGCATAACTCAAGATGTAGTGTAGGATAGTTATATTGCCTTGAAGAGTTCTGCTAAGTACACTTAGTTTCCAATTTTAGGGAAGAGTTTATTCTAACATAGAAAGCTTCTGACAAAACTTAGCAACTGCAGAACAACTTTAAAATACATCCAGTTCTACATCCTCCTGCATATATCTAATCTCATCCAACAGACAAAACAGTTATATGCCTTCTAAACAGAACAAAAAAATCATATGTTCTGTAAAACAAGTAAAGAGCGTTAGAATAGAATTTTCACACCCAAGAGCTGATTACCAAATGTTCACCCATTTATCAGTGGATAATATTAAGAAATTCACATTAAGTAAGGGCAACAAGATGATAATGCATATCAGTGCTGTGTGTTCTGAAAGGTACTCAGTTTTAATTATCATGAATGGCTACCATCTATCATACCTCATTCTATGCAAGATACCACACCAGCTACCAATCCGTAAACAATAATATTTCACATACTTCATAGAGTAGCTTAAAACACATCATGGTATGAAATAATTTGTATTACATAGTAATTTAATCCCTGGCCACAGGGTTAATGTTGGACAAAGTCTGGAAACTTTTCCAATTTGAATTACATACATTAACTTTGTCACACACCACAGCACTAATGCATGTATTACTTCAGACATGCTCTAATTTAAAATCAAAACAAAAAAGTTGTTGCAAAAATACATGTCACCAATGTGGAACACATTCAAGATTGTATAAAAAGTACTGAACTGATATCCCAAAACAGGTATATTTAAGCAGTACATAAGGAAAGATTAGTTTTAATATGAAACAGTCATTTAAGTCACATACAACATGATAAGAAGCATGACTTCCTTTTTTTAAAATGCTACACCAATACTTTTACTGACAGGTAATGTTTATTTATAAAATGAAAGGGATATATTTAATGCAGATGCGTTACTGTATTAAGTTGGAATAAAGACAAATGTTAAAAAGGTGCTACAGTTTAACACCACCAATTTTGTAAAAATCTCAAACCATAAAAGCACTTCACTTGCAAATATCTCAGGCCCCAAACTGCAAACACTTTAAAACATTCTTGACTGTGTGCATGCAGTTTCACTGACTTCATTAATTCTCCCATGCTTGAAATAAAGCCTGAAAAATGTTATTACAAAACTGGTTCTTAGATTAAAAACTTCAGAGGTCATAAAGTATAATCTTCTTTAAGCGGCCCCCAAAATTATATTTTTGTTTTAAGTAGAGCAAACTTCATTACTTTGCTCTAGCTTCTTTCATCTGAAGATCTCAAATAATAACTAGGCCTCTAAACAACCTTTGGAAGTAAGCATCAGGTCCATCTTCTGAAAGAAGAGACAGGCACAAAGAGTCAACCTGCTTGTTTCAAGTTGCAGAAGGAATGACTAAACCAGCAAGAAACAGAATCTTTGCTACCTGCCCTCTAGTCTGTATACAGCACTGTCACTTACATGTTTCCTGATTTAAAATTGGTCACTAGCAGAGAAGTACACAGTACCAGTACCAAAGGACAGTAAAATCCAATTTATACCTATTTATTTCAGCCTAGGGGGAAAAAAAATTTGGGAGCAATAAAAGGCTGCATTTCTGTCCATGACCAGAAACTATTTGAAAAGGACACAGGCATTTCCCATAAAAATGTTAAGGTTTGCAAGATTTACAAAATCTTTGCAATATTTTTGGTGTGCAGCACCAGTACAGTCTAAATCACCAGTAATGAAAGAAGCGCATGAGAGTTCAATACAAATTGTTTCATAGAGAGTATTACAAAAAAACTCACCTACTCTAGTAAGCCCTCCCACCCATCCTCCCTCCCACCCATCATCTAGAACTAACTTCTAATGCTAATCAGCTGACATTTTCCTAGTACCTTACTAATTAAACATGACTGCTGTTTTTCCTGTGCATACTTGAACTACTACTAGTCAATACATGCAGAGAAAACCAAAATATAACTGCTGTCTAGATAAAAAGTTCAAGTATGCCAAGAGCATATCAGTAGGGCAAGCATATTGGCTGGATGACTTCTGGAGATCCTTGTCAGTCATATCTCTAGGATCAGTGCGCTAACAAGCGTGGGGTGGGTTTTTAATTTGTTTTTATTTGATATAATTGACATTTGCTAATGCCTTGAGCTTACAGGTTAACAAATGCAGAAAATTTACCAGGTTACAAACCCAGTATAGTACCAGTTTAGAAAAACCTAAAATAAATTGTTAGAATAAGTTTCACAAATAAACAATTTAAGGCCTTATAAAATGATATTCCAGTTGATTTTAAGTTTTTAAGAACACCCTATTTAAATACTAATATCCTGATTAACTTCATGTTGGGTCGAGGAAGAGATTAAGAAATACATGGCTATTTTAAATACAATGTCCGTTCCAAAATGTTAAAACATTAATTGGACTTCTGAGAACAAGTGCCCCAAAAATCTTCTCACAAGAGGCATGGGATGTGGGAGTGGGAAAGGTAACAATATCATCACTGGAGCTTTTGCTGAATTTTCACTGAGCAAGATTTTTATTTCATTTACATTACTGTAGGTGTGGACCAGCTCCATTACATTCACAGTGCAAATTGTTGCAGAGATTAAACCGATTCCCAGAGGAACTAATCTATCTAAACAAGGTTTGGTTTAATCGCTACTTCAGGTACCAAAAGCAAATTCAAACAGTCTGTCAGTCATTAGGAAAACTACTGAAGAATAAATCTCTAACAGAGGTTGTTGCTTGTTTGTTTTTTTGTTGTCGGTTTTAAAATCACACCTCTAACACAACAAGATTAAGTCTAGTTAATGTAATAAATTAAAGCTACTAGGGATTAAAACAGAAGCTCTGGATCTATCTTACACTTTACATCTCCATACAAGAAAATTCTCAAGATATGAAATATGTCACTTACACTTTAGACATCATTTTCTTTTTCCTGAAGAGAGGCAAGCCAAAAAAAAAAAAAAAAAGGCAATACTGCACTTACACAGCAAAACTTTTCACTTTTAAAATAAAAGTGAAAAGTGTGCGTAGATCCGCACAGTATCTTCCAGGAATGTACCACAGTAGAGCCCATTTAAAATCAAACATCACGGTGAACTATCAAACAGGCCTTACTTTCATTCATTAGCATGGCTTACCATAAAAACTACCTCTTTATTAGATGACTGTATTCTCTATAAACTCCTATATCCCTCATCATCACATACCTGAAAAATTTATCACATTAAGGAACTATGACTAGTACCTGTGAGCTTGACATATGATTTAATTGCTGTTTAAAGACTGTTTCCAGAGCAGTGGTACATATTACAAGCAGAAGCTGTTATTACAGTGCCTCTTTTTATTAATTCAAACCAATATTTCTCTCTAAAGAAACTTTTTCAGTTGCGCATGCAACTGTATCGCACTGCTAAGGCTGAACTGTTCAAGGCTAGATGCTTCCCGACACTCAAAAAAGAAGGGGAGTTATTTTTGAGATCAAGAATAAGATCAAATTAGCCTTATTAAAATAGAATTTCTTAGCATCACACAAGAAGCTCTAGTGCCATTCGTACTTGTCAGTAGGATATCAGGTTTAGCAAAGGAGCTAAACTTCCGACTACTTAGTTCTGATGTGAGCAAAACTCACCTGATATTGCAGCTGTATTTTTTTTCTTCAGCTTAGATTTCCCACTCCCTCACTGAAAGACTGGCAGAGGCAGTGGTGGGAATTTAGTTTTAAGACTTTGCTAGCCAAATTATAATGCAATTCAGAGCCTGTGCAGAGCACACTCCATTGCCTTGCCCCCTCCTTCATGCCAAGTGGACTGTGTAAGCTCAGGGTGACTGAGCAGGCTGTAGCTGACAGCCCTAGAAGCTGGCCAGGACTTTCCGTGCACTAGTTCATTCACAGGTCTCAGGCAGCACTGAGGCAGGAGACTGGAACCATCAGCGAGAAAGAATGAGAGAGAGGTGCATGACTGCACAACCGTGACAGATGCACAGACTGTATCCCAAGGTGTGCCCTCAAGATAAAAGAATTAAGGTTATATGTGCAACCCTAGTTTTGGCATTCTCTAGATTTAAAGCAGTGGACTTCATAAACTCGATCTGTTCTTTTTCCAATTTAATCCTAGTTTGCAACAATTTCCAAATAATGCAAGACCTAGCGAGAGCCTTCAGCAAGTAATTGCTGAGAAGTCAAAAGACATTATTGCCTTTTCAAGGAAACAGAAATGTGTAATAGTTAGCAGGTTTCATTGTGTTACTAAGCAGGAATTCATGATTTTTGAATGGCACATTAATGCTTTCCTTCAAAAGTAGGAAAAAGCATATACAAAATTCTCTTTATTTACCCTAAAATAACAACTATTAGTACTGCACATTCCTCCATGTCATCTCCACTATATTCAGAGAAAGGCTAGCAAGAACATCAATAACAGACATTCACGCCAAAAGAAAAAAAGAAAGTAATGAGTACTTGCAAATATAGTACCATTAAAACCAAGCACTAGATGCTAGTGTTAGTTAAAACATTAATACACACTAGCAAATTAGGGCTATTCATACAGGCACATTTTTCCTTCAATAATATTGTCAGCGCTCACCCTACTTCCGATCAGTTGTCAGTTACAGTTTAATCAGAAATAAAAAAATATTCCATCCTGTAAAACATTTGGACACATAAAACTTAAGAGTACAAAAGCTGAGATGAAAGTTTATGAATGAAAACAAATTACGGAAAAAAAGATGACAGCAATCAAACACAACTGATTGTCTGCAGAAAGTGAAGTACCCAATTTGTAACTGAATTTTCGTAGCAAGTATTTCCTCCACCAGCATCCATTCAGGCTGTCAGCCTTCTGTGTTCAGTGCAGGCGGTCCCGCAGTCTCTCTCGTGCGCATTAACTGCACGTCCTTGTCAGCCATGCAGGTGTCACAGCCCCACACTGCCGATGCCTCTGCTGTGAGAAGGCCATAGGCTGACTCTGTCATGCCTGTACAGATCCGATGGAACCATTTTTGACAAGAGGCTTCACACAGGATGGCGTCCTGGTCATCATTGACCTCGTGTGTACAAATTCCACACGGATAGACTGGTTCAGAGGACGAGTGCCCATGACGACTGGGATGGAGGGGTGTTTTGCTGCTCTTTTCAGAGTTGCATCCTTCAGCAGTACCTCGAGGCTGGCGGGACTTGGTTTGAGTCCCATTTGAGTGGCCAGCATTGGTGTTATCAGCACTATTAGAATGGCTGTTATCCTGATCTACCACACTGTTTCGAGTAACATTCTTCAGGTCACTGTTACCTTGACTTACAATGTCCTCTGTCCTGTGATGATGCTGATGAGCAGCAGTGTTCTGGCTGGATGCTTTGCTTGCACCTTGACTAAAGTCTTGCTTTTGTGCCGATGATTTTGTCTGGTTGTATGCATTTGGTGGAGGAACAAAAGAATGGTTTGACTCTAGCTGAGAATTCGGAAAATTTGGATTGTTTCCAGGACCAAAGTTAGTTGGCACATCCGGGTGAGGTATCTGACCAGAATGGCCAAAGTTCTCCCCAGGATTTGGCCTGAAATGCTGAGCAGGTATATTGACATTTTGATTTATCTGACCACTGCTATAAGGTGGTTGATTCCCAAAACCCGGGTTCTCGTGTGGACCAAAGCTGAAAGAATGGGGTCGACTAAAACCCATGCCAACAGGGTTTTGAGGAAGAGGATGTGGTTGGTTTCTGAGGGAGTAAGAAGCACCATACGGTGAGGACACTCTGGGCAGTACGTGAGGTGGCATTCTGAAAGTATTATAGCCTCCAAAGCCAGGATAACCGGGATTACTGAAATACGGATTTCCTGAAGGAAGTGGTTTATAAGACACAGTATTATAGTTGTCATCAAATGGATTTGCAGCTACAAGGTGGTCAGAGCTTGGGTTCGGTGGTGGAGCGTATTCAGATGGAGGAGGAAATGATGACCCCTACAAATATTTTAAATACAACATTTTAATTAGTTTTAGTATTTCCCTGCAAGACAGACCAACCACAAAGGTCCGGGATTAGCAATACAACCGCTGAAAGAACTGTTCGGCTGTTGTGTAAAACTCACCCAATGTACCCTGGCAGGCTGTCTGAAATTTCAGTACAGAGGCAGGAGAGGAGCTTGGGCTCCAGACAATTTTGTGATTTATAGTAGTCTCAGTGTTCTAAAAAAATTGCAGTTGAAAATACGACTTGATCTGTGACTTCTATTTCATAATCTTTTATAAAAGACAAGCAACAATGCGGAAATCCAGTTGTCACAAACCCATACACAAAGTATTTCCAAACATCGAAGAGCAGATTTGAAGCATTTCCCTAACTTCATTTTGGGTTCATGTTACTGAATATACATCTCTCAAGACACCCCACTTCTATGAGGATATACAAACCTAATGGTACTCTAACTCTAAAAAAGGCATACAGAATATAGGAGTCAGCAGACTGGTATTTTCTGTAGTCTGTGGAATACTCTATGCCGTACATTTCTATACCAAACAGAGGTATCCCTTACGAGCATTCAGCGATTGTGGACAGTCTGCAAAGCACAGTCAGTAGGTACGAAATACAAGGATTATGCTCTGGTTACAGAGCATAATCGAGTGTTTAATGGAGCCCAGAGTCCGTTTAAATGTCACCACTGAAGTTATACAATTGAAATTCATTCTAGGCTAGCCTGTAGGGCACATCTACTGGGTTCACCCTCATGCTAACCGTGCTCACAGAAAGCATTTCCTCCTAAGTGCTAATAAACTAAGACTTAAAATTTATTAAAAAAAGAAAAAAAAATTGCTGCAGTGCAAATTTTGAACCTGGTCAGAAGGAATGGAAGCTAATCTGCATGTCCTCTAGAGTTATTACCATTCTAGAACACAAGGAAACTCCACCAAGAAAGACGTGTGAAACCTTGTAAAGTAACTGAATATTTCTCAGAGCAGGTTTCACCGTGACTACTTTAAAACAAAACAAAAATGAAGAAAACAGTTCCACATCTCAATGGACTCTGCATAGGCCTAAGAGAAAGTGATTGTTATGCCTACATAAATAAAATTATTCCCACTGGGCAGTACCAAATTAACAGATACTCTCACTCAAAGCTGAATGAACACACAAAGGAAAACTCTGCACTACAGATATCCAATTGCTTAAGATGTTTTGTATCGAGGCTTTCTTTTCTGGAAAGAAAAACTGCATAGAAATGTCAAACTGCAGGGATTCACTGGAAAGGAGCTGTACCTGCCTCAAAGCTTTTGCTTGAAAATCACTTGGGCAGTATGCCAAGAGTTTGGTCAAAGCATTAACAAACTGTACTGATTCATTAGCCCACAAACCTACACATACAGGAATAAAAGTAGGGAGAGAAGCAGTCTCATGGCAACTACTCCCGCTGTACAGATTTCTACCAATGGCTACAAAGTCATTAAAAAAAAGTCTGTCTCAGAATCAAATCCATATGGTAAAAATACAAGTTTTTGCAGTCTCACTGTGCTCTTCTCTTTATATATCTTTGGCAACTTATGGAGATTAAAATAACTTTGGTGCAAATAACTAGCATTAGGAAGATTTCAACTTCACAGTAAAACCAAAATATTCGGTATGTAGCTGCTATTTGTGACAACCAACTGATATTCCAAACAATGAGAGATAGTCACGCCAGCAAACAACATTTGAGTGCACTACTTAGGAGAATTCAAAAGAAGCAAGGGGAATTTACCTGTGTATTTGCTTTGCGCTTTTTCTTATCGGGGCTTCCAAGCTGAACTCCTGGTCCTCCTAACCCATCCAATCCACTGTCACCACCTACAAGATGTCAATCAATGCAATAATGCATTAGTTTTCTTACAGACTGTATTGTAAGTTTGCCAGTAACTGCCATAGCAACAGATATCTGTTACAAATACTGAACTCGGATTGACTCTGGTGCCTTATGTTGCAATTGCTTAAGGAGCACGCATGTGGAGATAAGCTAACAATCTCTCCTATACCCCTGTCTGCTATCACTTCAGTGTCCCATTCTGCTCATTTCCATTGGAATAAACATTTCCATTTATTTTATTTTCATCTGTTCCTTGGTTCTTAACATCTCCACGTCACCAGTTAGAAGTATTTCTTCTTTTTATAACTCATTAAACTTTCAAAAGAACTGCATAAGGCCGTGCCTAAGACTCCCCTCTTATTGAACTTACACAGACACAGTGTTTATCAAACTCAGTGTAGCAATATACAATGGAGTGTTATAATCCCCCGTGAAGGAAAAGCAAACAGTAGTCGATCTGTGAATAAAAACCACTGAGAACCTGCCACGTTGTTTAGACGAACCTCCAGTGTATCAGATCTAAATTTCACTAAATCCAAGACTTGATCGAACAAAAAGACACCTGCTGAAAATAAGAGGGGCTCTAAGTGAACCAGCCCACCTCTGCAGAAACCTCATAGAATGACTGAGCAAGGCTGTTTTGGCACAAAAAGAAGTAAGGAATGTTCATTTCACTAGTTATTCAATCAGACTTGACCCTGAGCAATACAAAGAAATATCTGTACTTCACCTGGGATTCCTCTTCACCCCTCACAAGAGTGGGACAAGCTCTCAAAGTCGTATAAACTGCGGCTTTCATTTTTAAGACCCTAGTTAGACCATAGATGAAGAACATATCTAGCACACTCATTATTATCCCAGTCAGTCCATCTTCATGGGGCTCAAGCGAAATTTCCATGATAGGGGAATGCAAAGAAATCCCTGAGCTGAAGTATGTAGAAGCATTTTCACGTTGACGAGAGCAACACACGCTGAAGTACTAACAGCATTACATTAAGAAACTATATTAATTCCTTTTTTTCTCAGGGCCATTAAGATATTGCTCTTTTATGTAACTATATAGTAACAGCATAGAACTGTAAGCAGACAATCCAACCAAAAAATTTTACTGTTGTTTGTTTAAAATTCATATTCAGAATATGAGTCAAACTTTATCAAGATGCAAGCATCCAGCTGAACACACAGGTCTTCATCACCAAAGACAACCTGGAGATAACTGTGAATTATCAACAGTATTATGTAAAGTGGCACAACGTATCACATGATACTGCTCTGTGTTAGATAAGTGTTCCCAGCAGACAGGTAAACTGGCTTTAGGACTGTTCAGCAACACAGTCTCTTCTCACAGGGAAGCAGCAGACCTACTGTACACAGACCAAAAGCTATTTCAAATACTCCTGATCCAAGGAGGCCTGACAAATTCTCACTCCTAGCACTTCCTTCCTCCCTGCCTCCTTTTTTTGGAGGTTTCGGGGAATTTACTGGTCCTACTTCAAGTAAGAATCCAGTTCTGCCTCTCCTTCAATGAGTTCCCTTTGGTTTCAGCTGAAACTGTTGAAATTTGATTTCATTTTTCATTGCACATAAGGAAGATACATGGATATCCCAGATCAACACCCATCAAATTTTAAGTCTGAATTTCAAAGACAAGGGCACGATGTCACAATCAAGTTCTTAAAATAAACTCATGCTTGCACACAGCATATTGTGGTCTAAGCTACCATCAGAGAAACTAGGGAAAAGTCTCTTTAAAAAAAAGAGAATTTTTGCCTTGATTTAGAATATAAAATCCTGCATATACTTAGTGTGCTATGAAGCATTGCCACTGCATTACCTGTAGATACTAAATGATCACGGCCTAAAGTTTTACATAAAGAATGATGGCAAATTTCCCTTAAATTTCAACTCTATAAATCACCTTCTTGATAATCTATTTTCTCAAAACTGTTCCTGCACTTTCTATCAGCTTTTTCTCCAGCATTCCTAAATTCAGTGTAAGATTGGACCGCAAACACTAATCTTCACAACAGCATAAAATACACTCCTCTTTGTGTCTCTGTACTCTTAAAACATAAATGGCATTAATTGCTGATAGCAAAATATTACAAATATCCAGATTTCTTTTAATAAATTCAACAACTAGCAGCACAGACATCAGTAAATTTGTGATCAAGTAGAATACTGAAGGTCATACACAAGTGCTGGTTTACAGTCGCTGAAGTTAAAACTTTATAAAGCTACGTATAAATTCTCTCTCTGGGATATCAGTCTTCAAAAGCATAAGCATATAAACATTAGAATTCCAGTGACAAGTTCCAGCAATTTCTACCTGAATTACTTTCGTGGGCGAAGCCATTCACATGCCTCAGTTTACAGAAGGGAGTCCTGTGTCTGGAAAGGCACAAAGCTTTTGTATTTTCAGTTCCCACTGTGTGAGGCCAATGATTTAATTCAGCCCTAAGAATTTATATTTTCCCTGTGGGTTCTATAATGATTTAATTTATATATGAAAGGAAACAGAACGTTAGTCCTAGCATACCTCCAAAAAGAGTGAATAAGGCTCATTTTCATGCAGCCAAAAGAAACTTTCCACAAAGTCACTTTTGGTACCTACCACACAGACTTTCATTAAAGGGGCACCGAGCATTTTGGAACGCTGCACTAATGAAAAATTATTCATTGTCCGAGACTAATTTTTCAGGCAAAAATACAATCCTTTTGACTGGGACATCATCTATCTCATGTGGACCTAAATATAAAAATATTTATCTGATAACTATTCCCCCATTAAACTACAGCTAAAATTAATTTCAGCCATTCACATTTGGGCAAAGGAGAAGAGATAAGCCTCATATTCTCTTTTACTTCATACATACACAAGACGGACATTTTCAGCGCGAGTCAGGAGAACTGCAAGTTGTAGTTTTGTTTGCACATTATGGGATTTTGACTTAGCACCTAATTTATGCCATACTTAACATACTACAAATACAGTATGGAATATTTTCATATTCACTGACAAATCTCTGTCTAGGTTTTTAGAGGGTGGATGCCAGAGTCTTTTTAAACGGTGCTTTATCTCAGTAAGAATGCTTTCCCAACAAACATAAATGACTGAAAAAACTTTTCATTATAGACAGAGAACTAAAAATAGTCTCATTTCAACCGGGTTTGGTGACCCTGTTCTGAGGCTCTGACACTGTAAACAGTTTTGATACTAAGCTGTAATCGGGTGGAACTCGGCGCGTAACTCCAGCACGCGAAGCCATATATGCTTAAATATTTGCAGAATCGGGGCTTGAGAGTGGAGGAGTCTAATGAATCCCAGTCTCCTTTGTAACACTGCCGTGTGTTTTCATTCTCTCATTTTCAAGGTTGCAATCCAGCTGTTACTATAACAGTTTCTGAAAAGCAACCTGTAAATCAATGACAACGTGCACCGTGGAATCTGCACCTTTTCCCACTTATCCAACCAGAAAAAAAGCTTAAAACGTCAAGAACAATAGAATTTCAGGGGCAAAACAGGAGGCAAAAAACCGAGAAGCACTAAATTGCAAATTTTATAATTTTGCCACGATTTTCACCCAACTCAGTCACCCACCCTACTGTCTTTGATTATTTCATTCAGAAATAATTCTGTGTCTAAGGCATTTCTGTGTCTAAGGACCATAACGACACAACTATCGCTACGCAGGCTGATGTGCCACTGCCATTAAAGTCAGCTACACTGCCGAAGTCGACGGAGACACTGCATTTCTACCCTTCTCCCTACATCTTTCAAAGAAACGCATACTTCGAACCTTACCAGAGCCAAACACCAGTGTTATTAGTAAAGAATAATATTTCGATTTTTTTTTTTTCTCCCGGAAAGGGAAAGACAAAACCCCAACTAGACTCAAGCACATAGCCAGGACTGGCGGCAGAAAAGCGAACACTCAAGTGTAATTTATGGGCTCTGCATCAGCACGAACTCGGACATGTGGCAGTGCCGCCGTATTCCCTTGCACCAGCAGTATGCTCGCTGCATACTAATGCGCTGCACATCCCCAGACACACAAGAGACAGGACCGCACACCGCCCTCCCCTGCGGGGCACACCTGCGCGCACAGCGAGCCCCGGGGCTGCTTTTCAAGGCCCGGAGGCTGCGGGAGCCCGCGGGGCCCGGCCGGGCCCCACCGAGCAAACTTCGAGCGGCCCCCGCGCCGCCGGCCCCGCCGCAGCCGCAGGGAGGGACGGCAGCGGGGGCGGCCCGGCCCGCGCTGCGCGGCGAGGGGAGCCCGGCGGGAAGCGGCGGCGCGGGCGGTGCGCGCATCCCGCGGCTCGGCCAGCGCTCCGCACAGGAGCCAGGCCCCGGCGGCGGCCACCCCCGGGCCCGGCCCGGCCCTTGCCGTACCTCGGGATCTCTTCAGCGCGATGGGGTCCTTCTCCTGTTCCGCTGACATTACAGACAGCAGCGCATGGCTCCCAGGGCACCAGGAATCGGGGCTCTTTGATGCTGCTGCCGCCGCCGCCGCCGGCCCGCACCCCGCCCCCTCCGCCCCCGCCTCCTCCGCCGCCGCCCCCGCCCGCTGCTGCCGTAGCCGCCGCCGCCCCAGCAGCGGAGCTACGAGACTTTGCAAAGTTTGGGCGCGGGAGGGCTCCGCTGCAGCACGGGGGGGGGGGGGGCCAGGCTAGGCGGGGTCCGGCGAGCGGAGCGCCGCTGCCTGGGGGCCCCCCTGGGATCCGCGGAGCGCCGAGCCGCGCCGGACAGGGCCCCCGCAGGATGCGGGCAGCCGCCTCGCCCGGCCCCCGCCGCCGGGGCTGCCGGGCCCCGCGCAGCGCCCCCGCCGGACACGGCGCCGCTCAGCGCGCCGAGCACCCCTTGCCCGCCGGCTCCCGGGCGCGCAGGGGCGGCAGCTCCCGCGGGGCGCTCCGCGGCGCTCCCCCTGCTCCCGCCATGAGCGCGGCGGGACTGCCGCGGCCCCGGCCGCGCCGCCGCTCGGAACAAAGGCGCCGCGCTGGGGCGGCTCCGCCGGCGCCACCACCCTCCGCTCGGCCACCGCCGGGGCTCGTTCCGGCCGCGGGACGGCCCCGGCGCTGGCCGGGGCCGACAGTGCCCCTGAGCGCAGGGACCGCGGCGGGAGCAGCCTCGGCCGCCGTGCGGGGAGTCGCTGGCCGGGACCGGCTCTCGGCCGCCAGTGGTTCCACGGCGCGGCTCCGGTGCGGCACGTGCCTCACGCCTGCTTCCCGCCTCCGGGCTGCGACTCCCGTTCTCCAAGCCCACGCGGGCGGGTGTCTGAATAGCTGGAGTACCACGCTCCGGCGGCTGCCGGGCAGGCGGGAGGACCTTCCTCAGGGAGGGTCTCCCCGCACAAAGGCGTCACCCGCCAGCCGAGTCTCTGGCCTGGGGGTACCGCACAAACCACTGGGCCCAGCTGGTGCCCTCGCAGCGTCGGTTAACCCTGCGGAACCCTTGGAAACACACGGCGACAGATGAATCGCTGCCCGTGTCGCTGTAATTTTGCGCACACGCATTCTGCCTCAGTTTCCCGTCGTCTGAAGTGGCTGCGTTTTAGAGGTGTTACATATGGAGTTCTTGATCTAGATCAAAATTGTTAATCAACTGCATTAAAAGTACCATTTGAATAAAGATTTATTCTCCCGTAAGCGGGATAAAAAAAATGCCCAGCTGTACAGCATGCACACCTGACTTCACAATACCTGTTAGTGCTATGTACCTTCTTGTTAGATAGATAGTTGGTACTCTTGGTACTCTTTGGAAGACTTTTTCTGAGGGGAAAAAGTTACATTCATATGAAGGTTAAGATATTGGTATGACTCTTAGTTAGGCATGCAAAATGCAAAAGTAAAGTGGAGAAAGTAATGTCATTTTCTGCCCTTCCCTAGACATCATTTTTATTTGTCCACAGTCTCTTACTTTGCAGCGATCCCAGATACGCATGCCTCGAAGTACAGCGCACCGCCAGTATTCTCATGGGACATGCTGCTTGATTTTGTGTAATCTTACTGAGGAGAAGTAGAGCCTGTTATTAGCAAGGTGGGTGTGAGCTTGTCTGTATTTGGAGGAAGATGCACCTTATCTATGAAGAGATTTGCCTTTTCTGTGACAGAGCTTGCTGCAGGCCCAACTGATTCTCCCAGGGCTGCACAAGCTTTGTGCACTGCTGCCGTGTAATGGCATGTAGACTGTAATTACGAATGCGCAGATTGATGTCACTGAGCCTATAAAGGTTCCTGCGGGGAGATTGTCTGCATCAGAAATGTGAGCTGGGAATTCAGATTTAACCCAGTGCTCTAGTTGCAAAAAATTATGTCTGTTGCGCTGTTCATCCAAATTCAGCTTTTAACTGGCTCAGGTCGTTCGTGAGCAATCTGTGAGAATCCTGTTGGACTAACTTTACACTTCTAAACTCTCACTGGAAATAGCTGATGTGGTGTGTGAAAGGAACTAATTCACTGGCTCAAGTGCCTGCTACACCAGCATCCCAAATATTCCCCAAAAATCTACAGAAGTTCTCATTACAACACACTATTCACCGCCTGATAAGCCTCACTGCTCATTGGTTGTCCTTAAAGTTACTCCAACATTTCTTCCTCCCAAAATCTGGCATTAATTAAGAAGGCTTAGGGGTAGCCAGTTCACAACCCTCCAACACCTAAGTGGAAGTTACCAGGAAAAGAGACAAAGCCCTTCACAGTGGAGTGTGACAGAAAAATGAGACCCACAATTTGAAATGAGCTTCCAGCTAGGCAAAACCCAGAATAGCCTGGCCCAAGTTCAGCATTAAACTTGCTTTGTGCAAAAGGCTGGACTCAAAGTCAAGACCTCCAAAGTCCTTTTGAACTGTAATGATTCTGTCATTCTGAAATAATTTTCTTCTTTTTAACAGTAACCAACCACACAGAAAGCTCTTCCTCCCTGCCAGAGTACTCAGCTGTGAACAAATACTGTCATTCAGTATAACTCGTCCTGACTGTTAAAAGGGTGGCTTTGGTGAGATAACAATAACTTCAACCATGTGACTGATCAGACCTAAAAATGTTATTAAGTATAGAGGAGCTGGTTTGATAACTTCTAAGTTCTTTCCCTTCTGAATTCCAATTAAAAACAAGGCTACTAAAAGAGTCTTTCTGTACAAAATACCAGAAGGCAAAGGAAGTTTTTTTACTAATTGTTGTAGTAGCGTCTGAACATTCAACACCGCTTAACAGTTTTAGGAGAGAAAAATCAGCCAGTCTTGGAACCATAACAGATTTTTATAGCATTTTTTCCACGCGTATTTACTGCATATCTCAGGAGCAGAGAGTAGCAGAGCATAGAAGCCCATTTTGACAACATACAAATGTATGCAAATGTGCTAGCAGTAAAAAAACCACCTTAGAGAACTCTACTGATGTTTAAGGAATTCAGAAAAGGAAAAAGTGAAAATTTCATTCTATTTGATTTTACAGGGGCCAAGATACTATCTCAGAGGAATAAAATCAGTAAAGAAAAAAGCATGACATCAAAAGAAAAAAAGCCAGAAACTGGCTAACTATGTAACTCTGCCACTTCCAGTACCAGGGGAAAATACAGATGTTTTTCTCTCATGTAAGCTATGTATGTTCAAAAATACAGAAAGTTCTCCGATACACACAGAGCTTTACTCTGATTTACGAGCTAGTTGCAGAAGATTTTCCACACAGACAGAAATCAGCCCCTGTGCAATTGACACAGACCTGGGAGACCAGCAGGCTCCTGCAGAAGGGCAGTGCCAAAGTACAGCATCTCAGAGCACCTGGGCAGGTTTTCTGGCACATGGACACACAAGTCAAGCAGCCAGTAGTCTCTTCCACCCAGAGAGAAAGTGCTGAGCTGGAAAAAAGGGACACATTTAAGGAAATTTGGATTGCAATAGTCTTAACTTGTAACAGTATTGCAGCATCAGTAGATTTGATTCCTCCACTTGCTCTGAGGGGAAATAAAACAATAATTCATTTTTCTAAAAGGCCTTTTTTCATGTTCTACAAATTTAAGTGCTAATTCTACAACCTCGTACATGTTTCACAGCACCACTGTTTATCAAGGCTGGAGGGAGTTTGTGTCAGGCCTGAGACAACACTAAAAATCTGGGTTTGTTGTTCTGCTGGAGTTACACCTCTCCTCCAGATTCATTTGTTCTCCTCCTTTACGCCTCCCTTTGTTGGTAGTAAACTGAACACACGTGCACGTTTACAAGTTACACTGAGATGTGCTTTTCAGGCCTTTTTAACCTGGCTGGTTATGCAGCTGATACTACTCTGGGAAAGTGTGTCAAATGGGTCTCTTCTGGGTCTGTCAGATGGAGAGCATAGAGCATCTCCCCCAATCTGAGGGGTTGTAACTCTAACTGAAACAGTTTGAGCACAAGTCATTGAAGCCATTACAGTGCAAACTGCTCTGCCTGCCAGTGAATGCTACATCTGTTCTGGTGACATAAACCAGGCCTCACCAGCCCGCATCGGTTTCATTTCTGCTTTTAATCAGCAAAAATTAGGACTGTCTAAACTTCTGCACTAGCCACTCAGCCACATAATATAAACTACAAAACAAAATCTAATTAATCATTTATTCATGTCTCAATTTCAATCTGAAATGAATACAACACTGTAGGAAAAAAGTGCAAAATATATTGGTTTATGACTTGATCCATGAAGGAATGTAAGATTTTTTTTTCTGTAGCCCATTGCATTAGTTTTCTTCTATATGACAGAAGTCTGAGAATGATCATGCCTTTGTCTAATCACATTGCAAATCATTGGCTGATGAAACACATTTTTCTAAGCTTTGCAAGACATGTTATTAGTGAACTGATCAAAAAAGGTCTGAGATGTACAAAGGGCACTCTAGTGTCATATCTATACTGGAACAAAATTTTTTAAGTTCAAAGCAAGCTCATAGTTATGAAACCTAGTGAGAATAATTGATGTACGGGTTTTTTTTTGTGCTCATTAATTTTTTCAGCTTGCATCTAAAACGTGTATGCTCAAGTATCTCAGAAAAAAAGCAGCTTCAATGCACGCAGACACTCTTGCCAACAACACACAACTTATAAAGTGTTAAAATCTACAAATTTCCAATAGTTTTAAACTATAAAATTCTATATCCAATGTATAAAATTAGTACCTAAAAAATTAAAATATAAAGATGATATTGATTACCCAGGAACTTAAGTTTAATTATTGTATTTACATCTACATATACACCAAGGAACAAATGTTTTCACAAGAAATCCAGTGCATGTGTGTGTATATATATGCATTAAAAAACCTCATTTGATCTTCAAGTCACCACGATAGATACAACCTCTGTGATAAGTAAAAGGAAACTTTCTGTTTGCCATGTTAACTGCAATATAATACATTTTAGAAAGGGACAAATACACTTTTAAGAAACTTCTGTAGGCTTCTATGCAAACTGGACTTCTGCCTACTCAGAGGTGGTCTCCTGTTGAGCAACGAATGGTGAAATGGGGACACTTTGTGGGGAAAGGAAAGAAATGCAATTTCTTTGCTCTTTCTGGATCATCATCTTGAATCCTTTGAATTTCCCTTTTATCATGGTCTGATGAAAAGAGAGGGAAGCATTTAATTTCTGCACTTTGCTTTCAAAATGCACAATGAAAGAAAACATATCACAAACATTGTTAGAAAATGCAGCAAAAAAACTCCACTATGAAATTTCTTCTCTCATCCTTTGAGAGGAGATAAATCCAACTTAGCTCCCTCTTTCATTTATTGTGCCACTAAAGTAGGGAAGAACACAAGAACAGATAACTAAATATGCCTAAGTACACCGTGACCTAGTTACATAGATGCTGCGCTCATCCATTACATCTGAGAGGAGCTTCCCTAATCCCCAGGCTAAAATTCACATGAAATCCAGGATTTCAAGAAAAGGATGTAGAATTATTTTAAATACTTGCACTATCTGCCTGAAAACACCAAACTGGATTAAATTACTTGGCATGTATTATGTCTGGTGGGGACAACTTCAAATCTGAAATTTTGTGGCAGAGGTTTTAGGATGCTATATGGCTGTTCCTCTGGGGATCCTCTCATTTACTTATCTGCTGCTGCAGGGCTGTGCTCTAAGTTTCGGCCCAACTGAGCTACAAAAAAGAAACATCATCATAAACTCTTAAAACCTTGTTGAATGCTAAACTGAGTTGCAGAGTGCTCCTATTAAAAGGCTCTTTCCAGCCATCCTAACTATAAATGGCAACCTTCTCCCTTGGGCTGAAACCTCTAAACCCCAGGCTATGGCAGCACCCAGCAGTGCTGGGTACCGGGGTCCCATCCCTGGCCAGTGCTCAACAGCTCAGCATGGATGTGACCTCTGAGCCTCTCCCAGCACAGATTCAGTCCTGGGGACTGACTGGGACTGTCAGCTGTGCTACAATGGCTGTCCCTCAATGATTTTATCTTACCCTGGGTACATCACAAGGAAGCAGTGTAGAAAAAAAATGAGGGTGCTCTCCTCTTTAATATAGCCATTTTCCTGAAAAGTGTTTTAAAAGGCAGAATTCTTCCTACTATGAACTAGAGGTTGTCTTGCTTTTGATTTAGCAGAAGAATTGTAGCTGAAATACTTAGAGCTCAGGCCTGGAGTTTACTTATCCTTTGAAGCTGGAAATGTTGATCTCAGGGGATTCATTCTGCCTTGACTGCAAGTTTTGTGTAAAGCAAAGCCAAATTGTTTTATTTGGTAGAGACCGAGCAAGCTGTTACTGACTTTTAAATATTCAAGATCTATTCCAAAGCTGGACAGTTGCTAACAGGAATAATTTTAAAGGAATTCTTTTTTTAGTATTATTATTATTTTACAGTCTGTGCTGTAAACTACCTGACTTCCAACTTCAGTTACATAACCTGTCATAAAAAAAGGCTATATGCAAGTAGTTCGGTGGCATTGTTTTAGGCTATTACGTCTGTAAACTGCAAAAAGCGAGGACGCAGCATTGATTGACCTCTGTCACTCAACCCCTGGTGATAGCTTTCAGCAAACCAGAGGCTTAATCTCCTAGACCAGCACACCAAAATGCAACTTATTAAAAGGCTCTGGTGAGGTGCAGTGCATGAGACACTTTCCCTGCTCTCATGTGGCACAATCGCCTGGCAGCCTAGCCAGAAATCTGCTGCTTTACTAATGAAAATCTTTTTTTCCCAGTGTATTGCCATGCAGATAAAAGGAAATTCAAAACCATTTTATTAGCATGAGCTCTGGGGCATCCAGCTAAGTCCTAGTTTCAATAGCCTGAGTTCAGAAATACCAAAGTAACTCAGCTTCAAAATAGGAGAATACCAAGTCCCAAATTACCAAAGTAATCCAGTTTTACAATATCAGAAAACCAAGTTTCAAAATAGCAAAGTAACCCAGCTACAAAATATCAGAATACCAAGTTCCAAAATACCAAAATAATTCCATTTCAAAATACCAGAATATTAAGTTCCAAAATATCAAAATGTCCCAATTTCAAAATATCAAATTCCAAAATACCAATATTCAGGTGTCTTATATGGGCAGGATTCCCAGAAAGATTCCCAAAAGAATGCATTATTATCAAAATGGGATCTGTGTTACCACAAAGGATATTTTCTGTTCTAAAAAGCTTTCCCCCAATGACCAGCAATACTTGTATTTATTTTGATCACTTAGCCAGATGTAATAAGAATTTTACTTTAAAAGCCAACACTTGTAGCAGTTTTCTGCTTAGTTCTTGTCTGTGAGAAGCGGCATTTGGGCAGGAGAGCTGCAGTCAGGAGCAAAGGATGGAGTAATCTGCTCCCTGGATGGACAGGGAAAGACTGAGTAGCAGGCAAAGGGAGTATTTATAAACTATATCAATATTTCACGGAAATTCGGGGTAGACCAGCGATGGGGAGCTCGGGTTCTGTCAGGGCCTGTCAGGATTAGCCATAAAAAACCCAGCCAAACCCTCGTCCCCTCAAGGGATGTGTCAAACAGTTCCACAGAAACACAATTCAGTAATGATTGCAGAGGAAAAATTACCTGTAATTGCTTATGATCTGAGGGAAATTTCGTCAGTAATTACAAAGCTAGGACATAGGGAATTTTGGAGGCAGAATCCCAATTTTGGCCACGGGCACCCAGACGAGAAGGCCTGTTCTTTTCCACAGAAAGGAAAGCCCAGCACCCCACTGTTTCAGGGACAGACAATGGCCCATGTATGGGAGGGAACAACCGGCAGGACCTTTCTTCACCTCACCCTCCGCTCCAAGGCACAGCAGGTCCAGGCATGACCAGCTGCCTTCAGAGGGTTACCTGGGCACACCTGCACAGGGAGCTACTAGTTCAGAGGGGCTGATGAAGGTATCCCGAGTGTCCCTCCAGGAACAACAGTTGGAGCATCCTAGCAGGAGCTAGGGAGCAGCCAGATGCACCTGGGCAGCTGAGCATGCCAGGCAGCATGTGGGGTACCATGGGGAAACTTTCAACTTTCCCCTTTTATCTTGTCAGTCCCTCCCCAGAGCCCCCAGAAAAGAGAGGTATTATTAGGAGAAAAGGGGCTTAAATTGAGGGGAAAAACTTCCTTTTCCATAATTGTCTCTATCAAAATTGAGGGGGAATCCCCTTCCCCTACAATTTTAATAGTATCATTTGAAGGAAACCCCACCCCTTCTATGCTGTTAGGGGTATCAATTGACAGCAAATCCCCATTTTCCATTATTTTCTAATTTAAATGGAAAGGGAAAACCTTAACTGTGCTATTTTATGGGTTTGAATTAAGGGTAACTCCTGCATTTTCATCATCCAAATGTGTAAATGGAGGGGGAAGCCCAGTTGTCCCCCCTTTTTAAGGGATCGAGCTGAGGGAAAAATTACTCTTTCTATATCATTTGAGAGATTTAAAGTAAGGAAACCCCTTCTTTTCCAAATATTTTAGGGGATTAAATTAAAGGGGAGAAGCCATTTATTTGCCATCATATTAGCTTAAGTGGAGGTAAACATCCCATTTCCTAATTTTAGGGGTTCAGTTAAAGGAAGTGCTCCCTTTTTCAGCATTTTAAGGGTTTAAATTTGCATTTCAGGGCACTTCTACCCATGCCCCGGTACCAAATATCTCATGGGGGAGCAAGCCCAGCACATACATAACCTTAACAGCACCCAGGAGTCAATTAGTTTTCTTATTTTTATTTATAATGTATGTATCCTTAATTAGAGGTCCCAATAAGAGCTTCACCATTCATATAATTACTATTCTTCTCCACCCTACTTAGTCACATGTGAAGTACTACTTACTAATCACTAAGGAACAACTGTGCAAATTAACAGCTAGTTATCCCACTTAGCTATCTACACTGCCAAAATACAAAGTTTTATTTCTTACCTGGTCTCTGCCCTTTTGCTTGATGTAGCTGTAGTAAAAAAGAAGGTATTATCAACTCCCTGAAGAGCTTTTTTCTCTCTCCAGCCCTTTACTCACTTTGAACTTAAATCAGAGGAGCCAAGCAGCTACAGCTCCTTTGACAGCTTTTATAAGTTGTGATAATTACCTCCTCCCTTTTCTGGGGCATGATGGGAATGAGAGGCGGACCCGGCCAGGGGTATATTAACCCCAGCCTTTGCCAAAGGGATTCATTTCCTCCCTGGGATTGAGTGGGGTGGGAGATCTCCTCTCATTTCAATGAAGGGGGCCTTTCAGCTTATATCAGGGTTCCTTCCCCCCCCCCCCCCCCCCCCCCCGCCAGTAGGTGCTTTTGGCCTCTAAAGCGACAGCAGTTTTGAAGACATTGTGAAGAAGATAGTGTTGAACACAGGGAGTATTTAGGCTCATAATTTTGGCTTGAGTGTTCAGGGGTGGTAAGGTGCTTTTCTAATTGCAGCTTTTCTTCTTGTTTTTTTTTCTTTAGGAGCATTGTAACTTCCAGGTTGTATTGAGTATGAAGCTTCAAATTTTTTTAGTGCCTTCATGGTGTCGTAAAAGGGACCTTGCCCATATCAAAGATGATATCCAAAATTGTGGCTTCCAATAGGTAAGTTATGGATTGCAGCTGGGAGAGTGTGAGCAGGGTAGCTGGCTTAAGAGGTGCCAGAAGGGGTTTTGAAGGCCATAGGGTGGGAAAAAGTGTCTATTTGGGGCTACCTAAGGCTTTTTCCCAAGCATAGCAGATACATTTATACATCTTAAAGCACACAAATGCATCCACTGCACTCACAGAAATACCATATAACTTTGCCCCTTGCTGTCTCATGTGTCTATTGGAATAATGGCCACAGCTTTTGATTCTGGGTGAAGCCAGAGACCCGAGGACCTGGATGTGCTTAGGAGGTGGTGAGTAGCCAAATTGTGGGCATTTGGCCTATATGCCACTACATTTGTGCATTGATCTTGATTTTTTTTTTTTATTGTAGCTGACTTTGAGGCTAACCTGGCTATTATGGGGCCTTCTGAGATGACTGAGGAGGACTCATTTCACATCCAATGTGGATTCATATTGCCAGTCATCCGAAAGATAAGTCAGGGGCTATGACCTGGAGATGGGATGGCAGCAGGGTAGTGAGTTGGAAATTCCTGGGAAAAACTTAATAATTAGTGCAAGGGTAAGGGATGCTCTCTAAGGGGCCTCTTAGGACAGCTAAAGGGAGAGGCTCCACATTTGATTGCAACTGTAGGGTATGCAGTGCAGAGCAGTTCCAGTCTGTGTTGTGTTGTCTGGTGTGTTGTGTTGTCTAGCATGTCTTCAGGATCCCTTGGATCAGATATGTCTGCCTTTTATCCTCAAGGACCTTATGGCAGGTGTCAGCCATCATCGCTAGGTTCTTGAACATCTGTACTTCTCGGCATGTCACCGATATCACCATTCTCTTACTGATGGGCTCAGCCGTGTCTCAGAATTGCATCTCAGAAGTATTGAGTCAGATGTCTTTTGAGGCCTCATTCCTGGCTGTATTGCCATACATCCTTTCCATCCATGAGTTGTAATGTCCTGGGGCTTATAACATTGTAAGGATACAGGGAGCATTCTGAACATAGCATTGTTTTGCAGCCGTCTTGATCATCATGACTGACAGTTCTTATAATAGGTCGCTCTATTATAGTCTTTTCTTCTGCTCCTTAGAGCCACTTCTGTCTACTGTCACTATGCCATCGGTCATCTCTTTTGGCGTCATCTCGGTCCTCACCGTCATTCTTCTCTCCGAGAGCTTTATCATCTTTGCATCCCACTGTTTGTAGCATAATGTGTTGTTTGAGTTTGTGTTTAGCCTGGAACTGCTCTGCCCTGTGGAATAGACTGGGGGGTAGGTGGAATAGAAAGAAGACTTTATGGGTAACCTTTACCTTTGTGTAACCACCCAAGCCACACCTCAGATGGAGCAACCACGGCTGGTCTGTGCGGGGTTCGGCGGGAGTGGTATGGTGGTGTCTCGCAGTTTTCTAGTCCTTTGTCTTAATGCATGCTGTTGTCAGATCCTAGGCGGTTTGCTTTGAGAAATGAGAACCTGGGAAAGGTTAAACTTGCCCTGTGTGTGTCCAAGTGACTTTGACAAATAATTCTTTTGCAGAGGGATAGGATGTAAACCCACTACAAATGGTGGAGGCCAGAGGAGCACGGCGATGAGGCGGGTCAGCACCCAACCTCCTAGCGAAGGCCTGACTTTCGGCTCTATGTTTACTTCATTGTTTGGCATTTTGTTTCATTTTGAAGAGGTGAAGTGCTTGTCACGGCCGGGTGTCAGCACCGGGGAGATCGTGAGCCAGCCGGGTACCAGTAACAGAGGTAAGTATCGATTCCACCACAGACCTAGATGCTACCAGAGGTGTTGTACTAGTCATAAAACCATAAGCATCCTTTGGGTTTTTTTGTGTTTTACAGGTGGTCCACAGCATTCAAACCACTATTCTAAAATGACAGAGACCCTTACAGACAGAGATCACGGTCAACTGGTTTCAGATGGAAACTACCACGGCCAACACAATGCTTTCGGACCCTACATATCGATACCTGCCTTTTCCTTTTGTTTTGCCCCTTCTCTGCTGGGAAGGTCAGGTAACCATTCTGCTTTTCAGGGAAGGTGCAAATGGTGGTTGGGGTGTAGTTTGGCCTCTAGATGATATTCCTAGATTGACACAAGATGGCTGGAGCTGTTAAGTTATCATGCAGCCCTTTAACTTTTGTCATCACTTTCTTTCAGATGCAGACAGATTAAATCTGTGGCAGAGCGCCCCATACCGGGTGAGAGGGCTTGCACAGGAAGGTCAGTCACCATTTGTCTTTGCAGGGCAAGTGTAAATGGTGACTGTGTTCCAGCATTGTTCTTTGTCTTTATTTTTAGGAGGTAAAGCTAGATCTCAGCAGTCAAGGTCAAGTGAGCAAGGTAAGCAGTGACCAATAGAAAGAAAAAGTTGTTATTCCTTGGGTGGCAAGTTCTGGTACAGCTCTAAGCATCCATTGTCATTTGTGTGTTTTAGGGGGTTAGCTTGTATTATGCTGAACCCCTCACCGACTGGCTGATGTACCCGGCTTGCTGCCTTCATGAGCCTTCCCAAAGCATTATGGGACTCTACGATGGAGCCTTTGCCTTTTCCATTCAAAGATACCGTCCGGGCAGACTTTGGCAACGGCCGAGAAGTTGGGGCGAGTCAGGGAGGGAGGGGGGAGGAGCGAGGGTCTGCTCAAGTCTCAGCAATGCCACATCGCCTTGTCTCCTCTTAACCCAGGTATACCCTACGATGACAGTGCCAGCCTGGGAGCACAGCCAAAGCGTGTGGCCCCAGGACCCCGGGCTTCTTAGGAGATGGTGAGTAGTGGAATTGTTGGGTTTTGGCTAATGTGCCACTAAGTTCAAGCCTTGATATTTGGTTTTCTTTATTGTAGCTAAGAGACAACAGGCCGGCAATGGCAGGAGCTTCCTGGATGGCAAGGTGGCCCTCTTTTGCACCCGAAGAGGATTCACATCCCTGGATGTCTGAGAGATAAGTCAACGGGATGAAAGTGGGGTGTTGGGTAGGGGGTTGCCGGGAGGGATTTTTGAGTCAGCTTTGGAGATGGGGCTACCCACAAAGGGGCCCCTTAGGCCACATAAAGGGAAAGTCTCACTTTTGATCACAGTGCCGGGGTGTGCAGGGCAGAGCAGTCCCAGTGCATGTTGTGTCACTTGTCTATTGTGTGTTCTGTGTCTTTTGGGCATCTTGTGTCTCATGTCTTTTGTCTTAGCCCTTTGATGTGCTTGCGGTCATTCTTCTCGCCGAGAGTCTTTTCTTCTCGTTGTGTCCCCTCCTTTGTCATCTGCTGCATGTGAATCCTGCATGGGATTTGGCCTGGAGCTGCTCTGCCCTACTGCCCAGTCTGGCCTATAGGTGTAATAGGGCAAGGCTTGGGGACTTGGAATTTGTTCTGTAGGGTGTAGTTTGGCCTCTAGAAGATATTCCTAGATTGACACAGGATGCCTGGAGCTGTGAAGTTCTCATGCAGCACTTTGACTTTTGTCATCACTTTCTTTCAGACGCAGATGGATTAAATCGGTGGCAGAGCGCCCCACACCGGGTGAGGGGATTCCCGCAGGAAGGTCAGTCACCATTTGTCTTTGCAAGGCAAGTGTGAATGGTGACTGTGTTCCAGCATTGTTCTTTGTCTTTATTTTTAGGAGGTAAAGCTAGATCTCAGCAGTCAAGGTTAAGTGAGCGAGGTAAGCAGTGACTGGTAGACAGAATGACTTGTTATTGCTTGGGTATCAATTTCTGGTGCATCCATTGTTATTTGTGTGCGTTAGGGGGTCCACTTGTATTATGCTGAACCTCCTCACCAACCGGCCGACAGACCCAGTTTGCTGTCCTTGTGAACCCTCCGGAAGCATTACAGGACTCTGCAATGAAGTCTTTACATTTTCCATTCGAAGCTACCATCCTGCTGCCTTTGGCAACAGCCAAGGAGTTGCGGCAAGTTGGGGATGGAGGAAGGAGGATTGAGGGTCCGCTCAAGTTTCAGCTATGCCACATCACCTTGTCTCCTCTTAACCCCAGTATACCCTGCAATGATGGCGTCAACCTCGGAGTGTGGCTGAAGTGTGCGGCCCGAGAACCCTGGCCTACATAGGAGACGGTGAGTGGCAGAATTGTCGGGTTCTGGCTGAGGTGCCACTAACTTTGTGCACTCTTGTTTGGTTTGGTTTTGGTTATTGTAGCTGGCTAAGAGAATAGCCCGGTGATGGCAGGAGCTTCCTGGACGGTGAGGCCGCCTTCTTTTATGCCGGAGGTAGATTTGCATCCCTGGATGTCTAAGAGGTAAGTTGAGGGGGTGGAAGCAGAGTGTCGGGAGGGAACACTGAGCCAGCTTCAGAGATGGGGATGTCTAAGAAGGGGCCCCTTAGGCCCCATAAAGGGAAAGTATCACTTTTGATTAAAACACTTATGTGTGCAGAGCAGTCCTGGTGCATGTCATGTCACTTGTCTGTTGTGCGTTCTGTCTTTTGGGCATCTTGTGTCTCATGTATTCAGTCTTAGCCCTTCAATGTGCTTGCAGTCATTCTTCTTGCCGAGAGTTTTCTCTCCTTGTTGCGTCCCCTCGTTTGTCATCTCCTGTGTCACGGGTGCCTGCACGGGTTTGGCCCAGAGCTGCTCTGCCCTGCTGCATAGCCTGGCCCATAGGTGTAATAGGACAGGGCCCCAGGACTTGAGATTTGTTATGTAGGGTGTAGTTTGACCTCAAGATGTTATTCCTAGATTGACACAGGATGCCTGGAGCTGTGAAGTTATCATGCAGCCCTTTGACTTTTGACATCACTTTCTTTCAGATACAGATGGGTTAAATCCATGGCAGAGCGCCCCCCCACCAGTTGAGGGGGTTCCCGCAGGAAGGTCAGTCACTGTTTGTGTTTGCTCGGCAAGTGTAAATGGTGGCAATGTTCCAGCATTGTTCTTTGCCTTTGTTTTTAGGAGGTAAAGCCAGATCTCAGCGGTCAAAGTGAAGTGAGTGAGGTAAGCAGTGACCAGTGGAAAGAAAAAGTTGTTATTCCTTGGATGCCAAGTTCTGGTACACCTCTAAGCGTCCACAATCATTTGTGTGTTTTAGGTGGTCCACTTGTATTATGCTGAAGCACCTCCATGACCGGCCAAGGGACCCAGTCTGCCACCCTTGTGAGCCCTTCAGAAGTGTTATGGGACTCTGCGATGGAGCCTTTACCTTTTCCATTCAAAGGTGCTGTCCAGGCACCCTTTGGCAATGGCCGGGTGGTTGTGGTGAGTCAGGGAGGGAGGAAGAGTGAGGGTCTGCTCAAGTTTCAGTAATGCCACATCACCTTGTCTCCTCTTAACCCAGGAATACGTGGTGATGATGGCGTCGGCCTCGGAGCACAGCCAAAGCATGCGGCCCGAGAACCCTGGTCTTCTTAGGGATGGTGAGTGGTGGAATTGTTGGGTTCTGGCCGAGGTGTCACTAAGTTCGTGCACTGATGTTTGGTTTGGTTTTCTTTATTGTAGCTGACGGAGAGAACAGCCTGGCGATAGCAGGAGCTTCCTGGATGGCGAAGTGGCCTTTTTTTGTGCCCGAGGAGGATTTGCTTCCCTGCACGTCCAAGAGATAAGTCGAGGGGGTGAAAGCTGAGTGTCGGGTCGGGGCCTGCCGGGAGGGAATATTGAGTCTGCTTCAGAGATGGGGATGTCTAAGAAGGGGCCCCTTAGGCCCCATGAAAGGAAAGCCTCACTTTTGATCACAAGGCCAAGGTGCGCAGGGCAGAGCAGACGCAGTGCATGTCATGTCACTTGTCTATTGTGCGCCCTGTCTCTTTTGGGCATCTCATGTCTTCTGTCTTAGCTCTTCAATGTGCTTGCAGTCATTCTTCTCACTGAGAGTTTTCTCTCCTCATTCCTTCACCTCGTTTGTGATCTGCTGTGTCACAGGTGCCTGCATGGGTTTGGTCTGGAGCTGCTCTGCCCTGCTGCACAGTCTGGCATATAGTTGTAATAGGACAGGGCCCCAGGACTTGAGATTTGTTATGTAGGGTGTAGTTTGGCCTCAAGATGATATTCCTAGATTGACACAGGATGGCTGGAGCTGTTAAGTTATCATGCAGCACTTTAACTTTTGTCATCACTTTCTTTTAGATGCAGACAGGTTAAATCTGTGGCAGAGCGCCCCATACCAGGTTGAGGGGGATTCCTGCAGGAAGGTGAGTCACCGTTTGTGTTTGCGGGGCAAGTGTAATTGGTGGCTATGTTCCAGCATTGTTCTTTGTCTTTATTTTTAGGAGGTAAAGCTGGATAGCAGCAGTCAAGGTCAAGTGAGCGTGGTAAGCGGTGACCGGTGGAAAGAAAAAGTTGTTATTCCTTGGGTGTCAAGTTCTGGTAGAGCTCCAAGCATCCGTTGTCATTTGTGTGTTTCAGGTGGTCTGCTTGTGTTCTCCGAACCTCCATGACCGGCAGACCCGGCTTGCCACCCTTGTGAGCCCTCTGAAAGTATTATGGGACTCTTTGATCAAGCCTTCACCTTTTCCATTCAAAGGGTCTTTCTGAGCAGCCTTTAGCAATGGCTGGGGAGCTGCAGCATGTCAGGGAGGGAGGAGGAATGAGGGTCCACTCAAGTCTCAGCAATGCTATATCACCTTGTCTCCTCCTAATCCAGGTATACCCTGCAATGACAGTGTCAGCCTTGGAGCACGGCCGAAGTGTGCAGCCCGTGGACCCTGGCCCTATTAGGAGACAGTGAGTAGCAGAATTGTCGGGTTTTGGCTGAGGTGCCACTAAGCTAATGTACTGATGTTGGGTTTGAGTTTTTTTTTTTGTAGCTGACTGAGAGAGAACAGCCCAGTGACGGCAGGAGCTTCCAGGACAGCAAGGTGGCCTTCTTTTGCGCCCAAGGCAGATTCACATCCCCAGGAGTCTGAGAGAAGTTGAGGCTTGTGACCCACAGAGGAGGTGACATCAGGTTGTTGAGTTGGGACTCGCCAGGAGGTATTTTTGAGTCCGATTTGGAGGTGGGGATACCCAAGAAGGGGCCCCTTAGGCCAACATAAAGGGAAAACCTTGCTTTTGATCACAATGCCAAAGTATGCAGGGCAGAGCAGTCCTGGTGCATGTCACTTGTCTAGTGTGTGTTCACTGTCATTTGGCCATCTCGTGTCACAGGTCTTTTGCCTTAGTCCTCTAAGATGCTTATTGCAAATGCTGGGCATTATTCTTAGCATCTCTGTTCTTGGTGTTCCTCAGTGTAGTGCCAATACCATTGATCCTTTGACTCTTGAGCTTGGAGCTGCATCAGAATCGCATCTCTTTGGAAATGTTGAGTCAGGTGTCTTTTCAGGTCTTGTTCTGAGCTGCATCGACAGCTATGCACCACAACAATCCACTAAAGGGGATGAGGACTTGTGAAAATGCAAGATAGCTAGGGGATTCTGCCCGTACAACTCGGGCATCCATTTTTGCGGTTCTTGGATAAAGCCTTTGTGTTACCATCCTCTTCTGCCAGGATTCTTGGAGCCCTGTCGGTCTCACCTAAGTCATCTCATTCCTCATTTGCTCGGTCCTTCTGATCATCTAGCCCAGAGTTTTCTCTCCTTGTTGTGTCCCCTTGTTTGTCATCTCCTGTGTCACGGGTGCCTGAATGGGTTTGGCCCAGAGCTGCTCTGCCCTGCTGCATCCTCTGGTGTATGGGTGTAATAGAACAAGGCCTGTGGACTTGAAATTTGTGATGTACGGTGTAGTTTGACCTCTAGATGGTATTCTGTGATTGACAGAAGATGGCTGGAGCTGTTAGGTTATCCTGCAGCACTTTGAATGTTGTTCTCAGTTTCTTTCCGATGCAGACGGATTAAGTCCGTGGCTGAGCGCCCCCATACCAGTTAAGGGGGTTCCCACAGGAAGGTCAGTCACTGTTTGTGTTTCCTCAGCAAGTGTAACTGGTGGCTTTGTTACAGCATTGTTCTTTGTCTTTGTTCTTAGGAGGTAAAGCCAGATCTCAGCAGTCAAGGTCAAGTGAATGAGGTAAGAAGTCACTGGTGGTAAGAACCACTTGTGATTCCTTGGGTGCTAAGTTCTGGTACAGCTCTAAGCATCTGTTGTCATTTGTGTGTTTCAGGCAGTCCCCTTGTATTACGCCGAACTCCTCACCGCCTGGCTGACGGACCCGGCTCGCCGCCCTTGTGAGTCCTCTGCAAGTATCATGGGATTCTGCGATGAAGCCTTTACCTTTTCCATGTGAAGGTACCATCCGGGTAGCCTTCGGCAACGGCCGAGGAGTTGCGGCAAGTCAGGGAGGGAGGAGGAGTGAGGGTCCACTCAAGATTCAGCAATGCTGCATCACCTCATCTCCTCTTAACTCAGGTATACCCTACGATGATGGTGTTGGCCTTGGGGCGTGGCCAAAGCATGTGGCCCGAGGACCCCGGCCTTCTTAGGAGACGGTGAGTAGTGGAATTGTTGGGGTTTGGCCAATATGCCACGAAGCTCCTGTCCGGATGTTTGGTTTTCTTTATTGTAGCCGACTAAGCGACACCAGCCTGGCGATGGCAGGAGCTTCCAGGATGGTGAGGCGGTCTTCTTTTGCGTCCCAGGTGGATTCACATCTCAGGACGTCCGAGAGATAAGTCAAGGGGATGAAAGCGGAGGATTGAGTCGGGGCTCGCTGGGAGGGATTTTTGCGTCAGCTTTGGAGATGGGGATACCCAAGAAGGGGCGCCTTAGCCCGCATAATGGGAAAGTCTCACATTTGATCATAATGCTGAGGTGCGCAGGGCAGAGCAATCCAAGTGCATGTTGCATCACTTGTCTATTGTACATGCTGTGTCTTTTGGGCATCTTGTATCGCAGGTCTTTTGCCGTAGCCCTTCAATGTGCTTGCAGTCATGCTTTCCACCATGAGTTCTCTCTCCTCGTTGCATGCCCCTGTTTGTCATCACCTGTGTCATGGGTGCCTGCATGGGTTTGGCTCAGAGCTGCTCTGCCCTGCACCATACTCTAGCATATAGGTAAAATAGAACACGGCTTGGGGCCTTTGAATGTGTAATGTAGGATGTAGTTTGTCCTCTAGATGATATTCCTAGATTGTCACAAGATGGCTGGAGCTGTGAAGTTCTCATGCAGCACTTTGACTTTTGTCATCACTTTCTTGCAGATGCAGACAGATTAAATCCATGGCAGAACAGCCCATACCGGGTGAGGGGTTTCCTGCAGGAAGGTGAGTCACCGTTTGTGTTTGCGGGGCGTCACTGGTGGCTGTGTTACAGCATTGTTCTTTGTCTTTGTTCTTAGGAGGTAAAGCCAGATCTCAGCAGTCAAAGTCAAGTTAGTGAGGTAAGTGGTGACCAGTGTACTGAACTGGTTGTTACTGTTTCAGTGCCATGTTCTGGCACTCTAAGCTTTAAGCATCCATTGTCATTTGTGTGCTTTAGGCAGTCCCCTTTTATTATGCTGAAACTCCTTGCCAACTGGCTGATGGACCTGGCTCGCCGCTGTCATTAGCCCTCCGGAAGCATTACAGGACTCTGTGACGAAGCCTTTACCTTTTCCATTTGAATGTGCCATCCGGGTTGCCTTCGGCAACGGCCGGGTAGTTGCAGTGAGTTGCGGAGGGAGGGAGGAGCGAGGGCCCACTCAAGTTTCGGCAATGCCGCATCACCTCGTCTCCTCTTAACCCAGGTATACCCTGTGACGATGACAATGTCGTTGGCCTCAGAGCGTGGCCAAAGCATGCGGCCTGAGGACCCCAGCCTTGTTAGGAGACGGTGAGTGGCAGAATTGACAGGTTTTGGCTGAGGTGCCACTAAGTTCATGCACTGATGTTTGTCTGGTTTTCTTTATTGTAGCTGACTAAGAGAGAACCAGCCCGGTGAAGGCACGAGCTTCCTGCATGGTGATGCAGCCTTCTTTTGCACCCGAGGCAGTTTGACATGCCCAGACATCCAAGAGATAAGTTGAGACCTGTGACCCACAGTAGGGGGGAAAGCGAGGTGTTGAGTTGGGACTCACCAGGAGGTATTTTTGAGTCAGATTTGGAGGTGGGGATACCCAAGAAGGGACCCCTTAGGACCTATAAAGCAAAATTTTTGCTTTTGATCACAGTGCCGAGGTGTGCAGGGCAGAGCAGGCCTGGTATGTGTCATGTTTCTCTTGTGCGTTCTCTGTCTTTGGTGCATCTTGTGTTGCAGGTCTTTTGCCTTAGTCCTCTGAGATGCTTATTGCAAATGCTGGGCATTATTCTTAGCATCTCTGTTCTTGGTGCTCCTCAGTGGGGTGCCGATACCATTGATCCTTTGACTCGTGAGCTTGGAGGTGCATCAGGATCACGTCTCTCTTCAGCAATGTTGAGTCGGGTGTCTTTTCAGGTCTTGTTCTGAGCTGCATTGTCAGCTGTGCACTGCAGTGATCCATTATAGAGGATGAAGGCTTGTAAGAATGTGAAGATAGCTAGAGGATTCCACCCGTCCAATTCTCGGGCATCCATCTTTGTGGTTCTTGGAATAAGTCCTTCTGTCATCATCCTCTTCTGCCAGGGTTCTTGCAGCCTCGTTGGCTCACCGTTGGTCTCGCCACGGTCATCTCATTCCTCATTTGCTCGGTCCTTGTGATCATCTAGCCTAGAGTTTTCTCTCCTTGTTGTGTCCCCTTGTTTGTCATCTTCTGTGTCACGGGTGCCTGAGTGGGTTTGGCCCAGAGCTGCTCTTCCCTGATGCATACTGTGGAGTATGGGTGTAATAGGACAAGGCCTGGGGATGTGGAATTTGTGGTGTAGGTTGTAGTTTGGCCTCAAGATGGTATTCCTAGACTGATACAGGATGGCTGGAGCTGTGAAGTTCTAATGCAGCTCTTTGACTTTTGTCATCACTTTCTTGCAGATGCAGACAGATTAAATCCATGCCAGAGCGCCCTATACCGTGTGAGAGGGTTCCCACAGGAAGGTCGGTCACTGTTTGTGTTTCCTCAGCAAGTGTAACTGGTGGCTTTGTTACAGCATTGTTCTTTGTCTTTGTTCTTAGGAGGTAAAGCCAGATCTCGGCAGTCAAAGTCAAGTGAATGAGGTAAGAAGTCACTGGTGGAAAGAACCACTTGGTATTCCTTGGGTGTCAAGTTCTGGTACAGCTCTAAGCATCCACTGTCATTTGTGTGTTTCAGGCAGTCCCCTTGTATTACACGGAAACCCCTCACCGACTGGCTGATGGACCTGGCTCGCTGCCCTCGTGAGTCCTCTGCAAGTATCATGGGACTCTGTGATGAAGCCTTTACCTTTTCCATGCGAAGGTACCATCCGGGTAGCCTTCGGCAACGGCCGAGGAGTTGCAGCATGTCGGGGAGGGAGGAGGAACAAGGGTCCACTCAAGTTTCAGCAATGCTGCATAACCTCGTCTCCACTCAACCCAGGTATACCCTGCGATGATGGCGTCGGCCTTGGAGCGCGGCCAGAGCGTGCGGCCTGAGGACCCGGGCTCTCTTAGTAGACGGTGAGTAGTGGAATTGTTGGGTTTTGGCTGACATGCCACTAAGCTCATATACTGATGTTTGGTTGTCTTTATTGTAGCTGACTGAGAGACAACAGCCTGGCAATGGCAGGAGCTTCTGGGCCGGCGAGAGGCCGTCTTCTTTTGCGCCCCAGGAAGATTCACATCCCCAGATGTCCGAGAGATAAGTTGAGGGATATGACCCACGGAGGGAATGAAAGCGGGGTGTCGGGCCGGGGCTTGCTGGGAGGGAGTTTTGAGTCAGCTTTGGAGATGGGGATGTCCAAGAAGGGGCCCCTTAGCCCGCATAATGGGAAAGCCTCACATTTGATGGCAATGCTGAGGTGCGCAGGGCAGAGCAATCGCAGTGCATGTTGCGTCACTTGTCTATTGTGCATGCCGTGTCTTTTGGGCATCTTGTGTCACAGGTCTTTTGCCTTAGCCCTTTGATGTGCTTGCAGTCATGCTTTTTGCCGAGAGTTCTCTCTCCTCATTGCATCCCCTCTTTTGTCGTCTCCTGTGTCACGGGTGCCTGCATGGAATGGCCCAGAACTGCTCTGCCCTGCTGCATACTCTGGCATATAGGTGTAATAGAACAAGGCCCAAGGCCTTTAAATCCATAATGTATGGTGTAGTCTGGCCTCTAGATGATATTCCTAGGTTGTCACAAGATGGCTGGAGCTGTGAAGTTCTCATGCAGCCCTTTGACTTTTGTCATCACTTTCTTGCAGATGCAGACAGATTAAATCCGTGGCAGAGCGCCCCATACCAGGTGAGGGGGTTTCCTGCAGGAAGGTCAGTCACCGTTTGTTTGCGGGGCAAGTGTAATTGGTGGCTGTGTTACAGCATCGTTCTTTGTCTTTGTTTTTAGGAGGTAATGCCAGATCTCAGCAGTCAAAGTCGAGTTAGTGAGGTAAGTGGTGACCGGTGTACTGAACTGGTTGTTATTGTTTTGATGCCAAGTTCTGTCCCTCTAAGCTTTAAGCATCCATTGTCATTTGTGTGCTTTAGGCAGTCCCCATGTATTATGGTGAAATTCCTTGCCAACTGGCTGATGGACCTGGCTCGCCGCTGTCGTTAGCCCGCCGGAAGTATTACAGGACTCTGTGACGCCGCCTTTACCTTTTCCATTTGAACGTGCCGTCCGGGTTGCCTTCGGCAACGGCCGGGGAGTTGCAGTGAGTTGCGGAGGGAGGGAGGAGCGAGGGCCCACTCAAGTTTCGGCAATGCCGCATCACCTCGTCTCCTCTTAACCCAGGTATACTCTGTGACGATGACGATGGCGTTGGCCTCAGAGCGTGGCCAAAGCGTGCGGCCTGAGGACCCCAGCCTTGTTAGGAGACGGTGAGTGGCAGAATTGACAGGTTTTGGCTGAGGTGCCACTAAGTTCATGCACTGATGTTTGTCTGGTTTTCTTTATTGTAGCTGACTAAGAGAGAACCAGCCCGGTGAAGGCACGAGCTTCCTGCATGGTGATGCAGCCTTCTTTTGCACCCGAGGCAGTTTGACATGCCCAGACATCCAAGAGATAAGTTGAGACCTGTGACCCACAGTAGGGGGGAAAGCGAGGTGTTGAGTTGGGACTCACCAGGAGGTATTTTTGAGTCAGATTTGGAGGTGGGGATACCCAAGAAGGGACCCCTTAGGACCTATAAAGCAAAATTTTTGCTTTTGATCACAGTGCCGAGGTGTGCAGGGCAGAGCAGGCCTGGTATGTGTCATGTTTCTCTTGTGCGTTCTCTGTCTTTGGTGCATCTTGTGTTGCAGGTCTTTTGCCTTAGTCCTCTGAGATGCTTATTGCAAATGCTGGGCATTATTCTTAGCATCTCTGTTCTTGGTGCTCCTCAGTGGGGTGCCGATACCATTGATCCTTTGACTCGTGAGCTTGGAGGTGCATCAGGATCACGTCTCTCTTCAGCAATGTTGAGTCGGGTGTCTTTTCAGGTCTTGTTCTGAGCTGCATTGTCAGCTGTGCACTGCAGTGATCCATTATAGAGGATGAAGGCTTGTAAGAATGTGAAGATAGCTAGAGGATTCCACCCGTCCAATTCTCGGGCATCCATCTTTGTGGTTCTTGGAATAAGTCCTTCTGTCATCATCCTCTTCTGCCAGGGTTCTTGCAGCCTCGTTGGCTCACCGTTGGTCTCGCCACGGTCATCTCATTCCTCATTTGCTCGGTCCTTGTGATCATCTAGCCTAGAGTTTTCTCTCCTTGTTGTGTCCCCTTGTTTGTCATCTTCTGTGTCACGGGTGCCTGAGTGGGTTTGGCCCAGAGCTGCTCTTCCCTGATGCATACTGTGGAGTATGGGTGTAATAGGACAAGGCCTGGGGATGTGGAATTTGTGGTGTAGGTTGTAGTTTGGCCTCAAGATGGTATTCCTAGACTGATACAGGATGGCTGGAGCTGTGAAGTTCTAATGCAGCTCTTTGACTTTTGTCATCACTTTCTTGCAGATGCAGACAGATTAAATCCATGCCAGAGCGCCCTATACCGGGTGAGAGGGTTCCCACAGGAAGGTCGGTCACTGTTTGTGTTTCCTCAGCAAGTGTAACTGGTGGCTTTGTTACAGCATTGTTCTTTGTCTTTGTTCTTAGGAGGTAAAGCCAGATCTCGGCAGTCAAAGTCAAGTGAATGAGGTAAGAAGTCACTGGTGGAAAGAACCACTTGGTATTCCTTGGGTGTCAAGTTCTGGTACAGCTCTAAGCATCCACTGTCATTTGTGTGTTTCAGGCGGTCCCCTTGTATTACACGGAAACCCCTCACCGACTGGCTGATGGACCTGGCTCGCTGCCCTCGTGAGTCCTCTGCAAGTATCGTGGGACTCTGTGATGAAGCCTTTACCTTTTCCATGCGAAGGTACCATCCGGGTAGCCTTCGGCAACGGCCGAGGAGTTGCAGCATGTCGGGGAGGGAGGAGGAACAAGGGTCCACTCAAGTTTCAGCAATGCTGCATAACCTCGTCTCCACTCAACCCAGGTATACCCTGCGATGATGGCGTCGGCCTTGGAGCGCGGCCAGAGCGTGCGGCCTGAGGACCCGGGCTCTCTTAGTAGACGGTGAGTAGTGGAATTGTTGGGTTTTGGCTGACATGCCACTAAGCTCATATACTGATGTTTGGTTGTCTTTATTGTAGCTGACTGAGAGACAACAGCCTGGCAATGGCAGGAGCTTCTGGGCCGGCGAGAGGCCGTCTTCTTTTGCGCCCCAGGAAGATTCACATCCCCAGATGTCCGAGAGATAAGTTGAGGGATATGACCCACGGAGGGAATGAAAGCGGGGTGTCGGGCCGGGGCTTGCTGGGAGGGAGTTTTGAGTCAGCTTTGGAGATGGGGATGTCCAAGAAGGGGCCCCTTAGCCCGCATAATGGGAAAGCCTCACATTTGATGGCAATGCTGAGGTGCGCAGGGCAGAGCAATCGCAGTGCATGTTGCGTCACTTGTCTATTGTGCATGCCGTGTCTTTTGGGCATCTTGTGTCACAGGTCTTTTGCCTTAGCCCTTTGATGTGCTTGCAGTCATGCTTTTTGCCGAGAGTTCTCTCTCCTCATTGCATCCCCTCTTTTGTCGTCTCCTGTGTCACGGGTGCCTGCATGGAATGGCCCAGAACTGCTCTGCCCTGCTGCATACTCTGGCATATAGGTGTAATAGAACAAGGCCCAAGGCCTTTAAATCCATAATGTATGGTGTAGTCTGGCCTCTAGATGATATTCCTAGGTTGTCACAAGATGGCTGGAGCTGTGAAGTTCTCATGCAGCCCTTTGACTTTTGTCATCACTTTCTTGCAGATGCAGACAGATTAAATCCGTGGCAGAGCGCCCCATACCAGGTGAGGGGGTTTCCTGCAGGAAGGTCAGTCACCGTTTGTTTGCGGGGCAAGTGTAATTGGTGGCTGTGTTACAGCATCGTTCTTTGTCTTTGTTTTTAGGAGGTAATGCCAGATCTCAGCAGTCAAAGTCGAGTTAGTGAGGTAAGTGGTGACCGGTGTACTGAACTGGTTGTTATTGTTTTGATGCCAAGTTCTGTCCCTCTAAGCTTTAAGCATCCATTGTCATTTGTGTGCTTTAGGCAGTCCCCATGTATTATGGTGAAATTCCTTGCCAACTGGCTGATGGACCTGGCTCGCCGCTGTCGTTAGCCCGCCGGAAGTATTACAGGACTCTGTGACGCCGCCTTTACCTTTTCCATTTGAACGTGCCGTCCGGGTTGCCTTCGGCAACGGCCGGGGAGTTGCAGTGAGTTGCGGAGGGAGGGAGGAGCGAGGGCCCACTCAAGTTTCGGCAATGCCGCATCACCTCGTCTCCTCTTAACCCAGGTATACTCTGTGACGATGACGATGGCGTTGGCCTCAGAGCGTGGCCAAAGCGTGCGGCCTGAGGACCCCAGCCTTGTTAGGAGACGGTGAGTGGCAGAATTGACAGGTTTTGGCTGAGGTGCCACTAAGTTCATGCACTGATGTTTGTCTGGTTTTCTTTATTGTAGCTGACTAAGAGAGAACCAGCCCGGTGAAGGCACGAGCTTCCTGCATGGTGATGCAGCCTTCTTTTGCACCCGAGGCAGTTTGACATGCCCAGACATCCAAGAGATAAGTTGAGACCTGTGACCCACAGTAGGGGGGAAAGCGAGGTGTTGAGTTGGGACTCACCAGGAGGTATTTTTGAGTCAGATTTGGAGGTGGGGATACCCAAGAAGGGACCCCTTAGGACCTATAAAGCAAAATTTTTGCTTTTGATCACAGTGCCGAGGTGTGCAGGGCAGAGCAGGCCTGGTATGTGTCATGTTTCTCTTGTGCGTTCTCTGTCTTTGGTGCATCTTGTGTTGCAGGTCTTTTGCCTTAGTCCTCTGAGATGCTTATTGCAAATGCTGGGCATTATTCTTAGCATCTCTGTTCTTGGTGCTCCTCAGTGGGGTGCCGATACCATTGATCCTTTGACTCGTGAGCTTGGAGGTGCATCAGGATCACGTCTCTCTTCAGCAATGTTGAGTCGGGTGTCTTTTCAGGTCTTGTTCTGAGCTGCATTGTCAGCTGTGCACTGCAGTGATCCATTATAGAGGATGAAGGCTTGTAAGAATGTGAAGATAGCTAGAGGATTCCACCCGTCCAATTCTCGGGCATCCATCTTTGTGGTTCTTGGAATAAGTCCTTCTGTCATCATCCTCTTCTGCCAGGGTTCTTGCAGCCTCGTTGGCTCACCGTTGGTCTCGCCACGGTCATCTCATTCCTCATTTGCTCGGTCCTTGTGATCATCTAGCCTAGAGTTTTCTCTCCTTGTTGTGTCCCCTTGTTTGTCATCTTCTGTGTCACGGGTGCCTGAGTGGGTTTGGCCCAGAGCTGCTCTTCCCTGATGCATACTGTGGAGTATGGGTGTAATAGGACAAGGCCTGGGGATGTGGAATTTGTGGTGTAGGTTGTAGTTTGGCCTCAAGATGGTATTCCTAGACTGATACAGGATGGCTGGAGCTGTGAAGTTCTAATGCAGCTCTTTGACTTTTGTCATCACTTTCTTGCAGATGCAGACAGATTAAATCCATGCCAGAGCGCCCTATACCGTGTGAGAGGGTTCCCACAGGAAGGTCGGTCACTGTTTGTGTTTCCTCAGCAAGTGTAACTGGTGGCTTTGTTACAGCATTGTTCTTTGTCTTTGTTCTTAGGAGGTAAAGCCAGATCTCGGCAGTCAAAGTCAAGTGAATGAGGTAAGAAGTCACTGGTGGAAAGAACCACTTGGTATTCCTTGGGTGTCAAGTTCTGGTACAGCTCTAAGCATCCACTGTCATTTGTGTGTTTCAGGCGGTCCCCTTGTATTACACGGAAACCCCTCACCGACTGGCTGATGGACCTGGCTCGCTGCCCTCGTGAGTCCTCTGCAAGTATCATGGGACTCTGTGATGAAGCCTTTACCTTTTCCATGCGAAGGTACCATCCGGGTAGCCTTCGGCAACGGCCGAGGAGTTGCAGCATGTCGGGGAGGGAGGAGGAACAAGGGTCCACTCAAGTTTCAGCAATGCTGCATAACCTCGTCTCCACTCAACCCAGGTATACCCTGCGATGATGGCGTCGGCCTTGGAGCGCGGCCAGAGCGTGCGGCCTGAGGACCCGGGCTCTCTTAGTAGACGGTGAGTAGTGGAATTGTTGGGTTTTGGCTGACATGCCACTAAGCTCATATACTGATGTTTGGTTGTCTTTATTGTAGCTGACTGAGAGACAACAGCCTGGCAATGGCAGGAGCTTCTGGGCCGGCGAGAGGCCGTCTTCTTTTGCGCCCCAGGAAGATTCACATCCCCAGATGTCCGAGAGATAAGTTGAGGGATATGACCCACGGAGGGAATGAAAGCGGGGTGTCGGGCCGGGGCTTGCTGGGAGGGAGTTTTGAGTCAGCTTTGGAGATGGGGATGTCCAAGAAGGGGCCCCTTAGCCCGCATAATGGGAAAGCCTCACATTTGATGGCAATGCTGAGGTGCGCAGGGCAGAGCAATCGCAGTGCATGTTGCGTCACTTGTCTATTGTGCATGCCGTGTCTTTTGGGCATCTTGTGTCACAGGTCTTTTGCCTTAGCCCTTTGATGTGCTTGCAGTCATGCTTTTTGCCGAGAGTTCTCTCTCCTCATTGCATCCCCTCTTTTGTCGTCTCCTGTGTCATGGGTGCCTGCATGGAATGGCCCAGAACTGCTCTGCCCTGCTGCATACTCTGGCATATAGGTGTAATAGAACAAGGCCCAAGGCCTTTAAATCCATAATGTATGGTGTAGTCTGGCCTCTAGATGATATTCCTAGGTTGTCACAAGATGGCTGGAGCTGTGAAGTTCTCATGCAGCCCTTTGACTTTTGTCATCACTTTCTTGCAGATGCAGACAGATTAAATCCGTGGCAGAGCGCCCCATACCAGGTGAGGGGGTTTCCTGCAGGAAGGTCAGTCACCGTTTGTTTGCGGGGCAAGTGTAATTGGTGGCTGTGTTACAGCATCGTTCTTTGTCTTTGTTTTTAGGAGGTAATGCCAGATCTCAGCAGTCAAAGTCGAGTTAGTGAGGTAAGTGGTGACCGGTGTACTGAACTGGTTGTTATTGTTTTGATGCCAAGTTCTGTCCCTCTAAGCTTTAAGCATCCATTGTCATTTGTGTGCTTTAGGCAGTCCCCATGTATTATGGTGAAATTCCTTGCCAACTGGCTGATGGACCTGGCTCGCCGCTGTCGTTAGCCCGCCGGAAGTATTACAGGACTCTGTGACGCCGCCTTTACCTTTTCCATTTGAACGTGCCGTCCGGGTTGCCTTCGGCAACGGCCGGGGAGTTGCAGTGAGTTGCGGAGGGAGGGAGGAGCGAGGGCCCACTCAAGTTTCGGCAATGCCGCATCACCTCGTCTCCTCTTAACCCAGGTATACTCTGTGACGATGACGATGGCGTTGGCCTCAGAGCGTGGCCAAAGCGTGCGGCCTGAGGACCCCAGCCTTGTTAGGAGACGGTGAGTGGCAGAATTGACAGGTTTTGGCTGAGGTGCCACTAAGTTCATGCACTGATGTTTGTCTGGTTTTCTTTATTGTAGCTGACTAAGAGAGAACCAGCCCGGTGAAGGCACGAGCTTCCTGCATGGTGATGCAGCCTTCTTTTGCACCCGAGGCAGTTTGACATGCCCAGACATCCAAGAGATAAGTTGAGACCTGTGACCCACAGTAGGGGGGAAAGCGAGGTGTTGAGTTGGGACTCACCAGGAGGTATTTTTGAGTCAGATTTGGAGGTGGGGATACCCAAGAAGGGACCCCTTAGGACCTATAAAGCAAAATTTTTGCTTTTGATCACAGTGCCGAGGTGTGCAGGGCAGAGCAGGCCTGGTATGTGTCATGTTTCTCTTGTGCGTTCTCTGTCTTTGGTGCATCTTGTGTTGCAGGTCTTTTGCCTTAGTCCTCTGAGATGCTTATTGCAAATGCTGGGCATTATTCTTAGCATCTCTGTTCTTGGTGCTCCTCAGTGGGGTGCCGATACCATTGATCCTTTGACTCGTGAGCTTGGAGGTGCATCAGGATCACGTCTCTCTTCAGCAATGTTGAGTCGGGTGTCTTTTCAGGTCTTGTTCTGAGCTGCATTGTCAGCTGTGCACTGCAGTGATCCATTATAGAGGATGAAGGCTTGTAAGAATGTGAAGATAGCTAGAGGATTCCACCCGTCCAATTCTCGGGCATCCATCTTTGTGGTTCTTGGAATAAGTCCTTCTGTCATCATCCTCTTCTGCCAGGGTTCTTGCAGCCTCGTTGGCTCACCGTTGGTCTCGCCACGGTCATCTCATTCCTCATTTGCTCGGTCCTTGTGATCATCTAGCCTAGAGTTTTCTCTCCTTGTTGTGTCCCCTTGTTTGTCATCTTCTGTGTCACGGGTGCCTGAGTGGGTTTGGCCCAGAGCTGCTCTTCCCTGATGCATACTGTGGAGTATGGGTGTAATAGGACAAGGCCTGGGGATGTGGAATTTGTGGTGTAGGTTGTAGTTTGGCCTCAAGATGGTATTCCTAGACTGATACAGGATGGCTGGAGCTGTGAAGTTCTAATGCAGCTCTTTGACTTTTGTCATCACTTTCTTGCAGATGCAGACAGATTAAATCCATGCCAGAGCGCCCTATACCGTGTGAGAGGGTTCCCACAGGAAGGTCGGTCACTGTTTGTGTTTCCTCAGCAAGTGTAACTGGTGGCTTTGTTACAGCATTGTTCTTTGTCTTTGTTCTTAGGAGGTAAAGCCAGATCTCGGCAGTCAAAGTCAAGTGAATGAGGTAAGAAGTCACTGGTGGAAAGAACCACTTGGTATTCCTTGGGTGTCAAGTTCTGGTACAGCTCTAAGCATCCACTGTCATTTGTGTGTTTCAGGCAGTCCCCTTGTATTACACGGAAACCCCTCACCGACTGGCTGATGGACCTGGCTCGCTGCCCTCGTGAGTCCTCTGCAAGTATCATGGGACTCTGTGATGAAGCCTTTACCTTTTCCATGCGAAGGTACCATCCGGGTAGCCTTCGGCAACGGCCGAGGAGTTGCAGCATGTCGGGGAGGGAGGAGGAACAAGGGTCCACTCAAGTTTCAGCAATGCTGCATAACCTCGTCTCCACTCAACCCAGGTATACCCTGCGATGATGGCGTCGGCCTTGGAGCGCGGCCAGAGCGTGCGGCCTGAGGACCCGGGCTCTCTTAGTAGACGGTGAGTAGTGGAATTGTTGGGTTTTGGCTGACATGCCACTAAGCTCATATACTGATGTTTGGTTGTCTTTATTGTAGCTGACTGAGAGACAACAGCCTGGCAATGGCAGGAGCTTCTGGGCCGGCGAGAGGCCGTCTTCTTTTGCGCCCCAGGAAGATTCACATCCCCAGATGTCCGAGAGATAAGTTGAGGGATATGACCCACGGAGGGAATGAAAGCGGGGTGTCGGGCCGGGGCTTGCTGGGAGGGAGTTTTGAGTCAGCTTTGGAGATGGGGATGTCCAAGAAGGGGCCCCTTAGCCCGCATAATGGGAAAGCCTCACATTTGATGGCAATGCTGAGGTGCGCAGGGCAGAGCAATCGCAGTGCATGTTGCGTCACTTGTCTATTGTGCATGCCGTGTCTTTTGGGCATCTTGTGTCACAGGTCTTTTGCCTTAGCCCTTTGATGTGCTTGCAGTCATGCTTTTTGCCGAGAGTTCTCTCTCCTCATTGCATCCCCTCTTTTGTCGTCTCCTGTGTCACGGGTGCCTGCATGGAATGGCCCAGAACTGCTCTGCCCTGCTGCATACTCTGGCATATCGGTGTAATAGGACAAGGCTTGGGGACTTGAAATTTGTAATGTAGGGTGCAGTTTGTCCTCTAGATGATATTTCTAGATTGTCAGAAGATGGCTGGAGCTGTGAAGTTCTCATGCAGCCCTTTGACTTTTGTCATCACTTTCTTGCAGATGCAGACGGATTAAATCCGTGCCAGAGCGCCCTATACCGGGTGAGAGGGTTCCCACAGGAAGGTCGGTCACTGTTTGTGTTTCCTCAGCAAGTGTAACTGGTGGCTTTGTTACAGCATTGTTCTTTGTCTTTGTTCTTAGGAGGTAAAGCCAGATCTCGGCAGTCAAAGTCAAGTGAATGAGGTAAGAAGTCACTGGTGGAAAGAACCACTTGGTATTCCTTGGGTGTCAAGTTCTGGTACAGCTCTAAGCATCCACTGTCATTTGTGTGTTTCAGGCGGTCCCCTTGTATTACACGGAAACCCCTCACCGACTGGCTGATGGACCTGGCTCGCTGCCCTCGTGAGTCCTCTGCAAGTATCGTGGGACTCTGCGATGAAGCCTTTACCTTTTCCATGCGAAGGTACCATCCGGGTAGCCTTCGGCAACGGCCGAGGAGTTGCAGCATGTCGGGGAGGGAGGAGGAACAAGGGTCCACTCAAGTTTCAGCAATGCTGCGTAACCTCATCTCCACTCAACCCAGGTATACCCTGCGATGATGGCGTCGGCCTTGGAGCGCGGCCAGAGCGTGCGGCCTGAGGACCCGGGCTCTCTTAGTAGACGGTGAGTAGTGGAATTGTTGGGTTTTGGCTGACATGCCACTAAGCTCATATACTGATGTTTGGTTGTCTTTATTGTAGCTGACTGAGAGACAACAGCCTGGCAATGGCAGGAGCTTCTGGGCCGGCGAGAGGCCGTCTTCTTTTGCGCCCCAGGAAGATTCACATCCCCAGATGTCCGAGAGATAAGTTGAGGGATATGACCCACGGAGGGAATGAAAGCGGGGTGTCGGGCCGGGGCTTGCTGGGAGGGAGTTTTGAGTCAGCTTTGGAGATGGGGATGTCCAAGAAGGGGCCCCTTAGCCCGCATAATGGGAAAGCCTCACATTTGATGGCAATGCTGAGGTGCGCAGGGCAGAGCAATCGCAGTGCATGTTGCGTCACTTGTCTATTGTGCATGCCGTGTCTTTTGGGCATCTTGTGTCACAGGTCTTTTGCCTTAGCCCTTTGATGTGCTTGCAGTCATGCTTTTTGCCGAGAGTTCTCTCTCCTCATTGCATCCCCTCTTTTGTCGTCTCCTGTGTCACGGGTGCCTGCATGGAATGGCCCAGAACTGCTCTGCCCTGCTGCATACTCTGGCATATAGGTGTAATAGAACAAGGCCCAAGGCCTTTAAATCCATAATGTATGGTGTAGTCTGGCCTCTAGATGATATTCCTAGGTTGTCACAAGATGGCTGGAGCTGTGAAGTTCTCATGCAGCCCTTTGACTTTTGTCATCACTTTCTTGCAGATGCAGACAGATTAAATCCGTGGCAGAGCGCCCCATACCAGGTGAGGGGGTTTCCTGCAGGAAGGTCAGTCACCGTTTGTTTGCGGGGCAAGTGTAATTGGTGGCTGTGTTACAGCATCGTTCTTTGTCTTTGTTTTTAGGAGGTAATGCCAGATCTCAGCAGTCAAAGTCGAGTTAGTGAGGTAAGTGGTGACCGGTGTACTGAACTGGTTGTTATTGTTTTGATGCCAAGTTCTGTCCCTCTAAGCTTTAAGCATCCATTGTCATTTGTGTGCTTTAGGCAGTCCCCATGTATTATGGTGAAATTCCTTGCCAACTGGCTGATGGACCTGGCTCGCCGCTGTCGTTAGCCCGCCGGAAGTATTACAGGACTCTGTGACGCCGCCTTTACCTTTTCCATTTGAACGTGCCGTCCGGGTTGCCTTCGGCAACGGCCGGGGAGTTGCAGTGAGTTGCGGAGGGAGGGAGGAGCGAGGGCCCACTCAAGTTTCGGCAATGCCGCATCACCTCGTCTCCTCTTAACCCAGGTATACTCTGTGACGATGACGATGGCGTTGGCCTCAGAGCGTGGCCAAAGCGTGCGGCCTGAGGACCCCAGCCTTGTTAGGAGACGGTGAGTGGCAGAATTGACAGGTTTTGGCTGAGGTGCCACTAAGTTCATGCACTGATGTTTGTCTGGTTTTCTTTATTGTAGCTGACTAAGAGAGAACCAGCCCGGTGAAGGCACGAGCTTCCTGCATGGTGATGCAGCCTTCTTTTGCACCCGAGGCAGTTTGACATGCCCAGACATCCAAGAGATAAGTTGAGACCTGTGACCCACAGTAGGGGGGAAAGCGAGGTGTTGAGTTGGGACTCACCAGGAGGTATTTTTGAGTCAGATTTGGAGGTGGGGATACCCAAGAAGGGACCCCTTAGGACCTATAAAGCAAAATTTTTGCTTTTGATCACAGTGCCGAGGTGTGCAGGGCAGAGCAGGCCTGGTATGTGTCATGTTTCTCTTGTGCGTTCTCTGTCTTTGGTGCATCTTGTGTTGCAGGTCTTTTGCCTTAGTCCTCTGAGATGCTTATTGCAAATGCTGGGCATTATTCTTAGCATCTCTGTTCTTGGTGCTCCTCAGTGGGGTGCCGATACCATTGATCCTTTGACTCGTGAGCTTGGAGGTGCATCAGGATCACGTCTCTCTTCAGCAATGTTGAGTCGGGTGTCTTTTCAGGTCTTGTTCTGAGCTGCATTGTCAGCTGTGCACTGCAGTGATCCATTATAGAGGATGAAGGCTTGTAAGAATGTGAAGATAGCTAGAGGATTCCACCCGTCCAATTCTCGGGCATCCATCTTTGTGGTTCTTGGAATAAGTCCTTCTGTCATCATCCTCTTCTGCCAGGGTTCTTGCAGCCTCGTTGGCTCACCGTTGGTCTCGCCACGGTCATCTCATTCCTCATTTGCTCGGTCCTTGTGATCATCTAGCCTAGAGTTTTCTCTCCTTGTTGTGTCCCCTTGTTTGTCATCTTCTGTGTCACGGGTGCCTGAGTGGGTTTGGCCCAGAGCTGCTCTTCCCTGATGCATACTGTGGAGTATGGGTGTAATAGGACAAGGCCTGGGGATGTGGAATTTGTGGTGTAGGTTGTAGTTTGGCCTCAAGATGGTATTCCTAGACTGATACAGGATGGCTGGAGCTGTGAAGTTCTAATGCAGCTCTTTGACTTTTGTCATCACTTTCTTGCAGATGCAGACAGATTAAATCCATGCCAGAGCGCCCTATACCGGGTGAGAGGGTTCCCACAGGAAGGTCGGTCACTGTTTGTGTTTCCTCAGCAAGTGTAACTGGTGGCTTTGTTACAGCATTGTTCTTTGTCTTTGTTCTTAGGAGGTAAAGCCAGATCTCGGCAGTCAAAGTCAAGTGAATGAGGTAAGAAGTCACTGGTGGAAAGAACCACTTGGTATTCCTTGGGTGTCAAGTTCTGGTACAGCTCTAAGCATCCACTGTCATTTGTGTGTTTCAGGCGGTCCCCTTGTATTACACGGAAACCCCTCACCGACTGGCTGATGGACCTGGCTCGCTGCCCTCGTGAGTCCTCTGCAAGTATCGTGGGACTCTGTGATGAAGCCTTTACCTTTTCCATGCGAAGGTACCATCCGGGTAGCCTTCGGCAACGGCCGAGGAGTTGCAGCATGTCGGGGAGGGAGGAGGAACAAGGGTCCACTCAAGTTTCAGCAATGCTGCGTAACCTCGTCTCCACTCAACCCAGGTATACCCTGCGATGATGGCGTCGGCCTTGGAGCGCGGCCAGAGCGTGCGGCCTGAGGACCCGGGCTCTCTTAGTAGACGGTGAGTAGTGGAATTGTTGGGTTTTGGCTGACATGCCACTAAGCTCATATACTGATGTTTGGTTGTCTTTATTGTAGCTGACTGAGAGACAACAGCCTGGCAATGGCAGGAGCTTCTGGGCCGGCGAGAGGCCGTCTTCTTTTGCGCCCCAGGAAGATTCACATCCCCAGATGTCCGAGAGATAAGTTGAGGGATATGACCCACGGAGGGAATGAAAGCGGGGTGTCGGGCCGGGGCTTGCTGGGAGGGAGTTTTGAGTCAGCTTTGGAGATGGGGATGTCCAAGAAGGGGCCCCTTAGCCCGCATAATGGGAAAGCCTCACATTTGATGGCAATGCTGAGGTGCGCAGGGCAGAGCAATCGCAGTGCATGTTGCGTCACTTGTCTATTGTGCATGCCGTGTCTTTTGGGCATCTTGTGTCACAGGTCTTTTGCCTTAGCCCTTTGATGTGCTTGCAGTCATGCTTTTTGCCGAGAGTTCTCTCTCCTCATTGCATCCCCTCTTTTGTCGTCTCCTGTGTCACGGGTGCCTGCATGGAATGGCCCAGAACTGCTCTGCCCTGCTGCATACTCTGGCATATAGGTGTAATAGAACAAGGCCCAAGGCCTTTAAATCCATAATGTATGGTGTAGTCTGGCCTCTAGATGATATTCCTAGGTTGTCACAAGATGGCTGGAGCTGTGAAGTTCTCATGCAGCCCTTTGACTTTTGTCATCACTTTCTTGCAGATGCAGACAGATTAAATCCGTGGCAGAGCGCCCCATACCAGGTGAGGGGGTTTCCTGCAGGAAGGTCAGTCACCGTTTGTTTGCGGGGCAAGTGTAATTGGTGGCTGTGTTACAGCATCGTTCTTTGTCTTTGTTTTTAGGAGGTAATGCCAGATCTCAGCAGTCAAAGTCGAGTTAGTGAGGTAAGTGGTGACCGGTGTACTGAACTGGTTGTTATTGTTTTGATGCCAAGTTCTGTCCCTCTAAGCTTTAAGCATCCATTGTCATTTGTGTGCTTTAGGCAGTCCCCATGTATTATGGTGAAATTCCTTGCCAACTGGCTGATGGACCTGGCTCGCCGCTGTCGTTAGCCCGCCGGAAGTATTACAGGACTCTGTGACGCCGCCTTTACCTTTTCCATTTGAACGTGCCGTCCGGGTTGCCTTCGGCAACGGCCGGGGAGTTGCAGTGAGTTGCGGAGGGAGGGAGGAGCGAGGGCCCACTCAAGTTTCGGCAATGCCGCATCACCTCGTCTCCTCTTAACCCAGGTATACTCTGTGACGATGACGATGGCGTTGGCCTCAGAGCGTGGCCAAAGCGTGCGGCCTGAGGACCCCAGCCTTGTTAGGAGACGGTGAGTGGCAGAATTGACAGGTTTTGGCTGAGGTGCCACTAAGTTCATGCACTGATGTTTGTCTGGTTTTCTTTATTGTAGCTGACTAAGAGAGAACCAGCCCGGTGAAGGCACGAGCTTCCTGCATGGTGATGCAGCCTTCTTTTGCACCCGAGGCAGTTTGACATGCCCAGACATCCAAGAGATAAGTTGAGACCTGTGACCCACAGTAGGGGGGAAAGCGAGGTGTTGAGTTGGGACTCACCAGGAGGTATTTTTGAGTCAGATTTGGAGGTGGGGATACCCAAGAAGGGACCCCTTAGGACCTATAAAGCAAAATTTTTGCTTTTGATCACAGTGCCGAGGTGTGCAGGGCAGAGCAGGCCTGGTATGTGTCATGTTTCTCTTGTGCGTTCTCTGTCTTTGGTGCATCTTGTGTTGCAGGTCTTTTGCCTTAGTCCTCTGAGATGCTTATTGCAAATGCTGGGCATTATTCTTAGCATCTCTGTTCTTGGTGCTCCTCAGTGGGGTGCCGATACCATTGATCCTTTGACTCGTGAGCTTGGAGGTGCATCAGGATCACGTCTCTCTTCAGCAATGTTGAGTCGGGTGTCTTTTCAGGTCTTGTTCTGAGCTGCATTGTCAGCTGTGCACTGCAGTGATCCATTATAGAGGATGAAGGCTTGTAAGAATGTGAAGATAGCTAGAGGATTCCACCCGTCCAATTCTCGGGCATCCATCTTTGTGGTTCTTGGAATAAGTCCTTCTGTCATCATCCTCTTCTGCCAGGGTTCTTGCAGCCTCGTTGGCTCACCGTTGGTCTCGCCACGGTCATCTCATTCCTCATTTGCTCGGTCCTTGTGATCATCTAGCCTAGAGTTTTCTCTCCTTGTTGTGTCCCCTTGTTTGTCATCTTCTGTGTCACGGGTGCCTGAGTGGGTTTGGCCCAGAGCTGCTCTTCCCTGATGCATACTGTGGAGTATGGGTGTAATAGGACAAGGCCTGGGGATGTGGAATTTGTGGTGTAGGTTGTAGTTTGGCCTCAAGATGGTATTCCTAGACTGATACAGGATGGCTGGAGCTGTGAAGTTCTAATGCAGCTCTTTGACTTTTGTCATCACTTTCTTGCAGATGCAGACAGATTAAATCCATGCCAGAGCGCCCTATACCGGGTGAGAGGGTTCCCACAGGAAGGTCGGTCACTGTTTGTGTTTCCTCAGCAAGTGTAACTGGTGGCTTTGTTACAGCATTGTTCTTTGTCTTTGTTCTTAGGAGGTAAAGCCAGATCTCGGCAGTCAAAGTCAAGTGAATGAGGTAAGAAGTCACTGGTGGAAAGAACCACTTGGTATTCCTTGGGTGTCAAGTTCTGGTACAGCTCTAAGCATCCACTGTCATTTGTGTGTTTCAGGCGGTCCCCTTGTATTACACGGAAACCCCTCACCGACTGGCTGATGGACCTGGCTCGCTGCCCTCGTGAGTCCTCTGCAAGTATCGTGGGACTCTGTGATGAAGCCTTTACCTTTTCCATGCGAAGGTACCATCCGGGTAGCCTTCGGCAACGGCCGAGGAGTTGCAGCATGTCGGGGAGGGAGGAGGAACAAGGGTCCACTCAAGTTTCAGCAATGCTGCATAACCTCGTCTCCACTCAACCCAGGTATACCCTGCGATGATGGCGTCGGCCTTGGAGCGCGGCCAGAGCGTGCGGCCTGAGGACCCGGGCTCTCTTAGTAGACGGTGAGTAGTGGAATTGTTGGGTTTTGGCTGACATGCCACTAAGCTCATATACTGATGTTTGGTTGTCTTTATTGTAGCTGACTGAGAGACAACAGCCTGGCAATGGCAGGAGCTTCTGGGCCGGCGAGAGGCCGTCTTCTTTTGCGCCCCAGGAAGATTCACATCCCCAGATGTCCGAGAGATAAGTTGAGGGATATGACCCACGGAGGGAATGAAAGCGGGGTGTCGGGCCGGGGCTTGCTGGGAGGGAGTTTTGAGTCAGCTTTGGAGATGGGGATGTCCAAGAAGGGGCCCCTTAGCCCGCATAATGGGAAAGCCTCACATTTGATGGCAATGCTGAGGTGCGCAGGGCAGAGCAATCGCAGTGCATGTTGCGTCACTTGTCTATTGTGCATGCCGTGTCTTTTGGGCATCTTGTGTCACAGGTCTTTTGCCTTAGCCCTTTGATGTGCTTGCAGTCATGCTTTTTGCCGAGAGTTCTCTCTCCTCATTGCATCCCCTCTTTTGTCGTCTCCTGTGTCACGGGTGCCTGCATGGAATGGCCCAGAACTGCTCTGCCCTGCTGCATACTCTGGCATATAGGTGTAATAGAACAAGGCCCAAGGCCTTTAAATCCATAATGTATGGTGTAGTCTGGCCTCTAGATGATATTCCTAGGTTGTCACAAGATGGCTGGAGCTGTGAAGTTCTCATGCAGCCCTTTGACTTTTGTCATCACTTTCTTGCAGATGCAGACAGATTAAATCCGTGGCAGAGCGCCCCATACCAGGTGAGGGGGTTTCCTGCAGGAAGGTCAGTCACCGTTTGTTTGCGGGGCAAGTGTAATTGGTGGCTGTGTTACAGCATCGTTCTTTGTCTTTGTTTTTAGGAGGTAATGCCAGATCTCAGCAGTCAAAGTCGAGTTAGTGAGGTAAGTGGTGACCGGTGTACTGAACTGGTTGTTATTGTTTTGATGCCAAGTTCTGTCCCTCTAAGCTTTAAGCATCCATTGTCATTTGTGTGCTTTAGGCAGTCCCCATGTATTATGGTGAAATTCCTTGCCAACTGGCTGATGGACCTGGCTCGCCGCTGTCGTTAGCCCGCCGGAAGTATTACAGGACTCTGTGACGCCGCCTTTACCTTTTCCATTTGAACGTGCCGTCCGGGTTGCCTTCGGCAACGGCCGGGGAGTTGCAGTGAGTTGCGGAGGGAGGGAGGAGCGAGGGCCCACTCAAGTTTCGGCAATGCCGCATCACCTCGTCTCCTCTTAACCCAGGTATACTCTGTGACGATGACGATGGCGTTGGCCTCAGAGCGTGGCCAAAGCGTGCGGCCTGAGGACCCCAGCCTTGTTAGGAGACGGTGAGTGGCAGAATTGACAGGTTTTGGCTGAGGTGCCACTAAGTTCATGCACTGATGTTTGTCTGGTTTTCTTTATTGTAGCTGACTAAGAGAGAACCAGCCCGGTGAAGGCACGAGCTTCCTGCATGGTGATGCAGCCTTCTTTTGCACCCGAGGCAGTTTGACATGCCCAGACATCCAAGAGATAAGTTGAGACCTGTGACCCACAGTAGGGGGGAAAGCGAGGTGTTGAGTTGGGACTCACCAGGAGGTATTTTTGAGTCAGATTTGGAGGTGGGGATACCCAAGAAGGGACCCCTTAGGACCTATAAAGCAAAATTTTTGCTTTTGATCACAGTGCCGAGGTGTGCAGGGCAGAGCAGGCCTGGTATGTGTCATGTTTCTCTTGTGCGTTCTCTGTCTTTGGTGCATCTTGTGTTGCAGGTCTTTTGCCTTAGTCCTCTGAGATGCTTATTGCAAATGCTGGGCATTATTCTTAGCATCTCTGTTCTTGGTGCTCCTCAGTGGGGTGCCGATACCATTGATCCTTTGACTCGTGAGCTTGGAGGTGCATCAGGATCACGTCTCTCTTCAGCAATGTTGAGTCGGGTGTCTTTTCAGGTCTTGTTCTGAGCTGCATTGTCAGCTGTGCACTGCAGTGATCCATTATAGAGGATGAAGGCTTGTAAGAATGTGAAGATAGCTAGAGGATTCCACCCGTCCAATTCTCGGGCATCCATCTTTGTGGTTCTTGGAATAAGTCCTTCTGTCATCATCCTCTTCTGCCAGGGTTCTTGCAGCCTCGTTGGCTCACCGTTGGTCTCGCCACGGTCATCTCATTCCTCATTTGCTCGGTCCTTGTGATCATCTAGCCTAGAGTTTTCTCTCCTTGTTGTGTCCCCTTGTTTGTCATCTTCTGTGTCACGGGTGCCTGAGTGGGTTTGGCCCAGAGCTGCTCTTCCCTGATGCATACTGTGGAGTATGGGTGTAATAGGACAAGGCCTGGGGATGTGGAATTTGTGGTGTAGGTTGTAGTTTGGCCTCAAGATGGTATTCCTAGACTGATACAGGATGGCTGGAGCTGTGAAGTTCTAATGCAGCTCTTTGACTTTTGTCATCACTTTCTTGCAGATGCAGACAGATTAAATCCATGCCAGAGCGCCCTATACCGTGTGAGAGGGTTCCCACAGGAAGGTCGGTCACTGTTTGTGTTTCCTCAGCAAGTGTAACTGGTGGCTTTGTTACAGCATTGTTCTTTGTCTTTGTTCTTAGGAGGTAAAGCCAGATCTCGGCAGTCAAAGTCAAGTGAATGAGGTAAGAAGTCACTGGTGGAAAGAACCACTTGGTATTCCTTGGGTGTCAAGTTCTGGTACAGCTCTAAGCATCCACTGTCATTTGTGTGTTTCAGGCGGTCCCCTTGTATTACACGGAAACCCCTCACCGACTGGCTGATGGACCTGGCTCGCTGCCCTCGTGAGTCCTCTGCAAGTATCGTGGGACTCTGTGATGAAGCCTTTACCTTTTCCATGCGAAGGTACCATCCGGGTAGCCTTCGGCAACGGCCGAGGAGTTGCAGCATGTCGGGGAGGGAGGAGGAACAAGGGTCCACTCAAGTTTCAGCAATGCTGCATAACCTCGTCTCCACTCAACCCAGGTATACCCTGCGATGATGGCGTCGGCCTTGGAGCGCGGCCAGAGCGTGCGGCCTGAGGACCCGGGCTCTCTTAGTAGACGGTGAGTAGTGGAATTGTTGGGTTTTGGCTGACATGCCACTAAGCTCATATACTGATGTTTGGTTGTCTTTATTGTAGCTGACTGAGAGACAACAGCCTGGCAATGGCAGGAGCTTCTGGGCCGGCGAGAGGCCGTCTTCTTTTGCGCCCCAGGAAGATTCACATCCCCAGATGTCCGAGAGATAAGTTGAGGGATATGACCCACGGAGGGAATGAAAGCGGGGTGTCGGGCCGGGGCTTGCTGGGAGGGAGTTTTGAGTCAGCTTTGGAGATGGGGATGTCCAAGAAGGGGCCCCTTAGCCCGCATAATGGGAAAGCCTCACATTTGATGGCAATGCTGAGGTGCGCAGGGCAGAGCAATCGCAGTGCATGTTGCGTCACTTGTCTATTGTGCATGCCGTGTCTTTTGGGCATCTTGTGTCACAGGTCTTTTGCCTTAGCCCTTTGATGTGCTTGCAGTCATGCTTTTTGCCGAGAGTTCTCTCTCCTCATTGCATCCCCTCTTTTGTCGTCTCCTGTGTCATGGGTGCCTGCATGGAATGGCCCAGAACTGCTCTGCCCTGCTGCATACTCTGGCATATAGGTGTAATAGAACAAGGCCCAAGGCCTTTAAATCCATAATGTATGGTGTAGTCTGGCCTCTAGATGATATTCCTAGGTTGTCACAAGATGGCTGGAGCTGTGAAGTTCTCATGCAGCCCTTTGACTTTTGTCATCACTTTCTTGCAGATGCAGACAGATTAAATCCGTGGCAGAGCGCCCCATACCAGGTGAGGGGGTTTCCTGCAGGAAGGTCAGTCACCGTTTGTTTGCGGGGCAAGTGTAATTGGTGGCTGTGTTACAGCATCGTTCTTTGTCTTTGTTTTTAGGAGGTAATGCCAGATCTCAGCAGTCAAAGTCGAGTTAGTGAGGTAAGTGGTGACCGGTGTACTGAACTGGTTGTTATTGTTTTGATGCCAAGTTCTGTCCCTCTAAGCTTTAAGCATCCATTGTCATTTGTGTGCTTTAGGCAGTCCCCATGTATTATGGTGAAATTCCTTGCCAACTGGCTGATGGACCTGGCTCGCCGCTGTCGTTAGCCCGCCGGAAGTATTACAGGACTCTGTGACGCCGCCTTTACCTTTTCCATTTGAACGTGCCGTCCGGGTTGCCTTCGGCAACGGCCGGGGAGTTGCAGTGAGTTGCGGAGGGAGGGAGGAGCGAGGGCCCACTCAAGTTTCGGCAATGCCGCATCACCTCGTCTCCTCTTAACCCAGGTATACTCTGTGACGATGACGATGGCGTTGGCCTCAGAGCGTGGCCAAAGCGTGCGGCCTGAGGACCCCAGCCTTGTTAGGAGACGGTGAGTGGCAGAATTGACAGGTTTTGGCTGAGGTGCCACTAAGTTCATGCACTGATGTTTGTCTGGTTTTCTTTATTGTAGCTGACTAAGAGAGAACCAGCCCGGTGAAGGCACGAGCTTCCTGCATGGTGATGCAGCCTTCTTTTGCACCCGAGGCAGTTTGACATGCCCAGACATCCAAGAGATAAGTTGAGACCTGTGACCCACAGTAGGGGGGAAAGCGAGGTGTTGAGTTGGGACTCACCAGGAGGTATTTTTGAGTCAGATTTGGAGGTGGGGATACCCAAGAAGGGACCCCTTAGGACCTATAAAGCAAAATTTTTGCTTTTGATCACAGTGCCGAGGTGTGCAGGGCAGAGCAGGCCTGGTATGTGTCATGTTTCTCTTGTGCGTTCTCTGTCTTTGGTGCATCTTGTGTTGCAGGTCTTTTGCCTTAGTCCTCTGAGATGCTTATTGCAAATGCTGGGCATTATTCTTAGCATCTCTGTTCTTGGTGCTCCTCAGTGGGGTGCCGATACCATTGATCCTTTGACTCGTGAGCTTGGAGGTGCATCAGGATCACGTCTCTCTTCAGCAATGTTGAGTCGGGTGTCTTTTCAGGTCTTGTTCTGAGCTGCATTGTCAGCTGTGCACTGCAGTGATCCATTATAGAGGATGAAGGCTTGTAAGAATGTGAAGATAGCTAGAGGATTCCACCCGTCCAATTCTCGGGCATCCATCTTTGTGGTTCTTGGAATAAGTCCTTCTGTCATCATCCTCTTCTGCCAGGGTTCTTGCAGCCTCGTTGGCTCACCGTTGGTCTCGCCACGGTCATCTCATTCCTCATTTGCTCGGTCCTTGTGATCATCTAGCCTAGAGTTTTCTCTCCTTGTTGTGTCCCCTTGTTTGTCATCTTCTGTGTCACGGGTGCCTGAGTGGGTTTGGCCCAGAGCTGCTCTTCCCTGATGCATACTGTGGAGTATGGGTGTAATAGGACAAGGCCTGGGGATGTGGAATTTGTGGTGTAGGTTGTAGTTTGGCCTCAAGATGGTATTCCTAGACTGATACAGGATGGCTGGAGCTGTGAAGTTCTAATGCAGCTCTTTGACTTTTGTCATCACTTTCTTGCAGATGCAGACAGATTAAATCCATGCCAGAGCGCCCTATACCGTGTGAGAGGGTTCCCACAGGAAGGTCGGTCACTGTTTGTGTTTCCTCAGCAAGTGTAACTGGTGGCTTTGTTACAGCATTGTTCTTTGTCTTTGTTCTTAGGAGGTAAAGCCAGATCTCGGCAGTCAAAGTCAAGTGAATGAGGTAAGAAGTCACTGGTGGAAAGAACCACTTGGTATTCCTTGGGTGTCAAGTTCTGGTACAGCTCTAAGCATCCACTGTCATTTGTGTGTTTCAGGCAGTCCCCTTGTATTACACGGAAACCCCTCACCGACTGGCTGATGGACCTGGCTCGCTGCCCTCGTGAGTCCTCTGCAAGTATCATGGGACTCTGTGATGAAGCCTTTACCTTTTCCATGCGAAGGTACCATCCGGGTAGCCTTCGGCAACGGCCGAGGAGTTGCAGCATGTCGGGGAGGGAGGAGGAACAAGGGTCCACTCAAGTTTCAGCAATGCTGCATAACCTCGTCTCCACTCAACCCAGGTATACCCTGCGATGATGGCGTCGGCCTTGGAGCGCGGCCAGAGCGTGCGGCCTGAGGACCCGGGCTCTCTTAGTAGACGGTGAGTAGTGGAATTGTTGGGTTTTGGCTGACATGCCACTAAGCTCATATACTGATGTTTGGTTGTCTTTATTGTAGCTGACTGAGAGACAACAGCCTGGCAATGGCAGGAGCTTCTGGGCCGGCGAGAGGCCGTCTTCTTTTGCGCCCCAGGAAGATTCACATCCCCAGATGTCCGAGAGATAAGTTGAGGGATATGACCCACGGAGGGAATGAAAGCGGGGTGTCGGGCCGGGGCTTGCTGGGAGGGAGTTTTGAGTCAGCTTTGGAGATGGGGATGTCCAAGAAGGGGCCCCTTAGCCCGCATAATGGGAAAGCCTCACATTTGATGGCAATGCTGAGGTGCGCAGGGCAGAGCAATCGCAGTGCATGTTGCGTCACTTGTCTATTGTGCATGCCGTGTCTTTTGGGCATCTTGTGTCACAGGTCTTTTGCCTTAGCCCTTTGATGTGCTTGCAGTCATGCTTTTTGCCGAGAGTTCTCTCTCCTCATTGCATCCCCTCTTTTGTCGTCTCCTGTGTCACGGGTGCCTGCATGGAATGGCCCAGAACTGCTCTGCCCTGCTGCATACTCTGGCATATCGGTGTAATAGGACAAGGCTTGGGGACTTGAAATTTGTAATGTAGGGTGCAGTTTGTCCTCTAGATGATATTTCTAGATTGTCAGAAGATGGCTGGAGCTGTGAAGTTCTCATGCAGCCCTTTGACTTTTGTCATCACTTTCTTGCAGATGCAGACGGATTAAATCCGTGCCAGAGCGCCCTATACCGGGTGAGAGGGTTCCCACAGGAAGGTCGGTCACTGTTTGTGTTTCCTCAGCAAGTGTAACTGGTGGCTTTGTTACAGCATTGTTCTTTGTCTTTGTTCTTAGGAGGTAAAGCCAGATCTCGGCAGTCAAAGTCAAGTGAATGAGGTAAGAAGTCACTGGTGGAAAGAACCACTTGGTATTCCTTGGGTGTCAAGTTCTGGTACAGCTCTAAGCATCCACTGTCATTTGTGTGTTTCAGGCGGTCCCCTTGTATTACACGGAAACCCCTCACCGACTGGCTGATGGACCTGGCTCGCTGCCCTCGTGAGTCCTCTGCAAGTATCGTGGGACTCTGCGATGAAGCCTTTACCTTTTCCATGCGAAGGTACCATCCGGGTAGCCTTCGGCAACGGCCGAGGAGTTGCAGCATGTCGGGGAGGGAGGAGGAACAAGGGTCCACTCAAGTTTCAGCAATGCTGCGTAACCTCATCTCCACTCAACCCAGGTATACCCTGCGATGATGGCGTCGGCCTTGGAGCGCGGCCAGAGCGTGCGGCCTGAGGACCCGGGCTCTCTTAGTAGACGGTGAGTAGTGGAATTGTTGGGTTTTGGCTGACATGCCACTAAGCTCATATACTGATGTTTGGTTGTCTTTATTGTAGCTGACTGAGAGACAACAGCCTGGCAATGGCAGGAGCTTCTGGGCCGGCGAGAGGCCGTCTTCTTTTGCGCCCCAGGAAGATTCACATCCCCAGATGTCCGAGAGATAAGTTGAGGGATATGACCCACGGAGGGAATGAAAGCGGGGTGTCGGGCCGGGGCTTGCTGGGAGGGAGTTTTGAGTCAGCTTTGGAGATGGGGATGTCCAAGAAGGGGCCCCTTAGCCCGCATAATGGGAAAGCCTCACATTTGATGGCAATGCTGAGGTGCGCAGGGCAGAGCAATCGCAGTGCATGTTGCGTCACTTGTCTATTGTGCATGCCGTGTCTTTTGGGCATCTTGTGTCACAGGTCTTTTGCCTTAGCCCTTTGATGTGCTTGCAGTCATGCTTTTTGCCGAGAGTTCTCTCTCCTCATTGCATCCCCTCTTTTGTCGTCTCCTGTGTCACGGGTGCCTGCATGGAATGGCCCAGAACTGCTCTGCCCTGCTGCATACTCTGGCATATAGGTGTAATAGAACAAGGCCCAAGGCCTTTAAATCCATAATGTATGGTGTAGTCTGGCCTCTAGATGATATTCCTAGGTTGTCACAAGATGGCTGGAGCTGTGAAGTTCTCATGCAGCCCTTTGACTTTTGTCATCACTTTCTTGCAGATGCAGACAGATTAAATCCGTGGCAGAGCGCCCCATACCAGGTGAGGGGGTTTCCTGCAGGAAGGTCAGTCACCGTTTGTTTGCGGGGCAAGTGTAATTGGTGGCTGTGTTACAGCATCGTTCTTTGTCTTTGTTTTTAGGAGGTAATGCCAGATCTCAGCAGTCAAAGTCGAGTTAGTGAGGTAAGTGGTGACCGGTGTACTGAACTGGTTGTTATTGTTTTGATGCCAAGTTCTGTCCCTCTAAGCTTTAAGCATCCATTGTCATTTGTGTGCTTTAGGCAGTCCCCATGTATTATGGTGAAATTCCTTGCCAACTGGCTGATGGACCTGGCTCGCCGCTGTCGTTAGCCCGCCGGAAGTATTACAGGACTCTGTGACGCCGCCTTTACCTTTTCCATTTGAACGTGCCGTCCGGGTTGCCTTCGGCAACGGCCGGGGAGTTGCAGTGAGTTGCGGAGGGAGGGAGGAGCGAGGGCCCACTCAAGTTTCGGCAATGCCGCATCACCTCGTCTCCTCTTAACCCAGGTATACTCTGTGACGATGACGATGGCGTTGGCCTCAGAGTGTGGCCAAAGCGTGCGGCCTGAGGACCCCAGCCTTGTTAGGAGACGGTGAGTGGCAGAATTGACAGGTTTTGGCTGAGGTGCCACTAAGTTCATGCACTGATGTTTGTCTGGTTTTCTTTATTGTAGCTGACTAAGAGAGAACCAGCCCGGTGAAGGCACGAGCTTCCTGCATGGTGATGCAGCCTTCTTTTGCACCCGAGGCAGTTTGACATGCCCAGACATCCAAGAGATAAGTTGAGACCTGTGACCCACAGTAGGGGGGAAAGCGAGGTGTTGAGTTGGGACTCACCAGGAGGTATTTTTGAGTCAGATTTGGAGGTGGGGATACCCAAGAAGGGACCCCTTAGGACCTATAAAGCAAAATTTTTGCTTTTGATCACAGTGCCGAGGTGTGCAGGGCAGAGCAGGCCTGGTATGTGTCATGTTTCTCTTGTGCGTTCTCTGTCTTTGGTGCATCTTGTGTTGCAGGTCTTTTGCCTTAGTCCTCTGAGATGCTTATTGCAAATGCTGGGCATTATTCTTAGCATCTCTGTTCTTGGTGCTCCTCAGTGGGGTGCCGATACCATTGATCCTTTGACTCGTGAGCTTGGAGGTGCATCAGGATCACGTCTCTCTTCAGCAATGTTGAGTCGGGTGTCTTTTCAGGTCTTGTTCTGAGCTGCATTGTCAGCTGTGCACTGCAGTGATCCATTATAGAGGATGAAGGCTTGTAAGAATGTGAAGATAGCTAGAGGATTCCACCCGTCCAATTCTCGGGCATCCATCTTTGTGGTTCTTGGAATAAGTCCTTCTGTCATCATCCTCTTCTGCCAGGGTTCTTGCAGCCTCGTTGGCTCACCGTTGGTCTCGCCACGGTCATCTCATTCCTCATTTGCTCGGTCCTTGTGATCATCTAGCCTAGAGTTTTCTCTCCTTGTTGTGTCCCCTTGTTTGTCATCTTCTGTGTCACGGGTGCCTGAGTGGGTTTGGCCCAGAGCTGCTCTTCCCTGATGCATACTGTGGAGTATGGGTGTAATAGGACAAGGCCTGGGGATGTGGAATTTGTGGTGTAGGTTGTAGTTTGGCCTCAAGATGGTATTCCTAGACTGATACAGGATGGCTGGAGCTGTGAAGTTCTAATGCAGCTCTTTGACTTTTGTCATCACTTTCTTGCAGATGCAGACAGATTAAATCCATGCCAGAGCGCCCTATACCGGGTGAGAGGGTTCCCACAGGAAGGTCGGTCACTGTTTGTGTTTCCTCAGCAAGTGTAACTGGTGGCTTTGTTACAGCATTGTTCTTTGTCTTTGTTCTTAGGAGGTAAAGCCAGATCTCGGCAGTCAAAGTCAAGTGAATGAGGTAAGAAGTCACTGGTGGAAAGAACCACTTGGTATTCCTTGGGTGTCAAGTTCTGGTACAGCTCTAAGCATCCACTGTCATTTGTGTGTTTCAGGCGGTCCCCTTGTATTACACGGAAACCCCTCACCGACTGGCTGATGGACCTGGCTCGCTGCCCTCGTGAGTCCTCTGCAAGTATCGTGGGACTCTGTGATGAAGCCTTTACCTTTTCCATGCGAAGGTACCATCCGGGTAGCCTTCGGCAACGGCCGAGGAGTTGCAGCATGTCGGGGAGGGAGGAGGAACAAGGGTCCACTCAAGTTTCAGCAATGCTGCGTAACCTCGTCTCCACTCAACCCAGGTATACCCTGCGATGATGGCGTCGGCCTTGGAGCGCGGCCAGAGCGTGCGGCCTGAGGACCCGGGCTCTCTTAGTAGACGGTGAGTAGTGGAATTGTTGGGTTTTGGCTGACATGCCACTAAGCTCATATACTGATGTTTGGTTGTCTTTATTGTAGCTGACTGAGAGACAACAGCCTGGCAATGGCAGGAGCTTCTGGGCCGGCGAGAGGCCGTCTTCTTTTGCGCCCCAGGAAGATTCACATCCCCAGATGTCCGAGAGATAAGTTGAGGGATATGACCCACGGAGGGAATGAAAGCGGGGTGTCGGGCCGGGGCTTGCTGGGAGGGAGTTTTGAGTCAGCTTTGGAGATGGGGATGTCCAAGAAGGGGCCCCTTAGCCCGCATAATGGGAAAGCCTCACATTTGATGGCAATGCTGAGGTGCGCAGGGCAGAGCAATCGCAGTGCATGTTGCGTCACTTGTCTATTGTGCATGCCGTGTCTTTTGGGCATCTTGTGTCACAGGTCTTTTGCCTTAGCCCTTTGATGTGCTTGCAGTCATGCTTTTTGCCGAGAGTTCTCTCTCCTCATTGCATCCCCTCTTTTGTCGTCTCCTGTGTCACGGGTGCCTGCATGGAATGGCCCAGAACTGCTCTGCCCTGCTGCATACTCTGGCATATAGGTGTAATAGAACAAGGCCCAAGGCCTTTAAATCCATAATGTATGGTGTAGTCTGGCCTCTAGATGATATTCCTAGGTTGTCACAAGATGGCTGGAGCTGTGAAGTTCTCATGCAGCCCTTTGACTTTTGTCATCACTTTCTTGCAGATGCAGACAGATTAAATCCGTGGCAGAGCGCCCCATACCAGGTGAGGGGGTTTCCTGCAGGAAGGTCAGTCACCGTTTGTTTGCGGGGCAAGTGTAATTGGTGGCTGTGTTACAGCATCGTTCTTTGTCTTTGTTTTTAGGAGGTAATGCCAGATCTCAGCAGTCAAAGTCGAGTTAGTGAGGTAAGTGGTGACCGGTGTACTGAACTGGTTGTTATTGTTTTGATGCCAAGTTCTGTCCCTCTAAGCTTTAAGCATCCATTGTCATTTGTGTGCTTTAGGCAGTCCCCATGTATTATGGTGAAATTCCTTGCCAACTGGCTGATGGACCTGGCTCGCCGCTGTCGTTAGCCCGCCGGAAGTATTACAGGACTCTGTGACGCCGCCTTTACCTTTTCCATTTGAACGTGCCGTCCGGGTTGCCTTCGGCAACGGCCGGGGAGTTGCAGTGAGTTGCGGAGGGAGGGAGGAGCGAGGGCCCACTCAAGTTTCGGCAATGCCGCATCACCTCGTCTCCTCTTAACCCAGGTATACTCTGTGACGATGACGATGGCGTTGGCCTCAGAGCGTGGCCAAAGCGTGCGGCCTGAGGACCCCAGCCTTGTTAGGAGACGGTGAGTGGCAGAATTGACAGGTTTTGGCTGAGGTGCCACTAAGTTCATGCACTGATGTTTGTCTGGTTTTCTTTATTGTAGCTGACTAAGAGAGAACCAGCCCGGTGAAGGCACGAGCTTCCTGCATGGTGATGCAGCCTTCTTTTGCACCCGAGGCAGTTTGACATGCCCAGACATCCAAGAGATAAGTTGAGACCTGTGACCCACAGTAGGGGGGAAAGCGAGGTGTTGAGTTGGGACTCACCAGGAGGTATTTTTGAGTCAGATTTGGAGGTGGGGATACCCAAGAAGGGACCCCTTAGGACCTATAAAGCAAAATTTTTGCTTTTGATCACAGTGCCGAGGTGTGCAGGGCAGAGCAGGCCTGGTATGTGTCATGTTTCTCTTGTGCGTTCTCTGTCTTTGGTGCATCTTGTGTTGCAGGTCTTTTGCCTTAGTCCTCTGAGATGCTTATTGCAAATGCTGGGCATTATTCTTAGCATCTCTGTTCTTGGTGCTCCTCAGTGGGGTGCCGATACCATTGATCCTTTGACTCGTGAGCTTGGAGGTGCATCAGGATCACGTCTCTCTTCAGCAATGTTGAGTCGGGTGTCTTTTCAGGTCTTGTTCTGAGCTGCATTGTCAGCTGTGCACTGCAGTGATCCATTATAGAGGATGAAGGCTTGTAAGAATGTGAAGATAGCTAGAGGATTCCACCCGTCCAATTCTCGGGCATCCATCTTTGTGGTTCTTGGAATAAGTCCTTCTGTCATCATCCTCTTCTGCCAGGGTTCTTGCAGCCTCGTTGGCTCACCGTTGGTCTCGCCACGGTCATCTCATTCCTCATTTGCTCGGTCCTTGTGATCATCTAGCCTAGAGTTTTCTCTCCTTGTTGTGTCCCCTTGTTTGTCATCTTCTGTGTCACGGGTGCCTGAGTGGGTTTGGCCCAGAGCTGCTCTTCCCTGATGCATACTGTGGAGTATGGGTGTAATAGGACAAGGCCTGGGGATGTGGAATTTGTGGTGTAGGTTGTAGTTTGGCCTCAAGATGGTATTCCTAGACTGATACAGGATGGCTGGAGCTGTGAAGTTCTAATGCAGCTCTTTGACTTTTGTCATCACTTTCTTGCAGATGCAGACAGATTAAATCCATGCCAGAGCGCCCTATACCGGGTGAGAGGGTTCCCACAGGAAGGTCGGTCACTGTTTGTGTTTCCTCAGCAAGTGTAACTGGTGGCTTTGTTACAGCATTGTTCTTTGTCTTTGTTCTTAGGAGGTAAAGCCAGATCTCGGCAGTCAAAGTCAAGTGAATGAGGTAAGAAGTCACTGGTGGAAAGAACCACTTGGTATTCCTTGGGTGTCAAGTTCTGGTACAGCTCTAAGCATCCACTGTCATTTGTGTGTTTCAGGCGGTCCCCTTGTATTACACGGAAACCCCTCACCGACTGGCTGATGGACCTGGCTCGCTGCCCTCGTGAGTCCTCTGCAAGTATCGTGGGACTCTGATGAAGCCTTTACCTTTTCCATGCGAAGGTACCATCCGGGTAGCCTTCGGCAACGGCCGAGGAGTTGCAGCATGTCGGGGAGGGAGGAGGAACAAGGGTCCACTCAAGTTTCAGCAATGCTGCATAACCTCGTCTCCACTCAACCCAGGTATACCCTGCGATGATGGCGTCGGCCTTGGAGCGCGGCCAGAGCGTGCGGCCTGAGGACCCGGGCTCTCTTAGTAGACGGTGAGTAGTGGAATTGTTGGGTTTTGGCTGACATGCCACTAAGCTCATATACTGATGTTTGGTTGTCTTTATTGTAGCTGACTGAGAGACAACAGCCTGGCAATGGCAGGAGCTTCTGGGCCGGCGAGAGGCCGTCTTCTTTTGCGCCCCAGGAAGATTCACATCCCCAGATGTCCGAGAGATAAGTTGAGGGATATGACCCACGGAGGGAATGAAAGCGGGGTGTCGGGCCGGGGCTTGCTGGGAGGGAGTTTTGAGTCAGCTTTGGAGATGGGGATGTCCAAGAAGGGGCCCCTTAGCCCGCATAATGGGAAAGCCTCACATTTGATGGCAATGCTGAGGTGCGCAGGGCAGAGCAATCGCAGTGCATGTTGCGTCACTTGTCTATTGTGCATGCCGTGTCTTTTGGGCATCTTGTGTCACAGGTCTTTTGCCTTAGCCCTTTGATGTGCTTGCAGTCATGCTTTTTGCCGAGAGTTCTCTCTCCTCATTGCATCCCCTCTTTTGTCGTCTCCTGTGTCACGGGTGCCTGCATGGAATGGCCCAGAACTGCTCTGCCCTGCTGCATACTCTGGCATATAGGTGTAATAGAACAAGGCCCAAGGCCTTTAAATCCATAATGTATGGTGTAGTCTGGCCTCTAGATGATATTCCTAGGTTGTCACAAGATGGCTGGAGCTGTGAAGTTCTCATGCAGCCCTTTGACTTTTGTCATCACTTTCTTGCAGATGCAGACAGATTAAATCCGTGGCAGAGCGCCCCATACCAGGTGAGGGGGTTTCCTGCAGGAAGGTCAGTCACCGTTTGTTTGCGGGGCAAGTGTAATTGGTGGCTGTGTTACAGCATCGTTCTTTGTCTTTGTTTTTAGGAGGTAATGCCAGATCTCAGCAGTCAAAGTCGAGTTAGTGAGGTAAGTGGTGACCGGTGTACTGAACTGGTTGTTATTGTTTTGATGCCAAGTTCTGTCCCTCTAAGCTTTAAGCATCCATTGTCATTTGTGTGCTTTAGGCAGTCCCCATGTATTATGGTGAAATTCCTTGCCAACTGGCTGATGGACCTGGCTCGCCGCTGTCGTTAGCCCGCCGGAAGTATTACAGGACTCTGTGACGCCGCCTTTACCTTTTCCATTTGAACGTGCCGTCCGGGTTGCCTTCGGCAACGGCCGGGGAGTTGCAGTGAGTTGCGGAGGGAGGGAGGAGCGAGGGCCCACTCAAGTTTCGGCAATGCCGCATCACCTCGTCTCCTCTTAACCCAGGTATACTCTGTGACGATGACGATGGCGTTGGCCTCAGAGCGTGGCCAAAGCGTGCGGCCTGAGGACCCCAGCCTTGTTAGGAGACGGTGAGTGGCAGAATTGACAGGTTTTGGCTGAGGTGCCACTAAGTTCATGCACTGATGTTTGTCTGGTTTTCTTTATTGTAGCTGACTAAGAGAGAACCAGCCCGGTGAAGGCACGAGCTTCCTGCATGGTGATGCAGCCTTCTTTTGCACCCGAGGCAGTTTGACATGCCCAGACATCCAAGAGATAAGTTGAGACCTGTGACCCACAGTAGGGGGGAAAGCGAGGTGTTGAGTTGGGACTCACCAGGAGGTATTTTTGAGTCAGATTTGGAGGTGGGGATACCCAAGAAGGGACCCCTTAGGACCTATAAAGCAAAATTTTTGCTTTTGATCACAGTGCCGAGGTGTGCAGGGCAGAGCAGGCCTGGTATGTGTCATGTTTCTCTTGTGCGTTCTCTGTCTTTGGTGCATCTTGTGTTGCAGGTCTTTTGCCTTAGTCCTCTGAGATGCTTATTGCAAATGCTGGGCATTATTCTTAGCATCTCTGTTCTTGGTGCTCCTCAGTGGGGTGCCGATACCATTGATCCTTTGACTCGTGAGCTTGGAGGTGCATCAGGATCACGTCTCTCTTCAGCAATGTTGAGTCGGGTGTCTTTTCAGGTCTTGTTCTGAGCTGCATTGTCAGCTGTGCACTGCAGTGATCCATTATAGAGGATGAAGGCTTGTAAGAATGTGAAGATAGCTAGAGGATTCCACCCGTCCAATTCTCGGGCATCCATCTTTGTGGTTCTTGGAATAAGTCCTTCTGTCATCATCCTCTTCTGCCAGGGTTCTTGCAGCCTCGTTGGCTCACCGTTGGTCTCGCCACGGTCATCTCATTCCTCATTTGCTCGGTCCTTGTGATCATCTAGCCTAGAGTTTTCTCTCCTTGTTGTGTCCCCTTGTTTGTCATCTTCTGTGTCACGGGTGCCTGAGTGGGTTTGGCCCAGAGCTGCTCTTCCCTGATGCATACTGTGGAGTATGGGTGTAATAGGACAAGGCCTGGGGATGTGGAATTTGTGGTGTAGGTTGTAGTTTGGCCTCAAGATGGTATTCCTAGACTGATACAGGATGGCTGGAGCTGTGAAGTTCTAATGCAGCTCTTTGACTTTTGTCATCACTTTCTTGCAGATGCAGACAGATTAAATCCATGCCAGAGCGCCCTATACCGGGTGAGAGGGTTCCCACAGGAAGGTCGGTCACTGTTTGTGTTTCCTCAGCAAGTGTAACTGGTGGCTTTGTTACAGCATTGTTCTTTGTCTTTGTTCTTAGGAGGTAAAGCCAGATCTCGGCAGTCAAAGTCAAGTGAATGAGGTAAGAAGTCACTGGTGGAAAGAACCACTTGGTATTCCTTGGGTGTCAAGTTCTGGTACAGCTCTAAGCATCCACTGTCATTTGTGTGTTTCAGGCGGTCCCCTTGTATTACACGGAAACCCCTCACCGACTGGCTGATGGACCTGGCTCGCTGCCCTCGTGAGTCCTCTGCAAGTATCATGGGACTCTGTGATGAAGCCTTTACCTTTTCCATGCGAAGGTACCATCCGGGTAGCCTTCGGCAACGGCCGAGGAGTTGCAGCATGTCGGGGAGGGAGGAGGAACAAGGGTCCACTCAAGTTTCAGCAATGCTGCATAACCTCGTCTCCACTCAACCCAGGTATACCCTGCGATGATGGCGTCGGCCTTGGAGCGCGGCCAGAGCGTGCGGCCTGAGGACCCGGGCTCTCTTAGTAGACGGTGAGTAGTGGAATTGTTGGGTTTTGGCTGACATGCCACTAAGCTCATATACTGATGTTTGGTTGTCTTTATTGTAGCTGACTGAGAGACAACAGCCTGGCAATGGCAGGAGCTTCTGGGCCGGCGAGAGGCCGTCTTCTTTTGCGCCCCAGGAAGATTCACATCCCCAGATGTCCGAGAGATAAGTTGAGGGATATGACCCACGGAGGGAATGAAAGCGGGGTGTCGGGCCGGGGCTTGCTGGGAGGGAGTTTTGAGTCAGCTTTGGAGATGGGGATGTCCAAGAAGGGGCCCCTTAGCCCGCATAATGGGAAAGCCTCACATTTGATGGCAATGCTGAGGTGCGCAGGGCAGAGCAATCGCAGTGCATGTTGCGTCACTTGTCTATTGTGCATGCCGTGTCTTTTGGGCATCTTGTGTCACAGGTCTTTTGCCTTAGCCCTTTGATGTGCTTGCAGTCATGCTTTTTGCCGAGAGTTCTCTCTCCTCATTGCATCCCCTCTTTTGTCGTCTCCTGTGTCACGGGTGCCTGCATGGAATGGCCCAGAACTGCTCTGCCCTGCTGCATACTCTGGCATATAGGTGTAATAGAACAAGGCCCAAGGCCTTTAAATCCATAATGTATGGTGTAGTCTGGCCTCTAGATGATATTCCTAGGTTGTCACAAGATGGCTGGAGCTGTGAAGTTCTCATGCAGCCCTTTGACTTTTGTCATCACTTTCTTGCAGATGCAGACAGATTAAATCCGTGGCAGAGCGCCCCATACCAGGTGAGGGGGTTTCCTGCAGGAAGGTCAGTCACCGTTTGTTTGCGGGGCAAGTGTAATTGGTGGCTGTGTTACAGCATCGTTCTTTGTCTTTGTTTTTAGGAGGTAATGCCAGATCTCAGCAGTCAAAGTCGAGTTAGTGAGGTAAGTGGTGACCGGTGTACTGAACTGGTTGTTATTGTTTTGATGCCAAGTTCTGTCCCTCTAAGCTTTAAGCATCCATTGTCATTTGTGTGCTTTAGGCAGTCCCCATGTATTATGGTGAAATTCCTTGCCAACTGGCTGATGGACCTGGCTCGCCGCTGTCGTTAGCCCGCCGGAAGTATTACAGGACTCTGTGACGCCGCCTTTACCTTTTCCATTTGAACGTGCCGTCCGGGTTGCCTTCGGCAACGGCCGGGGAGTTGCAGTGAGTTGCGGAGGGAGGGAGGAGCGAGGGCCCACTCAAGTTTCGGCAATGCCGCATCACCTCGTCTCCTCTTAACCCAGGTATACTCTGTGACGATGACGATGGCGTTGGCCTCAGAGCGTGGCCAAAGTGTGCGGCCTGAGGACCCCAGCCTTTTTAGGAGACGGTGAGTGGCAGAATTGACAGGTTTTGGCTGAGGTGCCACTAAGTTCATGCACTGATGTTTGTCTGGTTTTCTTTATTGTAGCTGACTAAGAGAGAACCAGCCCGGTGAAGGCACGAGCTTCCCGCATGGTGATGCAGCCTTCTTTTGCACCCGAGGCAGATTGACATGCCCAGACATCCAAGAGATAAGTTGAGACCTGTGACCCACAGTAGGGGTGAAAGCGGGGTGTTGAGTTGGGACTCACCGGGAGGTATTTTTGAGTCAGATTTGGAGGTGGGGATACCCAAGAAGGGATATCCCTTAGGCCCCATAAAGCTTAAGTCTCGCTTTTGATCACAGTGCCGAGGTGCGCAGGGCAGAGCAGGCCTGGTACGTGTCACCTGTCTATTGTGCGTTCTCTGTCCTTTGTGCATCTCATGTCACAGGTCTTTTCCCTTAGCCCTTTGAGATGCTTATCGCAAACGCTGGGCATTATTCTTAGCATCTCTGTTCTTGGTGTTCCTCAGTGTGGTGCCGATATCATTGATCCTTTGACTCGTGAGCTTGGAGGTGCATCAGGATCACGTCTCTCTTGAGCGACGTTGAGTCGGGTGTCTTTTCAGGTCTTGTTCTGAGCTGCATTGTCAGCTGTGCACTGCAATGATCCATTAGAGAGGATGAAGGCTTGTAAGAATGTGAACCTAGCTAGAGGATTCCACCCGTCCAATTCTCGGGCATCCATCTTTGCAGTTCTTGGAATAAGCCCTTCTGTTATCCTCTTCTGCCAGGGTTCTTGCAGCCTTGTTGGCTCACCGTCGGTCTCGCCGTGGTCATCTCATTCCTCATTTGCTCGGTCCTTGTGATCATCTAGCCCAGAGTTTTCTCTCCTTGTTGTGTCCCCTTGTTTGTCATCTTCTGTGTCACGGGTGCCTGAGTGGGTTTGGCCCAGAGCTGCTCTTCCCTGATGCATACTGTGGAGTATGGGTGTAATAGGACAAGGCTTGGGGATGTGGAATTTGTGGTGTAGGTTGTAGTTTGGCCTCAAGATGGTATTCCTAGACTGATACAGGATGGCTGGAGCTGTGAAGTTCTAATGCAGCTCTTTGACTTTTGTCATCACTTTCTTGCAGATGCAGACGGATTAAATCTGCGGCAGAGCGCCCCATACCGTGTGAGGGGGTTCCCACCTGAAGGTCGGTCACTGTTTGTCTTTGCAGGGCAAACATAAATGGTGGCTGTGTTACAGGATTGTTCTTTGTCTTTGTTCTTAGGAGGTAAAGCCAGATCTTAGCAGTCAAGGTCAAGTGAATGAGGTAAGAAGTCACTGGTGGAAAGAACCACTTGTTATGCCTTGGGTGCCAAGTTCTGGTACAGCTCTAAGCATCCATTGTCATTTGTGTGTTTCAGGTAGTCCCCTTGTATTACACCAAACTCCTCGCCGACTGGCTGACAGACTTGTCTTGCCGCCCTCCTGAGTCCTCCGCAAGTATCACGGGACTCTGCGATGAAGCCTTTACCTTTTCCATGCGAAGGTACCGTCCCGGTAGCCTTTGGCGACGGCCGAGGAGTTGCGGCAAGTCAGGGTGGGAGGGGGGGGGGAGCAAGGGTCCGCTCAAGTTTCAGCAGTCCCGCATCACCTCCTCTCCTCTTAACTCAGGTATACCCTGCGATGGCGGTATCGGCCTCGGGGCGTGGCCAGAGCGTGGGGCCCAAGGACCCGGGCCTTCTTAGGAGACGGTGAGTAGTGGAACTGTTGGGGGTTTGGCCAATGTGCCACGAAGTTCCTGTCCTGATGTTTGGTTTTCTTTATTGTAGCCGTCTAAAAGACAAAAGCCCGGCGATGGTAGGAGCTTCCAGGATGGTGGGGCGGTCTTCTTTTGCGTCCCAGGTGGATTCACATCTCAGGACGTCCGAGAGATAAGTCAAGGGGATGAAAGCGGAGTATCGAGTCGGGCCTCGCCGGGAGGGATTTTTGCGTCAGCTTTGGAGATGGGGATACCCAAGAAGGGGCGCCTTAGCCCGCATAAAGTGAAAGTCTCACATTTGATGACAATGCTGAGGTGCGCAGGGCAGAGCAATCGCAGTGCACGTTGTGTCACTTGTCTATAGTGCATGCCATGTCTTTTGGGTGTCCTGTGTCACAGGTCTTTTGCCTTAGCCCTTTGATGTGCTTGCAGTCATGCTTTCCACCCTGAGTTCTCTCTCCTTGTTGTATCCTCTCGTTTGTCGTCTCCTCTGTCATGGGTGCCTGCATGGGTTTGGCCCAGAGCTGCTCTGCCCTGCTGCATACTCTGGCATATCGGTGTAATAGGACAAGGCTTGGGGACTTGAAATTTGTAATGTAGGGTGCAGTTTGTCCTCTAGATGATATTTCTAGATTGTCAGAAGATGGCTGGAGCTGTGAAGTTCTCATGCAGCCCTTTGACTTTTGTCATCACTTTCTTGCAGATGCAGACGGATTAAATCCGTGCCAGAGCGCCCTATACCGGGTGAGAGGGTTCCCACAGGAAGGTCGGTCACTGTTTGTGTTTCCTCAGCAAGTGTAACTGGTGGCTTTGTTACAGCATTGTTCTTTGTCTTTGTTCTTAGGAGGTAAAGCCAGATCTCGGCAGTCAAAGTCAAGTGAATGAGGTAAGAAGTCACTGGTGGAAAGAACCACTTGGTATTCCTTGGGTGTCAAGTTCTGGTACAGCTCTAAGCATCCACTGTCATTTGTGTGTTTCAGGCGGTCCCCTTGTATTACACGGAAACCCCTCACCGACTGGCTGATGGACCTGGCTCGCTGCCCTCGTGAGTCCTCTGCAAGTATCGTGGGACTCTGCGATGAAGCCTTTACCTTTTCCATGCGAAGGTACCATCCGGGTAGCCTTCGGCAACGGCCGAGGAGTTGCAGCATGTCGGGGAGGGAGGAGGAACAAGGGTCCACTCAAGTTTCAGCAATGCTGCGTAACCTCATCTCCACTCAACCCAGGTATACCCTGCGATGATGGCGTCGGCCTTGGAGCGCGGCCAGAGCGTGCGGCCTGAGGACCCGGGCTCTCTTAGTAGACGGTGAGTAGTGGAATTGTTGGGTTTTGGCTGACATGCCACTAAGCTCATATACTGATGTTTGGTTGTCTTTATTGTAGCTGACTGAGAGACAACAGCCTGGCAATGGCAGGAGCTTCTGGGCCGGCGAGAGGCCGTCTTCTTTTGCGCCCCAGGAAGATTCACATCCCCAGATGTCCGAGAGATAAGTTGAGGGATATGACCCACGGAGGGAATGAAAGCGGGGTGTCGGGCCGGGGCTTGCTGGGAGGGAGTTTTGAGTCAGCTTTGGAGATGGGGATGTCCAAGAAGGGGCCCCTTAGCCCGCATAATGGGAAAGCCTCACATTTGATGGCAATGCTGAGGTGCGCAGGGCAGAGCAATCGCAGTGCATGTTGCGTCACTTGTCTATTGTGCATGCCGTGTCTTTTGGGCATCTTGTGTCACAGGTCTTTTGCCTTAGCCCTTTGATGTGCTTGCAGTCATGCTTTTTGCCGAGAGTTCTCTCTCCTCATTGCATCCCCTCTTTTGTCGTCTCCTGTGTCACGGGTGCCTGCATGGAATGGCCCAGAACTGCTCTGCCCTGCTGCATACTCTGGCATATAGGTGTAATAGAACAAGGCCCAAGGCCTTTAAATCCATAATGTATGGTGTAGTCTGGCCTCTAGATGATATTCCTAGGTTGTCACAAGATGGCTGGAGCTGTGAAGTTCTCATGCAGCCCTTTGACTTTTGTCATCACTTTCTTGCAGATGCAGACAGATTAAATCCGTGGCAGAGCGCCCCATACCAGGTGAGGGGGTTTCCTGCAGGAAGGTCAGTCACCGTTTGTTTGCGGGGCAAGTGTAATTGGTGGCTGTGTTACAGCATCGTTCTTTGTCTTTGTTTTTAGGAGGTAATGCCAGATCTCAGCAGTCAAAGTCGAGTTAGTGAGGTAAGTGGTGACCGGTGTACTGAACTGGTTGTTATTGTTTTGATGCCAAGTTCTGTCCCTCTAAGCTTTAAGCATCCATTGTCATTTGTGTGCTTTAGGCAGTCCCCATGTATTATGGTGAAATTCCTTGCCAACTGGCTGATGGACCTGGCTCGCCGCTGTCGTTAGCCCGCCGGAAGTATTACAGGACTCTGTGACGCCGCCTTTACCTTTTCCATTTGAACGTGCCGTCCGGGTTGCCTTCGGCAACGGCCGGGGAGTTGCAGTGAGTTGCGGAGGGAGGGAGGAGCGAGGGCCCACTCAAGTTTCGGCAATGCCGCATCACCTCGTCTCCTCTTAACCCAGGTATACTCTGTGACGATGACGATGGCGTTGGCCTCAGAGCGTGGCCAAAGCGTGCGGCCTGAGGACCCCAGCCTTGTTAGGAGACGGTGAGTGGCAGAATTGACAGGTTTTGGCTGAGGTGCCACTAAGTTCATGCACTGATGTTTGTCTGGTTTTCTTTATTGTAGCTGACTAAGAGAGAACCAGCCCGGTGAAGGCACGAGCTTCCTGCATGGTGATGCAGCCTTCTTTTGCACCCGAGGCAGTTTGACATGCCCAGACATCCAAGAGATAAGTTGAGACCTGTGACCCACAGTAGGGGGGAAAGCGAGGTGTTGAGTTGGGACTCACCAGGAGGTATTTTTGAGTCAGATTTGGAGGTGGGGATACCCAAGAAGGGACCCCTTAGGACCTATAAAGCAAAATTTTTGCTTTTGATCACAGTGCCGAGGTGTGCAGGGCAGAGCAGGCCTGGTATGTGTCATGTTTCTCTTGTGCGTTCTCTGTCTTTGGTGCATCTTGTGTTGCAGGTCTTTTGCCTTAGTCCTCTGAGATGCTTATTGCAAATGCTGGGCATTATTCTTAGCATCTCTGTTCTTGGTGCTCCTCAGTGGGGTGCCGATACCATTGATCCTTTGACTCGTGAGCTTGGAGGTGCATCAGGATCACGTCTCTCTTCAGCAATGTTGAGTCGGGTGTCTTTTCAGGTCTTGTTCTGAGCTGCATTGTCAGCTGTGCACTGCAGTGATCCATTATAGAGGATGAAGGCTTGTAAGAATGTGAAGATAGCTAGAGGATTCCACCCGTCCAATTCTCGGGCATCCATCTTTGTGGTTCTTGGAATAAGTCCTTCTGTCATCATCCTCTTCTGCCAGGGTTCTTGCAGCCTCGTTGGCTCACCGTTGGTCTCGCCACGGTCATCTCATTCCTCATTTGCTCGGTCCTTGTGATCATCTAGCCTAGAGTTTTCTCTCCTTGTTGTGTCCCCTTGTTTGTCATCTTCTGTGTCACGGGTGCCTGAGTGGGTTTGGCCCAGAGCTGCTCTTCCCTGATGCATACTGTGGAGTATGGGTGTAATAGGACAAGGCCTGGGGATGTGGAATTTGTGGTGTAGGTTGTAGTTTGGCCTCAAGATGGTATTCCTAGACTGATACAGGATGGCTGGAGCTGTGAAGTTCTAATGCAGCTCTTTGACTTTTGTCATCACTTTCTTGCAGATGCAGACAGATTAAATCCATGCCAGAGCGCCCTATACCGGGTGAGAGGGTTCCCACAGGAAGGTCGGTCACTGTTTGTGTTTCCTCAGCAAGTGTAACTGGTGGCTTTGTTACAGCATTGTTCTTTGTCTTTGTTCTTAGGAGGTAAAGCCAGATCTCGGCAGTCAAAGTCAAGTGAATGAGGTAAGAAGTCACTGGTGGAAAGAACCACTTGGTATTCCTTGGGTGTCAAGTTCTGGTACAGCTCTAAGCATCCACTGTCATTTGTGTGTTTCAGGCGGTCCCCTTGTATTACACGGAAACCCCTCACCGACTGGCTGATGGACCTGGCTCGCTGCCCTCGTGAGTCCTCTGCAAGTATCGTGGGACTCTGCGATGAAGCCTTTACCTTTTCCATGCGAAGGTACCATCCGGGTAGCCTTCGGCAACGGCCGAGGAGTTGCAGCATGTCGGGGAGGGAGGAGGAACAAGGGTCCACTCAAGTTTCAGCAATGCTGCATAACCTCGTCTCCACTCAACCCAGGTATACCCTGCGATGATGGCGTCGGCCTTGGAGCGCGGCCAGAGCGTGCGGCCTGAGGACCCGGGCTCTCTTAGTAGACGGTGAGTAGTGGAATTGTTGGGTTTTGGCTGACATGCCACTAAGCTCATATACTGATGTTTGGTTGTCTTTATTGTAGCTGACTGAGAGACAACAGCCTGGCAATGGCAGGAGCTTCTGGGCCGGCGAGAGGCCGTCTTCTTTTGCGCCCCAGGAAGATTCACATCCCCAGATGTCCGAGAGATAAGTTGAGGGATATGACCCACGGAGGGAATGAAAGCGGGGTGTCGGGCCGGGGCTTGCTGGGAGGGAGTTTTGAGTCAGCTTTGGAGATGGGGATGTCCAAGAAGGGGCCCCTTAGCCCGCATAATGGGAAAGCCTCACATTTGATGGCAATGCTGAGGTGCGCAGGGCAGAGCAATCGCAGTGCATGTTGCGTCACTTGTCTATTGTGCATGCCGTGTCTTTTGGGCATCTTGTGTCACAGGTCTTTTGCCTTAGCCCTTTGATGTGCTTGCAGTCATGCTTTTTGCCGAGAGTTCTCTCTCCTCATTGCATCCCCTCTTTTGTCGTCTCCTGTGTCACGGGTGCCTGCATGGAATGGCCCAGAACTGCTCTGCCCTGCTGCATACTCTGGCATATAGGTGTAATAGAACAAGGCCCAAGGCCTTTAAATCCATAATGTATGGTGTAGTCTGGCCTCTAGATGATATTCCTAGGTTGTCAAAAGATGGCTGGAGCTGTGAAGTTCTCATGCAGCCCTTTGACTTTTGTCATCACTTTCTTGCAGATGCAGACAGATTAAATCCGTGGCAGAGCGCCCCATACCAGGTGAGGGGGTTTCCTGCAGGAAGGTCAGTCACCGTTTGTTTGCGGGGCAAGTGTAATTGGTGGCTGTGTTACAGCATCGTTCTTTGTCTTTGTTTTTAGGAGGTAATGCCAGATCTCAGCAGTCAAAGTCGAGTTAGTGAGGTAAGTGGTGACCGGTGTACTGAACTGGTTGTTATTGTTTTGATGCCAAGTTCTGTCCCTCTAAGCTTTAAGCATCCATTGTCATTTGTGTGCTTTAGGCAGTCCCCATGTATTATGGTGAAATTCCTTGCCAACTGGCTGATGGACCTGGCTCGCCGCTGTCGTTAGCCCGCCGGAAGTATTACAGGACTCTGTGACGCCGCCTTTACCTTTTCCATTTGAACGTGCCGTCCGGGTTGCCTTCGGCAACGGCCGGGGAGTTGCAGTGAGTTGCGGAGGGAGGGAGGAGCGAGGGCCCACTCAAGTTTCGGCAATGCCGCATCACCTCGTCTCCTCTTAACCCAGGTATACTCTGTGACGATGACGATGGCGTTGGCCTCAGAGCGTGGCCAAAGCGTGCGGCCTGAGGAGGCCAGCCTTTTTAGGAGACGGTGAGTGGCAGAATTGACTGGTTTTGGCTGAGGTGCCACTAAGTTCATGCACTGATGTTTGTCTGGTTTTCTTTATTGTAGCTGACTAAGAGAGAACCAGCCCGGTGAAGGCACGAGCTTCCCGCATGGTGATGCAGCCTTCTTTTGCACCCGAGGCAGATTGACATGCCCAGACATCCAAGAGATAAGTTGAGACCTGTGACCCACAGTAGGGGTGAAAGCGGGGTGTTGAGTTGGGACTCACCGGGAGGTATTTTTGAGTCAGATTTGGAGGTGGGGATACCCAAGAAGGGATATCCCTTAGGCCCCATGAAGCTTAAGTCTCGCTTTTGATCACAGTGCCGAGGTGCGCAGGGCAGAGCAGGCCTGGTACGTGTCACCTGTCTATTGTGCGTTCTCTGTCCTTTGTGCATCTCATGTCACAGGTCTTTTCCCTTAGCCCTTTGAGATGCTTATCGCAAACGCTGGGCATTATTCTTAGCATCTCTGTTCTTGGTGTTCCTCAGTGTGGTGCCGATATCATTGATCCTTTGACTCGTGAGCTTGGAGGTGCATCAGGATCACGTCTCTCTTGAGCGACGTTGAGTCGGGTGTCTTTTCAGGTCTTGTTCTGAGCTGCATTGTCAGCTGTGCACTGCAATGATCCATTAGAGAGGATGAAGGCTTGTAAGAATGTGAACCTAGCTAGAGGATTCCACCCGTCCAATTCTCGGGCATCCATCTTTGCAGTTCTTGGAATAAGCCCTTCTGTTATCCTCTTCTGCCAGGGTTCTTGCAGCCTTGTTGGCTCACCGTCGGTCTCGCCGTGGTCATCTCATTCCTCATTTGCTCGGTCCTTGTGATCATCTAGCCCAGAGTTTTCTCTCCTTGTTGTGTCCCCTTGTTTGTCATCTTCTGTGTCACGGGTGCCTGAGTGGGTTTGGCCCAGAGCTGCTCTTCCCTGATGCATACTGTGGAGTATGGGTGTAATAGGACAAGGCCTGGGGATGTGGAATTTGTGGTGTAGGTTGTAGTTTGGCCTCAAGATGGTATTCCTAGACTGATACAGGATGGCTGGAGCTGTGAAGTTCTAATGCAGCTCTTTGACTTTTGTCATCACTTTCTTGCAGATGCAGACGGATTAAATCTGCGGCAGAGCGCCCCATACCGTGTGAGGGGGTTCCCACCTGAAGGTCGGTCACTGTTTGTCTTTGCAGGGCAAACATAAATGGTGGCTGTGTTACAGGATTGTTCTTTGTCTTTGTTCTTAGGAGGTAAAGCCAGATCTTAGCAGTCAAGGTCAAGTGAATGAGGTAAGAAGTCACTGGTGGAAAGAACCACTTGGTATGCCTTGGGTGCCAAGTTCTGGTACAGCTCTAAGCATCCATTGTCATTTGTGTGTTTCAGGTAGTCCCCTTGTATTACACCAAACTCCTCGCCGACTGGCTGACAGACTTGTCTTGCCGCCCTCCTGAGTCCTCCGCAAGTATCACGGGACTCTGCGATGAAGCCTTTACCTTTTCCATGCGAAGGTACCGTCCCGGTAGCCTTTGGCGACGGCCGAGGAGTTGCGGCAAGTCAGGGTGGGAGGGGGGGGAGCAAGGGTCCGCTCAAGTTTCAGCAGTCCCGCATCACCTCCTCTCCTCTTAACTCAGGTATACCCTGCGATGGCGGTATCGGCCTCGGGGCGTGGCCAGAGCGTGGGGCCCAAGGACCCGGGCCTTCTTAGGAGACGGTGAGTAGTGGAACTGTTGGGGGTTTGGCCAATGTGCCACGAAGTTCCTGTCCTGATGTTTGGTTTTCTTTATTGTAGCCGTCTAAAAGACAAAAGCCCGGCGATGGTAGGAGCTTCCAGGATGGTGGGGCGGTCTTCTTTTGCGTCCCAGGTGGATTCACATCTCAGGACGTCCGAGAGATAAGTCAAGGGGATGAAAGCGGAGTATCGAGTCGGGCCTCGCCGGGAGGGATTTTTGCGTCAGCTTTGGAGATGGGGATACCCAAGAAGGGGCGCCTTAGCCCGCATAAAGTGAAAGTCTCACATTTGATGACAATGCTGAGGTGCGCAGGGCAGAGCAATCGCAGTGCACGTTGTGTCACTTGTCTATAGTGCATGCCATGTCTTTTGGGTGTCCTGTGTCACAGGTCTTTTGCCTTAGCCCTTTGATGTGCTTGCAGTCATGCTTTCCACCCTGAGTTCTCTCTCCTTGTTGTATCCTCTCGTTTGTCGTCTCCTCTGTCATGGGTGCCTGCATGGGTTTGGCCCAGAGCTGCTCTGCCCTGCTGCATACTCTGGCATATCGGTGTAATAGGACAAGGCTTGGGGACTTGAAATTTGTAATGTAGGGTGCAGTTTGTCCTCTAGATGATATTTCTAGATTGTCAGAAGATGGCTGGAGCTGTGAAGTTCTCATGCAGCCCTTTGACTTTTGTCATCACTTTCTTGCAGATGCAGACGGATTAAATCCGTGCCAGAGCGCCCTATACCGGGTGAGAGGGTTCCCACAGGAAGGTCGGTCACTGTTTGTGTTTCCTCAGCAAGTGTAACTGGTGGCTTTGTTACAGCATTGTTCTTTGTCTTTGTTCTTAGGAGGTAAAGCCAGATCTCGGCAGTCAAAGTCAAGTGAATGAGGTAAGAAGTCACTGGTGGAAAGAACCACTTGGTATTCCTTGGGTGTCAAGTTCTGGTACAGCTCTAAGCATCCACTGTCATTTGTGTGTTTCAGGCGGTCCCCTTGTATTACACGGAAACCCCTCACCGACTGGCTGATGGACCTGGCTCGCTGCCCTCGTGAGTCCTCTGCAAGTATCGTGGGACTCTGCGATGAAGCCTTTACCTTTTCCATGCGAAGGTACCATCCGGGTAGCCTTCGGCAACGGCCGAGGAGTTGCAGCATGTCGGGGAGGGAGGAGGAACAAGGGTCCACTCAAGTTTCAGCAATGCTGCGTAACCTCATCTCCACTCAACCCAGGTATACCCTGCGATGATGGCGTCGGCCTTGGAGCGCGGCCAGAGCGTGCGGCCTGAGGACCCGGGCTCTCTTAGTAGACGGTGAGTAGTGGAATTGTTGGGTTTTGGCTGACATGCCACTAAGCTCATATACTGATGTTTGGTTGTCTTTATTGTAGCTGACTGAGAGACAACAGCCTGGCAATGGCAGGAGCTTCTGGGCCGGCGAGAGGCCGTCTTCTTTTGCGCCCCAGGAAGATTCACATCCCCAGATGTCCGAGAGATAAGTTGAGGGATATGACCCACGGAGGGAATGAAAGCGGGGTGTCGGGCCGGGGCTTGCTGGGAGGGAGTTTTGAGTCAGCTTTGGAGATGGGGATGTCCAAGAAGGGGCCCCTTAGCCCGCATAATGGGAAAGCCTCACATTTGATGGCAATGCTGAGGTGCGCAGGGCAGAGCAATCGCAGTGCATGTTGCGTCACTTGTCTATTGTGCATGCCGTGTCTTTTGGGCATCTTGTGTCACAGGTCTTTTGCCTTAGCCCTTTGATGTGCTTGCAGTCATGCTTTTTGCCGAGAGTTCTCTCTCCTCATTGCATCCCCTCTTTTGTCGTCTCCTGTGTCACGGGTGCCTGCATGGAATGGCCCAGAACTGCTCTGCCCTGCTGCATACTCTGGCATATAGGTGTAATAGAACAAGGCCCAAGGCCTTTAAATCCATAATGTATGGTGTAGTCTGGCCTCTAGATGATATTCCTAGGTTGTCACAAGATGGCTGGAGCTGTGAAGTTCTCATGCAGCCCTTTGACTTTTGTCATCACTTTCTTGCAGATGCAGACAGATTAAATCCGTGGCAGAGCGCCCCATACCAGGTGAGGGGGTTTCCTGCAGGAAGGTCAGTCACCGTTTGTTTGCGGGGCAAGTGTAATTGGTGGCTGTGTTACAGCATCGTTCTTTGTCTTTGTTTTTAGGAGGTAATGCCAGATCTCAGCAGTCAAAGTCGAGTTAGTGAGGTAAGTGGTGACCGGTGTACTGAACTGGTTGTTATTGTTTTGATGCCAAGTTCTGTCCCTCTAAGCTTTAAGCATCCATTGTCATTTGTGTGCTTTAGGCAGTCCCCATGTATTATGGTGAAATTCCTTGCCAACTGGCTGATGGACCTGGCTCGCCGCTGTCGTTAGCCCGCCGGAAGTATTACAGGACTCTGTGACGCCGCCTTTACCTTTTCCATTTGAACGTGCCGTCCGGGTTGCCTTCGGCAACGGCCGGGGAGTTGCAGTGAGTTGCGGAGGGAGGGAGGAACGCGGGCCCACTCAAGTTTCGGCAATGCCGCATCACCTCGTCTCCTCTTAACCCAGGTATACTCTGTGACGATGACGATGGCGTTGGCCTCAGAGCGTGGCCAAAGCGTGCGGCCTGAGGACTCCAGCCTTTTTAGGAGACGGTGAGTGGCAGAATTGACAGGTTTTGGCTGAGGTGCCACTAAGTTCATGCACTGATGTTTGTCTGGTTTTCTTTATTGTAGCTGACTAAGAGAGAACCAGCCCGGTGAAGGCACGAGCTTCCCGCATGGTGATGCAGCCTTCTTTTGCACCCGAGGCAGATTGACATCCCCAGACATTCAAGAGATAAGTTGAGACCTGTGACCCACAGTAGGGGTGAAAGCGGGGTGTTGAGTTGGGACTCACCGGGAGGTATTTTTGAGTCAGATTTGGAGGTGGGGATACCCAAGAAGGGATATCCCTTAGGCCCCATAAAGCTTAAGTCTCGCTTTTGATCACAGTGCCGAGGTGCGCAGGGCAGAGCAGGCCTGGTACGTGTCACCTGTCTATTGTGCGTTCTCTGTCCTTTGTGCATCTCATGTCACAGGTCTTTTCCCTTAGCCCTTTGAGATGCTTATCGCAAACGCTGGGCATTATTCTTAGCATCTCTGTTCTTGGTGTTCCTCAGTGTGGTGCCGATATCATTGATCCTTTGACTCGTGAGCTTGGAGGTGCATCAGGATCACGTCTCTCTTGAGCGACGTTGAGTCGGGTGTCTTTTCAGGTCTTGTTCTGAGCTGCATTGTCAGCTGTGCACTGCAATGATCCATTAGAGAGGATGAAGGCTTGTAAGAATGTGAACCTAGCTAGAGGATTCCACCCGTCCAATTCTCGGGCATCCATCTTTGCAGTTCTTGGAATAAGCCCTTCTGTTATCCTCTTCTGCCAGGGTTCTTGCAGCCTTGTTGGCTCACCGTCGGTCTCGCCGTGGTCATCTCATTCCTCATTTGCTCGGTCCTTGTGATCATCTAGCCCAGAGTTTTCTCTCCTTGTTGTGTCCCCTTGTTTGTCATCTTCTGTGTCACGGGTGCCTGAGTGGGTTTGGCCCAGAGCTGCTCTTCCCTGATGCATACTGTGGAGTATGGGTGTAATAGGACAAGGCCTGGGGATGTGGAATTTGTGGTGTAGGTTGTAGTTTGGCCTCAAGATGGTATTCCTAGACTGATACAGGATGGCTGGAGCTGTGAAGTTCTAATGCAGCTCTTTGACTTTTGTCATCACTTTCTTGCAGATGCAGACGGATTAAATCTGCGGCAGAGCGCCCCATACCGTGTGAGGGGGTTCCCACCTGAAGGTCGGTCACTGTTTGTCTTTGCAGGGCAAACATAAATGGTGGCTGTGTTACAGGATTGTTCTTTGTCTTTGTTCTTAGGAGGTAAAGCCAGATCTTAGCAGTCAAGGTCAAGTGAATGAGGTAAGAAGTCACTGGTGGAAAGAACCACTTGTTATGCCTTGGGTGCCAAGTTCTGGTACAGCTCTAAGCATCCATTGTCATTTGTGTGTTTCAGGTAGTCCCCTTGTATTACACCAAACTCCTCGCCGACTGGCTGACAGACTTGTCTTGCCGCCCTCCTGAGTCCTCCGCAAGTATCACGGGACTCTGCGATGAAGCCTTTACCTTTTCCATGCGAAGGTACCGTCCCGGTAGCCTTTGGCGACGGCCGAGGAGTTGCGGCAAGTCAGGGTGGGAGGGGGGAGAGCGAAGGTCCGCTCAAGTTTCAGCAGTCCCGCATCACCTCCTCTCCTCTTAACTCAGGTATACCCTGCGATGGCGGTATCGGCCTCGGGGCGTGGCCAAAGCGTGGGGCCCAAGGACCCGGGCCTTCTTAGGAGACGGTGAGTAGTGGAACTGTTGGGGGTTTGGCCAATGTGCCACGAAGTTCCTGTCCTGATGTTTGGTTTTCTTTATTGTAGCCGTCTAAAAGACAAAAGCCCGGCGATGGTAGGAGCTTCCAGGATGGTGGGGCGGTCTTCTTTTGCGTCCCAGGTGGATTCACATCTCAGGACGTCCGAGAGATAAGTCAAGGGGATGAAAGCGGAGTATCGAGTCGGGCCTCGCCGGGAGGGATTTTTGCGTCAGCTTTGGAGATGGGGATACCCAAGAAGGGGCGCCTTAGCCCGCATAAAGTGAAAGTCTCACATTTGATGACAATGCTGAGGTGCGCAGGGCAGAGCAATCGCAGTGCACGTTGTGTCACTTGTCTATAGTGCATGCCATGTCTTTTGGGTGTCCTGTGTCACAGGTCTTTTGCCTTAGCCCTTTGATGTGCTTGCAGTCATGCTTTCCACCCTGAGTTCTCTCTCCTTGTTGTATCCTCTCGTTTGTCGTCTCCTCTGTCATGGGTGCCTGCATGGGTTTGGCCCAGAGCTGCTCTGCCCTGCTGCATACTCTGGCATATCGGTGTAATAGGACAAGGCTTGGGGACTTGAAATTTGTAATGTAGGGTGCAGTTTGTCCTCTAGATGATATTTCTAGATTGTCAGAAGATGGCTGGAGCTGTGAAGTTCTCATGCAGCCCTTTGACTTTTGTCATCACTTTCTTGCAGATGCAGACGGATTAAATCCGTGGCAGAGCGCCCCATGCCAGGTGAGGGGGTTCCCACCTGAAGGTCGGTCACTGTTTGTCTTTGCAGGGCAAACATAAATGGTGGCTGTGTTACAGGATTGTTCTTTGTCTTTGTTCTTAGGAGGTAAAGTTAGATCTCAGCAGTGAAGGTCAAGTGAATGAGGTAAGAAGTCATTGGTGGAAAGAACCACATGTTATTCCTTGGGTGCTAAGTTCTGGTACAGCTCTAAGCATCCATTGTCATTTGTGTGTTTCAGGCGGTCCCCTTGTATTACACCAAACTCCTCACTGACCGGCCGACGGACCTGTCTCGCTGCCCTCGTTAGTACTCTGTGAGTATCATGGGACTCTGTGACGAAGCCTTTACCTTTTCCATGTGAGGGTACCCTCCAGGTTGCCTTTGGCAATGGCTGAGGAGTTGCAATAAGTTGGGGAGGGAGGGAGGGGGAGCGCGGGTCCGCTCAAGTTTTAGCAATGCTACATCACCTTGTCTCCACTCAACTCAGGTATACCCTACAACGATGGTGTTGGCCTTGGAGCGCGGCCAGAGCGTGCGGCCCGAGGACTCCAGCCTTTTTAGGAGACGGTGAGTGGCAGAATTGATGGGTTTTGGCTGAGGTGCCACTAAGCTCATGCACTGATGTTTGTTTGGTTTTGTTTATTGTAGCTGACTAAGAGATAACCAGCCTGGTGAAGGCACCAGCTGCCTGCATGGTGAGGCGGCCGCCTTTTGCACCCGAGGCAGATTGACATCCCCAGACATCCAAGAGGTAAGTCGAGACCTGTGACCCACAGAGGGGGTGAAAGCAGGGTGTCGAGTTGGCACTCACTGGAGATATTTTTGAGTCAGATTTGGAGGTGGGCATACCCAAGAAGGGACCCCTTAGGACCCATAAAGCTTAAGTCTTGCTTTTGATCACAGTGCCGAGGTTCGCAGGGCAGAGCAGGCCTGGTACGTGTCACCTGTCTATTGTGCGTTCTCTGTCCTTTGTGCATCTCATGTCACAGGTCTTTTGCCTTAGTCCTTTGAGGTGCCAAGCATGTACCTTTTCACTTTGCGGGTATTGTCCAGGCCCCCTCCAGAGTCGGATGAAGATTTGAGGTGCGCCAGGGCAGCAGTGTAGAGGAGCCCTGGGGATTAATCTTCTGGAGGGTGATAGTCATGTTTTCTGTTTTGTCGTCTTAGGTACCATGAGCCAGTGTGGAGCCGAAGTTTGGAAACGGCCGGTAAGCGATTAGCCTTTGCAGTTACGAGGGAGGGGGGCATTGCAGAAGGGGTCATTTTTGGGACGTCTCATCGCAGTCTGAAGTTTTTCTGAATTTTTTCAGCCTCCAAAGCAGACTACAGGGAATGTACTGATGTCCACAGCGCCCACGTGTCCTTTTCTGTCGAGGATGGATTTTTTCCTCTCATCTCTGAAAGCTAAGTGTTGGGACTGGTGGCTGGGAGAAGGGAAAAACCTTTGGAATCACAGGAGGCAATCTGAAGTTAGCTTAGAGGAGAGGGCTGTAGTGGGATGGGCCCCTTGGAAGTAAAGGGAGAGGGTTTCTCCTTAGCATCACCTGACCCTTTGCCGGGCAGAGCAGTTCCATACCCATGTTTTTGCAAGCTTTGTGCTTTGAGTCTTGATGTCATCGCAGATCTTTTTGCCTGAGGAGCCTGCCTTTGGGTCCGGAGCGATCGCCCAGCAGTCATCACCTCTTTCTCTAGGCCTACTGAACTTCTTGAGCATCCTCTTAACAGCTTTGGCACTAACTTCTCGTAAGGAGTTGTTTCACTGTCACGTGCTCTTGCCATAGAGCCGTCTTTCCTTTGGCATCATCACTTTCTGGCTCATCTTGCAGCAGGAATCTTGGGTCCATCAGGTGAAACTGCTGGGCAGTTTTAACTTCTCTGTGTTACGTAGTTTGTGTCTATGTTGTGTAGTTTGTGTCCACCCTCTTCTGTGTCCTAGGGCTTTGTTATGTCTTGATGCTTTATCGGCATTGTTCTGGGCCGTATTGGCAGCGGGGGGGGGGGGGGTGTGTCTCTCCCAGTGTACTTTCCCAGATTGGGCTTATTCCAGCATCTTTACATTTTTACTTTTTGAGACCAGAGGAAGTGCAGGAGCTGTTCTCATCCATCTTCCTTCTCACTTTTGGTAGTGCCTTCTGTTCACATCCTATTCCCTTAGACTTCTATATGGAGCATATTAGACCCTCCTCACGTGACTGCGGTAGTTCTGTAGGTTTTGTTGCCTTAAAGCATATCGGGCTCAAGAATTAATCTTCCAGAGAGTTACCTCAAGCCGTCTTGTCGTCTTTGCTTATATTCAGCGCACCACCTTGTCCATGTGCTCTTTGCAGTTGGAGCTGCCCTGCCCTGGCAGGGTAATGGTTAAGAAGAACAGTTATAAAACTTAAAGGTTCATATCTTTTCTATGGGGTTTTGGGTAGAAAATTTATGGGCCTAGCGTGGAGATAACTCCTAGCCTTCGGCCCCTCACTGACCGCCTCATGTTGTCTCTCAGGTCCCTGAGGTGGCTTTGGATCTCTGTGGTCACTGATGCTACCAATTTTCCCAGAATCTACCGTTTGATGTCGAGGAGCAGCAGCTGGAAGATGTGCTGAAGCATCTTCATCTGTAGAGTTTTTTGAGTAAGGGTTGCAGTCAGTGTGTAAGCTGAAGAGTGTGTGACTGTGTGTGTCTGTGAGAGTTGTCTGTCTTTCTGCTTCTGTCTGCCTGTGAGAGCATGTGTGTTGATGGGTTCTAATGTTGTATGTGAGATTTTTGCCTTTCAGGTTTTTCAACACATTCTTAAATTTTGAATTAAAAAAAACCCTGTTGGGGTCCCTCCCCTGCCATGTAGCCCTGAGGGGAGGGAGGCACAGGGTTTCCCTGCCCCTGCTCAGCCTCGTTCCCCATTGGTTGGTTTGTGTTCCCCTGCACGGGCAAAGCAGCTCGGGTCCCGACTGTAAGAGTCCCTCAGCAGAGCCCCCGCCATGCGGCTGGGGAAATAAACATCTCTGAAACATCTAGCAAGAATCCGTCCGTATATATTTCCTTTCCACGGGACTCCTGGTTTGATATAGGCGTGTTGCAGTATCCCCACTGCAACATAATGGTGGAGAATTGTGAGCAGAACGATCCCCGATCCCTAAGCGACTTTGTGTGAGTAAACCCTGGAAACTTTAGATTCCTCTTCTTGGTTTTGTTTTGCTATTCCATATCTAAACTATGGAGGAACCGTGGGAAGACTCTTGGCTTTCAGAGCCGCATATGGACATTTATCTTAAACTTAAAATGATTCTTGAACAACGATTTGTAAATTTTAGCTTGATTCAAGCTCAGAAAGAACTGAAACACTTCCTGGCATGGTTGTTTAAGAAATTTTTCTATGTTTCTTGGGATCTAATTCTTACCAAGGGCTTTTGGAAGACCGTTTGGACCCAGTTAATATTTGAGTCAAAATATATGCCAATGGAAGAATATTTTCGTGAATATTATTTAATAACTGAGACTGTTGAGCAATGTCAGCTGTGTCCTGGTGAAGGGAAGCCTGGCTCAGGGACCGTGCAACCCAGGCCACGTGCACCGAGCACTCTGCGAGCAGCAGCGAGACGGTTCCCGTGTGCGGGCGGAGCCACGCGGGCTGCAGTGTCGGTGGCAGAGCGAGGCACAGCAGGAGCGGCGGGACCCAGCGGTGCCCGCCCGGCCCCGTGCAGCGCGTGGTGGAGCGAGCCCCGTGAGCGCCCGAATGAGAGGGGCGGCGCGCGGGCGGCGGCTGGCGGCAGAGTGGAGCTGTGCCCAGCTGAAACACGCGCTGGAGCGGGGCGCGGGGGGGCCATCGCTTGGGGGCCTGGCCGAGATGCAGCGCCTGGCAGCGGCAGCGAAGCTGCGACCAGAGGAGGCGACGCACGGAGAATGGAGCGGCGCGGCCCGGCCTGGCCCACGCGGCCCCGAACGCGACCCTGGGAAAAGCGCGCCGAAACCAGCAGCGCCGATAATTCCAACGTGGGAGCGACCGAAAGAGAGAGCAAAGACGCAGCAAGACAGAAAACAGCAGCCACTCGGAAAAAGGAAAAGACCATAGTAGCTAAGATCTTAGGGACAGTGAAATGGTATAATGTTAAACAAAATTATGGTTTTATAACAAGGTGTGATAACCAGCAAGACATATTCGTGCATAGAACTGCTATTAAAAAGAATAACCCTGAAAAATGCATCCCAAGCTTGGGAGATGGAGAGGTGGTGGAATTCAAAATCATACAAGGTAGAAAAGGGTTACAAGCATCGCAGGTCACTGGGCCTGATGGTGTTCCTGTAAAAGGCAGTATATATGCAAAAAATTGTAGTCATGTTAGACAATATCTCCATTGTAAACCCCCCCTACAGTCTCCCTTTCCTAATCCCACCTTTCCCTTTTACCCTATGTCCTATTAGCCCCAGTGTATTCCCAATCCGTTTTTTCATCCATGGTTTCCCTCACAAACCCCTGCCTTTGCCAATTGTTTCCCCAAAAATCCCTTTCCGATGCCGATGGGGGGATGAAAAGGGGGAGGAAAGAAATTAAGCCCTCTCCTGCCTCAGTTTCCCCACAGGCATGTCCAGAGAGTTCTGTCTCCCTTCTGTCAGCCCTAAGATGTTCCGCAGAATCTGTTTGGACATTTAAAGACGCAGGAGGGGGGCTTGTTTTGTTTTGAAACTGTTCTTGTTATGTTTATCCAATTGTCTTCATTCTCCTTTTATTAAAATAAAACGGGTGAGATGTTGGGGTCCCTCCCCCGCCATGTAGCCCTGAGGGGAGGCACGGGGTTTCCCTGCCCCTGCTCAGCCTCGTTCCCCATTGGTTGGTTTGTGTTCCCCTGCGCGGGCAAAGCAGCTCGGGTCCCGACTGTAAGGGTCCCTCAGCAGAGCCCCGGCCATGCGGCTGGGGAAATAAACATCTCTGAAACATCTAGCAAGAATCCGTCCGTATATATTTCCTTTCCACGGGACTCCTGGTTTGATATAGGCGTGTTGCAGTATCCCCACTGCAACAAACCCCAGCCAGGTTTGTTCCCCCCCCCAGGTTTTTTTTCCTTCGGTCCTGGCCGGTCTGCGAGGTGACGTTCATCGCCGAGGTTTGGGTGCGGACCGTGCCGGCGATGGGGTTTTGTGAGGCAGGATGATTTGGAGGCTCCTGGGAACCACATTCCCATAGAGCGCCAAGGGTTAGTGGAGCGGTCAAGATGAGAGCAAGGGTGGGTTTGTGTGTAAGCTAAAGGAGGTGTGGGTGGTGGATGACTGTTATGTTCTCTACATGTTGCTGTTTTGGGTTTCTTATAACAATAAAAGAAAATGTAATAAACTTTCCAGAAACAGTAGCATTGTTTTATTGTATTGATATGTATTTGGCCTGCATTGCCCTGTATTGTTCTGTATTGGTGTTTGCCACTGAATTTCCATGTATTGCTCCGTGTGTAAATTGGACTTTTGCCAGCATGTATATGGATTGTATTCGTACTTGTGTTTGTATACGTTATTTCCACATTTTGCTGAAGTGTAAATAAAAAAATTCAATGAAGAAAGAAGTTCCAAAGAACTCACTCAGAACAGGGAAAGAAGAGAAAGCGCACAGACTTTCAATGCAGTACTCTAAAACCGGCGAGAGATTTAGTCTCTGTCGGAGCAAAAGCTCCTCTGGACTCAGGCCCAGAGGGAAGCCAAAGCACGGGGATTGAATTTAAACCTTTGGACAGGCTCAGATACATGAAGCCACACCAAAGTGAAATAGAAACATAGATTTTTAACTTCAGTAGAAATATATGCTAAGTGCCTTAAACATTAAAAAGCTGTAGCAGAGACCTTAAACACAGTTCTTGCTGCAGCAGTGTTACCTTTTCACAGAATTCTTTACTTTAGACAAAATATAGATAGAATTACACTGTTCATATTTTTTAGATAGACTGTTCACATAAACAATAAGAGCCGATAGAAACTGCATACGCAAATCTGTGTAATACCTATGTAGTACTTGTGTAAGGCTTACGACTGTTAGAATCAGGCCAGGATAGGTTAAGAAAAACTAGAATCGTGTATTAATCTTATTGGTCAGTTAACAAATATAATCCACACTTCCGTAAGAAAAAAATATAGAGTGTATAGTACATTGTATAGAGTGTATCATGTACAGTGTGTATAGTATATAAAGCATATAGAGTATATAGAGCATATAGAACATATAGAAGAGGCTGGTTTTGCCTGCTGTTGCTGCTTGGCTTTATCATGTAACCCCCTCTGAACTCTGCCTTCAAGAAAACTATGAGACTATGAAATAAAGAACTTAGCAGAACAGCAGCCTCCTCTGCTCCGTTACCCCGGTCTGAGAAGGAAGGGTACCCCGTCAAAAGCTCAACAAGTCTCGTATATCAAATCTCAAAAGTCACATCCATACTTATGGAACACTTTCTAGTTTAAAAAAATATTTCAAAAACCAACCCTGACAGTTGACCTGCACCTGGCATCAACTATCTATTATCTATGGAAAGGAAAGCCCGGCGCCTCAGCGTGTCAGGTGCAGACAATGAGCCGTCCAGGGAAGGAGCAGCAAATCCTTTCTGCACCTGCCCTCACACTTGGACCGGCAACAACCCCAGGTGTGAGCCGTGAGAATGATGAGGGGGCAGAGTAGCCCCAGGTGTGAGCTGTGACGGTGAGGAGAGGGCGGCTCCTGCCGGGGCCTGTTTTAGGAGGGGTTACCTCAGCTCACTTTTGCAGGGCTATGTTGGAGGAGAGGGGCTTACGGTGAGGTCCTGGGGGGGTCTCTCACGAGTGAGGTCCTGGGGGGGTCTCTCACGAAAGGATGGTGAGAGCATCTCACAGGGTCTGGGGGAGCACTCGGATGCAGTTAGATGCGGAGCATTGCCAAAGGAGGTGCTAGGCAGCTGCAGCTAAGCAGGTGAGCCGGTGCGTGGCTTTGCGGGGGTGGTTCTTTCTATTTTTCCCTTCTGATTTCATCTTGCCAGTCCCTCCCCCCGTGCCCTCAGAAAAAATGGGGATTACGAGAACAAAAGGAGTTTAAATGGAGGGAAGAAACTCCTCCTTCATTATTGTCTGTGTTTGAACGAGGGGATCCCCCTTCCATTTTAAATGGAAGGGGAAAGCACAGATGTTACCATTTTATGGGTTTGAATTGAGGGTAACCCCTCCATTTTCATCAACCTAAGTTCTAAATTGAGGGGGAAGCCCTGCTGCCCCTGCTTTTTGAGGGTTTTAATGAAGGTAACAATCGCCCTTTCCCCATCATTTGAGAGAGTTGAGGAAAACCCCTCTCTTTCTGATATCTTAGACCATTAAATAGAAAGGGAGAACACATTTATTTACCATTGTATTGGTTTGAATTGAGGTGAACACCCCCCGTTGCCTCAGTTTCAGGGGTTAAATTGAAAGAAACTCCGGCTTTTCCAGCATTTGAAAGGTTTGAATCGGAGCGTGCCACCGCATTTGAGGTCGCTTCCGGCCATGCCCCGGCACCGAATGTCTCGCGCGGAAGCACTCCCGGCCCCTGGGGAATTTCTAAGGAGGAGTGGGAATTTGGGGGCTGGGCCGCCGACAGGGACCGACGGAGCCGCGCCGGTCCGAGCCGCGCGGAGCCGAGGTGAGCGCCGCCGGGCCGGCAGGCGGGAGATGCGGCACGGAGCCGCGCCGCCCCCGGTCGTCCCGCCCGCTCCGTGCCGTCCGTGCGCGGGGCTCGGGCGCCGCCGGGTCCCCTTCGGTCAGGCGCCGGTGCCGTTCGGCAGGCGCCGGGGGCGGGCGGGGGTCTCCCGGCGCGGGGCCGCCCCCGCCTGCCGGAGGAGCCGCTTTCGTGCCGTGAGCCGCGCGCCGCCGGGTCCCCCCCGGCCCGGCGCCAGTGCCGCTCGGCAGGCGCCGGGGGCGGGAGGGGATCTCCCGGCGCGGGGCCGCCCCCGCCTGCCGGAGGAGCCGCTTCCGTGCCGTGAGCCGCGCTCCGCCCGGTTCCGGGAGCGCGGGGCCGTCCCCGGGCGGCGAGTGCCGCCGGTTCCGTGGGTCGCGTGGCTTTTCCGGTCCCCTCGCACCGTGGAACAGCGCCAGCCCGGAGCGAGTCCCAGCAAGGGGCACTGTAGCACGCTTGCGGCTTGTCCGCTTCATAGTTTGCTTGCAAAAAGCCACCGAAAGGAACAATGGAAAAAAAACCAACCCCGATCTCCCAGGCTTTTTATCCAGGAGCTTAATTGGTATTGCTCTTTAACTGAGCCACGGCTTTAAATAATGAATGATTTAGCAGCCTCTGAGATAATCCTTGTCCCCTCTGTGATTGACGGAGGCAGACAAGGAGGTTTAATCAAATTAGAGAATTTATTAATTACAGCAAGCAAGGCATAAGCAAAATCAGCACTGGGCGACAGGGGAGTCCCCGCTCCACCGACTGCCGCAGGGGTTTGCAAATTTGCAAACTTCTTTTATGCAGGATCATTTCCTATTAACTTATCTTTAAGGGAGTACTCTACGCATGTGTGAGCTTGTTGCTAGGGGGTCGTTTTCTGCCTTCTGGTGGTCGATGGCTGAAGGCAAGTAGTCTTCTTCAAGTGCCCTCTGGGTGACCCTTTCCATATTTGGTCAGTTAGTATCCCCTGCTTTTCTTCCTGGAGCTTAAACAATAGTACACTTACAACCTTTACATATGGATTTGTTAAGACATTTCCTGTTATGTACGTTGTGGCCTGTGTCAGCTCTTTTCAATGAACAAAATACCCTTATTTATTACAATCCCCCCTTTTTCTCTTGTTCACTTTTGTTCATTGAATCTTTTTAGCTCTTGTTTAGCTAATTCTAACATTTCTTCTTCATGATTTTCTGGTATCTGCTGGTATTTAGCCCTAAGGAGCATTAAATGTGCTACTTCTAAGCGCCCTTTTACTATGGAGATCAGCTTATTGAATATACACGGCCCAAATGTGAGTCCTAGGACTAACAGAATTAGAGGCCCTGCGATGGTAGATAACAAAGTGGTTAACCAGGGTGAATGATTAAACCAGGATTCATACCAGCTCTGTTGTGCCTCTCTTTCTCTTTTCCTTTGTTCTAGCCGTTTTCTTAGTTCAGTCATGGTGTCTATCACTACCCCAGTGTGGTCTGCGTAGACACAGCATTCTTCTTTGAGTGCTACACACAGTCCTCCCTGCTGAAGGAATAATAAGTCTAATCACCTCCTATTTTGTAGGACTACTTCTGATAGAGATCTTACTGATTTTACTAGGCCATCAACTGCTTGTTCTATTCGGCTTAGATCTTCATCTACTGAGACCCTTAGTGCTCTTAATTCTTTTTGCTGGGTGACTAAGGATGCTACTCCAGTTCCTGCCCCAACTCCTCCTATAGTGAGGAGGGTTGCTATGGTTAATGCAGTAAAAGGTTCTCTTTTTACTAGGTGATGATCTGCTGTGGTGTGTTGTTGGTACATGTATTCACTAGGATGATACGTGATTCGGGGTATGATGGACACTTGAATACAATAATCGTGGGTGTAATTAAATAGTTGAATTCGATGTAGTTTAAGTTCTAGCGGGGGCCTTTGAGTTATCATGCCCTTTTTCCATAATTCTTCTCTATATTTCATTAAGGTAATAATGTAATGATTCATGTTTTGGTCTCTTAAATTTGGGTGATCTTGAGGTTCCCCCATATGATAAGGCATTCCATACAGCATCTCAAAAGGGGAGATTCCCATGTCAGATCTTGGTTGAGTCCGTATGTTTAACAAAGCTAATGGTAGACATTTCACCCACGACAACTTGGTTTCAAGCATAAGCTTTGTCAATTGCTTCTTTATTTCCCCATTCATTCTTTCTACTCGTCCTGAACTTTGGGGATGCCAGGGGGTATGATATTCCCACTTTATTCCCATAATTCCCATTACTTCTTTGATGATTTTAGATACAAAGTGGGGTCCTCAGTCGGAGTCAATAGTCTCAATTATTCCATATCTAGGGATAATATTTTCTAATAGAACTTTGACCACTGTCTGTGCTGTTGCCCTTGCTGTGGGAAATGCTTCGACAAAATGCGTTAGATGGTCTACTATAACTAATAAGTATTTACTTCTTCCTACTTTGGGCAATTCTGTGAAATCTAGTTGTATGTTAGCAAAGGGCCTGTGTGCTAGTGGTCTCCCTCCCAATGGGTGTTCTCTTAAATAAGCCTTATTCACTTTAAGGCAAGTTATGCAGCCTTTAACAATTTGTTTTGCCAAATTATATATTCCAATACACATATACTTGGTGGCAAACTGGTCTGCTAGTGCTTGTGTTCCCCAATGAGTTTGGCTATGTAACCTTTGTAAAATTTCTACTGCTATTGATTTAGGTAGTACTACTCTTCCATCTGGGAGTTTCCATTCTCCTTCTGAATTTTCTTTTAGCCCCATTTGTGATAGTTTATCTTTTTCTTGTTCTGTAAAACTATACATTCTAGTTTTATTGGTGAATTTCTCCTTTGGTTGTTCCTTATCCTGAACTTGTCGTATAACCAAAAGTGCTGCCCTTTTTGCTTCTTGGTCTGCTGCATTATTACCTCTACTCCTAAAATCTAATCCTTTCTGGTGTCCTTTAAGATGTACTACAGCAATTCTTCTAGGCTCCCGTAAGACCTGGAGTAGCTGTCTTATTAGCTCCTGATGGACTAAGTCTTTCCCTTGAGAGTTTATTAACCCTCGTTCTTCCCATATTTTTCCAAATGTATGTACCACTCCATATGCATATTTGGAGTCTGTATATATTGTCCCTGTTTTATTTTTCAGCAATCTCAGAGCTCGTAAGACTGCATACAATTCACAAGCTTGAGCTGACCAGGATCTACTTAGAGGTCCTGACTCTAAGACTTCTGACCCTTCCTCTTTAATGATTGCATAGCCAGATACTCTCTTTCCCTCGATTACCCGAGATGATCCGTCTACAAACAGCCTCTCCCCTTCTTCTAATTCTTCTTCTTCTTCTAAGTCCGGTCGGATTTTGGTTTGTTCTTCTATGGTTAACATGCAATCATGGGCTAATTTATTCTCATTTGGTTCTCCGTATAAGAACTGGGCCGGATTTTGTAGTGTAGTGACCTCTAGTGTTAGCTTTGGGGAATCTAATAAGATCCCTTCATACTTTAAAAGTCTCGAATCTGTTATCCATTTTTCAGCTTTTTGTTGCAATATTCCCCTAATATTATGTGGAGATAGTACCTTGAGTTCCCCATTAAAAGTTATTTTACGTGCTTCTTCTACCAAGAGAGCACAGGCTACCACTGCCTGTAGGCATGTAGGCCATCCCTTGCTTACTGGGTCTAATAGCTTTGACAAGTATCCTACCGGTTTCTTTCTCCCAGCCCAATCTTGAGTTAATACTCCATATGCTGTCCCATTTTCAATGTTTACAAATAGATAAAATGGTCTTTTAAAATCAGGTAAACTTAGTACTGGAGCGTTAATTAAATCCTGTTGCAGTTGTTCTAAGCTCTGCTCATCCTCTCTGCTCCATTTCAATAACCCGTCATGACTGAGCTTGTTATACAGAAATTTAACCTTGGTACTATAATTATCAATCCATTGTCTACGGTAGCCTACTAATCCTAGCAATTGCCTTACTTGTCTCTTGCTCCTTGGTGGCAGGAGTGAGAGGATTCCTTTCACTCTTTCAGGGTCTATTTTTTTCTCTCCTTTACTCAAATAATAGCCTAAATATTTTACTTCTTCTTCTACAAACTGTAATTTTGCCTTTGATACTTTTAGTCCCTTCAAGCTTAAAAAGTTTAACAGTTTAATGCTCTCCTCCCGAACTTCTTCTTCTTTTCTTCCTGCAATCAGGAGGTCATCCACATACTGAATCAAAGTAATGTTTTCTCTTGTTTGATATTCTTGGAGGATTTGTTCTAATGCTTGTCCAAATAAATTTGGTGATTCTGTGAACCCTTGTGGCAGCACGGTCCACCGCAACTGTTGTCGCCTATGAGTATCTGGGTCCTCCCATTCAAAGGCAAAATAATCTCTACTATTTTCGTCTAAGGGGCAGGCCCAAAATGCATCTTTTAGATCAATTACACTATACCAGTGATTTTCTGGCCCTAGTCTACTTAATAGGGTGTATGGGTTAGCAACCACCGGGAACCGGGCCACTGTCCTCTTATTAATTTCTCTTAAATCATGCACTAATCGATAGGATCCATCTGGTTTCTTTACTGGTAAAATGGGTGTATTAAAAGGGGACATACAGGCTTCTAGGAGTCCCTTGCTTATTAGTCTGTCTATTTCAGGCTTTAGTCCTCGTTTCCCTTTTGGGGATATGGGATACTGCTTGATCCTTATTGGAATTTCTGGATCTTTTATGGTTACGGAGAAGGGCGGAATGTTCAGTTGGCCCACACTGTCAGGCGTGTACCATACCTCAGGGTTGATTTCCTTTTCATCCTCTACTCTAAGGGGGCATAGTTTGATTCTCAATTCTTTATTAATTACCTCTAGGTTTATTCCCAATTCTACTATGAGATCTCTACCCATGAGGTTATACTCTGCTTCTGGTGCCAGCAAAAGGCTTCCTATTCCTATTTTTGATTCGGTTTCCATCAGGACATCTTTAATAACAGGGACCTCAAAAGGTTCACCCTTGGCGCCCACTACAAGGGCGGTGTCTCGGGAGACTTTACATCCAGATGGTAAAACTTGGATAGTTGATCTTTCTGCTCCTGTATCTACCAGGAATTCAAATTCCTGGCACTGGGGACCGACTTTTATTTTTATCAAGGGCTCTGGATGTTTCTTGGTCCCCAGTAAGTAGAGCCCCTGACCCCTCTAATCTTCTTTAAACATCTTTTCATCTCTTATCCTCTTTCTACAATCCCTTCTGATGTGTCCCTTCTCCCCACAATAAAAACATACGACTGCTTCCCTCCTTTCCACTCTCTGATTTCCCTCTGTGTTCCTAGGGGCCTTTCTGGGTATTTGCCCCATTCGGCGGGGAGAGTCTTGTTTTCTGCTTTCCCTTACTGCTGCCACCATCATTCTGACTTGTCTCTTGTGATTCTCTTCATCCCTCCTGACATATACTTTCTGCGCTTCCCTCAACAATTCATCTAATCCTCTCTCCTGCCAATTTTCTAGTTTTTCTAGCTTCCTCCTGATGTCATCCCATGGTTTGGCTACAAATTGAGTTTTCAGAAGTGCCTGACCCAACTGTGTGTCTGGGTCCAGGCCTGAATACAGCTGTAGATTCTTTCTTACCCTTTCTAGCCAATCTGTTGGAGTTTCCTCCTTTCTCTGCCTCTCATTAAAGGCCTTATTTATGTTTTGTCCTCTCGGTACTGCCTCTCGGACCCCTTGTATAACTATTGTCCTTAAGTCCTGCATATGAGTTCTGTGTGCTGGATCCTGATGATCCCAATTAGGGTTTTGTAAAGGCCATTTGATATCTGCCTGTGGGCCTTGGGCATGTTGGGCATCCCAAATTTGCATTCCCGCTCGCCTAATCATGTTCTTTTCTTCTGCAGTAAAAAGAATATTTAGAATTGACTGCAACTCATCCCAGGTCTATATATTAGGGCCTAAAAATTGATCTAGCTTCTCTGCAACTCCCAGGGGGTCTTCTAATAGGTTCCCCATTTCCTTCTTAAAGTCCCGTACATCTCCAGAGCTAAGGGGAACTGAAATAAAGCCAATTCCTGGTTGGGGTCCCCCCATAGGCATTTCTCTTAATGGATAGAGGTTATGACGTCTAGCTCTGCCCCTTGTCATTGGTCCCTCCCGTTCGGGTTCAGGATTCCCTTCTTCTTCCTCTAGGGGCTGCTCAGGGAGTGGGAGTGGGGGTGCTTGCGGGGCCTGCGGAGGTATATAGGGGGGTGGAATCAACGGGACTTCCTCTTTCTTTTTATCTTTTCTTCTTACCCCCGAGTTTTCAGATTTTTCCTTTAAAGTAAACAGGAGTACCCCGGGGGTCTCTATCCATATTTTTGCATATTCACTCTCTTCTCGACTAAAAGGAGTTTTGGAATTTACCCATAAATTCAAATCCTGTCTCACCCAGTCCTCGTAGGACCCAAATATAGGCCAAAATACATTTCGTGATATCTGCTTTCCTCCCCAGACCTCTATACAATAATAAATCATCTTGGCCTTATCTTTATTCTGTGTACTCGAATAATGCCTCCAATTATTCAATAAAAGCCCTAACGGACTATCCTCAGGTACTGGGGGAAACCTCATGGAACTAGAGGGCTTGCTTTTCCCCTGTCCCATCCTCTGGAGTGCCTTCAGGCGTTCTGTGTGTGGAATCACTCGCTTCCCCTGGTTCGTGGCCCACGCCCTCGCGGGCAATGGGAACCGCACTACTGAGGGTCCACACTCGCTTGGGGAGTCCGGCTGCCGGCCCCCCTCTCACACACCGCACTCGCCACACTCCAGGATACCCGACCCCGACCGAACGGATCCCTTTTCCGCAAATACTCACGCTTCCAGCGTCTTCGTCCGGACCTCTGCGCACAAAGTTTATGGGGCCGACCGGTTCCCTTTGCTTAATGCCTTGAGTTTAGGTTCGTCAGTGGGAGCGAGGTAAAGACTGAGGATACCGAGGCCACCAGAGGTGGGGCGCCTCCCCGATATCTCTGTCTCACCGTACCATTCCCATCCGAGTCACGGCACCAAATTGTGATTGACTGAGGCAGACAAGGAGGTTTAATCAAATTAGAGAAGTTATTAATTACAGCAAGCAAGGCATAAGCAAAATCAGGGCCGGGCAACAGGGGAGTCCCCGCTCCACCGACTGCCGCAGGGGTTTGCAAATTTCAGTCCTTCTTTTATGCAGGATCATTTCCTGTTAACTTATCTTTAAGGGAGTACTCTACGCATGTGTGAGCTTGTTGCTAGGGGGTCGTTTTCTGCCTTCTGGTGGTCGATGGCTGAAGGCAAGTAGTCTTCTTCAAGTGCCCTCTGGGTGACCCTTTCCATATTTGGTCAGTTAGTATCCCCTGCTTTTCTTCCTGGAGCTTAAACAATAGTACACTTACAGCACTTACAACCTTTACATATGGATTTGTTAAGACATTTCCTGTTATGTACGTTGTGGCCTGTGTCAGCTCTTTTCAATGAACAAAATACCCTTATTTATTACACCTCTATCTTGACAAGATTAAGGTGAATTTGGCTTCTTAGGTTGTGTAATTAGCATCTGCTGCCTGAACTAACATTTGCTGTCTCCAGCTAGTTAACTTGTGCTTACATGAGTTAGTTATTGACTGCCCCTTCTTCAATCCCCCCCTTTTCTTTGGGTATTTGTAATTCTTTACAAATCTTGCATGTCTTTAAAGTAAGAACCCTTCTCTATCTTAGTTCTACGTTTATGCTTGTGCCATGGAGCATAAGCATCTCGATTCCAGGTACATAATATCATACAACAGTAACTACTAATACAAACACTAAGTAACAATGCAATAACACAAATAGCTATTACAAACAATTGTTTAAGCCGGGTAAGTTGGGTAACCATGCTGTAAGTTTGTCTCATACCTCCTCAAACCTTCAAGAACTGTAATCTAAGGTGATCTGATGCAATGTTCACTTTGGATAAATAATTTTAACAGTTTTCTGGGTATGATTATGAGACCCTTTATCCTAGCCCACCCATCTGTGCTCATTTGTCCCTTGTCTTCTTGTATCCAATTTAAATCATCAGTGTCATATGGTGTTTTTTTTTTTTTTTTTACTTATAAGGATGCTAGAAGGAATTAGAGCTAGGGCTTGGATCTGAACCCCACTGGCCACTGCCTTTGCTGTTTTGTCTGCCATAGCATTTCCCAGTTCAGGGATAGTGTTACCCTGGGACTGTCCCTTACAAGGCATTATAGCCACTTTTGAAGGTTTTACCACTGATTCCAGTAACTGTACAATTTCAGTAGCTTGCTTGATTTCTTCTGTGAGGTTAATAAACCCCTTTCTTTCCAGATAGCCCCGTGAGCGTGTACCACCCCAAAAGTATACCTCGAATCAGTCCAAATGTTGATAGGTTTTCCTTCGGCCAATGCCAAGGCTGGAGTTAGGGCTATTATTGCAGCTTTTTGAGCTGATGTCCCCACAGGTAATGGTTTTGCCTCAATGACAGCGTCTGTGGCTGTAACTGCATACCCAGCGAGCCGCTTACCATTCTTGACATAACCGCTCCTATCGGTGAACCAGTTTGCCGCATTTTCTAGCAGAGAGTCCTTTAGGTCCGGGCGGCCGGAGTAAACCGCCTCCACGGTTTCGATGCGGTCATGCCGTACAGGCTCCTCAGCAGCCTTGCCCCAGGTAAGCTGCTGGGTTTAAAACGTTAGTTACTTGGATACTCACATCCTCCGATTCTGCTAGGACAGCCTGGTATTTGAGAAAGCGAGATGGGGTTAACCAGTGATTTCCTTTCTGTGAGCACCGCTGACACCGTGTGAGAGACAAAAACAGTTATCTGCTGTCCCAGTGTGAACTCGCCAGCTTCTACGTTCAGGATCACGGCTGCCACTGCACACAGTGCAGGCTCTCCTTGGCTGACCACGTCCAGCTGCTTGGAGAAATAAGCCACCGGCCTTTTGTAGGGTCCCAGCTTCTGTGCCAAAAGTCCCAGCGCCAGTCCTTGTCTCTCATGTCAAAACAACAGAAAAGGTTTAGTGACATCTGGTATGCCCAGTAGAATTACAAATACATTATTAGTCTTTGGTGTCCAGCATAGGTGAGTTCCCCTAGTCTCTTTTAGGAGTTGGTATAAAGGTTTCACAATGAGTCTATAGTTGCAGATCCGTAATCTACACCATCCTGTCATTCCCAGAAAAGTTCTCAGTTCTTTGGTTCTTCAGTTGGCCAGGGCATTTTACAAATTGCCTCCTTCCTGTTGTCTCTCAAGGCTCTCTCCCCTCCTGCCAGTTCATACCCCAGATAGGTAACATTGTGGAGGACTAGCTGAGCCTTTTCAGGAGAGACTCTATATCCACTTAGTCTCAGAAAATTTAAAAGACTTACAGTCCAGTTCTTGCAGTCTTCACAGGTCCTTGTTGCTATTAATAGATCATCAATGTACTGCAAGAGCGTACCTTCCCTTTCCCAAGCGGCGGCGTCCAGGCTTCCAGTTCCTCGGCTAATTGATCTCCAAATATCACGGGTCTATTTTTGAATCCTTGTGGCAACACAGTCCACGTAAGCTGGCTTTTTCTCCCTGTTCTGGGGTTTTCCCATTCAAAGGCAAAAATTTCCTGACTGCTTTCAGCTAATGGCAGACAAAAGAAAACATCCTTTAAATCTAAAACTGAAAACCACACTCAGTCACTTGGTAATTTTGTGAGTAAAGTGTCCTCAGGTCCTGAACTAATCAATAACTTCCATTTGGCTTTTGTACTGGTAGAATTGGGGTATTGCAGGAAGATCTACACTCTCTCAACAACTTCTGATCAATAAATTTACTAATTATTGGTTCCATTCCTACTCATGCTTCATGCCTTAGTGGATATTGTTTAACTGACACTGGTTGTACCCCTTCCAGTAGTTCAATAATCACTGGGGGAGCCCGTTTTGATCTCCCTGGAATTTCAACATCTCTTACTAATGGGATCATCTGATTTGTTATTTTACTATCTATGGGTATTTCTCTTCTTTCAGTCTTGTTTGTTTTGTCGTTTTTTTTTGGTTTTGTTTTGTTTTTTTTCCTAGGCCTGAGTTGGGCAAAGAATGGGTTTTCCCTTTATCTAATCTTAGTGGTTTAACTTACACTTCAAAGTCCTAGTCAGGTATCTTCAGGAGGCTTCTTTGGTTGTAACTTCTTTATACAGTTTTTGTTATAATAATATTCTTACTCTGCTATATAATTCTATACATTATGAAGGATTAGTTTTTATGATACAAAACTAACACACAAAACATTTTCATACAAAATATTCTCATGCAAACATATCTTTACATCAGGGCTATGCTCTGTTTTCCAGGAGACAGATTATAGCACTCTCGTCATTTAATCTTGACACAAACTACAAACTGTGGCTTTATTTTTGGTGGGATTAAAAATGAAATGAATTCTCTTTCAAACTTAGGGGTTTTTTTTTTCTTTTTACCTCATGTAGCCTTTTTTTTTTTTGTTGGTGAATAAATTGCCTTCATCCCATTCTGCACCTACAACTGACATTGCAGAATATGCTATAAATAGGAGGGGTGAGGAAAAGTTAAAACATCCTCTTAAGACATATGGCATGAGATTGAACAGCACTTTAGTTTGAGAGCTGGTAGAAGGCTTTTCTGTATCCCTCCTGGTTTAGGAAGGGGGATTCAATCATTTCTCATGTAGCATTTGCTTGTGTTTTGTCAAGACTCTTTAATTCACTAATTAGAAAATCCAAAAAATTTAGCCAGATTATAATAATTTTGAAGCCTTCTGAGGCAGAACCGGGAGGGTTAGTCCATATTTGTAGGATTTCAAATATGTATAAATTCTTATACCAACTCTCAGGATAATATTGGTTGAAACAAATTATACATCCATAAGACCTGAGCCACACCATTTTTCAGTAAAAAGACAAAACAAGTTAGACAAAAATTAAACTCAAGAATATGTAGAATGCTTTAACTACTATTTGATCTGTCACTTGCAATGAAAACACAAACAAATTACAAACATTAACCAACTGACAATGCAAGCAATTATGGTGACACTTTCAATTTCATTGGTTTTCACACAGCTCCATCTCAGGTATTGGTAGATTCCTATAAAAGAAAAGTGAAAATTTGGCCCACTAGACCGATTATTAAAAAAGAAGTAAAACTTTATAGGGCTAACACAAAGTGACAGCGAAGCAACGGTTATCACATTTAGGTGTGATTTTGCTGCTTGCAGTTTCCTTGCTCTCAAACTGCTTGCTTTATCTTTGATGTCGGGACATTTGACATTCCTAGAAAAGAGAAAAGAAACAAACTTCCCAAAAAAAAAAATGTCTGAGTGAAACAAGAGTTTAATTGCATTAACTTATTCAAGTGGAGTTTTAGTTTTTATTCTATGAAGTGCTTGTTGCACCACTTTTGTTGTCTCCCACAGGTTTTCGGTGGGGTTTCTTCCAATCGATTCTTCAGCGGAGGGAGCGAGACTGCTTTTAAGAGTTTTGCAAGAGTCGCAGTCTGTGAATCAGGCATTTGAGTCGCCTTTTTTTCTTTTTAAATAACCAATCACATTTTTAGTAATCAATCATCTTTTAGTAACCAATTGTTCCTTATCTCAATATTTTTTTTTTTTTTACCAAGTCCACCCCAGGAGTAGAGAGGTGACTAACAAATTAACCAAGGAAGGACAGCAAAACATTCTCCCCATAGGTTTCTTTACAGCCCCCGCAGATGAAGCTGCATGACAAATACCTGGGCCTGCACAGGGACAACACCATCCCCACAAGGCAGCAGCTGCAGAATTGGCCGCAGGATTAGAATCTGCCAATTCTAGTTCTCCACAATAAACCACAGACCGGTGGCAGGGGAGGGTTCCCCACAAGATAGGAGCTCCGGATTCACCTCAGAACCGAAACCTGCCAATTTTGGCTTTTCACAACAAAACACAAAAGGCACAGGGGCACGGGTCCCCTCCAAACAGGAGCCTTTCAGCTCTGCACAAGCACCACATAACAGGAGCCTCGCAGCCCCGCACAAAACACCAAGCAGAAAAGGGAACTAAACACCCAAACCTATTAACCACAATGTCCACAATTCTTACAACCTCTGCCATCACCTTTGCCATTGCTTTTGCCTTTTCCTCATCTCTTCTTCCATACGCTTGCTGTACTTTTCTAACCAGCTCCTCTCAAATTTCTCACTATTCTCTGCCACTCTCCCCTTTAACATTATCTGCACTTTCCTTTTCTGCCAAGTTCTTTATTCCTGCTCTTTCTAGTCTGATACCAAGCTCTCTCCTCTGGCAGCTTGGACACCACCCACTCCATCTAGTAGAAATACAATACCACTTTCTCTCACAATTAATACATGCACACAAAGACAAGCTTTAGAACCGTTTTCTCACACTTAACACGGGATTTCAAAAGGGAAATCAGATGGAGCTATATCAGAAAGGCGTTGGGGGTCTGCATGTTTTCAATTCAATAGCTAAAATCTTTCTCCTCTAAAATCCACCCCCTTTGGACAGTAAGGTTGAATTCCAAACCGACAGTTTATGTGATTTATGCTCATTCGCTCTTTGCCAATCGCTTCGCTTTCCTCCGGTCGAGCCCGTCGCCGGGGTACGGAACCGCAGATAGAGCCTCTCACTCGCTTTGTACTTTGACAGCACGTCTCATCCACTCTCACTCACACAGCAGCAGAATAGCAACAGACAAAACAAAAATAGCAGTACAATAGCACACGCCAGTGGGGTCCAGCCCCTTAAAGGTACCTTTCCCAGTGGGGTCCAACCCCTTAAAAGTACTTTTTTTTCTTGCCCAGGACTAATTTTGGGAGACCCAGTCTTCTTCGGGACTTTCAACCCACCCTCAGGGACTCGAACCCTGGACCTGCAGGTATTTCTGTGTTTAAAAGGAATAGCAAATACCTTAATTTGGTGCAGATGGTCCTTGTCCGCCCCCGCCGCGAGCCAAAGGACAGCCGAGCTCCCCCTGAAAATTCAGGGTCGCGACCGGGAGGTCCGCTTACCCCTGGATCCGGCAGCCGGGCAGAGAGGGTCCCATCTCGGGGCACCAGATGAATCGTGCCGCAGCCGGGCCAGGAGATTGGCTTGAAATTGGGGGTCACGAATTGGTCTGGATTTGATGATTCTGCATGAGATGTCATGGAAATGAAACTCTTGGATATTTCTGAGACGTACCTGGGGACACTCCAGGCGGTTTCATGTCTCAGCCATACCCAGAGTGACACAGGCTTCTGAGCTGCACTGAAATAGCTGAATTGTAAATAAGTAAATTTACTTACCCAATTCCCTTTGGTCCCAGTGGAGACCTTCACAACAAGAGACAATTACTTGTAATTAGTTTCTTGGCTGTGCAGCTATAAAAACTCCCTGAGACTCCCTGAAACTTTGTCCTTGGAATTTAAGTCAGTCCTTCTGACTGGTGTATCCAAACTAAAACTGTTCCCAAACCCTGTTTTTGCAGACCCAGGAAACTCGGGAGATTCTGCACTTTCACTACACCACCTGGCCCGACTTTGGGGTCCCAGAGTCGCCGGCCTCGTTCCTGAATTTCCCGTTCAAGGTGCGGGAGTCGGGCTCGCCGAGCCCCGGGCACGGCCCGGTCGTGGTGCACTGCAGCGCTGGCATCGGGAGGTCGGGCACCTTCTGCCTGGTGGACACCTGTCTGCTGCTGGTAAGGGCCACCTGCAGGGCCACCTCTCCTGCACAGGCACCTTCAGGGGAGCTTTGGTGCAGCCTTAAAGGAGCTGGAGCAGGGGCTGGAGGGGTTCCCTGTGATTTCCTGTTGTTTTACTCTGCTGTTTTGGGAGTGTATTCCAAGGCAGGTCTCATTCCTAAGTGGCCATTTTGAGTTAGGGGAAGAAAAGTCTCCAGTTTTCAGAGTGATTCGCAAAGACAGGCTTTGCTTTCAGGGAAAGCAGCATTTTTGAGGCCCAGTGTTTTCCCCTGTGTGTTTTTGGAGACCCAGTAAAGAGCCGTTGATACCAATTGTATGTGAGTTCATTCGTTCTGTAATGTGGAGGGTGGTGTGAAGGCCTTACCACAAAGTGAGTCATTGTAGTGAACCTCATCAGAGCAGAAAACACGTTTCACGTTTTTATCTGCAGATGGACAAACGGAAAGACCCTTCTTCCGTGGACGTTAAGCAGGTTCTCCTGGAAATGAGGAAGTACAGGATGGGGCTCATCCAGACTGCAGATCAGCTCCGGTTCTCCTACTTAGCTGTTATTGAAGGGGCAAAATTCATCATGGGAGATGCTTCAGTGCAAGTAAGTGCTCCTGGCAGCTCCCAGGGAACTGCAGCAAGTGGGTGGAAGGAACAGGATGGAAAGAAGCTTCCAATGTGGTGCTTGCTTCAGCTTCAGTACATGTTTATGTTATGGGGCTTTTAGGTACAGTGCTTTACAATCTGTCACAACCTAAAGTGCTGCGTTTTATTTATTTCCAAAAGTACCTGTGATGTAGCAGGTGCCTCCTGTGCTTTCCAGCACAGTGACTGGGGTGGAGCTGCTGCATCAGCCTCCCCTGACATTTCAGACAGTACAAGTTTTCTAATATGCCTGAAGTTTAAGTGTCATGATTAAATTAATCAGGGTTTTTTATGGTAAGCAGAACTCTAGCAAAATAGATTTTATTTTGTGCTGCTTAGGTTTTTTAGAAGCAGATGGGAATTTCTTGCTTTTATGGCCAATATGTTTTGTGTAGTGGATGTAGCTTGGGCTTGGAGTTCTTGTGTTTTTCTTGCCTTTTTTTCAATTCTGCCAAGCCTCCAGATCTGTGTAATTCCCTTGCCAAACTATCCTCCTCCCCAACAGTGCAGCGCTTGTTCCCTTACACCTTTAGTTCATTGTGGAAAGCATTTATTTCAGTGAACAAATGTTGTTGTGGCAGGTGCAGCGAAAAGCAGAAGAATTCTCGGTAAGTTCATCTCGGAGACGTCAAGTGCCGGCCAAAACCTCGCCGCATTCTGCCGTGACGCCACCGAGGGAGGAAAGAGCGTGAGGTGCAAAGCCCCGAGCAGAGCGGTAGGAAACGGAAGGACCGAAGAGTCGGGCTAGGTACGGATTTAAACCGGGCCGGGTATAGGAACTGCAGAGCAGGAAGAGTCATTTAGCTGGAATTAATTTGTTTCAGGAAGCGTCTCATCATATAGTCTGTCATTTAACAGTTCCCATGCCAGGAACTGTTAATCGTAGCGGAAGACAGCAAACGAAGCCTAGAGACTCGACCGGGATGCCCCAGGTCCCTGCCAGGCGCAGATTACAAAAAACCAAACCCCGAGGTTACAAAACCAGTAAAAGCTCATCATACAATACACAGGGAAAAAAAAAAAAAGCCTACAAATACACCAAAAAAACAGCCTACAGAAAAATTTTGTTCTTTGTTTTGTTTGTTATTTGTCTGGTATTTTGGAACAAAATACCAGAATAACCTCGTTCAAAATCATAGAAACCCAAATTTCAAAATACCAGAAAAACAGTTTCAAACAACCACAATACCCAGTTCCAAAATATTAAAATAGCCTAGTTTCAAAATACCAGAACACCACGTTCAGAGGTAGCAAAGTAACCCAGTTTCAAATTGCCAGAACACGTTCAGAAATACCAAAGTAACCCAGTTACAAATTACCAAGTTCCAAAATACCAAAGTTACCTGGTTTCCAAATATCAGAATACCAGGTTCCAAAATACCAAACTAATTCCATTTCAAAACGACAGAATATCAAGTTCCAAAATATCAAAATGACCCCGTTTCCAAATATCAAATTGTAAAATACCGATTTTCAGATGTCTTGTACAGGCAGGATTCCCAAACCCACAAAAATGCAGTATTGTCAAAATGGGATCTGTGCTACCAAAATGGGTATTTTCTCCTCTGAAAAGCTTTCCTATAATGACCATCAATAGATGCATTTTTTTAAATTGTACAGCCAGATGTACAATAAGACTTTTACTTCAAAAAGCCAACACTCGTAGTAGTTTTCTGCTTAGATCGTGTCCGCAAGCATCGGCATTTGGGCCGGAGAGCTGCGGGTGGGATCAAGGGATAGAGTAAACCCTCTCCCTGCAGATACACGAGGAAAGACCGAGTAGCAGGGAAAGGGAGTATTTATAAACAATATCAATATTTCACCGAAATTCAGGGCGGACCGGCGACGGGGGCGCTCGGGTTCGGTCCGGGCCTGCCGGGACGGGCCATAAACGACCCGGCCAAACCCTCGACCCCCTCGAGGAACACGTCAAACACTTCAAAGGAAACGGAAGTCAGTAACAATTATGGAAGAACCATTACCGGTAATCGCTTGCGATCGGCAGGGAATTTCCTCGGTAAGTACAAGCCTAGGACATAGGGAATTTTGGAGGCGGGATCCCAATTTTGGCCACGTGCACCCGGACGAGAAGGCCGGTCCTTTTCCACGGAAAGGAAAGCCCCACACCCCGGCATTTCGGGGGCGGACGACGGCCCACGTAGGGGAGGGAACGACCGGCAGGACCTTTCTCCGCCTCATCCCCCCGCTCCGAGGTGCGGCAGCACCGAGCGCGACCGGCGTGGATGAGGAGGGGGCGGCTCTGCCAGAGGTCGCTTTCAGAGGGTTCCCGAGGCACACCTACACGGGGAGCTGCCGGTCGAGAGGGGCCAACGGCGGCGTCCCGAGAGACGCTTCGGGAACAACGGTCGCAGCGCTCCGCAGGAGCCGGGGAGCGGCCGGATGCACCCGGGTAAGGAGCATCGCTTCAAGAAAACACCCAGGGAAAAGCTCTCGTGCCAAGGGGCAGCACCTGAGCGGGCAGGGCAGTATGTGAGGTCCCTTTCATCTCCCCCTTTTCCATCATTGTAAGGTTTAAATTGAGGGGGAAGCCCAGTTCTCCCTCCTTTCTAAGGGTTTGAATTGAGGAAAAATCCCCCTTTTTCCAGCACCAGAGAGTTTTAAAGTGAGGAAAACCCCTCTTTTCCCAATAGGTTAGGGGATTAAATTGAAGGGGAGAAGCCATTAATTTGCCATTGTATCGGTTCAAGTGGAGGCAACTCCTGCCCGTTCCCTCATTTTAAAGACTTCAGTCAAAGAAAGCTCTCCCTTTTTGAGCATTTTAAGGATTTAAATTGCATCTCAGGGTGCTCCTACCCAAGCCCCGGTACCGAACGTCATACGGGAGCGAGCCCCGCACGGACGTAACCCTAATAGCAGCTAGGAGGGTATTAAGAAGTCTTATTTTTATTTATAATGTATATAGCCTTAATTAGAGGTCCCAAGGAGAGTTACATCGTTAATAAAATTACTATTCTTCTCTACCCTACTAAGCCACAGGTGGAGTACTACTCAGTAATTACTAGGGAATAATTATGCAACTTAACAACAAATTACCTAGCTGAGTTCCCAAAACACAAAGTTTGATTTCTTACCGGCCGGCCACCCTTTTGCTCAATATAAAAGCAAAAAAAGAAAGCATCGTCGTTTCCCTGAAGAGTTTCCTACCAAGCCCTTTACTCACCTCAAATTTAAGTCAGAGGAGCCAAACAGTGGCAACTCCTAGGAGGGCTTTTATACCTTGCAGGATTTGGCTCCTCCCTTTTCCCTGGGCATCATGGGAACGAGGGGCGGACCCGGCCAGGGGTATATTAAGCCCAGGCTTTTGCAAGGGGAGTCATTCCCTCTCTGGGAGTGAGTGGGGTAAGAGCTCTCCTCTCATTTCAGTGATGGGGATCTTTCTGCTTATCTCAGCTTGCTTTCAGCAGGCTCTTTTAGCCTCTAAAGCAACAGAGGCTTTGAAGACATCGGGAAGAAGATACCATGGAATACAGGTAATATTTAAGTTCACTCATTTGGGTTACATGTTTAGGGTTGGTAAGGTGGTTTTATAATTTCTGGTTTTGTGCTAAGGTTTTTTTTTTTTGGAGCAGTGCAACTTCCTGCTATTCCGGGTTGTGTTGAGTGGGATACTTCAAATTTTTTCAGTGAATTCATTGTGTCCAAAAAGGGATCTACCTCGTGCCGTAGATGGTGTCCGAGATTGAGGCTTCCGATAGGGAAGTTGAGGATTGCGACCGGGAGAGGGAGGATGAGCAGGGTAGCGGGTTAGGAGTTACAGCAGGGGGCTTTTGAAGGCGGCACGGTGTATTTGGGAGCCGCTTAAGGCCTTTCCATAAGCATAGCAGCCTCATTTACAAGTTTTATGGCATGCAAACACATCCCATGCATTTATGGAAACGCCTTGTAACTCTGTCCCTTGCTACCCTGGGTGCCTCTCACAATAGCAGCCGCAGCCTTAGACTAGGGATAAAGCTAGGGCCTTGAGAATCTAGGGGCACTTAGGAGCGAAGCGAGCTGCCGACTTGTTGCGATTTGCCACTAAACTCATAGTTTGATCTTGGTTTTCTTTATTGTATCTGACTAAGAGACAACAGCCCAGCGACAGCAGGACCTTCCCGGGTAGCGAGAGCCAGCCTTCTTTTTGCACCCGAGGCACGTTCGCATCCCCGGACATCCGAGAGATAAGTCGAGGGCTCTGACCTACGGAGGGGATGAAAGCGGGGTGTCGGGTTGGAACTTGCCGGGAGGGATTTTTGAATTAGCTTTGGAGATGGAGATATCCAAGAAGGGGCCCCTTAGCCCACATAAAGGGAAGTCTCGCTTTTGATCACAATGCCGATGTGCGCAGGGCAGAGCAATCCCGGTGCGTGTCGTGTCACCTGTCTATTGTTACGTTCTGTGTCTTTTGGGCATCTTGTGTCTCGTGTCTTCTGCCTTAGCCCTTTGATGTGCTTGCAGTCGTTCTTTTCGCAGAGAGTTTTCTGTCCTTGTCGTGTCTCCTCATTTGTCATCTCCTGTGTCACGGGTGCTTGCACGGGTTTGGCCCGGAGCTGCTCCGCCCTGCCGCATAGTCTGGCACATAGGTGTAATAGAACAAGGCCTGGGGACTTGAAATTTGTAATGTAGGTTGTAGCTGGGCTCTAGATGATATTCCTAAATTCACACGAGATGGTCGGAGCCGTGAAATTCTCATGCAGCCCTTTGACTTTTGTCATCGCTTTCTTTCAGATGCAGATGGATTAAATCTGTGGCAGAGCGCCCCATACCGGGTGAGGGGATTCCCGCAGGAAGGTCAGTAACTGTTTGTCTGTGCTGGGCAAGTGTAAATGATGGCTATGTTATAGCACCGTTCTTTGTCTCTTTCTTTTAGGAGATAAAGCCAGATCTCAGCAGTCAAGGTCAAGTTAGTGAGGTAAGCGGTGACCGGTGGAAGGAAAAAGTTGTTATCGCTCGGGTGCCGAGTGCCGGTACTCTAAACTTTAAGCGGCCATCGTCATTTGCGTGTTTTGAGCAGTCCACTTGTATTATGCCAAATCCCCTCACCGACCGGCCGACAGAGCCGGCTCGCCGCCCTCGTGAGCCCTCCCAAAGTGTTATGGGGCTCTGCAATGAAGCCTTTACATTTTCTGATGTTTTGGTTTTCTTTGTTGTAGCTGACTAGGAGATGGCAGGAACTTCCTGGACAGCGAGGTAGCCTTATTTTGCACCCGAGGCGGATTCACATCCCGGACGTCCGAGAGATAAGTCGAGGGTTACGACCCACTGAGGGGATGAAAGCAGGGTGCCGGGTCGGGCCTCGCCGGGAGGGATTTTTGAGTCAGCTTTGAAGGCGGGAATGTCCAAGAAGGGGCCCCTTAGCCCACATAAAGGGCAAGTCTCACTTTTGATCACAATGCCGAGGCGGGCAGAGCAGTCCCGGTGCGTGTCGTGTCACTTGTCTGTTGTATGTTCTGTGTCTTTTGGGCATCTTGTGTCTTAGGTCTTTTTCCTTAGCCCTTCGAGGGGCCAGCTTATCGGAAATGCCAGGCATCATCCTTAGCATCCGTGTTCCTCGGCCGGGTGCCGATACCGTCGGAGCTTTGACCGACGAGCTTGGATGCACATTGGAATCGCATCTCCCTTCAGAGGCATTGAGTCAGAGGTCTTTTATGGTCTTGTTCTGAGCTATATTCACAGCTCTGCACCGCAGTGATCCATTACAGAGGATTAGGACTTGTCAGAATGCAAAGAGCGGTAGAGGATTCTGACCGGACGATTCTCGGGCATCCATCTTTGCGGTTCTCGGAATAAGCCCTTCCGTTAGCATCTTCTTCGAGCCTCGTCGGTCTCGCCGAGATCATCTCGCTCCGCATTCTCTCGGTCCTTGCGGTCATTCCTCTTGCCAGAGTTTTCTCTCTTCATCGCATCTCCTCGTTTGTCATTTCCTGTGTCACGGGTGCCTGCATGGGTTTGGCCCGGAGCTGCTCTGCCCCGCCGTGTAGTCTGGTGTATAGGTGCAGTAGGACAAGTCCCAAGGCCTTGAAATCTGTAATATAGGGTGTAGTTTGGCCTCTAGCTGGTATTCCTAGATTGACACAGGATGCCTGGAGCTGTTATCATGCAGGACTCTGACTTTTGTCATCGCTTTCTTTCAGATGCAGATGGATGAAATCTGTGTCAGGGCGCCCAAGACCGGGCGAGGGGGTTCCCGCAAGAAGGTCAGTCGCCGTCTGTGTTTGTGGGGTAACTGTAAATGGTGGCTATGTTACAGCATTGTTCTTTGTCTTTGCTTTCAGGAGGTAAAGCTGGATAGCAGTAGTCAAGGTCGATGGAGCGAGGTAAGCGGTGACCGGTGGACAGAACGAGTTGTTATTGCTCGGTTATCAATTTCCGGTGCAGTTCTAAGCATCCATTGTCATTTGTGTGTTTTAGGGGGTCCGCTTTTTTTATGCCGAACCTTCTCGCCGACCGCCCGACAGACCCGGTTTGCCACCGTCGTGAGCGCTCTGGAAGTATTACGGGACTCTGCAACGAAGCCTTTACATTTTCTCTTCTGAGGTACCTTCCGGTACATCCACGGCCGTGGAGTTGCGGTGAGTCAGGGAGGGAGGAGGAGGGAGGGTCCACTTAAGTTTCAGCAATGCCACACCACCTTGTCTCCTCTTAACCCAGGCATACCCCGCGATGACGGCGTCGGCCTCGGAGCGCGGCCGAAGCGTGCGGTCGGAGGACCCCGGCCTTCTTAGGGGACGGTGAGTAGCGGAATTGTCGGGGCTTTGGCCGACGTGCCACTAAGTTCCTGTAGTGATGTTTGGTTTTCTTTATTGTGGCTGACTAGGAGACGACAGCCCGGTGATGACAGGAGCTTCCCAGAGGGTGAGCCGGCCTTCTGTTGTGCCTGAGGAGGATTCCCATCTCCAGATGCCTGAGAGATAAGTTGAGGGCTACAATCCACTGAGGGAATGAATGTGCGGTGTTGGGTCAGGGCTCGCCGGGAGGGATTTTTGAGTCAGATATGGAGGTGGGGATGTCCAGGAAGGGGCCCCTTAGGCCACATAAAGGGCAAGTCTCACTTTTGATCACAATGCTGAGGTGTGCAGAGCAGAGCAGTCCCGGTGTGTGTCACTTGTCTATTGTATGTTCTGTGTCTTTTGGGCATCTTCTGTTGCAGGTCTTTTGCCTTAGCCCTTTGAGATGCTTATTGGAAATGTTGGGTGTTATTCTTAGCATCTCTGCTCTCGGTGCTCTTTGGCCCGGTGCCGATACCATCGATCCTTTGACTCAAGAGCTTGGAGGTGTATCAGAATTGCATCTCTCTTTAGAAGCGTCGAGTCAGATGTCTTTTATGGTCTTGTTCTGAGCTGTATTCACAGCTGTATGCCGCAATGATCCATTATAGCGGATTAGGACTTGTCAGAATGCAAAGAGCGGTAGAGGATTCTGACCGTACGATTCTCGGGCATCCGTCTTTGCGGTTCTCGGAATAAGTCCTTCCGCCGGGGTTCTTTGAGCCTCATCGGCTCACCGTCGGTCTCGCCTAGGTCATCTCATTCCTCGGTCTCTCGGTCCTTGCGATCGTTCTTCTCTACGAGGGTTTTCTCTCTTCATCGCATCCCCTCCTTTGTCCTTTCCTGTGTCACAGGTGTCTGCGTAAATTTGGCCCGGAGCTGCTCTGCCCTGCCGCACGGTCTGGCATATGGGTGTAATAGGACAAGGCCTGGGGACTTGTAACTTGTGGTGTAGGCTGTAGTTTGGCCTCTAGATGGTATTCCTAGATTGACACAAGATAGCTGGGGCTGTGAAGTTCTCATGCAGCACTTTGACTTTTGTCATCGCTTTCTTTCAGATGCGGAGGGATTAAATCCGTGGCAGAGCGCCCTGGACCGGGTGACGGGGTTCCCACCGGAAGGTCAGTCACCATTTGTGTTTGTGGAGCAAGCGCAAATGGTGGCTGTGTTACAGCATTGTTCTTTGTCTTTATTTTTAGGAGGTCAAGCTGGATCTCAGCCATCAAGGTGAAGTGAGTGAGGTAAGTGGTGACTAGTGGACTGAACTAGTTTTTCTTCCTCACTTATCAATTTCTGGTGCAGCTCTAAGCATCTGTTATTTTTTGCGCATTTTAGGCGGTCCACCGGCAAGATGTCCCGGTCGGGGATGCTGGCAGCCAGGTGGGTGCAAGCTTAAGCTATAGGTACAGTGTACTTTAATTGGAGGGGGGAGGTTGTGATTTCAGAGTCTTTCAGGATGTTTTTTGCTTTGTTTCTTTGCAGGTGCTGCTGCTGCCTTGGATGTGCCAAGAAATAGAGACAATCAGGTGAGTTGGCCTTTAAGTGGGGCAAGTAATAGGCGAGCGGTATGTGGCAGTGTGCTAAGCATGTACCTTTTCGCTTTGCAGGTATTTTCTGGGCCGCCTCTGGAATCGGATGAAGATTTGAGGTGAGCCAGGGTACTGGTGCGGAGGACCCCTGGGGATTAATATTCTCGAGGGCCACAGTGACGTTTTCTGTTTTGTTGTCTTAGGTGCCGTGAGCAGCTGCGGAGGTGAAGTTTGGAAGCGGCAGGTAAGCGAGCCTGGGCCCTTAGGAGGGAGGGAGGCCTTGCGGAAGGGGTCGCTTTTGGGACGTCTCACTGCGGTCTGAATTTTTTTTCTGAATTTTTGCAGCCACCAAAACAGACCCTGGGGACTGTATCAACATCCATGGCGCCCGTGTGCTCATTTCCATTGAGGATGGATTTTGTCGGCTCGTCTTCCAAAAGCTAAGTGTTGGGACCGGTGGTGGGGACAAGGGAAAACCCTTTGGACTTGCAGGAGGCAATTTGAAGTTAGCTTAGAGGAGAGGGCTGTAGAGGGATAGGCCCCTTAGAAGTAAAGGGAGAGGGTTTCTCCTCAGCATCACCCGACCTTTTGCCGGGCAGGACGGTTCCGACCCGTCTCCGTGTTCTCACGAGCTTCACGTCATCGGCCTTCTCTGAGTCTCGATGTCATCGCAAAACCTTTTGGCCCAGGAGCTCGCCTTTGGGTCCGGAGCGATCGCCCCGGTCCCCCAGCAGTTGTTGCCTTCTTCTCTAGGCCTACTGAGCTTGAGCATCCTCTTAACAGCTTTGGTACCAACTTCTTGTAAGGACTTATGTTTTGCTATCATGTGCTATTGCCATAGAGCTTTCTTTCCTTTGGCATCATCGGCCTCTGGCTCATCTTGCAGTAGGAATCTTGGGTCCATCAGGTGAGACTGCTGGGCAGTTTCAACTTGTGTCTATGTTCTGTAGGTTGTGTCTATGTTATGTAGTGTCCATTGTCCTCTGTGTCACAGGGCTTTGTTGCATATCAGTGACTTTTTTTGCATCGTTCTGGGCCGTATTGGCTGTACTCTACTTGCCTACTTTCCCAGATGGGGCTTATTCTGGCATCTTTACCTTTTCACTTCTTGAGACTGGAGGAAGTACACAAGATGTTCTCATCTATCTTCCTTCTCAGTTTTAGTACTGGCTTCTTTTCACATGTCATTCCCTTGGACCTCTAGAGGGAGGGTATCGGACCCTCCCTCCATGACCGCAGTATTTCAGTAGGTTCCATCGCCTCTAAGTGTATTGTGCTCAAGAATTAATCTTCTGGAGACTCATCTCAAGCCCTCGTGTCATCTTTTCTTAATTTGGGGTGCCGCCCCTCTGTGCGCCGCTTAGGGTCGGAGCCGCCCTGCCCTGGCATGTAGAGTCACAGTTAGGTAGAACAGTCATAAAACTTAAGGGTTCATTTATTTTCTGTGGGGTTTTGGGTAGAAAATTTATGGGCCTGGTGTGGGGATAACTCCTAGCCACGGGCCACTCTCTGACCGCTTCACATTTTCTTGCAGGTCCCGAGGTGGCTTTGGATCTCCACGGTCACAGATGCTACCGATTTTCCTGGAATCTACGGCTCGATGTCGAGGAGCGGCAGCCAGGGAAGATGTATCAAAGTATTTTCATTGGTGGAGTGTTTTGATGAATGGCTACAGTCAGTGTGTAAGCTGAAGAGCGTGTGACTGTCTGTATCTGTGTGTGAGAGGTTGTGTGTGCTTATGTGGTTGTGTCTGCCTGTGAGTGTGTGTGTGTGGAATGGTTCTAACCTTGTGTGTTTGGATTTTGCCTTTCAGGTTTTTCAACACATTTTTAAATTTAGAATAAAAAAACCCCAGCTGGGGGGGTTTTTTTTTTTTTCCCCCCCGGCTGGGTTTTTTTTTCCTCGGTCCCGGCCGGTCTGCGAGGCGATGTTCATCGCCAAGGTTTGGGTGCGGACCGTGCCGGGCCGGGGTTTTGTCAGGCAGGACGATTTGGAGGCTCTCGGGAACCCCGTTCCCGAGCAGCCTGGGGGGGGAGAGTGGTTGAGATGATGGTGGGGTTGTGTGGAAGCTGAAAGAGGTGTGTGTGTGTGTGTGTGTGTGTGTGGTAGAATGGTTCTAACCTTGTGTGTTTGGATTTTGCTTTTCAGGTTTTTCAACACATTTTTAAATTTAGAATAAAAAAACCCCAGCTGGGGGGGTTTTTTTTTTTTTTCCCCCCCGGCTGGGTTTTTTTTTCCTCGGTCCTGGCCGGTATGCGAGGTGATGTTCATCGCCAAGGTTTGGGTGCGGACCGTGCCGGGCCGGGGTTTTGTCAGGCAGGACGATTTGGAGGCTCTCGGGAACCCCGTTCCCGAGCAGCCAGGGTGGGGAGAGTGGTTGAGATGATGGTGGGATTGTGTGGAAGCTGAAAGAGGTGTGTGTGTGGTGGAATGGTTCTAACCTTGTGTGTTTGGATTTTGCCTTTCAGGTTTTTCAACACATTTTTAAATTTAGAATAAAAAAACCCCAGCTGGGGGGGTTTTTTTTTTTTTCCCCCCCGGCTGGGTTTTTTTTTCCTCGGTCCCGGCCGGTCTGCGAGGCGATGTTCATCGCCAAGGTTTGGGTGCGGACCGTGCCGGGCCGGGGTTTTGTCAGGCAGGACGATTTGGAGGCTCTCGGGAACCCCGTTCCCGAGCAGCCAGGGTGGGGAGAGTGGTTGAGATGATGGTGGGATTGTGTGGAAGCTGAAAGAGGTGTGTGTGTGGTGGAATGGTTCTAACCTTGTGTGTTTGGTTTTTGCCTTTCAGGTTTTTCAACACATTTTTAAATTTAGAATAAAAAAACCCCAGCTGGGGGGGTTTTTTTTTTTTTCCCCCCCGGCTGGGTTTTTTTTTCCTCGGTCCCGGCCGGTCTGCGAGGCGATGTTCATCGCCAAGGTTTGGGTGCGGACCGTGCCGGGCCGGGGTTTTGTCAGGCAGGACGATTTGGAGGCTCTCGGGAACCCCGTTCCCGAGCAGCCAGGGTGGGGAGAGTGGTTGAGATGATGGTGGGATTGTGTGGAAGCTGAAAGAGGTGTGTGTGTGGTGGAATGGTTCTAACCTTGTGTGTTTGGTTTTTGCCTTTCAGGTTTTTCAACACATTTTTAAATTTAGAATAAAAAAACCCCAGCTGGGGGGGTTTTTTTTTTTTCCCCCCCGGCTGGGTTTTTTTTTCCTCGGTCCCGGCCGGTCTGCGAGGCGATGTTCATCGCCAAGGTTTGGGTGCGGACCGTGCCGGGCCGGGGTTTTGTCAGGCAGGACGATTTGGAGGCTCTCGGGAACCCCGTTCCCGAGCAGCCTGGGGGGGGGAGAGTGGTTGCGATGAGAGCAATGGTGGGGTTGTGTGGAAGCTGAAAGAGGTGTTTGTGGTGGATGACTGGTATGTTCTCCCTGTGGTGCTGTTGTTTTGGGTTTTCTGTAACAATAAAACAAAATGTAGCAAGTTTTCCAGAAATAGAGTAATTGTTATATTGTATTGATATGTATTTGCCTTGTGCTGCTCTGTATTGGTCTGTATTTGTGTCTGCTGCTGTATTTCCATGTATTGCTCTGTATGCAAATAGGACTTTTACCAGTGTGTATATGGATTGTATTTGTACTTTATTTGTATACATTGTTGTTTCTGTATATTGTGCTAGAGTGTAAATACAAAAATCCATTCAATAAAGTTGAATAAACTCTAAAACCCTAATAAAGATCCCCAGCCCCCCCCTCCTTCCTTGGCTCCTGTCTTTCTTTGGTGTGGTTTAGTCATTTATTCACTGTATTTCTTGCTTTGCTTCACTTTACTTTTCTCTGTCTATCTTTATTTCTGTGTCTGTTTTTCTTTTTCTCATTGTTTCTACCTCTCTCTCAGTTTCTCCTCACTCTCTCCAATTATGTTTCTCTCTAGCTTTACTTCCCTATTTCTCTTTAACTATTTCCTTGTTTGTCTCTGACTCCATTTCTTTGCTTCTCTAGAACTCTGTTTCTTTGCTTTCCTATTTCTCCTTATTGCTTTGTCTCTCTCTTTTTCTCTTTAACTCTGTTTCTGTCCTTCTCTATTTTTCTCTTTTAACTCTTCTTTGTTCCTCTGTTTGTCTTTATTCCTGTGTTTTCTCTACTTTTCTCTTTCCTCTTCTCTCCAACTCTACTTTTCTGTCTTTAACTTTGCTTTCTCTCTCTCTAACTTTTTAACTTTACTTTTCTCTTTCCTGCTGACTCTTTTGCTTTACTTTCCCCTTTCTCTTTAACTTTTCTACTTTGCTTTCCTGTTTCTAACTTTTCAACTTTGCTTTTCTCCTTCCCTCTAACTTTTCAACTTTGCTTTTCTCTTTCCCTCTAACTTTTCTGCTTTGCTTTTCTCTTTCCCTCTAACTTTTCTACTTTGCATTTCTCTTTTTCTCTTTCCCTCTAACTTTTCTACTTTGCATTTCTCTTTTTCTCTTTCTCTCTAACTTTAACTTTTCTACTTTGCTTTTCTTTTTCTCTCTCTAACTTTAACTTTTCTACTTTGCTTTGCTTTTTTCTTTTTCCCTTTCTCTCTCTCTAACTTTAACTTTTCTACTTTGCTTTTCTTTTTCTCTTTCTCTCTCTCTAACTTTAACTTTTCTACTTTGCTTTTCTTTTTCTCTTTTTCTTTCTCTCTAACTTTAACTTTTCTACTTTGCTTTTCTCTTTCCCTCTAACTTTAACTTTTCTACTTTGCTTTTCTCTCTCTTTAACTTTTCTACTTTTTCTCTTTTTTCCTTCTCTTTAACTTTAACTCTTCTACTTTGCTTTTCTCTTTCTCCTTCTCTTCAACTTTAACATTTCTACTTTGCTTTTCTCTTTCTCTCTAACATTTCTACTTTGCTTCTCTCTTTTTCTCTAACTTTTCTACTTTGCTTTTCTCTTTTTCTCTTTCTCTCTAACTTTAACTTTTCTACTTTGCTTTTCTCTTTCCCTCTAACTTTTCTACTTTGCTTTTCTCTCTTTCTCTTTCTCTCTAACTTTAACTTTTCTACTTTGCTTTTCTCTCTTTCTCTTTCTCTCTAACTTTAACTTTTCTACTTTGCTTTTCTCTCTTTCTCTTTCTCTCTAACTTTAACTTTTCTACTTTGCTTTTCTCTTTCCCTCTAACTTTTCTACTTTGCTTTTCTCTTTTTCTCTTTCTCTCTAACTTTAACTTTTCTACTTTGCTTTTCTCTCTTTCTCTTTCTCTCTAACTTTAACTTTTCTACTTTGCTTTTCTCTCTTTCTCTTTCTCTCTAACTTTAACTTTTCTACTTTGCTTTTCTCTCTTTCTCTTTCTCTCTAACTTTAACTTTTCTACTTTGCTTTTCTCTTTCCCTCTAACTTTTCTACTTTGCTTTTCTCTCTTTCTCTTTCTCTCTAACTTTAACTTTTCTACTTTGCTTTTCTCTCTTCTCTTTCTCTCTAACTTTAACTTTTCTACTTTGCTTTTCTCTCTTTCTCTTTCTCTCTAACTTTAACTTTTCTACTTTGCTTTTCTCTCTTTCTCTTTCTCTCTAACTTTAACTTTTCTACTTTGCTTTTCTCTTTCCCTCTAACTTTAACTTTAACTTTATTTCTAACTTTTGTTAGAAATAAAGTTTACTTTTCTTTATAGCTTAAATTTAAAAAAGCAGCAGTAGGGCTTTTAATGCTCCCTGGGAGTAAAAAAAAAAAAGTTTTACATATAGAATTTTTACTCCCAGGGAGCATTAAAAGCCCTACTGCTGCACCAGACTTATTATTTTTCTTCTTTTTATATATAGTATATAGGGCCCCTAATTAGTGCTCCAGCTGGGAGCAACTAATTGATTCAATTAGTCATCACATAGCTACTCCCCCCTGGCCCCGGTCACCGCCCCCCTGGCCCACCCCCACCCCCCCCCCCCCCCCCCCCCCCCCCCAGTCGCCGCCCCCCCCCTGGCCCACGCCACACGCCCCCCGGCCCTGGTCGCCGCCCCCCTGGCCCGCGCCACACGCCCCCCCCCGGCCCCGGTCCGCCGCCCCCCTGGCCCGCACTACACGCCCCCCCCGGCCCCGGTCGCCGCCCCCCTGGCCCGCGCCACACGCCCCCCCCGGCCCCGGTCGCCGCCCCCCTGGCCCGCACTACACGCCCCCCTCCCGGCCCCGGTCGCCGCCCCCCTGGCCCCGGTCGCCGCCCCCCTGGCCCGCGCCACACGCCGCCCCCCTGGCCCGGGTCACTCGCCGCCCCCCCGGCCCGCGCCACACGCCCCCCCCGGCCCCGGTCGCCGCCCCCCCGGCCCGCGTCACACGCCCCCCCCCCGGCCCCGGTCGCCGCCCCCCCCGGCCCGCGTCACACGCCCCCCCCCCGGCCCCCGGTCGCCGCCCCCCTGGCCCGCGTCACACGCCCCCCCCCGGCCCCCGGTCGCCGCCCCCCTGGCCCGCGCCACACGCCCCCCCCGGCCCCGGTCGCCGCCCCCCTGGCCCCGCGTCACGCCGCTCCGCCCCCCGGCGCCGCCCCCGGTCCCGCGGCACGCCGTTCCGCCCCCCGGCGCCGCCCCCGGCGCTTGCGTCACGCCGCTCCGCCCCCCGGCACCGCCCCCGGCGTTTGCGTCACGCCGCACCGCCCCCCCGGCACCGCCCCCGGCGTTTGCGTCACGCCGCACCGCCCCCCGGCACCGCCCCCGGCGTTTGCGTCACGCCGCTCCGCCCCCCTGGCACCGCCCCCCGGCGCTTGCGCCACGCCGCTCCGCCCCCTGGCGCCGCCCCCGGCGCTTGCGTCACGCCGCTCCGCCCCCCGGCGCCGCCCCCGGCGCTTGCGTCACGCCGCTCCGCCCCCCGGCGCCGCCCCCGGCGCTTGCGTCACGCCGCTCCGCCCCCCGGCGCCGCCCCCGGCGCTTGCGTCACGCCGCTCCGCCCCCCGGCGCCGCCCCCGGCGCTTGCGTCACGCCGCTCCGCCCTCCGGCGCCGCCCCCGGCGCTTGCGTCACGCCGCCCCGCCCCCGGCACCGCCCCCGGCGCTTGCGTCACGCCCGCCCCGCCCCCGGCCCCGCCCCCGGCGCTTGCGTCACGCCGCCCCGCCCCCGGCTCCGCCCCGTAGCCCCGCCCCCTCCCCTCACGCTGCCCCGCCCCCTCCCCTCACGCTGCCCCGCCCCCGGCACCGCCCCCCTCCTTCGCGCGCGCGCGAAATCTAGCCCCGCCCCCCTCCCCTCACGCCGCCCCGCCCCCGGCTCCGCCCCCTCTTTCGCGCGCGCGCGAAACCTAGCCCCGCCCCTCTCCCTCACGGTATTTCCCGCCCCCGGCACCGCCCCTCCGCCAGTCCCGCGCCGACCCTGCACCTGCCGGCAGCCAGAGCCCACCGGTCCGGTACCCGCCGCCGCCCGCAGCCACCCGCCAGCCCTCCGTGAGCCGCCGCCGGTCCCGCACCACTCCGCCGCCGCCTGGAGCCACCCGCCAGCCCTCCGTGAGCCGCCGCCACCCCCCCACCGCTCCCGCACCGCTCCGCCGCCTCACACCCCCCGCCGCTCCCCCCTCCCGCCACTCCAGGTCCCCTCACGGTATCCCCCGCCCCGTGCCGCCCGCGGGTCCCCTCACGGCACCCCCCGCCGCCTCACGGCAGCCCCTCCCGCCATTATAGCCCCCCTCAGGGTATCCCCCGCCCCTCGCCGCCCGCGGGTTCCCTCACGGCACCCCCCACCCCACGCCGCCTCACGGCAGCCCCTCCCGGTACCCCGGACCCCCTCAGGGCACCCCCCACCCCTCGCCGCCCGCGGGTCCCCTCAGGGCAGCTCCCCCGCCATTACAGCCCCCCTCAGGGTATCCCCCGCCCCTCGCCGCCCGCGGGTCCCTCAGGGCACCCCCCCCCACCCCGCGCCGCCTCACGGCAGCCCTTCCCGCCATTGCGACCCCCTCAGGCAGCTCCCGCCCCTCGCCGCCCGCGGGTCCCCTCAGGGACCCCCCC